>NC_073224.2:197079000-197710500 GCF_029281585.2 Gorilla gorilla gorilla
TGTAGTTTCCCACTGACCTTAGTCACAGGGCATGGTAATACTAAGAGATGCCATAATGGATCTCCTGTATTTCATGCATACTCTTTCTTACTTCCGTGGTGGAGCAGCAGACTGATTTCATCTTGATAGTCTGGGTCAATCACCCCAGCCAACACTGTAACTCTCTTCTTAGCCTGTTGGCTTAAATGTAGGATGAACCCAAAGTGTCCAGGTGGCAATCTTAATTTCCAGTTTAATGGAACTGTTGTTGTGTCTCCTGGTGGCAGCATTCCTCCCTCTGGAACTAAGACCTCTAGGTCAGCAGAACATAATGTCACAGGAACAGAAAGAAAAATTTTGCTAGTGGGTCACTAGGGGTAATGATGAGTGGTGCCACTTCCACTTCCACCCCTTGATTCCTGGACTCATGATCTTGGCTATAAGAGAAACAGTACCATATACTGGACATTGATTCAGAGCATACACAGCCTTCTGGAGAACTTCACCCCAGCCTTGCAAAGTACAGTCACCTAGTTGGTGTTGTAATTGTGACTTCAAAAGGCCATTCCACCATTCTGTCAATCCAGCTGATTCAGTATGATGGAGAACATGGTAAAACCAGTGAATTCCATGAGCATGAGCCCACTGCCGCACGTCTTTAGCCGTAAAGTGAGTGCTATGGTCAGAGGCAATCCTCTGTGGAATACCATGATGGTGAATAAGGCATTCCGTGAATCCGTGGATGGTAGTCTTGGCAGAAGCATTGCATGCAAGATAGGCAAACCCATATCTGGAATAAGTGTCTATTCCAGTGAGGACAAACCTCTGCCCTTTCCGTGATGGAAGAGGTCCAATATAATCAACCTGCCACCAGGTAGCTGGCTGATCACCCCGAGGAATGGTGCCATATCAAGGGCTCAGTGTTGGTCTCTGCTGCTGGCAATTGGGCACGCAGCAGTGGCTGTAGCCAGGTCAGCCTTGGTGAGTGGAAGTCCATGTTGCTGAGCCCATGTGTAGCCTCCATCCCTACCACCATGGCCACTTTGTTCATGGGCCCATTGGACAATGACAGGGGTGGCTGGGGAAAGAGGCTGAGTGTGTCCACAGAACGGGTCATCCTATCCACTTATTAAAATCCTCCTCTGCTGAGGTCACCCACTGATGAGCACTTACATGGGATACAAATATCTGCACAGTTTTTGACCACTCAGAGAAGTCATCCACATACCTCTTCCCCAAATTTCTTTGTCACCAATTTTCTAATCATGCTTCTTCCAAGTCCCTGGCCATCCAACCAAACTATTGGCTACAGTCCAAGAATCAGTACATAATCGCATATCTGGCCATTTTTCCTTCTATGCAAGGTGCACAACCAGGTGCACTGCTCAAAGTTATGCCCACTGGGAAGATTTTCCTTCACCGCTGTCCTTCAGGAATGTCCTAGAAAGGGGCTGTACTGCTGCAGCTATCCACTTTCAGGTGGTGTCTGCATATCATGCAGAACCATCTGTGAACCAAGCCCCAGTTTTCTCTTCCTCTGTCAACTGATCATAGGGAACTCCCCATGAGGCCATCAGTGCAGGCTGGGGGAGAGAAGGCAGGGTGGCAGAAGTGGAGACCATGGGCATTTGAGACACTTCTTCATGTAACTGACTTGTACCTTCAGGACCTACTCGACCCTAATCACATATATACTACTTCCATTTGATGATGGAATGCTGCTGTGCATGCCCCACTTTATGGCTAGACAGGTCAGAAAGCACCCAGTTCATGATAGGTAGTTCAGGTTGCATGGTGACTTCATGACCCGTAGTCAAATGTTCAATTTCCACCAAAGCCCAGTAACAGGCCAAGAGCTGTCTCTCCAAAGGAGAGACGTTATCTGCAGAAGATGGCAGGGCCTTGCTCCAAAATCCTAGAGGTCTCCACTGTGATTCACCTATGGGGTCCTGCCAAAGGCTCCAAATAGCATCTCTATTGCCACTGACATCTCAAGCACCATTGGATCTATTGGGTCTTATGGTCCAAGTGGCAGAGCAGCTTGCACAGCAGCCTGGACCTGTTGCAGAGCCTTCTCTGTTCTGGACCCCAATAAAAACTGGCAGCCTTTCGGGTCATTCAATAAAAGGGCCAGAGTAACACACCCATGTAGAGAATGTGTTGCCTCCATAATCCAAATAGGCCCAGTAGGTGTTGTGCCTCTTTCTTGGTTGTAGGAGGGACCAAATGCAGCAACCTATCCTTCACCTTAGAAGGAATATTTTGACAGGCCCCACACCACTGAACCCCTAGAAATCTTACTGAGATAGAAGGTCCCTGAATTTTAGTCAGATTTATTTTCCATCCTCTGGTATACAAATGTCTCACCAATAAGTCCAGCGTGTTTGCTACTTCTCACTCACTGGATCCAATCAGCATAATGATATCAATGTAATGGACCAGTGTGATGTCTTGTGGAAAAGAAAATTGATCAACGTCTCTCCAAACAAGATTATGACACAAAGCTGGAGAGTTGATAAACCCCTGAGGTAGAACAGTAAATGTATATTGCTGGCCCTGCCAACTGAAGGCAAATTGCTTCTCGTGGGCCTTATGGACAGGAATGGAGAAAAAGCATTTGCCAAATCAATGGCTGCATATCAGGTACCAGGAGATGTGTTAATTTGCTCAAGCAATGAAACCACATCTGGTACAGCAGCTGCAATTGGAGTCATGACTTGGTTAAGCTTATGATAATCCACTGTCATTCTCCAAGATCCATCTGTCCTCTGCACAAGTCAAATAAGAGAGTTAAATGGGGATGTGGTGGGAATCACCACTCCTGCATCTTTCAAGTCCTTGATGGTGAAACTAATCTCCACAGTCCCTCCGTGGATACCATATTGTTTTTTATTTTTCTAGGTAGAGGCAGCTCTATCGGCTTCCATTTGGCCTTTCCCACCATAATAGCCCTTACCCTACCAGTCAGGGAGCCAATGTGGGGGTTCTGCCAGCTGCTAAGTATGTCTATGCCAATTATGCATTCTGGCACTGGAGAAATGACCACAGGCTACATCTTTCTCTTGTGTTGGATGCTTCCTGCCTTTAAACATTGGACTCCAGGTTCTTCAGTTTTGGGACTTGGACTGGCTCTCCTTTCTCCTCAGCTTGCAGACAGCCTATTGTGGGACCTTGTGATTATGTATGTAAAAAGTATAAAAGTGAGTGTAGGTAAGTTAGGGAAACCTCCAGAAGTATAAAATATAACTTTCAAACCAACTGTAGATATCTTCTGGATCTTTGTGGTCATAAAAAACAAAAGAGAAAAAAAAAAGAGAGAAAAATCTAACCAGCCATAGATAAAAGTTAATAGATAAAGTTAAACATAGAAAAACATATTTCTATGTAAAGGAAGAAGGAGAAAAAAATAGAAAAATGAATTTCCGATTCTGATATTACCTTGTTGATTTTCTGTCCAGATGATCTGTCCAATGTTGAAAGTGGGGTGTTGGAGTCTCCATCTATTATTGTATCGTGGTCTCTCTTCAGCTCTAACACACTTTACATATCTGGGTGTTCTGGTGTTGTATGCATATATATTCACAATCCTCCTTCTGAATTGATCCCTTTTTCATTATATAATGACCTCTGTCTCTGTTTTTTCACTTAAAGTGTATATTGTCTGATAAAAGTATAGCTATCTTTGCGTGCTTTTGGTTTCCATTTGTGTAGAATATCTTTTCCCATCCCTTCACTTTCACTCTATTATATGTTTAAAGGTGAAGTGACTTTCTTGTAAGCAGCATATAGTTTGGTTTTTTTTAAATCCATCCAGCTGTTCTACATCTTTTAATTGAGGAATTTGAAACGTTTATATTCAGGGTTACTATTGATAGGTGCGGATTTACTCTTGTCATTTTGTAATTGTTTTCTGATTGTTTTATATATCATTTACTCCTTTCTTATTGTTTATCCTTGCAATTTGGTGGTTTTTCTCTAGTGATAATATTTGATTCTTTTTTATTTGTATATCAACTCTACCAGTGAGTTTTATACCTTTCTGTGTTTTCATAAGTGTTGATATAATCTTTTTGCTTGCAGATGTAGGAGTCCCTTAAGCATTTCTTTTAGGACCAGTCTAGTGGTGATGAAGTCCCTCAATTTTTGCTTATCTGAGAAAAACTTTATTTCTCCTTCATTTCTGAAGGATACCTTTGGTGGGTATTCTTGGCTAGTAGTTTTGTTTTGTTTTTTTTTCCTTTAGCACTTTGAATATATGAGTCCTTTCTCTCCTGGCTTGTAAGGTTTATGCTGTTGTTAGTGTGATGGGAATTCCCTTATATATAGGACTTGATGCTTTTCTCTTGTTGTTTTTAGAATTCTCTTTGTCTTTGACTTTTGACAGTTTTATAATGTGTCTCAGAAAGGACCTTTTGGGGTTGAATCAATCTGGAGACTTTTGAGCTTTCCATATCTGGATGTCTATATTTCTCTCTCAAGACTTGAGACATTTCCAGTGATTATTTCATTAAGTAGGTTTTCTATGCCTTTGCCATCTCTTCTTCTGAAATACCAAAAATACAAATGTTTATTTTCTTGATGGTGTCCTATATGTCATATAGGCTTTTTTCTTTCTTTCTTTTTTTTTTTTTTGAGATTGAGTCTCACTCTGTCACCCAGGCTGGAGTACAGTGGCATGATCTTAGCTCACTGCTACCTCTGCCTCCCGGGTTCAAGCAATTCTTGCGCCTCAGCCTCCCAAGTAGCCGGGATTACAGGCATGCACCACCATGCCGAGCTAATTTTTTTGTATTTTTAGTAGACATGAGGTTTCGCCATGTTGGCCAGGCAGGTCTTGAACTTTTGGCTTCAAGTGATCCACCCGCCTTGGCCTCCCAAAGTACTGGGATTACAGGCATGAGCCACTGTGCCCGGCTTCCGGAATTTCCTTAACATCATTATTTTGAATCCCTTTTTTTTTTGAGACGGAGTCTTGCTGTTGCCCAGGCTGGAGTGCAGTGGCGCGATCTCGGCTCACTGCAGGCTCTGCCCCCCGGGGTTCACGCCATTCTCCTGCTTCAGCCTCCCGAGTAGCTGGGACTACAGGCGCCCGCCACCTCGCCTGGCTAATTTTTTGTATTTTTAGTAGAAACGGGGTTTCACTGTGTTAGCCAGGATTATCTCGATCTCCTGACCTCATGATCTGCCCACCTCGGCCTCCCAAAGTGCTGGGATTACAGGCATGAGCCACCGCGCCCGGCTTGAATCCCTTTTAAGGCATTTCGTAGACTTCCTTTTCTTTGGGGTCTATTACTGAATAATTATTGTGTTCCTTTGGAGGTGTCATGTTTCCTTGCCTTTTTGTTTGTTTGTTTCTTGTGTCTCTATGTTGATATCTATGCATCTAGTATAATAGTCACTTCTTCCAATTTTATGAAGTAGCTTTCACAGGGGAAGAATTTTTCCTGTAGATGTACTATACTATCAATTGGGTAGGGTTGTTTAGCTTTGGTTCTGAGTGAGCATTATAGTGTAGTGTCTGTATGATTCCTACAGCTGTAATCAGTGTCACCAGTATCTCCAAGTTCCTCATTGGCTTAGGCTGCAGTTGTTTGTGAAGGCTGTGGTGAAGCTTTGCTGTAGATATAGATTCTGTGTGGGCCAGTCCTCAGATCCCCAGGCAGTGCATGCAAGTATCAGTAGTGGCAGCAGTGACCCTAAATGGATTGTCCTCTGGTCCCTGGACAGCATGCACAGGTGCTGGTGGTAGAAATGGTTGCCCTTGGTGGGCCGGTCGTTGGCCCCAAGATGGCATGCACACAGGCACCCATGGTGGCAGTGGTAGCAGCAGCCCCAAGCAGTTCAGTCCTTGGGCCCCCAGGCAGTGTGTGACCCCTCTGCTAAAGGGGGCAGAGTTGCTATCAGTGATGGTGGCCCTAGGCAGGCAGCTCTCAGACTCTGAGGGGCGTGAACTTTGGCTCCCTATGTCCTGGGGGCAATCTCCCTGATGTGCTGGGCTGTCTGTTCCCTGGGGTGTAGGGTACTGAGTGGTCTCAGGTGCCAGGAACATGGCCACATCACTGGTTCTAGCTAGTGTCAGGACACTGCAGTCCTCTGACATTTTTAACTCTGAGACTTATTCCAGAGGAAAGTCTCAGCTGGCTGGAAGTCAAGAAGGAGCTAAAATGAAACGGGCTTAGTTTAACAGAAAACCAGGAAGGACAGACTAGTTCCTTTCACTGCTAAGAAAGAGAAAGACCCTTCTCAGAAAAGGAATGGAGTACAAGTCCTAAATGAAACAAGGAGCTCTACAGAATTTCAAGTACCAGTCCCTTGTGAGCTCTCCAAATGTTCCAGAAGTTCATCAGCTACAGTTTAGGTTTTCCTACCCTGGCACTGGTTTCCACACAGGTTTCTTTTCTGGTATGTTGTGATTCTCTGTATCTATCTGTCTCTCCAATTTGGGGGGCAATAATTTGCCCTGTGACCTCACTTGTTTTATGGATCTAAGAAGAGTTGTTGATCTTTCAGTTCGTTCAGCTTTTACTTATTGCTAAAACAGACGGGTGACTTCTAAGCTCCTTACACGTGGAACTAGAAACCAGAATTATTTTTATTCATTCAGCTACACTATGTCTTTTGATTGTAGAGATTAATCCACTAACATTTAAAATAATTACTGATAGGAAGAACTTATTATTGCCACTTTATTATTACTTCTGTCTGTCTTGTAGTTATTTTGTCTCTCTTTTCTTCTCTCGGTGCCCTTCGTGTTTCACTGATTTTTGTGTGTGTTGACTTGCTTTGATTCTTTTCTCATTTTTTTCTGTGCATCTTCTATGGATATTTTCTTCATGGCTTCCATGAGATTTACATACACATCTTATAGTTATAACAATCTATTTTAAGCTAATAACAATTTCAACTACATACAAAAACTCTACTCCTTTACCTCTCCCCCACTTTATCAATGTCACAAATTTCATCTTTTTATATTTTGTATGCATCAATGCAGTTTGAGTTTTTATGTTTTTCTCTCTTAAATTATATACCAGTTATTAAGGGATTTACATACCAACATTACAGTGTTACAGTATTTTGTATTTATCTATAGATATACCTTTACTAGTGAGTCGTGTATTTTTGTATGTGTTTGTGTTGCTGTCTAGCATCCTTTAGTTTAAACCTGAGGACTCACCCTAACATTTCGTGTAAGGCAGGTGTTGTGGGGATGAATTCCCTAAGCTTTTGCTTATCTTAGTAAGTTTTTCTTTCTTTTTTTTTTAGCATCGTCTTGCCGTCACCCAGGTTGGAAGGCAGTAGCATGATCATAGCCCACTCTAACCTCAAATTCCTGGGCTTCAGTGATCTTCCCACCTCAACCTCTTGAGTAGCTAGGAGTACAGGCTCATGCCATCACACCAGCTTTGTGTGTGTGTGTGTGTGTGTGTGTGTGCGCGTGTGAGACAGGGTCTTGCTATGTTGTCCAGGCTGTTCTCAAACTCCTGACCTCAAGCAATCCTCCTGCCTTAGCCTCCCAAAGTGCTAGGATTATAGGCATCAGTAACCATACCCAGCCTCTCTTTCATTGTTGAAGGACAGTTTTGCTGGATGTAGTGTTCTTGTTTGTTTGGCAGGGTGTGTGTGTGTGTGTGTGTGTGTGTGTGTGTGTGTGTGTGTGTTTTCAGCACTTTAACTATATCATCACAATCCCTCTTGCCTATAAGGTTTCTGCTGAGAAACTCCCTGATAATTTTATAAAGTTTCCTTGTATGTGATGACTTGCTTTTATCTTGCTAGCTTCAAAATTTTGTCTTTAACTGCCGACAGTTTGATTGTAATGAGTGCTCCTTATTGTGGGCCTCTTTGGTTCATCTTAATTGGAGTTTTTTGAGCTTCTTGGGATTGGATATCCATTTCATTTCTCAGATTTTGGAAGTTTGGGCCATTATTTCTTCAATTACATTCTCAATCCCTTTCTCTCCCTCTTCTTCTGGACTCCCATAATGTGTATATTGATCCACTAGATGGTGTCACATAAATCCCTTGGGATTTTTTAACTTTTCTTCATTCTTTTTTTTCTTTTTGTTCCTCTGACTCACTAAGTTCAATCTGTCTTCAAGTTACCTGATTCTTCATTCTGCTTAAGTCTGCTGTTGGACCCCTGTAGTGAATTTTTCAATTCAGTTATTGTATTCTTCAGTTTCAGAATTTGTTTGGTTATTTGTTTCTGTCTCTACTGACATTCTCATTTCGTTCACACATTGTTTTTCTGATTTTTCACAGACTGGCTTCATACAGAGAAAGATCTTCAATAAGGTCTTGGCTTCAATAAGCAGCCAAGATAGATTCTGGGAACCTCCAAATCCTTTCGGAGGGGATGTTACTTTTCTGGGCTCATGCTTGTAATTTCCCAATTACAGACCTTTGCCAGTTTGTTGTTACTTTCAGAAGTGCATAATTTTCTGTTCTTTCTAGTTTCTGTCTGAGGTACTGCAGGTTCTCTGGTAGTACTGCAGCAAGTCTCCCTGCTCTCCTTTGTGCTCAGTGGCCCCCAGGCATTCAAATTATGTTGGCTCCCCATTAGCACCCCAAATTAGGTGACAAATACCAGTCCCTTAGGCAGTTCTCCCAAAAGGCAGAATACTAACACATGTTCTGCTCTTCTCCTTCCTTCCCAAGAGAGAAGCCACAAATTGGGAGCCTTCTCTCAATTGTGCTGAGTGTGCTGACCTCTGTCTCTGGCACTACAGGCCCTCCAGTGTTGCAGCAAGATGTACTTCCCAACCCCATTCTCCCTTGCTTTCAGTGGCCCCCAGGCATCCAGAGTATTCCAGTTCCATTAGTACATCAAGTTAGGCAAGAGAATAAACCAGTCCGTGGGCAGCCTTCCAAAAGGCCAGAACATTAGATGTATGTTCTGCTCTTCTCTTTCCCCCAAGGAAGAACCTGTGACCCAAGCTGAGCTGTGCTGGTTTGAGGAAGGGACAATCACAGATAAAGTGAAACAGCTCCTTACCTGTTTCAGTATGGTTCTTTTTGGCTTTGTGCTTGCCTGGGGTAGTAAAACCTAATTGGTTTTTAGAATTCTACCAAAATAAAGGTATTTTGGTCTGTATATTGTTAAGTCAGTGTCTCTGTGGGGGAAATGGAGGCTGACACCTACCTCCTATTGTACCATCTTGCTGACATCACCATGTCATCTCTTTCTTATGTGATATTTCATTTAATCCAAAACATTAATTGTAAGACACACTGCAATTTTGGAGTAATTATTGCAATGTGGAAAAAAAAAAGATCAATGGTGATAGTAAAACACCATGTATATAGTAAGATGCAGGCTGAGCACAGTGGCTTGTGCCTGTAATCCCAGCACTTTGGAAGGCTGAGGCAGGAGGATCTCTTGAGCCAGGAGTTCAACACCAGCCTGGGCACCATAGTGAGTGTTACATGCATTCATGTGAAGAGACCACCAAACAGGCTTTGTGTGAGCAATGAGGCTGTTTATTCACTTGGATGCAAGTGGACTGTATCCGAAAAGAGAGTCAGCAAAGGGAGACGGGGTGGGGCAGTTTTATAGGATTTGGGTAGGTAGTGGAAAATTACAGTTAAAGGTGGTTATCTCTTGCAGGCAGGAGAGGGGGTCACAAGGTGCTTGGTGGGGAGCTCCTGAGACTCATCGTCCAGGGGAGGAATGTCACAAGGTTGATTCATTAGTTAGGGTGGGGCAGGAACAAATCACAATAGTGGAATGTCATCAGTTAAGGCAGGAACTGGTTGTTTCGCTTCTTTTGTGATTTTTCAGTTGCTCCAGGTCATCTGGATGTATACGTGCAGGTCACAGGGGTTATGATGGCTTAGCTTGGGCTCAGAGGCCTGACAGTGAGACCCCCATCTCTAACAAAAATAAATAATTAGCTAGGTGCGGTGGCACACATCTGTGGTCCCAGCTATTGGGGTGGCTGAGGTAGGAGGATTGCTTGAGCTCAGGAGGTGGAGGCTGCAGTGAGCTGTGATCACACTACTGCACTCCAGCCTGGGCAAGAGGGAGATCTTATCTCAGAAAAACAAACAAAAAACAATGATGCACCCTAGTCTTATTGTGGCAATCCAGAGAGAGGGTGGGGAGGCGAGCAGAGATGACAGAATAGGAAGCTACTCACATGCCTTAATGTAACTCCTCACTAAGATTCTCAATCTCTAGGAAGGATTCTAAACTTATCAAAAGAGCTGAGTTCTGTGACAGGACTAATGGGGACAAAATAGAAAAGGTTTGTACATATCACAGGAATCTCAGGCAAGAGATTATGAGGTCATAAACCCAAGGAATCTGCAGAAATTGTGTGGAAGGTTTGAACTTTCCCATTTTGTGGAATTGGCAATGCTCTGAGGCAATCATACAGAACTCTCTGTGGATCAGGAGGGTCCTAATTGGCACATGGTTTACACACAGAGCATGTTTCCAAATCACTCATCCCCCTTTAGTTCATCCTCCACACTAGCCCAAGTGCTTTTCCTAAATAAAGAGTGAATGTTATCATGTCACTCCTCAGCTTTAAAATTCCTTATTGTCCACAATCCAAAATTTCTTATCCTGGCATCCAACACAAGGGCTTCCTCTCCTCCTCACACAGGGCACACTATCAAACATTTCATTATTTCCTAAAACCCTAAGCCTTCCCTTCCGTCTGAAATAAACTTTCCCTTTCCTCTCTTTTCTCTGCTATAAACACCTATTCATTCAGACCAAATTCAATCATCCTTTCAGATTCCCCTCTCCTGTGAAGTTAACCATTCCCACCTGTGTTCCCCCAGCACCTTGTTCAGAGTAGTTTCACTTCCTCTGCGTTCCTTGCAGGAAGGACTATGTCTTTTTATTTTTATTTTTATTTTTTTGTGATGGGAGTCTTGCTCTGTCACCCAGGCTGGAGTGCAGTGGCGCGATCTTGGCTCACTGCAAGCTCTGCCTCCCGGTTCATGCCATTCTCCTGCCTCAGCCTCCCAAGTAGCTAGGACTACAGGCGCCCACCACCACGCCCGGCTAATTTTTTATATTTTTAGTAGAGACGGCGTTTCACCGTATCAGCCAGGATGGTCTCAATCTCCTGACCTTGTGATCCGCTCGCCTCAGCCTCCCAAAGTTCTGGGATTACAGGAGTGAGCCACCGCACCCAGCCAGGAAGGACTATGTCTTACTCACTTTTGGGCCCCATGGTCCAGTACAGGCCAGGTTAAGGCACTCCCCCGGCTTCTAGAGCATCCTGGGTACAACTGTAATGATACCTACCATCCTGCATTGCAACTCTGGATTTGTGTGGCAATCTCCTACACTAGAAATCAGGGACCACATTGTCTTCAATGTCAGTATTACAAGTTACTAAGAGGGAAGGAGGAAAAGAGGGAGAGGAAGAGAAGAAAGAGTAGATGGAGTGAGGGAGAAAGGGAAAAAATAAGGGGAATGAAGGATAAAATAAAGTTTAAAAGGAAGTTAGACAGTGAATAAACGGACTAGTCAGGACTCAAAAGCACTGAGTAAAACAAAAAATCTTAGCATATAAGTTAGGGTCAAAAAAGGGCAAGTGAGCCGGGCACAGTGGCTCACATCTGTAATCCCAGCACTTTGGGAGGCTGAGGCAAGCGGATCACCTGAGGTCAGGACCAGCCTGGCCAACATGGCAAAACCCCATCTCTAGTAAAAATACAAAAATTAGCCAGGCGTTGTGGCACATGCCTGTAATCCCAGCTACTCGGGAGGCTGAGGTAGGAGAACTGCTTGAACCCGGGAGGCAGAGGTTGCAGTGAGCCAAGATCGCGTCACTGCACTCCAGCCTGGGCAACAGAGACTCCATCTCACAGGAAAAAAAAAAAAAAAAAGAGACAAGTGAGATTGGCTGGGGAGTTTTGTTCCAAGATCAAAGCAGGGGCCTGGTACATTGGTCGTAGGCCCAACTGGCAGCAGACACTCATAATTATAAAAGTCACAGCGGGGCTGGCCACAGTGGCTCACGCCTGTAATCCCAGCACTTTGGAAGGCAGAGACGGGTGGATCACCTGAGGTCGAGTTTGAGACCAGCCTGTCCAACATAGAGAAACCCCGTCTCTACTAAAAATACAAAATTAGCCGGGCATGGTGGCACATGCCTGTAATCCCAGCTACTCAGGAGGCTGAGGCAGGAGAATCGTTTGAACCTGGGAGGTGGAGGTTACAGTGAGCCAAGATCCCGCCGTTGCACTCTATCCTGGGCAACAAGAATGAAACTCTGTCTCAAAAAAAAAAAAAAAAAAAAAAAAAAAAAATCACAGTGGTTGTCACAAAGTCTCCAAGTCAGGAAGGAGTCAGACCAAGCTTCCCAGACTGAGAGGGGATCTGTAGACCTAGCTTGATAGTGGGTATAATGAAGAGCTTGACCTTGGGATCAGACATACCTGAATTAAGTCCCCACTCTGCCAATAGGTCTGGTTACTTAATCTCACAGAATTTTCTTGCCTTGAACATGGGGACATTACTACCTTACAGGATAGTATGAAGATTAGAGATAAGAGTTGTACAATAATTGGAACTTAGTAGGTATTTAAAAGATGGTGATTTTTATTGTTAGGGTGTGTGCCAACTCACACACACAAGTTTGGGTGACTATATGTTTAAAATATATTGTGTGGAGATTTTCAAGGAATCAGAAAATGTGTATGAAATAAAAGTGCTTGGTAAACAGTAAAGTACCCTATAAATATAAATGAATCATTTGGGAAGTCTTTTATACTTGGACAAAATACAGGACTTGAATTTGGGCAGTAGTTCAGGTCCTACACTCTGCATTTACTTGCTCTGTAACCTTAGGCAAGTCACTTTCTTTATCAGCCTATTTCTACATATGGCAAATGCAGGTCACTCTTAGTTGCTGTGAAAATTCAATAATGAGTGTAAAGTTCCTAGCACATCTCTTACTGGTGAACGGCAGGGTTCCCATGTTAGGTAAGGTTATGGGTGATGTCAGTTCCAAGCCCGGTGCCAGAATCACACTCTGCCAACTGGCTACAAATGAAGAGGGCCCCTCACTCTGGAAGAGTAGGGCCCCAGATTCACAAGAGAGGTAGATAGGAGTCTTTTGTATTTGTTAGAGGAAGGGTTCTTTTGTATTTGTTAGAGGAAAACTGGGTGAACACTAAACTTCCATGTAGAAAACACTGAAATCTGCCATGTGGAGCCAGGCCTAAACCAGGAGGACAGGAAACCAGACATAATCCCTGCTAAGCTGTTCCAGCCTTGAGGACTAAACTATTGCTACTAAAAGCAAAGACTCTCATTATGGGTTTTAAGATTTCTCTCACCTTATCCCACCCTTCACTCCGTACTCCCCGTCACTGCCGTTTTTCCTAGGTACAGAGTAAGTGCTCAATCAATAACATTGAGGCCAGGTGTGGTGGTGTGCACCTGCAGTCCCAGCTACTCCATACACTGAGGTGGGAGGATTACTTGAGCCCAGGAGATCAAGGCTGCAGTGAGCTGTGATCACACCACTGCACTCCAGCCTGGGTGATAGAGCAAGACCCTGTCTCAAAATAAAATAAAGTTGAAAAGGTTCTCATACTTGGCACTGACTTGCCATAGAGCAAATGGTCCAAGGCCATATTAAGAGGTCACACTGGCTCCTAACTCCAGGCAAGTCTCCTAAGTGGCTCCTCCTTCAGAAGCCAAAAGGTAAATGTAGTGAAAAGAGCAACAGCTGGCAGTCAGGGAGGCCTAAGTTTGAACTCTGCTCCACAACATACTTGCTGTATGACTTCACAGCAAGTGACTTTATCTTCCCTCACTTCCATGTCCTCTTCTTATTCCTTTGAGGGTTGCTGTGAGAACTACATGAGATAATGAATGTAAATGTGATTGGTAGAATTAATCGCATGTAGTGGATGCTCAATTAATGTTAGTTCCTTTCCTTTCCCCCTTCTCCTCAAAGGCCCCAGAAACTCAGTCTGCTTTCCTTTGCTTTTCAGAGCATCTATCCGTCTTTCTTAGAATTCAAATCCCTTCCAGAGTGGGTTCAGTGGGACAATCTCCCCAGCTCCCCACTTCCCCAAATAAGTACACGGGTCCTTTTCATTGAAGGGTTTTACTGCTAATCACTCTGGGGAAAACAGAGGCAGGTTGGGGGAGGGATAACAAGTAACAAATATGGGGGAGTGTGAAGGTCCCTGGGTCATGGCTCCCTGAGGGTTTCCCTTTCATTTCTAAGGTGGGACCTCAGATCTCTTCTCCAGACCAAGGAGGCCCCTTCCATTGAGAAGGTCACTCCTCCCACCCCAGAGATCTAGAAGCAAAGTTGGGGCACGACAGGTGGGAACTAGCAGGACACTGCAGTGCACTCCTACCTAAGCAGTTCACAGACAATTTGGAGAACCTTCAGACAGTGACACCCATCTCATAGGTACTTCCTCAAAGGCCAGGGGGACTGCTGCCTTAATAACATGAGCATGTTCTGAGCCTACCCTATTTCTCTTTCACCCCAAGAAAGTAAAGCCAAGACTGGGTCTTCTGACTTTCCAACACGAGAAACTGGCCTGGAAAGAGGCAAGGGTTTTTACTCCAGAGTCCCTTCTCGGGACTTCCTGAGATCCTGACTTCAGAGGCTATACAAAACCATTCTCCAAAGTGGGATGAAGGGCTTGAGGTCAAGGTAGCAGCAAAAGATGCTGAAGATCTTCCTCCAGTAGGTTAGGGTCTCTCACTCTCTCCCTCACTCTAAATGGGGCTCTCCTTCAGCTGGAATCTTTCCCAGCCTGTTCGCCCAAGTGAGTTTTCTGGTGGCGGATGAGATTCGAGCTCCGGGAGAAGTGTTTCCCACACACAGTGCACCGGTAGGGCTTCTCCCCTCTGTGGGTCCGCTGGTGTGCTCCAAAGTTGGAGATATCGCTGAAGGTCCGCCCACACTCAGTGCACTCATAAGGTCTCTCACCTGTGTGGGTGCGGTGATGCACGCCAAAGCTGGAGCTGTTGCTGAAGCTCTTCCCACACTCACAGCAGATGTAGGGTGCTGGCTCCAGGTGGGTCCGGTGATGCACAGCTAGCGTGGCACTCTGGCTGAAGCTCTTGCCACAGATGTCACAGCGGTATGGCCGCTTGCCTAGGTGATCTTGCTGGTGCGTGGTGAGGTCTGAGCGCCGCCGAAAGCTCTCCTGACACTTGGGGCATTTGTAGTGTTTCTCTTCCAGGTGGATCCGCTCGTGCCGGATGCGGTTGGAGCTTCTCGAGAAGCTCTTGCCACATTCAGAACACTTGTAAGGCTTCTCACCAGTGTGGATCCGCTGGTGTGTTCTCAGGTTGGAGGTATTATTGAAGGTTTTGCCACACTGGGCACATATAAAGGGCTTCTCATCTGCCTCATGCCTTGGATGAGCAATGGGGTCCCCTAGCTCTCGAGCCGGGACAGTGACTTTCTGCCATGGCTTTTTTGGATGAGTTTCTTGCAGTTCATCCGACAGGCTCTCTTGCCCATGCTCCTTCTCCCCAGGTGGGATCCAAGAACCCTCTGAGTCATCCACTCTCCAAGGCTTACCCCCTTCCCCTTCCTCAGGCAGGTGTGGTTCTGGACTCTGCTCCTTCTCACTGCCCATCTCTGAACCCTGAGAATGAACACAAATGGCCAACACCTTTATTCTTTGGGTTGGGCCAGATCACAGGGAATCTTTTGTTCAGTTTGAAGGGTATACACCTTCCCCATGGGACCATCCATTAGAAATAACCTCAATCAACTGGAATACTTGGATAGAATACCTTTACTTGCTACCTTTTAAGTGACAAACTTTCAGAGATATTTAAAGCTACCCACCAGAGCAAAAAGAAGGCACCCGCTTTGTCCACCACCACCAGATGATATTTGTGCCATTTGAATAATGTCACTCTTCTTGAAACCACTAAGCAATGACAATCCAGACTATAATTCATGGGCAAGTAAAAGAGCTTTCATTTTGGGATAAGTTCAATTTTTCTGCCTAACTGTAAGTTAACTGTAACTCTTTTTATGTTTAATCCTTTTTGAAAAACCTTCCTTACAAGTATCTACCTATATGCCTGCTTTCAAAATGAACAAAACAAAACCTCTAAATCTTGAGGCTTTCCTAGGTGACAAGGCCCAGCTTTGGCTTTTCTTGAGATTTCTGCCACTCTACCCCTCTCCAGCCCACACCAGAATCTAGCAAGTAAACATCTGGGTTAATACCTGGGACCTCTAGGACCTACTGTGGGGCCTGGGCTGTGTTTCTTCTGATCAGTCAGTGCCCTCCACTACATTCTCAAACACCACACAAAGCCCCACCCACACCCCCCGCCCACACTCGCATGCATGCACACAAGCAAGCAAAATCACACAGACACACTCACACCATACACAAAGCCATATTCTCACGTAACACGGTCATACTCACATACCTGACATACTTGGTCACATTCTCATACCACACACAACAGCTATACACCTACACACCACACACAGCCATACATTATCACACCACACACATACATACTACATACACACTCACACCACATATAGCCACATACCACAGCCACACACATATATAGCTACATACATGTCTATACACATATACCCATACACCACACACAGACACACACTCACATACCAAGTACACACAAAGATAAACACAGACACAGACACACAAACCACACTCCCCACACCCCACCCCAAAACTAAACAGATAAGAGTGCCCAGTACAGGTCCTGATTTGTGCAAACATCAGTAAATGTGTGCTAAGCTGCACAGACTCCTTTGGGTTCCTACAGCCAAGGACAGGGAAAGAGATGGGGGGAAAAGTACCTCTGATGAAAGTGGTAGCATTTCCTCCGGGCCTTGAAGAAATAACGACATTTCAGCAGAGTGGGCTGATGAACAGAGTGACATGAACAAAGGGATGAGGGAGGGAAGCACAAACTATCATAGGACACTGATGATAGAAAATGAAAGACTGATAATTCCTTCAAGTCTGCAAGTATTTCTGGAAAAAAGAAACACAGAATAAAGAAAGGGGTACTGACTACATTTAGGGTTGGATTACAACTGTGACACATACTATCTTTATCGCTCTCTGCAAATTATTCAACCACTCTGAGCCTAAACTCCCTCATCACTAAAATTGATACCTACCCACACTACAAGACTTTGTATTAGAAAAAAATGCCTGTAATACTCAGCAGAGTGTGTGACACATGCTGTCATTCAGCAAATGGCAGCTGCTGTTACAACTGTTGAAGACACTACGTCCAGGCCCTGTGAAGAATACAAGAAAAAGATCTTTTAAATGATCTCATTAAGAAAAAACTTTTAACTTAAACATAGCATAAAACTGTATATAACCTTCTAAAATGTGAAATACAGACAGAACCTCAACTCTTTAAGAACCAGAGGTTGACAAGCTTTTTCTGTAAAGGGCCAGATAATATTTAGTAAATATTTATGGCCATGGGATATCTGCTGTAACTATTCAATTCTGCCACTGTATCATGAATCATGAAAGCAGCCATAGACAAGACATAAAGGAATGTGTGGCTGTGCTCTAATAAAACTTTATTTAAAGCAACAGGAGGTGAGCTGTGGTTTACCAATCCCTGTTAGTGTTCCTTGAAGAATTTAGATAAGAATATGAAAAATAATTGGTTTGCTTTACTTCCAAAAATGCAAGTAAACATGAGAAACTATTCCTTGATACTTAGACACTGTTTCCTGACCATCCTTTAAAAAATTAAAATCACTCCCACACTCCCAGTCCTCCTGCCCCATAGCACATCTTACCTTCTGACATTCTCTTTATGTCTATTATTTATTGTCTGCTTCCCTAAAACATAAGTTCCATGAGAGCTGGTGTCTTTGTTGTTTTTTTTTTTTTTCTTTATTTACCAATGTAACCAAAACTCCTAGAGTAGTGGCAGCCATATACAGTAGATCCTTCATAAGTATTTGCTGAATGAGTTGAATAAAACACCAGCTCTGTCTTCATGGGACACAAGTAACCATGAACTGTCTCACCCACTTTTCCTCAGCAATCTCCTGATTCCTGCCTACTTTCTCCTTTATGCAGTCACAGAATCTTGTGCTTGGCTTATAGTGGTTTGCAACTACTAGTAGAACATGTCTGTTTCTATTAGTAGTTTATAAGCAACTTGAGGAAAGGGACTGGGTCATATTAGTAATCTCCTTCTGCAGCATAAAGCTGGGTGCTCAAATGTCTTTTGAATGTATAAGTGACAGGATGTGATCTTAATTCACACCACCATCCCATCCCCCACCCCCTGCCCTGCTCCCATCTGACCTACAGCTACAGTATCTCTATGCAATGAGCTATTCAGCCTCCACTCACTTCCAAAACTGCTACTCTGAGAACCTATAATTTACCAAGTTCCAGCTCTACCCGGGGCTGGATGCTAGGTCAATGTAAGAGCAAAAGGATTTAGGATTATGATTACCACTCAGTTTGTGATACAGTGTACTGAAACAGACCGTGAACTCCAGAAATTGTCACACAATGCAGAAGGTTAAGTTCAGGGGACAGGGGCAGGAACTGTGCCTTAGTCACCTTTGTACCCACTCCTCAGTGTCTAACACAGCACCTGGCACATTATTAACATTTTTTTAAAGCTCGTATCAAGTGCTAAGCTGTGGACTAAGGACCATATATGAATCATCTAATTTCACTTCACATCATCCTTATTTTAGAGATGAGAAAGCTGAGGCTCAGAGAAATTAAGTATCTTGCCCAAGGGCACACAGCAAGTAAGCGGCAGAACTGGGGCCTATGCCCATCACTTCAAAGTCAGTGCTTTTAACCATTATACTATTACTGAAGGAAAAAAGGAGAGAAGATGGGAAGGAAGGAAATAAAAACAGTACCACTGAAGTTCACATGATACAGATGTATCTCCCTGATGAGATCAGGGCTGAGCAGTTTCAAGGAGTAGGTATTTGACCCAAGATTTGCAGGATGGGTAAGACTGGGACTTGCAGAGATACAGAGCCAACTACCTACTGAGAAGACAGTGCTGCTGAAGTACAGAGGCACTTTCATATTACACTGCAGAGATCTGGGGGGAAAAGGGGTCTATTGGGTTTTGTCTTCCTGGTGGCTCAGCTGCACAGAGAGAAGCAACGGTGGAAAGGGCTGAGAAGTGGAGAAGGGGCCAGGTCTAAGAAGTTAAGAGCCAAGAAGATGGGGCTAGTGATCACAGATGATGAAGGTGAAGGGCCTAGGTTAAAGGGAAGGGGCCAAGCCACAGTGCGGTATGGAGGTCCGAAGTTACAGGTCTTTGGGGCCAAGTCAAGGGCTGCAGGGAGGAAGAGGAGAGAGGAGCTATGAAAGACCAAGAGCAAGGTGCTAACAGGGTAATTGTACAGGGAAGCTAGATAACGGGTCAGAGATACAGGAGGACCAAGGAAGTCAGAGGGTCGCAGGAGACGGTCAGGGAAGAGGGAGCAAAGGCTGCCAGAAGTGTCACAGGCCAGGGCCCAAGAGCTGAGTTGTGTGTTGCGGGGCGGGGAGAAGCCAATGGCGGAGGTCCAACGGTACAAGAGCTGGTTTCAGAGATTGCCGGCGGGCTTGGGGCCGGAGGGGTGGGAGAGGAGGAGTGGCTGATCCTAAACGTATGGTCAGCGGCAGGAAGGCTGTATACTCAAACCCAACAGAAGGGCCGGGGAATGGGGTGGGGACAGCCACCTGGCTGCGTGGGCCGGGGGCCAGGGCCGAGGGTCGCGGCGGAGGGACCACAAGGCCCCTTGGCTTCCCACTCGATCCAGGGAGCAAAGCAGCAGCATCCAGATCCTCGGTGAGAGGGAAGTGGCCGTGTACAGAGTTTCCCGCGAAGTCGTGTCCGCCTCCCCCCGCGACCTCGGGCCCAACCCGGACCCACCTCGCTCCCGCCGCTCAGTCAGGGACAGCGCCGCCTCTGTAGGCGAGGGAAGGAGCTGGAGCCGGAGCCGGAACCCAGGAAGGATCCGCCCTACTACTCCAGGATTGGTTTCCTAGGATAATTATTTATTTCCATTGGCCACAATGACTGCCACAACGCAAGCGACCTGGCGGGACCGCCAATAAGCTTTGACCTCTGGCGTGGCATGCTGGGAGTTGTAGTCCTAAGGAAGCGCGTAGACTCAGAAAACTTGCGAAGTTTAGGATGGAGCTGAAGAGACTGGGTTCCGTCCTAAGGTGGGATTTCTTTCCGTGCTCGCGCGTTCAGCCCCAAGTCTCAGGGCCACTCGTCTGGGAAGTTGTAGAATCTGTATAGCTAACCTACACAACCTCCAAGGAGGCAAGTACTCAAATTTCCTTCTTTACTTTGAGTTGGTAATCCTTGACCGTCCTGTAGACGTCCAACGAAGCCTAGAGTCTGGCACCTCACTCAAGGTTTATAACTTAAAATCAAAGTAGGGTAGAGCTGGAAGGGAGTTTAAAGATAAAATAACCCAATCTCCTTATCGGAGAAGCTAAAAGTACCCTGTTCAAGGATCAACCTCCAGGTCTTCCAGCGCCCCTGAGCAGGGATTTTCCCGGGTTCCGCGTGCATCCCTAATTAAGCCTGACACGTGTTCGTCAATCCAGACACAACAAGATCACCAAAGTATCCAGGACTAGGTCTTTTTTTTCAGGTTTTATTTTTTAAAATAATAAAAGGCTAATGAAATACGTAAACTACAGACTTCTCGTATCTGCACAATGTTTCAGTGCAAAGAACAAGGAGCATTGCCTTCAGAGCTAGATAAACCAAGTATAAAACTCTGGCTCTACCACCTAGCCATTTGGAGTACCAACTCCCTCCCCCATAAAATCCCTGGCAGAATTACTGTGAGGATATTGTATACACATACATATATTCTCATGCATGTGTATGGGTATACATATATACATATATATGTATGTATGTTGTATATAGTTGTAAGGTTATAATACATATATTGAGGTTATTTCTTGATGACATTAATATTCAAATCAGTAGACTGATATGTATGTACATATATACATGTACAATACACATACATGTGCATATACATATACACATATATACATTAATGTATACATGTGTAGATACATGCATACATGTGTGAATATGTATTATACATACATATGTATATATGTGTATACATATACACATGCATACATGCTGAATACATATACATATATACATATACACCTATGTAGTACAGATACGTATATACACATACATGTGTACGTGTGTATATGTGTATGTATGCATACGTGTGTGTATATTATATGTATATTCATGTATGTATGTGTATATGTATGCATGTATTCTGCCTCCACAAGCTGACAATGTGAGTGAATTTTAAGATTGGGATATTCAGGAATGCATGTTTGGAACTGAATATGGTTGAGTGAAATATGTGTGCCTGATGAACACTATTTGTTTATAAATTGATAAAATAAAATACTAGAGAGCAGACTCAGGAATAAAACTATGGCTTTAGTATGAACGGTGGCTAAACCTTGCCTTGGGGGACTCAAAGCTCTTTGGAAACCAATCTCTTACCTTCCCCACAACTCCTCATTCGCAATGAAAATAACAGCATACCAAAACACAAATACCAAACTTTTATTTTAAAACTGTACAAAAGCAAACAAAAAATTCCACTGAGTCACTGTGATAGTTAATCTTATGTATCCACTTAACTGGGTCACAAGATGCCCAGCTATTTGGTCAAACATTATTCTGAGTGTTCCTGTGAGGGTGTTTCTCAATGACATTAACATTCAAATCAGTAGACTGAGTAATGCAGACTGTCCTCCCAAATGTGGGCGGGCCTCGCTGAATCAGTTGAAGGCCTGAATAGAACAAAAGAGCTAACTCTGCCCTAAGAGAATTCTTCCTGCCTAATAGCCTTTGGACAGGGCCATCAGCTTTTTCCCTGCCTTCGGACTTGAATTAAACATCATCTCTTCCTTGGCGTCAAGCCTGCTGCCATCAGACTGGAACTAAACCATCAGCTCTCATGGGACTCCATCTTGCTGACTTACCCTGCAGATCTTGGGATTTAACCGCCTCCATAATCACGTGAGCCAATTCCTTATAATAACCACCGCCCTCCTGCCCCAATATATATTGATTCTGTTTCTCTGGAAAACCTTGACTAATACAGGAACTAACGGAGAACTTCTGACAAACAGAAAGATACAGTTTCTGTTGGATAGAACTGTGTATTCATCTGCAAACTGATAACCAATATGTCCATGATTAGGCCAGATCGCATATATGATGTGACTTGAAAGTGACGAGGCTTCTGCAATACACACCCAAAAATCAAGGTCATTATTTCATCCTCACACCTAGTCTACCAACTTCCTATCTGAAATCAATACTCTCCAACCTAAGAGGCTGTTTGCTACACAAATAGTCAAGTATTGCAGTACAATGGTCTTGTGGGGAAAAAAAAAGCTTCTATGTTGGTGGTTAAAACTGCCACTTTTTCTAGCTGGACCTCTCTGAATCTCAGAAAGGGTTGGCACAACAGATTGATTCATAAGACAGTCACAACAGACTCAACAGACTGAGCCTCTGAAGGTCTGGGCCAAGGTCAGAGGGCAACATACAGCTGAGTTCTCTGCAACTGTGCTTCCCAGCTCCCTGATGTGCTCCTGGGGCTTTTCAGGATTATAGCAACTGTGTTTAAAGTCGCTGTACCTAGTTATCATCAGCAGGCAGATTAGCTTTTGAAAGCATGTACATTAGCTCTGGATATCACCAAACTACGTTGTAAACAGCATCAAGAAAATAGAAAAGGATGGTATGTTTTACTCATCAGCCTTTCCCAACTCATTCCTGAAGAAAGAGGGAAAGAGTGAGTGGTCTAAAACACGCTTGCTTTTAGAAAGCTGACTTTGGGGGGCAGAGGCCAGAACTCAGAGAGAGAAAGGCAGTCCTCAATGGGATAAGTAAGAAGTCAGGGACGGGGGCCATAACTTCTTGACTAAAGCTTGAGGGCAGGATGAGGCAGAGAAAGTGTCTTCTAAATAACCCCTGGAGTAGAGAATTCTTTTCCCTGAACCTGTGCTGTATCTTGGTAACACATATTCAACATCTCCACCTGCACCTAAACTGATTGTTTGGTTTCCAGGAATCCTCCCTCCAGGTCACTGGGAGCTTCAATTCCTTAGAAGAAAGGTAAGCTTCAGAACTGAGTCCTGGGAGAAAAGTGGTACAAATAGAAACTACAAAAGGGTCTGGATTTGGGTTAAGGTGAAGAGACGTTCCATAATCATGGGGTTGGGCCAGGCGACTGAAGTCCAGGGTGCTGGGCTGGATGGTGATGGGAGCAGGTAATGTGGCATATCCCTAAAAAGAAGGAACCTTGAGCTCCTGAAGGGCTGGGCCAAGGTCAGGGGGCAAGGACAGGATTATATCCTTCAGCTCTGGGGCCTTCGGGGGTAGTAAAGAAGAGTTCACCTTCAGGGACACATCTCCATTAGCATGGCCTTTCCCTTCTGGCTTGGGGACAGTTGATTCCTCTGATTTGTGTAGTTCTGAACAAATGACTAGAGGTGCTGTGTTTTTTCCTCCATCATGAAGGCAAGGTTCAAAGAAAGGGCGAAGGGGGCCAGAGAAATTGTGGGTGAAAGTAAAGATGTGGGACTTGTTGGTCACATTGTAGAAAGAGATGACTCCTGCTTCATAGTCCAGGAAAATTCCCACACACCGTGGAGGCTCTTTAAGGCGGAAGGAGGTCTGCGGGGATGTGAGAGCTTCATACTCATTCCCACGACTCTGTCGCAGAAGCCAGTGTCCATTGGCAGGTGAGGCAGTAACCTTCCCCTTCCTGCTCACTGACTCACTACATACTCCAAGAATCCATTTGGTCTTGTCTCCCACATACACCTCCCAGTAGTGGCAGCCAGTCGTGAAGTACTCAGAGCCTAGGATGCTGACAACGAAATCAAATCTCTGGGGGTTGTCAGGTACAGGCTGCCGTCTGTCTCCAAGCCTTACACATCTTTGGTCCTCAGAAAGGATGAGTTTGGGATGTGCTGTGTCTGGGTCCAGGGTCACTGCCACTGCAAAGAGACACAGACAGGTGAGGCTTGGAAGCATAGGTCTTAAGGGATTTGGGGATGGCTTTGGAGGGAAAAAGAATCTTAGGTCTGCCATCACTGTCATTAGCCCATTTTAGTTCATGGATTCCCGCCCCCACCATGTGTACTGGAACCAAAGAATATTCTCTTTCAAAGAATAGGTCTCCTGGTCGATTACTAAGTAATAGAAGAAAAAGTTCTTCTTCATCTGTCTGTGAAACTGCTTTAATCCTCAGGAAATAACTACCTATTATGATTTAAGTGTGTCCCTCAAAAATTCACGTGTTGGAACCTTAATCCCTCATTGCTGCAGTGTTCAGAGATAGGGCTTAGTGGGAAGTGTTTGGGTCCCTCACAAAGAGATGAATGCAGTTTTCACAACACTGGGTTTATTTCTCTGGAGAGTAGGTTATGATAAAGCAGGTCAGGGCACTTTGTCTCCTCTCTGCTTTTGCAGGCACTCACTTGCCCTTCCGTTCTTCCAGCAGCAACTATCACCATACTATGAAGTAGCACAAGCCCTTCATCAGATACAGTCGCCCAGTCTTGGACCATCCAGCCCCAAGAACCATGAGCTAAATAAACCTCTTTCCTTGATAAATTACCCAGTCTCAGGTATTCTGTTATAGCAACAGAAAACAGAGTAAGACACCACCTTTGTCTTTGATGTTCCAAAATAATCAAATGTGTGATGATAAATACAGGGTTTGTTGTTAGATCCTGTAGCCACATAGCATGTTTGAATCTCAGCTCTGCCACATGCTAGTTATGTGACCTTGGGCTTGTTATTCATCTCTGAACCTTAGTTTCCTCATCTGTAAAATGGAAATAGTAACAGAACCTGTGTTGTAGAGCTATTGTGCAGACTTGATGAACTAATGATATAGTGCCTCACTCCTACAGTGAGTGCATGATATTCATTCTGTCACCTAAAATTATTACTTATAATTATCTGCTTTATTTTATTTTATTTGAGGCAGGTTCTCACTATGTTTCCCAGGATGGAATGCAGTAGGTATTCATGGGCATGCAGTCATAACACACTACAGCCTTGAATTCCTGGCCTCAGGTGAACCTCCCACTGCAGCCTCCCAAGTAGGTAGGACGAAATTATTATTTTTAAATGTTAATATAGAGAGAAGGATTCTTCCCTAAAATTGTGGATTATGAGCGTCACAGTGAGTCTCCTTCCTTCCCCAAATACAGGAAACAGGTTCTTCTTGGAGAGTTAAGTCCATAAACCATACACAGTTGAGGTGGTGGCAATAAGCCAGACCGTAAATGTGAGACAGAAGGGTTTGTAAGTTCCCAGAATGCCAGCCAAGGTGACCTGGAGTTCTCTCGAGTGGTCAACTCATAATTTGTTGTACTCTGCCTGAAGGAAGATGGTGTGAACAGGAGGAGGATAAAAGCCTAGAAAATTGATAAGGATCCCAAAGCAGTGAAAAAAACAGGTCCCATTTGAACAGCAGCAAAAAATGCAAACTATTTAGGAATACATTGAAAGAGAGGTGCAAATCTTTTCATAATGTATATTGTTGGGGCATCTGCTCAACCCATTCCCTTCTTCTCTGAGAATCTCAATCACCACCCCTAAGCAAATTGGTCTGCAGAGAAAGAAGAAAAAGCAAATGTGTAGAAAGAGGCAGAAGCAGTGGCTATTTATCTGGTTGTGGGATAGGAAGGACTTCCCAAACCTGAAAGCATGGAAGAGACTACACAGAAAAAGATGAATGAATTTGACTACATAAAAATAAAACACTTATGCATCAGAAAAATACTATAAGGAAGTACAAATGAAAAGTAATTGGTGACAAATATGACAAAGAGCTAATATACTTTGTCTAGAAAGAGTCTTCACAAATCAAAAAAAAGCCCAAACAGAACAGGAACAGACAAGTCACACAAAGAAGAAATACAAATAACTGATAAACATAGGAAAAATCTCAAAAATCACAGAAAACCCTTAAGAAGACCAAACCTAATATTATCAGTGCTCTAAAAGAGGGGATACTTTCTAAATCTAAATATGACCTCAAGATCAATCACAAAGATTTTTTTAATTTAATAGGCAGATATACAGATTTGATTTAAAAATTTTTAAATTACATGCATTCCAGAGGAATGGAACAAAATCTAAGGTTACAAAGCCATAAGGAGGAAGTGCTCTGAGATATGGACCTATTTGATTCGTATAACTTACCAAAATGCAACCGGGCTCTTCTCCAGCCTGAAAAATGAGAAAAGGGGATCATTAAAGTACCAGAGACATCAAGAACTCCCGTAGGGTGGTGGTCAAATGTGGAGAAAGTGCATCTCACCTGAGTTTGCTGCAGCTCTTTTCAACTCTATGAAAGAAGAAACAAGGGGAATGAGCTATCACTGCAAATATTAGGGCAACAGGAGATAAGTTGGTACGGAAGTTACAAGAACATGGGAAACTTACTCAGTTCACTCCGGAGTTTCTCTAAAGAATGAAAACAATTTGGCAAATCAGAAGGAGGGCCTCTATGTAGAGGCCCTCCCATAATGCTACAGTCCTATCCCAACCATGAGCAGACAGATACTCAATAGCCATACCCTGGAACTTCCCCAGAAGAGTTTGCAAGAGCAATAGATCCCAGCTGTGGACCATGGGAGTATCCCCAGAGATACTGCAGAGGATCAGCAAATTCCTATGTGAGCCAAACCTTATCTGCAGGCTAAATAAATAACACATCTCACACCTACAGGTAATGACAACATAAATTATGTAGATGTTGTAGGAAATATTACTTCATTTAAAACTATCACTGAGTATTGGACTTTGTGATCATGTATATTTTCTCAATGTAATAATAATGCATAGATATGTCACATGTCTACAGATTTATTTTTATTTTTATTTTTATTTTTATTTTGAGATGGAGTTTCGCTCTTTTTGCCTAGGCTGGAGTACAATGGTGCAATCTCGGCTCACTGCAACCTCCGCCTCCCGGGTTCAAGCGATTCCCCTGCCCCAGCCTCCCAAGTAGCTGGGATTACAGGTGTGCACCACCACACCCAGCTAATTTTGTATTTTTAATAGAGACGGGGTTTCACCATGTTCTCAGGCTGGTCACAAACTCCTGTCCTCAAGTGATCCACCTGCCTTGGCCTCCCAAAGTGCTGGGATTATAGGCGTGAGCCACTGCACCTGGCCAGATTTTTTTTTTAATGTTAAAAAGAGGTCCTCACACATGAAATGATGGAGAAGTACTGCTCCAGCATATTCAGTTTGATGAGGATCCCATCCTCCTGGACTCCATCTAAGGAAATGTCATGCCTGGGTGATAAAAGGGACTTCCAGATGGCTTCACCTATGGGAGGTGCATCTATCTCTTCCTGGTGAAACGTTTTTCATTTAAAGACTAAATAATAGTTGTGCAGGAAAGAGGAGCAGAGAATACTTGAGAAAAGAGGCCTTTGAGAGCCAAGAAAGCCCCAGTCCCCATGGCTTGAATTATCAGTACCCCCTCCCTTCTGCCCCAGGAAGTGAAACTGAGATGCTCATCCCAAAGCAAAAGTGTCAGCAGAAGGAGCTTGTGCCATGGATGAGGAGCAGAACTTACTGACAGCTTTATGGAGTTTTCCTAAAAACCAGAAAGAGAGAGAAGAGTGAGTGATCAGATCCTGCCTCTTTTTCCTCAGAGCTGTGGAAGCCTCATCACTCCACCCCACAAGATTAAAATGATGGTGACGCTTCTATGTCCCTAGTCCAGCTCCGTGTCCCAGAGTTCAGACCCAGAAATCTGATGGTGCTGGTGACACTGTCCCAGTGACCCAGCCTGCCCGGGCCTTTGGTTCCTCCTTCCCCTTCCCCTCCTTTTCATCTGTCTGGTTTCATTTCTGCTGTCTGCATGAGTGTTTCTATATGTTTGTAACTGCGGTACATGAGTGTATGCACTGCTGTCCTTTTATAGCCCACCGTTTATGGTATCTAAGGTGTAAAACTAGCTAAAGGCCTAGCATGAACTTGTTAATATGGCTTTATTATTCTCTACAGTAACTCCCCTGAGGTTATAAATTTCACAAATTGGAGGTCCCAGAAGATTTGGGGACATGTGTATGAGACATATGTTTCTGGGGAGTACTTGCAGCTTCTCTGGAGGGCCATGTGGCCCACATTTCCCCCGACCCAGCATTGGCCCTGCTGGACAATTGAAGTTACACATCCTGAGTCCACCACCAGTCCCTGTGCTAAGGGCAGGGCATGTGTTAGGCATTAGGCATTGGAGCAATGCAGCCGAATACGACACAGCTCCTAAGGAGCTTATGGTTTATTGTTACCATCTCCACTACTAACAGCTTCCATTTACTGTCTTCTGTGCTTATAATGAAGTAGGCACTGAATCCTCTCAATAATGTGAGGTGCCTAGAATTACTATTGCCATTTTATAGGGGGGTGGTCTGAGGCTCAAAGGGACACAAAATTTGCCCAAGGTCTTCCAGCTAGTAAGTGACCAAGGAGGCAGGATTCAATCTAAGTCTGTCTGACTCCTGAGTTGGAGGCCCTCTCCCTTACCCCACACTGTTCCCTCTTCACTTGAGCAGAACAGCCAGTGTCTGCCAGATACACGCCACACTTTCACCGGCTTGGAGGAAATGTAAGGAGGGAAGAGAGGAGACGCTGAAATCATTAAATCTGGAGTCATCTGAGCCAGTGACTTGTCTTCCCAGATAGACTTCAACAAGGTGTCCAACTCAGTGGCCCACAGTAAATGTCAAATTAATGAAGACAAAATGGCTATAAGGAAAAGGAGTTCCAGGCACTGTGACAGATTTTTTTTTTTAAGGTTGCCTGTTTTAACACTGAAAACAATCAGGTAAGGGGAAGTTATCTGCATTTTGCTGATGAGGAAACCAAAACCTAAGTGGCAGACCAATGATCTGAGGTGTCACTGACCCCAGAGCCTGCGACCCTTCCTTTGTATCACACCACCTCTCTCTATGCAAAGGTTGTGTGGATTCTTGAAATTCCCATACATCCCATATGACCACATTAATATACTTTTCAATAATATGTAGACTTCTTTTTAAAATGGTTGGCGGAAAGGCTAATGAAGGGAGTTTACGGTAATCTAGGCCTGTGAATTTTGACCTGGGCACCTCCTTACCCACTGCCACAAGCTCCATAGCCCCTTGACATTGCACACTAAATTCCAATAATATCAATGGAGGATATATGTGTGCATGTGTGTACAGTATTATAAAAATAGACTTATAATAATGACTGTCAACATTTACATAGAAAAATAAAGAATGTGTTTTTTGTTCCCTACCCCTTACTCTTTTATATCATTACCTTTTTCTTTAGCATGGTCTGAAAGAAGATTGTCTAGAGGAAGAAAGGAAAAGATAATGAGATTTTTTGCTACTGCCTTGAGGGTCCCTGATTCCTATTGATTTTACCTGCCCTTGGACCTGTCCACCTCTATCTTCACCTCCACCTCCCTGATCCGGTCTCTAATCAACTCTCACCTGGACAACAGAAATGGCAGCCCAAATTGTCTCCCACATCCTGTCTTAATCCCTCTGGTCTCTACTAAACTCTGCAGCCTGAGAGAATTGTTTAGTTTTTTTTTTTTTAATCTGCCACCCTGGCTGGATTGCAGTAGCATGATCTTGACTCACTGCAGATTTTTAAAAAAAATCTGCCACCCTGGCTGGATTGCAGTGGCACGATCTTGACTCACTGCAACCTCTGTCTCCGGGGTTCAAGCAGTTCTCCTGTCTGTCTCCTGAGTAGCTGGGATTACAGGCACGCACCACCATGCTCCACTAATTTTTGTATTTTTGGTAGAGACAGGGTTTCGCCATGTTAATCAGGCTGGGCTTGAACTCCCGACCTCAGGTGATCCACCCTCTTCAGCCTCCCAAAGTGCTAGGATTACAGGCGTGAGCCACCATGCCCGGCCAAGTTTTTCAAAGCACAATTACATCTGATATCCCCATTCCTTGCTTTACCACTGCTCTTACGAGAATGACTAAAATCCTGAATGTGACCCACCAGGCCTCAGGAGGCTCAGCTCCGCCTCACTCCCCAGCCTCACCCCTGCCACTTTTCCCTTCACTCCTGCACCTCCTCAGCTCCCCAGCGAGTGCTGCTTTCCCCGACCATGCTTCTCTCTGAAGCTGTTCTTTCTGCGGTGGCTGGTTTTCCATTCCCTCTTCACTCATGACTTCTAGTCCTTCAGGACAAACTTCATACCCTCAACCCTCAAGCTTGGTTGGTTCATTCTGGTCATAGCCTTCACAGAACCAGGAGCTTTCTTGTGTAGCGTTTGTACACATTTATTTGTGTTAACTATTTAATTCATCTCATTTCCCTGACTACACTGAAAGTTCCAGGAGGGCAAAAACTGTGTCTGCTTTTACTCACTATTGCATCCCCAGAATCTAGTATTGTCCAGGGCATTTGGCAGATAATTATCAAGTATTTGTTGAACAAATAAAAGCTTCCCCCATGTTCAAGCTACTCGACTCCCACAGAATAAGATCAAGCAATGAGCTCACAGGCAAAAATCATTAAACATACAGGAAGGCAAAGCTATTACAAGTAAGAGGCAGTAAAAACTGGAAGCAACGGATTTAGACATTGCCACCATCACCAAGGATAGCAGATAATGGAATTTTCAGGAACAGAATCCAGGTTAGTGGGTATGGGGAGCACAGAAATTAACAATAAAAGAAACATCTCCCCTGCCCCCCAGCCAAGAACACTTACCCACCTCCGTCACATGTTCATAGAGAAGCTTTTCTAAAAGGGAGAGAGAAATGTCAGCTCAGCTTAGGAAGGGCTTTTTCTAACAGGCACAAGTGTCCCAAGATGGCCCAAGCTGCCTGAGTAGGACTGACTCCTTGTCACTACAGGTAAGCGGGCATTTGAAAGGATTAGAGAGTCTTCAAACCATCAGATAAGGGCAGGAGTGTTGGATTACATGACTGTGACTTTCAAAGTCCCTTGCAGCCCTGAGATCCTGTGAAATGTGACCATTTTTTATGAGAGTCTTATCCAATGGATATAATTGGATTTCTTTATTAAAGGGCTGTAATTCATTTCTTAGTTAATTAGAAGGCTGGCATAGTCGGTTATTTTCTTATTTTTCAAAGGATGAGAATTTACAGCTCTGCCCAGGGGCCTTTCTGCAGTTTATTGAACTCCCTTTGCAATGTGTATCCCCAGGGCACGGCTCTACCAGTTTTCTCCCAGCCAACTTGCAGTGTCCCCAACCTATGGACAAATGTCAGGTCTACATCTACTTCCGTCTGGCCCTTTCCCAGAGCAGCCATAGTCCCACTTCCCACCAGCCTGAGCTCCCTTACCATTTAATTACCTTTTGATCTTCTTTGCTTCCAGATAAGGCAAAGGCACACCATGATGAGAAGTACCAGGACAGGCAGGATCACAGCCAGAGCCACTGCTGAGGGGGAGAGACTCCCCACAGATGGGGCTGAAACAGAAACCACGAACGACTGACCTCAGGGAGATGTCTAAGAGCTTCTGGCATGCCTCAGATGGCAGGCGGCTCCAGCACATCCCAACTGTCTCCATCACCTCTAGGGAGAGAGCTCCGGCCAAGAGGCTCTTTGCTTCTCTGATAACTCAAGGCCTGGATGGCATTAAAGATAACTGAGGCTGGGAACGGTGGCTCACGCCTGTAATACCAGCACTTTGGGAGGCAGAGGCAGGAGGATCATCTGAGATCAGGAGTTCAAGACCAGCTGGCCAATGTGGGGAAACTCCGTGTCTACTAAAAATACAAAAATTAGCCAGGTGTGGTGGCGGGCACCTGTAATCCCAGCTCTTCAGGAGGCTGAGGCAGGAGAATCCCTTGAACCTGGGAGGCAGAGGTTGCAGTGAGCCAAGGTCACGCCATTGTACTCCAGCCTGGGTGACAAGAGTGAAACTCCATCTCAAAAAAAAAAAAAAAAAAAAACCAACTGAGATGTTCCTCTCTTGGGAATGGTTTGGATGGTCCTGCCTCAAGATGATGACTTAAACAAACTTCTTGACCACAATCTCATCCTGCCCTATAATTCAATGGAAAAATAAGCCCGGGACTTCAGAGGACTGAAGGCACTCTCCTCACTAGACACCTCCAGTCTTCCCAGGAGCACCTGCCTGTTTACCCCTGTCAATCCTCACTCTGCTCTAGAAGAGCAGGCAGCAACCTCTTTGCCCTGAGCACTGTCCACGGGGGCAAAGCAATTTCTATGATGCCACAGCAGTAGGCCTGAAGCCTAGGCAGGAGAGAAAGGGGAAAAGAAAGAGGAAATAGAGGAGAGGAAACGAGCAGAAGCGGGCTATGGGTAGAAGTGGTTAAGAGCCTAAGCTGGGGGTATGTCCTTGCTCAATGCTGTGTGACCCGAAGCAGGAGACTGAGTACCTCCAAGCCCATTGTCCCTCATCTGTAAAATGTGCGCATGACAGGACTCCTTATCTCTTTGAGGTTTGGAGAGATTTAAAGAGGTCAGTCATATAAAGCATTCAGTCTCCTAAGTAGCTGGGATTACAGGAACATGCCACCATGCCCGGCTAATTTTTGTATTTTTTTGGTAGAGACAAGGTTTTGCCATGTTGGCCAGGCTGGTCTCCAATTCGTTTCAAGGATCATTAAAAGGTTCAGGCCAGGTGTGGTGACTCACACCTGTAATCCTAGCACTTTGGGAGGCTGAAGCAGGAGGATCACTACAGCTCAGGAGTTTCAGACCAGCCTGGGCAGCATGGTGAGAGCTCATCTTTATTATAAATAAAAAAGAAAAAATAAGTAAAAGGTTCGAACCCTTGGACCCATTAATTCTACTTCCAGAAGTACATTATAAAAAAAAATCAAAATCACTTTCCAAAATATGTTCAAAGATGTTCATTGCACCCTTCATTATAATATGAGGAAAATTTGGAAAGCATCCAGATGCCCAGAAACAGGGCTTTGATTAATTTTATTATTCTATAGCCACATGGCGAAATACTATGCAGCCCTTAAAATCATATTACTTAGGGACATGGGCAAAGAAAACAAATGCTCATGACATCATAAATGGAAAAATATCCTGGGCACAAGAATACACATGCGTAAACATACATGCTCAGAGATACATATATACAAAAAAGTCTTGCAAGAAAGATACAAAAATGTTAGCAGCAGTTCTCTCTAATTTAAGCTATTATAGGCCATTTTTCAGTTTCCTTTAAATATTTTGGATTTTTTCAAATTTTCTACAATATATATGCTTTATTCTTAGGATTTAAAAAAATTGAAAATTCCTCAAAAAGTTCCTACTAGGGTAGGAATTTCCTCGGGAACCACCAGCGCCTTCAAACCTGTTTCCACCCCAGCTTTTACTTGCTATGACCACAGCTGTGGTCTTCTCTTGGCCAAGGGCCATGTTGTGGATGGTTCAGGACACATTCCCCAGTGTGCTGTCCCTGACTCTGCTAGACACTGCTATTTGGAAGAGCCCAGCTTTTTCCAGAGAGTGGGCCTCTGACAGGGATGGAAGTACCCTGCCTTGAGGTTCTCTCCACTTGGCCCAGGGCTCTGGGAACCATCCCACCTATCTGCACACCAGCAGGGCCTCCGCCAGGGTATGGTCCTGGCCACAGCCCTCTTCCCCCATAGCCTCCTGTGATGAACAGGGGCAGCTGTTAATGGAACTTGAATGTTTGTCCTCTCTCCACTCTCTCCCCACGCTCCTCCTAATGGGATAAGCCAGTCTCTAGCTTTATTCTCAGACATTTAAAAATTCACCCATAGCAATAAATGTATCACATGATTCAGATTCCTTTGGGCACCTTGGTCCCCTTTTAAAAATTACTTTTCAGCCGGGCATGGTGGCTCATGCCTGTAATTCCAGCACTTTGGGAGGCTGAGGCGGGTGGATCACCTGAGGTCGGGAGTTCGAGACCAGCCTGACCAACATGAAGAAACCCTGTCTCTACTAAAAATACAAAAATTAGCCGGGCGTGGTGGCACATGCCTGTAATCCAGCTACTCGGGAGGCTGAGGCAGGAGAATCACTTGAACCTGGGAGGCGGAGGTTGTGGTGAGCCCAGATAGCATCATTGCACTCCAGCCTGGGCAACAAGAGTGAAATTCCATCTCCAAAAAAAAGAAAAAAGAAAAAAAAATTAGCTGGCCATGGTGGCGGGCACCAGTAATCCCAGCTAACTCAGGAGGCTGAGGCAGGAGAATCACCTGAACCCAGGAGGCGAAGTTGCAGTGAGCCAAGATTGCACCAATGCACTCCAGCCTGGGCAACAAGAGCAACACTCCATCTCAAAAAAAAAAAAAAATTAATTTTCACCCCAAAGGACTCCAATTTGGAAAGTCTGTCTACCAACTATTGAGTGTTTTAAAGTAATTGATTCATCCCCACTTCATGGTGTGCAACTTCAAATTATGACCAAAAGATAATCAGCATGTGACCATGTGAAGCCAGTGTCATTCAAGCAAATGCAAAGACATGGTTTGGGTTGGGTTGAGTTGGGTTGGGTTTGGTAGACTGATTTTTTAAAATATTAGTAGACTGATTTTTGTGGACTGATTTTCGGTAAACTGTTTTTTTTTAAATATTGAAGCTAGTTTGAGAACACTCTCAACTGGGTGCAGTGGCTCACACCTGTAATGCCAACACTTTGGGAGGCCAAGCGGGGAGGATTGCTGGATTGGAAACCAGTCTGGGAAACATAGGGAGACCCTGTCTCTACTAAAAGTAAAAAAAAAAAAATTAACCAGACATGGTAGTGTATGTGTAGTCCCAGCTACTTGGGAGGCTGAGGTGGCAGGATTACTTGAGCCCAGGTGGTCAAGGCTACGGTGAGCTATGATTGCACCACGGCACTCCAGCCTGGGCAACAGAGCAAGGCCCTATCTCAAAACAAAAAAAAAAAAAAAGAGAGAGAGAGAGAGAAAAAAAAAACACTATCTCTCCATTCCTAACCCTTTACTTTCTCAGGAACCCCAGGAGAGGACCCATTAAATAAATCCTGTCACAGCAGGGGATCTGTCCCTTGAAAACATTTCTTTACAGCCATGTAATGAGTTCCTTGATAATGGAGCACAGAAAGATGACCCAGGGAGGAAAAGCTATTATCTGAGCCTCCAAGCCCTATTTAACCAGGACCTGCATTGTACAGTGTTTTCCAAAGTCTGAGTTCCTTCCTTATCAGAAATGCCTGGGCCAGCTTCACAGCCTCAGCTGAGATCAATGGACATGGCTGGGTAAGGCTGAGCCATCCTGGCAAGTAAAAACTACACTGCAGATGAAAGAAAAGTCTAGACATGGAGAGACAAACTAGGTCCTGATTGAGCTTGTCCAATTGCCACAAATGACCCTGGGCACCTCAAACCCATTCTAACCTGCAACCTGCAGGATCACGGTGTCCTCTTTACTCAGATTTCCAACTTGGATCAGACATCGGTAAGACCCTTGGTCCTCAAGGCGCACGTCAAGGATCTGCAGAGTGACACTTCCCTCTTGGGCATCTCTCACCAGCACCGTCCTCCCCTTATATTCTGGCATCAGATCTTCATCCTGGTCCTTCCCATCCCGGAACACGTGAACAGCCTGTGAGCGCTGCGGGAATGGGGACCGCAGCCACCTCACCTCCTTGGGTACCGTCCCGGGCCAGAGGGAGAGAGGGCAGAGCAGCTCGGCTGTGCCCCCTAGTAGGGCCACGTGGAACTTGCCGGCATCCCCTGCGCGGCCTGGACAAAAAAAGAGACAAGGCCAACTGGGAGGGACGGCAGGAGAAAGCTTGGGAAGGGATGAGGAAGAGGATATCCCGGGGACGGACAGAGCCCAGGAAGGACTCCGGAAAGGATTGCCAGGGCCGGGGGAACAGAACCCCAAAAGACATAATGTTTCCAGCCAAGCTTCATTATTCTGGGGACGCCAATATCACATGTACCAGGCAGGGAAAGAGGATCAGAAACTCCTACCTGACACATGCACAGACAGCCGGAGGAAGACGAGAGGGATGAGGCAGCCAGAGAGCCAGGAGCCGGCAGAACTCGCCATCTCCATCCGAACTAGGACACACAGAGGGAGACAGCACAAGCGGGCTGACGGGCGTGGCGTGACAGAGGGTATAACCCAGGAGCCGAGGCCGAGACGGTATTGCTGGTGCTCTGGGATCACAAAGGCCGGGGCTCCAATCCCAGCTCTGCTACTTACCTCCTTGTGATATTGTGACTGAAATTCTCTGAGACTGTGTTTCTTCATCTTCAGAATGGGTAAAAGAACTGTGCCTCCTTGTGGGATTATGGTGAGGGTTGAAAGAGGTAAATGCTCACACAGAGGCTGGCGTGTTAAGTCTCTAAATGCCATGAGTGAGGATGTCAGTGCAGATGAGATGAGTGAGGATCCAGAACTTATACCCAGAACTAACCAAGGAAACACCAGTAATGGCCTCTTTTTACAGTTGGTGTCCAAGGCCAGGCTTGGGAAATGCCTGTTTCAAGCCAATCTTTGCCCAAGATGCAGCCTGGAGGTTTCCCTGACAGCCTTTTCAAGTTTGACTCTTGATAAATAACAGATCAAGGCAGTGAGGTCCCTCCATGTCATCCTGAAGGCACTAATCCTACAAATTCAGGGTCTGGCGCTAGAAAGACCTGGGTTCAAATCTTAGCTCTGCCTATTACTAGCTCTGTGTCGCTAGGAAGGTTGCATAACATCTCTGGACCTTGGGTTCTTAATCTATGAAGGGAAACTGTCCTCACAGATGAGTGTGAGGGTTCAAAAAGATACTGCCTGCCAAGCACTGGCCACAAATGCCTGGCAGAACAAGTGCTCATAAGTGTGTAGTTGTTGTTATTATTACTAACTAAGTGAGGAAAATTATCCCTAGCAGGTCCAGATGACCGTGTGCATGAATCACAGGGAGACCCTAAAGGATTTCCTCCTGTAAAGCTCTTTCCCCACCTATTTGCTACTGCCTGAAATTGCTTTAGCAGGAAACAGAATCTCTCATGCCACAAGTGAGCATAAAGTTTAAAATGTAAATGCTCTAGGAAAAGGCAACTCATCTCTTAAATTCTCTCCAAGGTTCAAATCCTTTCCAAAGAGGAGGCTTTTGTATAAGTCAGAAGGCCCAGTCCCTGAAGGTCATGGAAAAGGTCATGACACACGGAGGGGGTGTCAAAGGGAGACTGGGAAACTGAAGATGAAGCTAGCGTTGAACACATTCTCATTTTAAACACCCAATTCTGTTTTCTCATGGCAAAAAGCACACTGGTTTAGGGTTGTTCTTGTTTTTCTTTAAATCATAGTTTATACAACATACCCCTCTAAGCAAATGACAACATAGCACTAGGTCATAGTGAGGTTAGGATCACATTAGGACACATTTTTTTGTGACTGTCCCACCCACTTTCCTATAGGTTACTAGCTACTCAAAAACTGGACAAGAGAAGTTAAGTAAATGAGAAAAGCTCTCTATTTTATCAATTGTGGTTGAAGGTGGAAGTAGGGCCCAGGATTCCCTGGCGTTATCCCTAATCCCAAAACCCCTCAACTTTCTAGTGACTCTGAAGCACACCCTGGGTAGACATGCTCAGAGTGACCCAGAGCTCCAAGCTAACCCAAGGCTGCCTGAAATCAAATAGGAGGAGACCTCTATGGACCCATATTCCAAGATTCAGACAATCTATGAAGTGGTTAAGAGGGTGAGCTCTAGGCTGGGCATGGTAGCTCATGCCTATAACCCTGCACTTTCGGGAGGCCAAGGCAGGAGGATCACTTGAGTTCAGGAGTTAGAGACTAGCCTGGGCAACATAGTGAGACTCCATCTCTACAAAAAATAAAAGAAAATTAGCTTGGCATGGTGGCACGCACCTGTAGTCCTAGCTACTCAGGAGGTTGAGGTGGAAGGATTACTTGAGCCTGGGAGGTTGAGGCTGCAGTGAGCTGTGATTGCACCACTGCACTCCAACCTGGGTGACAAAGCAAGACCTTGTCTCAAAAAAAAAAAAAAATTTAAAAAAAAGAATGAGCTCTAGAGTCAGCCTGGGTTCACGTCCTGGCTCTGCCATTTCCTAACTGGTGGCCTTAGACAGGTTAGTTTACTTCTCCAAACCTACTCTTGCTCACACATGAAATGAAGTTAATAATAGTACCTACCTCATAGATAGGGTTATAGTAAGGATCAAAGAAAATACATGTAAAATGATTTGCACCAGATGCTGGAAATAAAAAGCAAATGAAGTCCTTCTGTTAGATTGTCACTATATGTAAGAAGTGCTACCAGGTCTTTTTTTTCATGTTTTCTTACACTGATGTAAGAACCATCTGGTCACCATACTGACCTCCAGGATTTATTCTTCTAATCTAGTTTGCCAGGATGGCCCCTTCCTCCATCTCTTCTAACATGTAACATATCAATATTATAGTAGTCAACATCCTATTAATGGCTGTGAAGTAACACTAAATCATAAATATGTTTCTAATTATGATATTGCTCTAAATCAATAATAGTTCTTATTTATTGCATTTGTTGGTTCTCCATATATATTGTCTTCAGTACTGACAACATCTCTGAAAAGTAGGTATTATTCTCTTTTACACTTAGAACAGGAAAGGCAATCATACACACTTCAGTGTACCATGCAAGTGAATTGCCGGGATCCTTTCTGGAAGCAGATAGAATGTAAAACATGGATAAACAGATGAATGAATGCATGCCTATATAGCCCTGTATCATGAGTTATAAAATGAGCAAATGACCACCACACTTTACCGAGTGATTATCATGGAACTCCTTTACAAAGAAATTTTCCCCAACAAATATAAAATATGATTTCACGTCCTAAAGTTCAATGTATATGCCACAGTTTGGGGCTTTTTCTGTCTTACTTATTGTAGGAAAATCTGGAAATGATCCAAAACAAGGACAAAAATTTCAAATCATCTGTAATTCCTCCACCCAAAGATAATGTTTCTATAAATATTCTTTCTATGCATGTACATAACTTTTTGTAAAACAAACAAACAAAAACCATGACTGGGCACAATGGCTCACGCCTGTAATCCCAGCACTTTGAGGTAGAGGTGGGAAGATTGCTTGAGCCCAGGAGTTTGAGACCAGCCTGGGCAACATGGCAAACCCCTGTTGCTACAAAAAAATACAAAAATAAATCAACTGGCTATGGTGGTACGTGCCTGTGGTCCCAGCTACTTGGGAGGCTGAGGTAGGAGGATTACCTGAGCCCAGGAGGTTGAGGCTGCAGTGAGCCATGATCGCGCCCCTGCACTCCAGTCTGGATGACAGAGCAAGACCCTGTCTTAAATAAATAAATAAATAAATACTTTATATACTGTTTTGATACCTGATATTTTCACCAAGTGCTACATTATGTGCATTTCCCAAAGCAATCAAATCTTCTTTACATGACTTTAGGATTCCATCATGGACATAGAATTTTAGAAGTTAGGATATAAGATGTAAAAGCTTTAAAATAATTCTATATTGAAGACATTTAGGTTGTTTTCCAATACATCGCTATTATAAACATTGCTATAAGTGACAGTGGATTGAGGGCTAGAATCAGACGGCTTAGTCCTAGTCTTGGCTTGGTCCCTTACTGCTCTGTGATTTTGTAACTTTTTTTTTTTTTTTTTTTTTTTTTGAGACAGAGTTTCACTCTGCCACCAAGCTGGAGTGCAGTGGCATGATCTCAGATCACTGCAACCTCTGCCTCCCAGGTTCAAGCAATTCTCCTGCCTCAGCCTCCCGAGTACCTGGGACTACAGGCGCACACCACCATGCCCAGCTAATTTTTGTATTTTTAGTAGAGACGGAGTTTCACCATGTTGGCCAGGATGGTCTCAAACTCCTGACCTCATGATCTGCCCTCCTCGGCCTCCCAAAGTGTTGGGATTACAGGTGTGAGCCACTGCGCCCAGCCATGACTTTGTAACTTTAAGCAAGTCACTTAGATTCTTAGGCCTTAAGTTTCCCATCTTTAAAATGGGAAGACTTTTCATCTGCACTGACAAATTGCCCTCCAGAAAGTCATATCAACTTACCAAAGTATCAAATGAAATTTCTTGTTTTCCCACAACCTTACCATCACTGGATATTATCATTTAAAAAAAAATTTGCCAATTTCATGAGTAACAAAATGCCATCTCTTTTTTTATTTGATGGTGTTTCATTTCAATTTGTATTTCTTTGATTACTCACGGGTTATTTGGACTTTGTCAATTACCTGTCTACGTAATTCGCTCGTTTATCTATTGGGACATTTATTTCTTAATGGTTTGCAAAATTCTTCATATACTAACCATTTTTTTCCACTACACATGTTGGAAACATGGCAGTTATTTACATTTTAGGTTTGAAACAGTTTAATTTTTAAAACTTCTAAATCAGAAAAAAGATTGTAACAGATGTTCTCTTGACAGTCCCAAGCAGTTTAATATGACCCTGCAAATCTGCAATTGATCAGTCTAAAAGCACACAGCACAGCATCCAGCAAATAGTAAGAGCTAAATAAATGTTGGCTTTAATTTAATAATGATGAGAATACTACTTAAATAAGAGTACTTCAACAAAACCCATCCAGCAATCTTGTCACTTGTCTCCTTTTGTGTTTCTTTAGTGATAGCTAACAACTGCCCCATTTCACCCTTGAAAATGTTCTTGTGCGTAAGGAGAAAGGGGATTATTTCTCTACTAAACCTGAGGATCCTGAGAAAGTTAAAGGACTAAAAAGCATGAAGAGAGAGAGGAGGACTCACCACCTTCTGGATCAGGGACGCTTGTTCCTCTCACAGGCAAAGCTGGAGTTTGCAAGCTGGGAACACTCCTTCCCCATGCAGAGAGACCAGGGAGCAGGCAAGCGCATCAGGAAGGCCTAGGGATGTGGGCCGGGAAAAGTTCATATTTTATGAAATATGAGAGGCCAGGGCTCTCTCTGCCCCCACAGAACTCCCTTCTCGCTGTCCCTGTAAACCAGCAAGCCACACCCTGTCTGTCTGCCCCTGATAAAAGAACAGAGCAAAGAGGAGGCTCCCAAAAATGAGGGAACCACTGAGTATGACTGACCGGGTAGGAGGGACGTTTGCCCCTCCACTCCCTTTTCCTCCAATGCTGCCAATAGTAATTCCCTTTGATGCGTTTTGATCCTATCACATTCTTTCTGAAAACCTTCCCCCTTTACTTTTCAAATCAGAGTAAATTGGAAGATTGGTTTCAAAGACATCCACCAATTAACCACCTTCTTTAACTCACTATCTTTATCTCCAGCTACACCCTGACATGTGCCTTCTGATAAGCAAGCTTGCTGTTTTCCAGCACGTGATAAACGCTTCCCGCCTGTCTTGCTTTCATAATATCCTTAGCTGTATGTTCATAATCTCCATAATTATATCATTAACAATACATTACACATTTTTATGTCCTTTGAACTTTATAAAGATGGAGCCCATTGTACATAATTCCCAATTATTCCCTTTTTTTATTCAACATTAGCTTCTGAGTCTAGCAGACATCTGTGGTGGCCCACACCATGTCCCCTCAGCCCACCCAATTTTGGTGTAGCTGAGACTTGCAGGCAAGCTGCTAGCATGTCACCTCATAGGCCATGGCATTTTTTTGCTTGCCTGTCTTGGGGCTTTCTACAAAGCCTTGGAAGGCTGTGCAGCCCAGGAGTTCACCAAAGCTAACACCTTGGAGACATAAACAACAGTGAGGGGAGTCAAGACAAAATGCTCCAGCCTTGCACCTTCAGCTCTGAGCTGTATTCGACATGATTCCTCCGAGTGTTCCCAATGGGACTGAGCACGGTGGTTCATAGTGGTAAGTAGCTCCGTACTGCACCTTTTATTGACTTTTCTTCCTTTTCTGCTCATTCCCATTTCTGCTTCCTGGGATTACCTCCTAAATACACTCTTGAACTGAAGGACTTGTCTCACACCTCACACTCTGTTCTGGGGGTGTACAAATTAAGACACTGAAATTAATCCAGGTTGTTTAACAGAGCGCTAGGATATTCATTCACTGCTATATAGTAGACCACTATATAAATCTACCAACAGTTTCTCTCGTCCCTTAATGATAGAAATGTGGGTTGTTTCTGGGCTTTTGCTTTTATAAATAATACTGTCCTGAACATTCTTTTTTTTTTTTTTTTTTTTGAGACAGAGTCTCGCTCCGTCGCCCAGGCTGGAGTGCAGTGGTACGATCTCGGCTCACTGCAAGCTCCGCCTCCTGGGTTCATGCCATTCTCCTGCCTCAGCCTCCGGAGTAGCTGGGACTACAGACTCCCGCCACCACGCCCAGCTATTTTTTTTTTTTGTATTTTTAGTAGAGACGGGGTTTCACCGTGTTAGCCAGGATGGTCTTGATCTCCTGACCTTGTGATCCGCCCGCCTCGGCCTCCCAAAGTGCTGGGATTACAGGCGTGAGCCACCGCGCCCGGCCTCGTGCCCTGAACATTCTTGATAGGTATTTCCTGCTCACATGTGCAAGAATTTCTCTAGAGCACCAGTTCTTAATGTGTGGTCCACAAACACTTGAAGTCCCTGAGGCCCTATCATCCAGGTTAAAACTACATTCATCATAATAAAGACGTTATTTGCCTTTTTCACGGTGTTGACATTTTCAAGGACACTGCAAAAGCAATAGTGGGTAAAACAGCTAGCACAAATCAGGAAGTGGCACCAAACTGTAGTAGAAGTTACAAATTTTATTAAATTTCAACTCTTAGATACACATCTTTTTAATAGTTTGTGTGACAAAATGGGAAGGATGCATAAACAGTTATGCTGCATATCAAAGTATGATGACTTTCTCGAGGAAAAAACCTTAAGTGATTGAGTTGTGAGCTGAAGTAATCGCTTGACTCATGGAGCACCATTCTTACCTGAAAGTACAGCTGAAAGACAAAGTATAATTATTCAGACTTGGGTATTTGGCAGGCATTTTCTCCAAAATGAATAAAGTGCACCTGTCACTTCAGGAAAAGCAACTGACAGTGTTTGTTGTCAATGAGAACATTCAATCTTTTGAGCAAAAATTAGAATTTTGGAAAATTTTTATCTGCTGCTTGATACCCTCACAATAGCAAAAGACTTTTCTGATGAGATTGGCATTGGTATTAATAAATGTGATTTTTTGATGTTGTATAATGAAATGTGTCAACATTTAGAAGATCTGTATAACTCAGTGACTCAGCAATTTCCAAATGACCAATGGGTGTGTTGACAAAACCCTGCATGGGTAAAACATTCATTCAAAATGCAAGAAAAAACTGTGAGTGTTGCTGTAATAGAGTATAAAAAGGTCATTGCTATGGTTTCAGATTTCATGTCACAACTAAGCTTTAAAAAACTACCATTTGCTGAGTTTTGGTGTCTTATCAAAGAATATCCACGATTATCTGAAAAAGCTATTGAAATGCTCCTTTTCCAATTGCATACACTTCAACCACAAAACATACTGCAGCAGATTGAAAGATATAGCTGGCTTGAGAATACAGCTGTTTTCTATTAAGCCAGACATCTAAAATATTTATAGCCATTAAAAAGAATAAAATCCCATCATTCAAAGTGACATGGATGGAACTAGAAAACATTACGTTATGTGAAATAAGTCAGGCACAGAAAGTTAAACACCACATGTTCTCACTCGTAGTTAGATGTTAAAAAAAAGAAAAAGTTAATCTCATAGAAGTGAAAAGCAGAACAGAGGTTACTAGAGGCTGGAGAGGGAAGGGGAGGATAGGGAGAGATTTGTTCAATAACACAAAATTACAGCTAGGTAGGAGGAACAACTTCTACTGTTTTATAGCACTGTAGGATGACCATAGTTAACAATAATATATTATGTAGTTTCAAATAAAGAAGAAAGGATACTGAATGTCCCCAAAACACAGAAATGATAAATGTTTGAGATGAATATGCCAATTACCCTGATCTGATCACTACACATTGTATGTATCAAAACATTACTCTGTACCCCATAAATATGTACCATATGTGTCAATTAAAAATTAATTAGGGCTGGGTGCAGTGGCTCATGCCTGTAATACCAGCACTTTGGGAGGCTGAGCCAGGCGGGTCACCTGAGTTCAGGAGTTCAAGACCATCCTGGCCAACATTGCGAAATCCTGTCTCTACTAAAAATACAAAAATTACCCAGGCGTGGTGGCACACGCTTATAATCCCAGCTACTCAGGAGGCTGAGGCACAAGAATTGCTTGAACCTGGGAGGTGGAGGTTGCAGTGAGCTGAGATCACACCACCACACTCCAGCCTGGGCGAGAGAGTGAGACTCCATCTTAAAAAAAAAAAAATTAATTTTTAAAAAAGGATTTATATAAATATAAAGCAGTGCTACTCAGTAATATTTTTGTTTCAAAAAAGTTGCTTTTCATAAATATATGTTTTGTTGTTATGTAATTTATTATTTTTATTTTTAAAAGAAGTAATAATTATATTTAATTTTTCTTAGTTTTTTTTTTTTTTTTTTTGAGCTAGGGTCTAGCTCTGTTGCCCAGGCTGGAGTGCAAAGGCACAATCATAGCTCACTGCAGCCTTGAACTCCTAGGCTCAAGTGATCCTCTTGCCTCAGTCTCCCTAGTAGCTAGGACTACAGGTGCATGCCACCAAGCCCAGCTATTTTTTAAAATTTTTTTGTAGAGATGGGGTCTTACTACGTTGCCCAGGCTGGTCTCAAACTCCTGGCCTAAAGTGATCCTCGCACCTTGGCCTCCCAAAATGCTGGATTACAGGCATGAACCACCACACCCAGTCAGTTTCAATTTTTAATATGGAAAATTTCAAAAAATATAACTCATATAAACTGAAGCTCCCTGAGGTCCTCAATAATTTTTAAATGGAAAGCGTTTCTCAGAATATATACCTAGAAGTAGTATTGCCAGGTTATAGATGATACTAAATTGTTTTCCAAAGTAATTGTACCAATTTATAACTTGTCATAATTAATATTTTTACTGCTTTCTCCAGAAGCATTTTATCAGATAGTCTAAATCACATCATAAAATGAGTTTCTTATCTGAAATGTTCTTTTTAGACTTCTAACTCTATGAGTGAGAAAAACAGATACAGACATAGATAAAGATATCACTCATAATCGTAATCTCAGAATCTAGTAATAATCACTGTAATTTTTTTGGTCTATATGCTTCCTGACTTAAAAAGAGGGAGCTCTGGATTTCCAGTTAAATAAACATGTCTCATTGAACACAAATGCTTATCTCTGTTACCTCCCAAAATGATCTAAAATGACAATCTTGGAGTGCAAAAGGAAAAGCCTATAAGGACAAAGAGAACAGGACAGTAAGTAACTGTGCAATAGAGATGTCAATACATTTCTTTAATGAAGGAAAGCAGAGGGCTCACTAGTAATAGATCTAGGAAAAACTGAACTCTAACCCAGGTGCCTGCAGAGGGAGGCAGGATTGGGGGAAACATCAGATAAAGGGTTCCTGACATCAACCCTTGACATCAGCAAGAAGAAAGCTGATTCTCAACTGAGAACCTTCCAGGCTTGGGATGGGAGGGACCAGGGCCTGGCTCTACCTCCCGGCGTTGTTGTAAGGATTAAATTAGCTAAAACATGCAAAATACTTAAAATAGGGGCTGATACTCAATGGTAGCTGTTATTGTCTGAGGATAAGCTCCAACTTGAAAGCCAGAGACCAAAATAAACAACAGAGACAATCTAGGAAGCAGAAGAAAACAGCAGAAAATTACAATTGGAATCCTCAGAAATATGAAATAAGAGAAGATCCTGAATCCACAACATAAGAGCAAGAGGCTACCAAAAAGGAAAGTCGGGGATCAAACAAAAACTCTTGGAAATTAACATTTTTGTAGCAGAAATGAAAAAATTCAATAGAAGAACCAGGGGATTCAGCTCAGGAAAATCTCTTATAAATTAGAATAAACAAAACCAGGAAATGGAACACGAAGAAAAATTTAAAAACAGGGAAACTGGCTGGGTGCAGCAGCTCATGCCTGTAATCTGAGTACTTTGGGAGGCTGAGGCAGGAGGATCACTTGAAGCCAGGAGTTCAAGACTAGCCTGGCCAACATAGGGAGACCCTGTCTCTATTTGTTAAAAAAAAAAAAAAAAAAAAAGAAAAACTGATCACAGAGAACGTTTCCCAGAATTGAAGACTTTGTTTCCCAATTGAAAGGGGCCACCGAGTGCTTAGCATAATGAATGAAAAATACTTATAGGACAGTTTGTTATGAACGTTCAGAACATCAAGGATAAAGGAGAAAAATATCCTAAACAAATTAACAAATTAACAACAAAATACATGGGAAGTAACACAAGTCAGAATAAATCAGTCTCCTCAAGAGTAGCCACATGAGAAGCTAGATGACAATGAATCAATGCCGTTAAACTTCTGAGGGAAAATAATTTCCAACGTGGAAATCTGTCACTCAAGGATGAAAGAAAATAAAGCCATTTTTAGACAAGCAAGGACTCAAAAATTTAGCTTCCATGAACCCCTTCTGGGGAGTTAGTGGAGAACATACTGCTCCAAAATGAGAGAATAAACCAAGAATGGAAAAACATAAGATCCAGAGAGCAGGGGATTTGGCACAGGAGAAACAAGAAGAGAATCCCCAGAATGTGGTTAGGTCCCTAATCCTAGGACAAGAGCTGTGAAGCAAGGCTAAGCAGAGGAGTTTGGAGCAAAGAGAGGATGAGTCTAAGGAGGGATGCTGCCAAGAAAAAAAAAAAAGACACTGGTAAATGACCTGGTTCACATCTGTAGTACCAGCCACTGAGGGGCTGAAGCGGGAGGATCACTTGAGCCCATCTCTGAAAATAAAAAATAAACAAGGGATGCATAGATCATTAAGCAAATAAAAATAGATAATTTTTTGACTCTAGAAAAAATGTTATTCAATAAAGTGAATATAATCTTAGTGTAGTATATACCTCAACTGTAAAAATATTCTAGTTATATTACTATAAACTCTTGCTAGTCATTCAACAAACCAGGAAATTCTGCAGCCTGGCCAAGAGTCCACTGGTAGACACAAAAGAGACAGACAAAGCATAAACTCATGGAAAGAATAGAGAGGGGACTTTGACAGTGTTCAGCCTCACCGTTCACTCCCTCGTGGCTCCAACCTTCACCTTCCCAATAAAGAATGTAGAATCCCAAACTGGTATCTCCAGTTCTGTTCTTTTCTGAAATCTTCTAATTGCTCACTGGACAATTCTTCTTGCCTATTGCCACTTGAAGTGTAATCTAGCTCTTTCTCTCTCTCGGTCCCTCTCTTGTGCGCACTCACACACACACACACACACACACACACACACACACACGCTCCTAACTTATCCTCTTCCTCACCGTTTCCCAAACCAACTCATCACACCTTCTCCACTTTCAACAGTGGCTCAATGGCACCACTACTTTTCCAGTCTTCCATGTGGCTTTTCCACTCCTCCATTCCCTATAGCTGGTTTGTTTTTAGCTGGCTTCTAAAGGTCCTGCCGTGTCTTCAGCTGTAATCTAGTTCATAGCTTATATGAACGTTATAAACCATACCATGTGACACAAATGTAAGATACCAGTACTACATCAAGATTTCTGAAATAGACTCTGACTTGGTTACTTTTATTAATAATAATCGAATCAGCATTTGTATAGGGTTTTTAAAAAGACATTTATTGTACTTTCCTCTGATTGCTAAAGTATAAATGTTTACTGTAGAAATTTTGGAAAAGCTGGGCGCAATTGCTCACATCTGTAATCCCAGCACTCTGGGAGGCTGAGGCAGGAGGATCACTTGAGCCCAGGATTTCCAGATCACCCTGGGAAACACAGTGAGACCCCATCTCTACAAAAAAATTTTAAAAAATTAGCCAGGCATGATGGTGTGTGCCTGTAGTCCCAGATACTTTGGAGGCTGAGGTGGGAGGATTGCTTGAGCCCAGGTTACAGTGAGTTATGATCACACCACTGCACTCCAGCCTGGGTGACAGAGCAAGACCCCATCTATTTTTTAAAAATTAAATAAATAAAAAATAAACATTGTGCAGCAGATCTCTAGAACTTTTTCACCTTACAAACCTAAAATTCTATACCCTTTAAACAATTCCTCTTTTCCCTCTCTCCTAGCCACTGGCAGTCACCATTCTACTTTCTGTTTCTTAGACTTTGATTGCTTTAGATGCTTCATATGAATGGAAACATGCAGTATTTGTCTTTTTGGGGCGTTGCGCTCACTTTTAAGGCTTTTGATACCTAGTACTAAACTGACCTCCAGAAAGGCTGTTAACGATTTAGTTTGACTGGAAGCGTGTGTCCATCTGGGCTGAGTTCATTGCTTGCTTAGCATCTATCAGTTGTTTCAATTCTTGCCAGTTTGATAGAGGAACAAATAGTGGACCCAAACAGGGTTTTACTTTGGATAAGGCCATTGTCCTATGAATCCTGGCTGAAATATTTGCTCCAGCACTTAGGAGCTGTGTGACACGGGACAACTCACTTAACTTTTCAATGCTTCTGTTCCCTTATGTGTAAATGGGGATAATAATATACACGTATACATTATACACACTTATTATGAGGAATTAGTTAATAAATGTGAAGCTGTAAGAACAGTGCCTGGAATATAGTAAGCCCAAATGTAAGGTAGCTATTATCATTTTTGTCAATCCTTGCTAATGTAATACCTGGAAAATTACAGCCAGCTATTTTAATTTACATCTCCTCGGTAATCAGTTGAACGTAAATGTTCTCTGTATTTATACTGGCTATTGGTACTTCTGTCAAGATTTCCTTTTTCAAAGCACTGTGGCAAACGGGATCTCACTTGATCCTCCCAATAAACTCATGAATGAAGAAGGTGGCAATCATCAATCCCCACTTTTCGAATTAAGAAATTGAGCCTCGGAATTCGAATTCTGAGCAATTCCAATTCCAGGATTCGGATCTCACCCTCTAAAACCTAGTAGCTGTTGCAGAAAATATAACGGGAAAAAGCTTTTGTTAGCCGTAAACACCACCCACCCCGGTGTGGCTCCGCCCCTGCCCGGCCCCGGCACCGGCTTGCCCCGCCCCGCCCTGTACGCGGTTTTCCAGACATCCTCTCTGCGCACGCGCGGCCGCTCCTGCGGGCGGAAGCCTCCTGGCGCTCGGCCCTGCGCCCCTCCCCCCGGCGCGCGGCCCCGCCCAGGACGAGGGGCGGTGGGCACGCAGCGCTGGGTCCAGTGGTCGGGAGAAGGCGAGGATTACCCTCCCGCAGGAGTTGTCTGCGACTCGGCGGAGGCTCCAACTTCCAGTGGCCCGGTCGGGAAAGGTACAGACTCCCCAGCCCCTCGGTCGGCGGCTCCAGCGGCCGCCATTTTCCTCCAGGAGAGGGAAGACGGCAGGAGGCGGGGGCCGTCCCCTGGGGCCGGGCGGGCCGGGGCGGGGTCGGGGGGCCGGGCGGTTGGGGGCGGGCCCGGCTGGCTATGGGGCCCGGCCCCCTGGCCCCAGGAGCGGCTGCTGCGGCGGAGTTAGGCCGGCCGCGGTGGGAAAACCCTGGGCGCCCTCTGGGTCTCAGCGTCCCATTAGGACGGTTCCGCGCTGGGTGCCGCACGCCGCAGAGTGGGCAACGCTTTCACAGGGGTCTTTGCATTTCACCCGCACACAGCAGCTCCTGGAGGGAGGCCAGGAAAACACTTAACCCATTTTGCAGACAGAAAACTAAGGCTCAAAGTGGGGAGGAGACTTGCCCAGGGACACCCAGCGAGGTTGTGGCGTTTGGGACTCGGTTCCTACTCCCCCACATCCAGCGCCCTTGCCACCAGACCACTCTGCCTCACCTGGCAAAGGATGGGGCGGAGCTAAAGGATTAGAGGAGTAACTGGCAGGGTATTTTTTGTTTTGTTTTGTTTTGAAGATCTGCCTCTTTCTGTACCACCCAGATCAGAGCCTCCTAAGAAATATCCAGAAGTCAAGCCATGGATCCACCTGCACGTAAAGAAAAAACCAAAGTTAAAGAATCTGTCAGCAGAGTTGAGAAGGCCAAACAGAAATCAGCCCAGCAGGAGCTGAAGCAGAGACAAAGAGCAGAGGTGAGATTAAGGCGGAGGCTCTGTATGCCTGTAGTCTGCTGGAGATGATGCTGGAATAGAGAAACAGCAGAAAGGAGAACTGACAGCGAGCCATACTTGCCTCCAGGCAGGATGGGTGTTCTCCCAGGTTTAGAGGGGACAACACTGAGGTTCAGAATGGTGAGGTGGCAGCCCAGAATCACATGCCAAGTTAGTGTCAGAACCCCAGTCTGGTGCGGAGCTTTTGTGGTAAGAGACCCAAGGGAAGGAAGAAAGGAAAAAAAATGATATGTAAGGGGAAAGAAGGGGTCAGAATGAGAGAGAGCACGCAAGTGTCAGACACCCCCAGTATAGATGTTCTGGATTTGGTGCGGAAAGTAGCTACTCATGCCAGGTAGAGGCCCAAGCTTTAAACTCACCAGTGTGTTCCTTTGTTCTCTCAACGATTACAATCAACTTGAGAATAAAAAGCTTTAAACTTTTACCCTGCCAATATTGAGCCACATACAGACATAAGTATTTTATTTTAGTATTTAATGTCAGGGAAAATCTTGCTGGTGTCTTTTTCCCTCTTTGTTTTGTTTATCTGTCTGCTTTGTTCATTTCCTGTCTTACATCCTTTTACCTCTCCATGGACAACTACTTTTTTTTTTATACTTTTACATTCAAATATATTAATAGATATCCTTGAACAATATACAATAGTATTTTAAATTTTTACATTAATAAAATTCCTGCATTTTATTTTGCATTTTGCTTACATTGTTTTTTAGAACTATTCATGCCAATATAAGAATTTAGTTTATTCTCATTAATTTTTATAAGTCTATTTTATGCATCCATTTTACTTAGTATATTTATTCATTCTTACAGAGATGCACATTTAAATTATTTATAGTATTTTTTGCTATTACAAACATTGCTGTAGTGAAAAGCTTTTAGGTGTCTCCTTTGGCACCTGCCTTAGAATTTCTATAGGTTATTTAACTAAAAAAATTACTGGGTTCATTCTCAATTTTACTAGACATTGCCACATTGCTTTTTTTTTTTTGAGATGGAGTCTCTTTATTTTTTATTATTATACTTTAAGTTCTAGGGTACATGTGCACAACATGCAGGTTTGTTACATATGTATACATGTGCCATGTTGGTGTGCTGCACCCATTAACTCATCATTTACCTTAGGTATATCTCCTAATGCTTTGCCTCCCCCCTCCCCCCACCCCACAACAGGCCCTGGTGTGTGATGTTCCCCTTCCTGTGTCCAAGTGTTCTCATTGTTCAGTTCCCACCTATGAGTAAGAACATGCGGTGTTTGGTTTTTTGTTCTTACGATAGTTTGCTGAGAATGGTGGTTTCCAGCTTCATCCATGTCCCTACAAAAGACATGAACTCATCCCTTTTTATGGCTGCATAGTATTCCATGGTGTATATGTGCCACATTTTCTTAATCCAGTCTATCATTGATGGACATTTGGGTTGGTTCCAAGTCTTTGCTATTGTGAATAGTGCCACAATAAACATATGTGTGCATGTGTCTTTATAGCAGCATGATTTATAATCCTTTGGGTATATACCCAGTAATGGGATGGCTGGGTCAAATGGTATTTCTAGTTCTAGATCCCTGAGGAATCACCACATTGTCTTCCACAATGGTTGAACTAGTTTACAGTCCCACCAACAGTGTAAAAGTGTTCCTATTTCTCCACATCCTCTCCAGCACCTGTTGTTTCCTGACTTTTTAATGATCACCATTCTAACTGGTGTGAGATGGTATCTCATTGTGGTTTTGATTTGCATTTATCTGATGGTGAGTCTCTTTTTTTTTGAGACGGAGTCTTGCTCTGTCACCCAGGCTGGAGTGCAGTGACGCAATCTCGGCTCACTGCAACCTCTGCCTCCCGGGTGCAAGCACTTCTCCTGCCTCGGCCTCCTGAGTAGCTGGGATTACAGGCGTGCATCACTGCCTTGGCCTCCCAAAGTGCTGGGATTATAGGTGTGAGCTACTGCACCCGGCCGATATTGTCAACTTTTATTTTTTGTTAATCTGATTCATTCATTAAATATTGGCCAGGCGCAGTGGCTCACACCTGTAATCCCAGCACTTTGGGAGTCTGAGGCAGGCGGATCATGAGATCAAGAGATTGAGACCATCCTGGCCAACATGGTGAAACCCTGTCTCTACTAAAAATAAAAAAATTAGCTGGGCGTGGTGGTGCGCGCCTGTAGTCCCAGCTACTCGGGAGGCTGAGGCAGGAGAATTGCTTGAACTCAGGAGACGGAGGTTGCCGAGACTGTGCCACTGCACTCTAGCCTGGGCGACAGAGCTAGACTCTGTCTAAAAAAAGAAAAAAAATTGAACTGCTAGTATGTGCCAGGCACTGTTCGAGGAACTTGAGTCACATGATGACAAAGCAGAAAAGAATCCCTGCCTTCATGGATCTTGCATTCCAGCAAGGGGAGGCAGTAAACATAATAAGTAAACTTACTAGTGCATTTGAAGTTAATCTGTAAACTGAAATCTACCTTTGGGTTAAGGCAGACCCCCTGAGAGCTGTGGTGCTTTACCTTCCCATTCCCACCTGGATCCGGGTCCTCAGTTGATGTGACTGCATTGTGCTTTGGTGAACAATATGAGGGTTGCTATAAGAAACAGCCCTGCAACAGGAGAACAGAAGCTACAGATAAGAAAACCATTGATCAGAGAAATGGCGATACAGCCAAGGGAGCTCTCACTGGAGGAACAGAGCTATCTATACTTCCGTGTACAACAAATGCTCTGGGAAATGGAGAACCAGTTGCCAGCCCATATGTGGTTACCTCACACCAATCAAAAGTGACTGTGGAGAGCACCCCCAATTTGGAAAACCAAATGAAAATGGAGTATCTCTGTTCAGAATGAAAATTTTGAAGAAATTATAAATTTACCCATTGGATCGAAACCATCCAGATTAGATGTCACTAACAGTAAGAGCCCAGAAATTCCTTTGAATCCAATTTTGGCCTTTGATGATGAAGGGACGCCTGGGCCCCTGGCTCAGGTAGATGGTGTTCAAACACAACAGACTGCAGAAGTTAAATGCGTATTTTTTCTGAAGAACCAAAGTCAAAATTTAATGAGAATTTCTATAATTAATGGAATTCCTTTCATGCTATAAAAGAGCATCCCCTCTTCCAGTTTTCTAAAGATTTCTTGACCATCATTTTGAAAAGATTTATTTAAACTAGCTAAAGACAACAGACAGGATAGCTTTCCTAATAATTTTCATCAGTAGAAAAAAAATACTCCTCATTCTTCAGTACTTTAAAATGGCTTTTTCCAGTGTGCTCCTTCTTAGCAAATTAGTATTTTTCTGCGTTATTGAAAAGACAAGAGCATTTGGCTATAAAATGATTGACTAGGATTGACTAGGCATGATTTTTTTTCACATAAATAGTTTGGTCTTAAAGCTTAACAGCTTAAAATTGGCAAAAAAAACTTTTGCCTTTTACCATGTAATACTTGAAAAGTAAGTACCTCTTTGCTACAAGTAGAATGAATAGGGAAAAGTTTAAGCCTGTTTTTTTAAAAATATTATTTTAAAGAGCTCTATTTGTAGAGGCAAATTATAGGCAGATTACCAGTTTCTTATAAATACAAACTTGTACATGGACATTCTGCAAACCCAGCTGTCATATTCTTGCAACTACTTTTGCAAAAGCATACTAAAAGGTTTTAAAATGTGAAAAAACATTATTTTTTCAGAGCAAGAAAATAATTTACTGTTGTCTTCAATAATGTGTAAAGTTTTTCCAGATAAACTTATCAAATAAATTAGAACAATGTGACAACATTGCAAATTTGTCATTAGATGCATTCTTTCTCACGTTACCAGGGGAGGATGTTACTGATGATTCAAGGCTGTTTCTGAAGTCTGTATGTTGCTACTGTCCCCAGTGATGGTGGGACTTACCTCTGTCCTACTTGATCACAAATTATGTTAGGGGGAAATAAAGATTTAATATTTCATTAAATAAAAAAGAAATTTGGTTTTGCTCATTTAAGAGCAACAAGAAAATGGTGGTGTGTTGACTGTGTTTGGCCGCAGGGCACAGACCTTTATGGAAATCCTCGCTCCGCATGGCATCCGCCGGCTTTTCACCTTTCATTCTTATTCTTCACTTTTGCTGCTGAGCCTAGCTGTACAAATTTGCGCCTTCATTTGCTAATGTAAATTCAATTTATTTTACCATTTTAGAGACTACTAATGATTAAATGTAAGAGAGGACACACATGTTTTTATGTGGAGTGTTAAAAAAGATAAATTTATACCACTGTAATGTGCTGGATTTATTAAAAGAGATTGGTTAAACTGCTAGGTTGAATGAGAGACTTCCTCTATTGTACTCTTTTTTTTTTTTTTTTAAATCCAAGGATATTGTCTTTAGTAACAGCTTGTAACTTGTTAAAACATTAATTTGGGGTTTTTCCCTATTCTTAGTTGTCTATGTACACATAGTAATTATGTTAAAATCCGTTTTTAAAAAAAACAGCCCTATGAAACTGTCTTCTGTGCATATTGTAAGGATAGATGTTGAGGACATTGTTCATGCCCTTATTGACACCCTTCTGTAAAGTTCTACAGGTTAAATTTATTTGTCTGACTTCAAATCTCAGCTCCTCCATAAATCCCAGTTCTTCCATGTGACGTTGGACAAGATACTTAACCTCTCTGAGCCCCAGTTCATCAGTTCCTCCTTGGTAAAATGAGGATAACATCTACCTCAGAAGACCATTAAAAGGAGTAGAAATACCACGTGTAAAGCCTGTAGCGCAGTACTTGGCAGAGGAAGCATTTGATAACTAGCAGTGATTATGATCAGGAATAATCTTGTGTTTCCAAGCAGGCAGCCTGCTCTTATTGTGTGGACCCTAAATTGAACAACTGCTGAGTTCCTGTTGACCTGCTGAAATGCAACGTTGCTGCACTCAAGCAGCAGCTGGCCCCATGCAGCTCTTGAGATGTGCCAGGACCGAGCCAAGCCTACACATGCATAGCCACATGTAGTCCTCACACCAGGGCTCCAAAGCAGGAGTTACTGTGACTCCCATTTAACCTTGGTTAATCCGATATGTAAAATATATGGCCTTGTGAGGTAGGCAGTATTATCCTCACTTCAAAGGGATGTGAGTAGAGTCCTGTAGTTAAAGAGGGGCAGGCCTGTGGTCTAAACATCTTCTGACTTTTGTCTGTTGTTTTTTGCCTTGCCCCTACAGCTGCCTTGCTGTTTTTTTCTGTTTGGTTGGTTGGTGTTTTTGTTTTGTTTTGAGACGGAGTCTCGCTCTGTCACCCAGGCTGGAGTGCAGTGGCACAATCTCGACTCAGTGCAACCTCCGCCTCCCAGGTTCAAGCAATTCTCCTGTATCAGCCTCCCGAGTAGCTGGGATTACAGGCACCCGCCACCATGCCTGGCTAATTTTGTATTTTTAGTAGAGATGGACTTTCACCAGGTTGGTCAGGCTGGTCTCGAACTCCTGACCTCAAGTGATCCGCACACCTCAGCCTCCCAAAGTGCTGGGATTACACCTGTGAGCTGCCGCACCCATCCTGTTTTTTTTGTTTTTAATGTTTATTGCCTGGAATGTAATGCAACAAGACCCTTTGTGGGGAGGAAGAGACAGTTTCTATTCAATTCTGCAGACGCCAGATTCCAGAAAGTTAGATGTGAAGGAGAGATGTGGGAGGTGAATGGGAACGGAAGGCACATTGGCAGTGGAAGCACCGTTTGACACTGCTAGGGTCCGTTTCCTTCTTGACTGAGAGTCATTCTTTGGCCTGGACACCCTGACCCATTGTGAGTCTCCTCTTTCTCCTACCATCTTGCCTCCTTGATCTGGAGGTCTCTGAGAAGTTATTTAATTTGCGTCTCAGTCCCTAGTACAGTAATGTGCAGATTAAAAATGCTCAGTAAATACTTACTGAATGAAGCAAGCAGAGGTTTTCAAATATATATGTATATATGTGGGCCTGGGCACAGTGGCTCACACCTGTAATCCCAGCACTTTGGGAGGCCAAGGTGGGCAGATCACGAGGTCAGGAGATCGAGACCATCCTGGCCAACATGGTGAAATCCTATCTCTACTAAAATACAAAAAATTAGCCAGGCGTGGTGGCGCACGCCTGTAGTCCCAGCTACTCAGGAGGCTGAGGCAAGGGAATCGCTTGAACCAGGAGACGGAGGTTGCAATGAGCTCAGATCGGGTCACTGCACTCCAGCCTGGTGACAGAGCAAGACTCTGCTCACAAAAAAAATATGTGTGTGTGTGTGTGTGTGTGTGTTAAAAGTATATTTATATAATGTGTGTGTGTGGCTTAAGAATAAAACACCCAACTATAGAACGTGACCAGTAACTGGGAAGCTTTGTGTACCCCTTTCCTGGTCATGTACCTCACCCTTCCCGCCAGCGGTACCCTCTTTGCTGTATTTTATGCTAATCATTCTTGCTGTTCTACGTTAATTTACTGTCTGTGTACCTCTAAATATTTTGTAGTGTAACAATATATTGTTTTGAATGTTTCTGATCTTTTATATATGTTACCGTGACTGGCTGTCTTCACTCAGCCTTTTTTTAACCATTCAAGTTTATTTATTTTTATTATGGTAAAATATACATAAAATTGACCAGTTTCATCAGCCGCATTCTGTGTTTCAAGAATCATTTGCGGTAGTGTTAGTAACTATTTTCATCACTGTGTAGAATTCCATTTTTCTTAAAGATGACAGGAATATTCAAGCTTTCTAGTCAGTTTGGATCATTTTACTTTTCCTAGGAACTTGTTTCATTTAGGTTGTCAAATGTGTTGGCACGGAGTTCATAATGTTTCATTTTCATTTCTGTTATGTCGTAGTTAAGTCTTCTTTCTAGTTCCTAATAATGTTTATTTGTGTCCACTCCCTTTTATGTTGATCTGTCATGTCAGAGGTTTGCGAGGTTTGCAAGTTTTTTTTTTAGTATTTTCAAAGAACCATCTTGCAGTCTTGGTGATCCTCTCTATTGTAGGTTTGGTTGCTTTTTCATTCGTTTCTGCTCTTATTTTGTATTTTCTATTTGTCCCACTTCTAAGTTTCATTTTTTCCCTCTTCCTTGTCTTTTCAGTTAATCAAGTTATAGCTCCTCTACACACACACACACACTCTGTCTTTCATTTTTTTCTTCTACAAATTAGAAAGTTTTGTGATCTGTTTCTGTTCTTAGTGGGTGGATTAATTAAGAATAAAGAAAGATGAGGAATAAGGTGTAGTTACCCTGCCTTTCACCTGAGGATGTCTCTTGCCATCTTCTTTCCATCACCACTGCCTGCTGTAGACGATATTCCCACGACCTCCTTTCTGGACTGTTGTAACAGATGCCTCCTAAAGCACAGGTAGAATCAACGTTGCTTATGGCTGGGCACAGTGGATCACGCCTGTAATCCCAGCACTTTGGGAGGCCGAGGCGGGAGGATCACATGAGGCCAGGAGTTGGAGACCAGTCTGGCCAACATGGTGAAACCTTGTCTCTACTAAAAATACAAAACTTAGCCGGGTTTGGTGGCGGGCACCTGTAATCTCAGCTACTTGGGAGGCTGATGCAGGAGAATTGCTTGAACTTGGGAGGCAGAGGTTGCAGTGAGCTGAGATCATGCCACTGCAATCCAGCCTGGACAACAGAGCAAGACTCTGTCTGAAATATATATATAGCTCATATATATATGCAATATATACATACATATATAGCTTATGTATATGAGCTATATATACATACATATATAGGCTTATAGGCTATATATATAGGCTATATATACTATATATATACTATATAGTATATATACTATTAGTAGTATATACTTTGGGAGGCCAAGGTGGGAAGATCTGTCATGTCAGAGGTTGCAAATATACCATATACTATATATAGTATATATACACTATTAGTATATATAGGCTGTATAGTGTATATAGCTTATATATATACTGTATACAGTATATATAGCTTATATACACTATATAGCCTATATATACTATATAGTATATATACCATTATTATATATATGTATACACTTTGGGAGGCTGAGGCGGAGGATCTGTCATGTCAGAGGTTTGCAAGTATAGTGTATATATATTAGTATATATAAGCTATAGTATATATAGCTTATATATTATAACATATATATACTCTACTTATAACTTATATAAGCTATATATACTATACATAGTATATATATACTATATATATATTCACATTGCTCCCCTGCACACTTATCTTTGCTGGCTCTCCAGAATCTGCCAGATAAAATCCAGATTCCTAGGCATGACATTTAAGACCCCAACATAATTTTCTTGCTTTCTCCAGCTCCCCAACCCCTACTCTATAATATCCTTTATATTGGCATACTTGAAGTTTCCAGAACAGACTCTATACTTTTCCATTACATTTATTTACACATAATATCCTCCCCCACCACCTGTCATATCCCATGATAGATTTTAAGCTGAGATGGCCAATTTGCAGCCTTACAGAACTAGACCAGAAGATTATTTGTGGATAAATCTCATCTTCCTATATGTAACTTCTACTTCACTGGTTCCTCAATCTCAATTGGCCACATGCTTGCTGAAGAGACTTGTTTTCTTCTTAAGGGATCCTGCTAATCCCTTAAAGACCAAATCAAGCCACCTGCATCACTGCTGCTGTCTTGATTCTCCAGATGGAACTAATATCTAACTTTCCTATTCCCAGAGCACTGTCCCTGCATTACCACTACTGATGAAATTCTGGTATTTTCAGAAGGCACCACCTGTTATGTCAGAAGATGCGTTGTGCAGCTGCTTCCATTGCTAACAGATGTATCTCTTTCTCTCATTCAGATCTATGCCCTCAACAGAGTCATGACAGAACTGGAACAGCAGCAATTTGATGAGTTCTGTAAACAGATGCAGCCTCCTGGAGAATGAGGCCCCAGGTTCAAACCAGATGGGATCCTGAGAGCTTTGAGAGGGTGTTGCCAGTTTTAAGCTGAGATGGCCCATTTGGAGCCTTACAGAACTAGACCAGAAGACATTTGTGGATAAATCTGAACTCACTTCCTGTGTGTAACTTCTAACTTCACTGGTTCCTCCCATCTGAATTGGCCACATGCTTGCTGAAGAGACTTGTTTTCTTCTTCTAAGACAGTGGTTTTGTTTTTTGGGTTTAAAAAAAAAAAAACACACACACACACAAAAAAACACTTTTGTTGGAGAAAAATCAGTGTTTCTTATGAAACTCTATATCTTCTCCAAAAATACAAATAAAATACTAATAAAATGTTCATTTGCTCATACTTTAGCAAGTGCCTAGCCATAGAAAATGGAGTACAAAGTAATGTGATAGGTAAGAAAAGTTGAGGTGAGCAGAAGGCACCCTCTCTCCTTCAGGAGCTTGGCAGAGAGGAGAGAAAGAACATGACTGCTTCCGGTTTTCATTCTTCCTGGGGCTAAAACTTTGCAGACCTTGCTGATCTCTAGTTTGTAGGCACACAGATAGAAATATGTGACCCCTTTACTCCCAGATGAGTCACTAGTCAGGGTTAGAGGCCTGAAGCTAGGATTCCCTCACCGGTGATGTGGAGAGCTAGCAGCAGGCTTGCATCAACAGCAAGAGGGGAGTGCAGGTGCTTTTTGTTTTTTGTTTTGGTGGCTGCCTTATCAGACCTAGAAATGGATTTATGGTGGAAATATTCAGACGTCCCTCAGAAACCAGCCACCAGCCCTCCGCCATTCAACAGCCATTTTTAGGTGTAGAAATGTAAGGTTGTTTCTGCTGCTGACATTTGTATCAAGAATGGTAGTTCATACCTGAATGCTTAGCTGTAGAGTTATTTTAATGCTGAGCAAAAGAAGAGATTGTTCTTCCAGGATATTTCATTTCCAGAAATTCCTTGGGAGTAGGGGGAGGAGGACTTAAGAGAGCTGAAAAAATGCCACTCAGATGGGGCAAAGAGCCAGACACTGCCACCTGCTTTCCTCTAAGCTGGAAATGCTGGAAACACCTCAAGCTGTCCCTGTCTCCTCTGTCTCCCTGCTGCCTCTGAAGTCACTGAGAATACTTTTCCATTGCTCTGGCATATTTTAGGAGTAAACTGGGGAGTTAATGGGATGTTAAACATTATACCATTGTGGAGAATGTGTTTTTAGAGCCCAAGTTATAATTAAGGATAATCTCTACATAGATTATCTCCACAAATGGTAATTAGGTTCTGTAGCATCCTGCTAAATTTGGTTGAATGGAATTTTGTGTTTTCAGAGAAGTAGGGGGTTGGAGGGAGCTGTCCCTATAAACATACAGAAATACTGTCATATGCTAAAAAGAGCAGTTTTGGAGCCAAATGACCTAGGGTACCCAACTACCAGTTATCCTCTCTGAACTGCACTTTTCCTATCTACATAATGGAATGGTATTTTCTTCCTCTCAGGAGTGTTGTTGAGAAATAATGTATGTAATAGATACTCAGTGTCTTAGTTCACTTTGTGCTGTTATAACAAAACCTCAGATTGGGTTTGGTTTTTGTGGGTTGGTTGGTTGGTTTTTTGAGACAGGGTCTGGCTCTGTTGCCCAGGCTAGAGTGCAGTGGCACGATCTCGACTCATTGCAACCTTTGCACCTTTGCTTTCTGGCTCAAGCCATCCTCCAACCTCAGCCTCCTGGGTAGCTGGGACCACAGGCTTGCACCACCACACCTGCTAATTTTGTATTTTTTTGTAGAGACAGGGTCTGACTTTGTTGCCCAGGCTGGTCTCAAACTCCTAGCTCAAGTGATCCACCCGCCTCAGCCTCGCAAAGTACTGGGATTACAGGGATGAGCCAACATACCTGGCCTAGATTGGGTAATTTATGAAGAACAGAGATCAGTTTCTTACAGTTCTGGAAGCTGGGATGTCCAAAGTGGAGGGGCCCACATCTGCTGAGGGCCATCTTGCTACATTATCCTGTGGCTGAAGGTGAAAAGGCAAGGGAGGAAGAAGGAGGCCAAACTTCAGCCTTTTATTAGGAACCATTCCCAAGATAACTAGCCTACTCCAGCAATAACAGACAGCATTAATCATTCATGATGGCAGAGCCCTCATAACCTAATCATCTCTTAAAGTTTCCACCTCTTAACACTGTTGCATTGGGGATTATTTCTAACACACGAACTTTGGGGGACATATTCAAACCATAGCACTCAGAAAATGTTACTTCCCTTCCCAGCCACCTTTCAGATTGTTTCATGGGAAATGTTTTCAGATTTCACATAACCAGGAAAGACATGATCATTGTCTGGAAAGATTCTTAGTTGGGAACTGCTTGTATTAACATCTCTCAGCCTTGGGTATATTCTTGTCGTGGAGAAACACTCTAGTAGGGCACAAGTGGTTGTAAAATCAGTTTAGTAAATTATGACCAGCTTTTCTTTTTAATGAAATAACAAATTAGAAAATACCACATGTGGGGCCGGGCTCAGTGGCTCACGCCTGTAATCCCAGCATGTTGGGAGGCCGAGGCGGGTGGATCACGAGGTCAGGAAATCAGGACCATTCTGGCTAACGGTGAAACCCGGTCTCTACTAAAAATACAAAAAAAAAATTAGGCGTGGTAGCGGACGCCTGTAGTCCTAGCTACTCAGGAGTATTGGGAACAAGCCCCCCAAAATCTGGCCATAAACTGGCCCCAAAACTGGCCACAAACAAAATCTCTGCAGCACTGTGACATGTTATGATGGTCACAACACCCACGCTGGAAGGTTGTGGATTTACTGGAATGAGGGCAAGGAACACCTGGCCCGTCCAGGGTGGAAAACCGCTTAAAGGCATTCTTAACCCACAAACAATAGCATGAGCGATCTGTGCCTTAAGGACATGCTCCTGCTGCAGTTAACTAGCCCAACCTATTCCTTTAATTTGGCCCATCCCTTCATTTCCCATAAGGGATACTTTTAGTTAATTTAATATCTATAGAAACAATGCTAATGACTGGCTTGCTGTTAATAAATATGTGGGTAAATCTCTGTTCGAGGCTGTCAGCGCTGAAGGCTGTGAGACCCCTGATTTCCCACTTAACACCTGTATATTTCTGTGTGTGTGTGTCTTTAATTCCTCTAGTGCCGCTGGGTTAGGGTCTCCCCTACTGAGCTGGTCTCAGCACAGGAGGCTGAGGCAGGAGAATGGCGTGAACCCGCGAGGTGGAGTTTGCAGTGAGTGGAGATCGCGCCACTGCACTCCAGCCTGGGTGACAGAGCAAGACTCAAACAAAACAAAACAAAACAACAAACAAAAAAAACTGCCACATGTGGTAAGGATATTGTTTGGTGAAACTTTTGTTTTAGGCTTACATACACATGAATGTGTATACTGCATTGGATGTAAAAATTATTCCTTACTGTGGGTTGTGGTAAAAAAAACAAAAATCTAGATACAAGAGGATGCCTGAACCAAGACAGCAATGGGTCATCTTTGTATTCCCCCTTCCTGTTTTTTTTTCCGCCCCCCCCTTTGAGTCAGGGTCTTGCTCTGTCGCCCAGGCTGGAGTGCAAGTGGTACAGTCACGGCTCACTGCAGCCTTGAACTCCTGGGCTCAAGCAATCCTCCTACCTCAGCCTCCCGAGTAGCTAGGACTACAGATGTGTTCTACCACACCCAGCTAATTTTTTAAAATTTTTTTGTAAAGATGGGGAATCGCCACATTGCCTAGGCTGGTCTCAAACTCCTGGCCTCCCAAATGCTGGGATTACAGGCATGAGCCACCATACCTGGCCTTTTATTCACATTTTAGAAAGAAAAAGATTTATCTTCTACCCCTAAGAAATACCAGCATAAGGGGTCCAGAGGCAATTGTGTCCATAATTGGAATAACATTGAATGCTAAGGGTCTTATAAACATAGTCAAAGAAAACTAGGAACACATCATCTCTGCTTACCTGCCCAGAATTCCCTCATCCTGATGTGGTCCATCCCCAGTTTCTCAAAGGTACAGAGATATTTTTGAAGCTTTACATCTAAAACCAATAATGACAACACTGACTTTGGAAGTCAAGCTGTCTGGGTTTGACTCTAAGATCCACTACTTGGTGATTGTGTGGGCAAGTGTTAATCTCCCTAAGTCAATACTTTTTTTTTTTTTTTGAGATGGGGTCTTGCTCTGTCACTCAGGCTAGAGTGCAGTGGTGCTATCTCAGCCTCCTGGGTTCAAGAAATTCTCCTGCCTCAGCCTCGCGAGCAGCTGGGATTACAGGCGCCCGCCACCACACCTGACTAATTTCTGTATTTTTAATAGATACAGGGTTTCACTATGTTGGTCAGGCTGGTCTCAAACTCCTGATCTCAAGTGATCCGCCCACCTCAGCCTCCCAAAGTGCTGGAATTACAGGCACGAGCCACCGTGCCCGGCCCCTAAGTCAATAATTCTTAAGTGTTTTGGTCTCAGGGGTTTTATGTACTCTAAAAATTGTTGTATATATCATATTTGCTTTATTAGAAGTTAAAAGTTTAAAAAATATTTACTAATTCATTTAAAAGTGATAACCCATTATAGGATAACATAAATAACATTTTTGTGAAAAAATTTCAAAAATAATCATTTAGTGAGGAGTGGCATCGTTTTACATTTTTGCAAATCTCTTTAATATCCAGCATAATGGAAAAAAGCTGAATTCTCATATCTGCTTCTGTATACTGTATTCTCATCTTGTTTTGGTTGAAATATATGAAGAAAATGCGGCCTCACATTGATATGTAGTTAGAAAAGGGAGGAGTATTTTAATAGCCTTTTATGATCATTGTAGATCATCTTTAATACTATACCAAAACTCAGCGAGTGGTGGTTTCTTAAAGGTTAGTTGCAATATAGAATCTGATAGCATGTCAGTGATCTTTTTGTACTTTATTACATTAAAATCCTTTGGTCTTTGCATCTTTCCCTGTGAACAGATCTTTCACCCATGCATGATTTTGTAACATCATGCACTGATCATTTAGAAAATGTTGGTTCACCGAGTTATGCGGATTTTCCAAATGTTACCACATTGCACTACACAACGTCAGAAATATTTATTCATTAATATCCCCACTGATCTCACCAGAAAAGTCTGAGTATTGGAAAAGTGTCAAACGTACAGTGACAGTGAGTTTGGATACAAGTTTTCCAAAATTCTACTTTTCACTTGGAAGCTCAAATTTTATCCTTGGCAACAAAAACTATTTCTTGAAGCAACAGGCTCTCTCTGTTTATATTTTCAGAAAGACAAGTCTGAGCAACCCTAGTCTGTCAATCGTCCTTTGGTGTTTCATAAGAAAAGAAGCGAGTTCAGCTCAAACTCAAACCAGTGCTTTTCCTCCAGAAAACCATCATCACTGCAGTATGCAGCAGGAATGTTCTATGTGTGCTTTCCGTTTCATTCCACAGAATATTAAAAAGATGTGTACTCGGACAGGCACGGTGGCTCACGCCTGTAATCCTAGCATTTTGGGAGGCCAAGGCAGGTGGATCACCTGAGGTCAGGAGTTCAAGACCAGCCTGACCAACATGGTGAAACCCTGTCTCTACTAAAAATACAAAAAATTAGCTGGGTGTAGTGGCGGGCGCCTGTAATCCCAGCTACTCAGGAGGCTGAGGCAGGAGAATCACTTGAACCCAGGAGGCGGAGGTTGCAGTGAGCCAAGATCACTCCATTGCACTCCAGCCTGCGTGACAATAACAAAACTCCGTCTAAAACAAAAAAAAAAAAAGAAGTGTACTCAAGGGTAAAGGTTTAATAAAATTAATAATTTTTACTACTTCATCATGACATTCTTCAGTTTTTTGTTTTTTACTGTGAGCCTGCAGCAGTGAAAAGTACAATAACTAGCAGTACTGTTTAGGGCCACTGCCTAGATTCAAACCAGAATGTCAGGCATGTTGCCCACCATTGCTTTGCTCCATTAGCAAAAATGTCAACAGAGTGACATTTTAGTCCCAGTTTTAGGATTAAGAAAACACGGTGGCTCACGCCTGTAATCCCAGCACTTTGGGAGGCGGAGACAGGCAGATCACGAGGTCAGGAGATGGAGACCATCTTGGCTAACACGGTGAAACCCGTCTCTACTAAAAATACAACAACAACAAAAAAATTAGCCAGGCGTGGTGGCGGGCACCTGTAGTCCCAGGTACTCGGGAGGCTGAGGCAGGAGAATTGCTTGAACCTGGGAAGCAGAGCTTGTAGTGAGCCGAGATCACGCCACTGCACTCCAGCCTGGGTGACAGAGTGAGACTCCGTCTCAAAAAAAAACAAAACAAAAAAACAGTTTTGACCCTGAAGGGGTCTCAGGAACCCCAGGGGTCCACAGACCACACTTTGAGAACTGCTGACCTAAAACCTGTGGTCACCTACCTCATTGGATTGTTTAGGGGATTATGTAAAATAGTAAAATTCAGGGAACGGTTCCTGACACACAGTAAGTTATATGGTATAATATAGTAAATGTTAATTATACATTTACTGTACATAGTAAATGTTAACTATTATTACCATTCTAAATTGAAATATGTATATATGGGAAGAGAAGAAGGCTAGAGGGGACAGAAAGCCATCTAACATTTATTTAACATATTTTACATGCCATTCATTATTCTAGGTGTTTTACGTTCATCCACATAAAACATCACGGTTGTTCAATCCACAAAACAACCCTGAAAGGAAGTAAATCCTCCATTTTACAGATAGGAAAATAGGCTTAGAGAGATTAAATGTTTTATTCAAGGTCACAGGGCTAAAAGAGTAGCAGAATTCTCAGTCACTTGATTCCGCTTATCAGACACAGAAGTAGGACTTCAGGTTAGGAAGAAGGGACTAGAATTTGACCAGGAGGGAAATCTACACTCTCTCTCAAGTTTAGGACAAAGAGAACTGCCTAAACCCCATTGGCTTCATGTATGCATTTGAGAAGTGCAGATTTTAAAGTCTTGGACTTCTCCCTTGTTCCTAAGAGGAAGCCCAAGAAGAGACATTCTGTTTTAGAAAACCACTGTCCGAGGAAGTGAAGGCATTGAATGAGTAGCCTTAGTATCTGAGACCCTCAAGCCCATATAGAATTATAACCATACTCTCAGAGAGGTGCAAGGAAGCATAGATCCCTCTGTTAACCAGCTGTCAGCTGACCTATAACTATCCTAGTGTCATTAACCTACAAAAAAAAACTGGAGGCAATTAAGTATGAATTATTGCCGTTACAATCAAGCGATAATTTACACATCCAAATGGGCATTTTACTTTTCAAAGCTGTCCTCCTGGGGGTCTGTATATTTATCTCTGCTGCTGTCACTTAAAATGGACATGGAAATTCTCTTTCAGAATTGCATCTTTTTCCTTTCAACATAGTTTCAAATTTTAGAAACAGCCACAAGGCATTTGAGTCCAAATATGATACCTAATTTGATTTAAGAATATGACATAATTGGCTAATCTCAAATGTTAGGTTTTTAGAAAAAATTTAGTTCAGAATAAAACCTGTTTTTCGCTTTTGGTGGTGGTGGTGGTGTTCCAGCTGCTTGGTCCTTAAGAATTTATGTGAAGGCCATTTTCAGATTGGAGTTCCTAAAATCTTTGATTAAGGGGAGCATCACATTGAAATGGATGTACAGCATTGAAGGACATTGTATTGAAATGTCTAAGCCTGTGTATATTTGTAAAATTCTTACCACATTATAGAAACCTTGTATGTAACTTACGAGAATCCACAACTAAATCAATTCATATACAAAGGGAACATTTCTGAGTGTCAGGCACTATGGCAGATAGCAAAAATACAAAACTTAAACTGAAGGAGATATAAAGTCATGGGACACAGGCAAATCCATCTAACTTAGGAACATATGAATGATTTAACAGGAAGGCACTGTCTATTCTGTTACAGTCAAATCTTACTTTGGGTTTTTATTTTTAAACATCTAATTTGAGAATAGATGTATATTTACCACATACATTGTTCTGGAAACTTAAAAAAGTTATATCCAGGGTAGAAGGTGTTCTGGCACAGTCTCTGAGGGTGGAGCAGAACCAGCCATCAATCCTTTTTTCCACCATCTGGGAGGTGGAATGTCTATCTACGCTGGGGGCTCAGCGGACCCGAGTTCTCGGTGAGATACACTTTGCCATACAGTACTGTTTATTTGTATTTGATCTGGATTTTAGAACATGAAGTAGCATCTGGATAGCTAGAGTTTAGTAGTTTCCAGCGTAGGAAAGAAAATCCACAAGAGATCCTGCAAGCCAGATGATGCCCTGTGTCACCAATGTATCTAACTGCTAAACAAAGCAAAAGGCAGCAGCTTTGAACTATTAAAATACAGAATGTAGGCCGGGCGCGGTGGCTCACGCTTGTAATCCCAGCACTTTGGGAAGCCAAGGCGGGCGGATCACGAGGTCAGGAGATCGAGACCATCCTGGCTAACACGGTGAAACCCCCGTCTCTACTAAAAATACAAAAAATTAGCCGGGCGAGGTGGCGGGAGCCTGTAGTCCCAGCTACGCGGGAGGCTGAGGCAGGAGAATGGCGTGAATCCCGGGGGGCGGAGCCTGCAGTGAGCCGAGATCGCGCTACTGCACTCCAGCCTGGGTGAAAGAGCGAGACTCCTTCTCAAAAAAAAAAAAAAAAAAAAAATACAGAATGTTGAAGTTACAAAATCCTACACACATTCAAACTAGGCAACAAGAGAGTCCTGTGATTGGCTCTACTCTCAGAGCCAGAGTCTGCAAGAGTAAGAAATGCTTCAGGAAGCCCCACCAGGCAGGGCTGAGGCTGAGGCCAATACCAGTTCTGAAGGCTCTCACTCCTTTCCAAGGGATGGACCTTAGTAGCACACAGTCACCCGGCTGATAATGGAGCTGGAACCCAAACCCAGCCTACATTGAGCTTGAGGCAGGGGGATATTCTGTTCTACATGACATAAACAAGTATTGTCCGCAAGGGAGTCAGAACCCTGAATAAAGAGAAAGAAGTGAAGGTCACTGACCCTGCTTTGGGTTTCTAACTTCATGGCAACAGACATACCATATATCTAGTATATGACAACACAGGTACACATACAAAGCTTTAGTGCAGGCTTGACCCAATATGCTGACACAAACCCCACAGAGGCCGGCAGGAGCTGGTAGAGCTGCTTAGCTTCCTCAGTGCTGTGGCGAAAGACAGGCTGCCTTGCCCCACAGAGCATCTGGAAAGAAGATGTACGAGAGCGACCACATCAGGCAGTAAAAAGCAGACAGAGACAATGGGGAGAAAAACAGCATGATGACACCTGGAAGAAGAAAAAGTGCAGACACTCAATTTCTAGGAAGCTGTCTTCTATGCTTTCTACCCTCTACTCTCCCGTCCCCACCCTCCCATTCTTTACTTTTCACCCACAGTGCCTAAGAAACAAACAGAAAGAGACAGGAGCCCTGTCTTCAAGTTCAGTTTAATAGAGATAGGTAAGTAACTAGAGAAGTATAGCCCAATGCAGTCTCAGGTTCCATTGTGTCAAATTCACATCAGAAGTTACAGCCAATAATAAATCTGAATTGCCTTTGTTAGGGAAAACAAAACAAAACAAGACAAAAACCAAAAACCCTTGTTAGGAAAAAAAATCTTCCTCATTGTTTTAAATTTAACATGTGATAATGACCAATGCAGTATGATATGTATGCAGAAAAGAGTTTACGTGCAGGCCTGAGACTGCTATCCTCAGAAAGGCCTTCTTGCAAGGCTGGCCCTTGGCTGATGCCTGGAATCTTGAATAGTAAACAGTTCCCTAGACCAACATAAAACTTCCCCCAACTGATAAGAGTCTCACTGTTCCTAGACTGTCCATATAAGCACGGTGGTAACACCTGGTTTCCTTCTGGGAGTCTGGAATTTTGGTACATGGTAGGCACAGGCTGCTGACATGACCATCCCCCAGTAAAACTTGGGCACTGAGTCTCTCATCAGTTTCCCTGGTAGCCAACACTTTATTGTATTATCACAATTCAGTGCTGAGGAATTAAGTGCATCTCGTGTGACTCTACTGGGAGAGGACTCTCTGAAGCTTGCACCTGGTTTCCCCTGAACTTTGTCCCATGCACCTTTTCCCTTTGCTGATTTTGCTTTACATCCTTTTGCTGAAATCAATCTTAGCCATGAGTACAACAAGCTGAGTCCTGTGAGTCTTCTCAGGGGTGGTCTTGGGGACTCCCAACACAATTTGCATCTCAGATTCGCCACCAAAAGGCAAAAGAGCACTCACGTTTGTGGAATATCTATTTTGCACTAGACATTCTGCTAGATGTGTACATGTTTTTCATTTACACTTCACAGTAATCCCGTGGTTTAGAACTAAGTCTGTTTTTCATAAGAAGAAACAGAAGTAACCCGTACAAGGTCCTGATTCAAACCCACTTCTGCTTGACTCTTAAAAACTAGACACACTGCCTCCGGGAGCTCAAAAAGAGGACAAAGAGAGTATGAGCCAATGGTATTTCCATGGGAATGATCACCATGTATCCTGTAGAGAAATCAGAACATATGATCTGATAGAAGACCACTTCTAGGAGTAATAAGCAGTTAAAATGCATGGGCATTTTGGAATACTGTATTTCAAGAATAGTCATTGATCTGTTGAGGCAAAAAGACAATACTGAAAACCAGAGTTGTCTTGGAAAGTACATGGCTGGCGCGTTGGCTCATGCCTGTAATCTCAGTACTTTGGGAGGCCAAGGCAGGAGGATTGCTTGAATCCATGAATTTGAGATCAGCCTGGACAAAAGAGTGAGACCCCTCTCTACCATATATGTATGATTTTGGGCTACTCCCTGTAAAAAAAAAAAAAAAAAAAGGTATATCATATAAGATTTCAGAGTGCTGGTCACAGGCCAGTTCTCAGACGTACGAAGCTTTATGGGGTAGAAGGGACCTCAGTCTAAGAAGGCGACTGGCTGCACTCCAAATAAGAGGAATGTCCACAGAAGCCATTTTAAAATCTACCCAGTAGGGCTCTGGTATTAACTGTTGTCAAAATCTGTAAGGTGCAGTTTCCTCCCTTACTCACACAGCAGGACAATCTGAGGAAGGCTGAGGCCAAGTATGTGGTTTATTTTTAGAAAAGGGGGATCAGTAGTATCTACAGGAGCGAAGAACACTAAGCAATACTACTGTTATGAGATAGGAGAAGGGGAAGTGGAGGAGAAGGGCGAGGCTAGAAATGGACACATCTGTGCCAGAGGATTTATATTTATTATCTCATTTAATCTCAGAAATCCTGCAAAGTAGGGATTAGTGGCTTCGTTTTACAGATGAATAAAATTGAGCTCAAAACAGTGAGGTATTAGCCCAAGTTCAACTAATATGTGCTAGAGTTAGAGCTTGGGCTCAGGTCTTCCTGAGAAGCTTCCAAACCCAGAAGCTTCTCACCACCATTCTGCCTCTGCCACCTAAGGCATAGGAGGAGCCAGCTCCTGGAGCTTTGAAAGGGCTGTTGGTGCTAATGTTACAAAAGGTATAAACCTTAAGGGAGAGGTCAGGATGAAACCCAAGACCCTATAAACTAGATGGGACTCACATGGGAATAATGGAAGGAACTCTGTATCCCCATAGATGTTTGTCTTGTTTACAGGAGCACATTTTAAGAGAAGAAAAACTGATATTCCTTGAAGGAAGCCCTAAATCAGGGGAAGCTCTAGGGAGACGTCTGCAAGGCCCCAGTGTGACCAGGAACTCAGGGCCCGGAGCCCAGTGCTCAGTTACTTCAAACCCAACCCTAAGAGTCATCCATGTCTCCTCCTCCTTCCTCAATGTCAATTCTATTTCCAACATTTATCTCAAATCCATTCACTTCTCTTTATCTCCACTGCCACCATCACCTCTCATCTGAACAAAAAGTTTGTTTTCCTCCTTGCATTCTCAGACCTACAATCTGTTCTCCACATTGCAGTCAAAGTGATTATTGAAAACTGCTGCTCCAGCCATACCACTTCCCTGCATAAATCCCTTTAGAGGCTCCTCATTTGCCTTTGGTATCAAATCCCAAATCCTGCCAGGTCTGCTCACCTCATGGCCTCAGTCTGTGTCACTGGCTGTCTCAGCAAGTTTCAGCCACATTGCTCCACTAATGTGTCCAGCCCCTGTGGCCTCAAAGCCATCACAACATACTGTTCCTCTGCCTGAACCTCCTGAACTCCCCATCCCCACCCGGCCACTCCTCTTGTAGGTCTCACTTAAATGACACCTGCTTAAGGATCCTTTCCTTCCCTTCAGATCATGCCAGCCTGAAGTAGGTCACCCTTTGACACTCTCTCAGAGCACCCTGCACTTACATAATACATACAGTAAAACTATATGTTTCTAGATATTTCTGCCATTATTTGTTTGATCTCTGTCTCCCCTGTGATCAGGCTCTAGATTCAGAGGCAGGGACTGTTTGCCTAGTTTACCAATTTGATTTCCAGTACCTGGCACACGGTGGGTGCTTCCTAAATCTCTATTGAACTTATTAACATTTAGCAAGTATATACTGAGCACCTACGATGTGACTGACACACTTCTAGGCATTGGGGATTATATTAATAGCATGAATAAAAGAGAGTCCTCTATTGGGGGTAGGTTTAGTGTTTATAGACAATAAGAAAACTAGTAAATATGTCAGATGATTATCAGTTCTATGGGGAAAAATAAAGCAGAATAAGGGAGATAGAAAAATGCTGGGGTGAGGTACAGTGGCAATAAGCAACAGTGATAACAAACTGGCCATAGTGACATTTTCACTCACCTCCTATATAAACCAATTTTTTCCAGTTCTCAGACTCCAGGATTTTGTCATATGGATAGTAGCTCTGGTCCATCATGAAGAGAATCATGAGTGAGGCCATGCAGCAGAGGATGAACCTGTTGCCTTTGGTCAGAAGGGAGGTGGAAGCCAAGATGCAGGAAGCATAGGGGCAGGGTAGACCCTTGTATGTGGAGGGGACTCCTGCCAGGAAGAACGCTGGAGATTAGCTGCTTCCCTCTGCTCTAAAGATACCAAAATGAAGCAAGCCCCTCTCTCTTTGGGTATTCCCCTACCCAGGATACAATATTCCCTTAAACCCAAAGGCAGTGGCAGGCTGAAAATCATTTATTCACAAAGATGATGCATGGGTTTTACATTGGTTTTCCAAGGGAAAGCAGGCAGCCAGCTAGGACCAGGGTGTGCCCTGGCTCCTAGGAAGTCTCTGCTGAAAGGGTCCTTTGAGACCTGCTAGTCTAAGCCCTGTGCTGTATCTGTTCTCCCTCACTTTGTGACCTTAGGCAAGACAATTTCCCTCACTGGAGCATGGTTTCTCCATCTGTTTTAAGGAACTGGAATACAACCTCCAGTTCTAGTCCAAGAATCAATGTGCTCCATCCAAAGGTCACAGGTCATGCATTGAGAAAGAGGCACAGCTGCTCCAAGAAATGAAGGCCCTTGCCTCCCAGCCCAGGGCTCTGCCAATGCAGCCTGCAGCCTTCAGTGGGCATGGGGCATGGGGCATGCAAGGAGGAAGGAAGAGGAGCTCCAAAAAAGGAGTCAGTAACTGCACCCCAGGCTTCTGGCACCTGACAGCCCCCTGTTCTGTGCTCCCCTGCCCTCTGTTCTAAGGCAACCTTGGTTCCACTCACCAGATGAATAAAAGCACAAGTGGAAAGAAGCAGCTGACACATAGATGATGGCCAGGATCCCACTCAGAAGTCCATCCACGCCTAGGAGCAGAGCGGAGGCCAAGCCGAAGGTGGTGAAGACGGCAAAGTCATTCAGCTCGGCTCCTGCCCCAGAGGGCCCAAGGTTAGAAGAACTTATACTCCCACGTCTTGCACCTTAGCCCCCATCTAGTAGGGGAGCTGGGGTAGTGACAAGAGGGGTCCTGAGGTCCCAGAAAGCAACAGCTGCTCCCCTGGGGCAGTCTTCAGATCAAAGATCGGGATCTCCTCCTGGCTCTGCCTTGCGCTGGCCAGTGGCCTTGGGCAAGTATTTCCCCCTCAGATCTTAGTTTTCCCATCCCTTAACATGCAAGGCTTGGACTACAATCAGATACAAACTGATAAGCTGTGGGACTTTTTTCAAGCTAAATCTTACATGGAAGCATTTTACTGTATTTTAAACCAGCTGCTCTGCTAGTTTAATTTTCATCTCCTCTCTGCCAACTTCCTCTCACCCCACCCCTACCCACTTCCACTCCAATACCTGGATGGGCCCAGAACAGGGAAGCAGGGCAGATGAGAAAACTGAAAGCCAGGACAAGGACTGCCCAAAGGTCAGTAAGTGAGCCAGCAGAGGAGCTGGAGCTGGACCCGCGGGGCTCCTGAACTCCTGCTCCAGGGCTGCTGCTGCTGCTGCTGCTCTCAGGGAGGTGTGAACAGGGTTGGATGTCTGATGAAGGCCTGCGGGATGTTAGAGGATGGACGAAGGGGTGACCCCGGATGGATGCTACTGGGGGCAAGGATTAGGGGCCTGGGGCCTGAACTCACCCAATTTGGAGCAGATGTTGATGTGGCTGGTCATTGCCCTGACTGCCATGTCTAACAGGAAGCTGACCAGGAGCATCCAGGAGGCATAGTGGCGTTTCCTAAAGTGCAGGCCAGCAAGCCCAAACAGGGAAGCACTTTTGCAGTTTCCACTGGAGACTCTCCCCTGCCCCCCATTAGTATATTAGTATACACTAATATACTTCCCACACACCTCCCACACTTGCACACATACACACCTCTTCATGTCCCCCACACTCACATCCCTTCTGATATATGCTGCTTTTTGCACCACACATGCACACACATGCCTACATCCCTCACAAACTCAATCTACAGTCTTAAAGGGGTGCCCCAAACCCCCTAGAACATCACTAAGATCCCTTCCAACTCTAACTTCCAGGCATTTTTGATGGCACAGGGGACCTAGGTTCTAGCCCAGCCTCTGCCACCATCTCCCTATGAATTCTTAGGTAAATCACTACCCCATCTCTAGGCCTGTTCCCCCATTTGTAAAATGAGGAGTGTGTGCTAAATGATTTGTTTAATAGATACAAACCTATTCAGATGACCTGTTTCTCCTTGTGTGAGTTTTGGTAACTTATGTCTTTTAAGGGATTGATTATTTTCAGCTACGATATCAAATTTGTGGGCGTAGAGTTGTTCGTAGCATTCCTTTATTATCCTTTTAATATCTGTGGAATCAGTAGTAATGGCCCTTGTTTCATTTCTGATATTGGTAATTTCTGTCTTGTCTTTTTTTAAACTTGGTTAGCCTGGCTAGAGGTTTACTGATTTTATTGATCTTCTCAAAGAATCAGCTTTTGGTTTCATCCATTTTTCTCTATTAATTTCTTGTTTTCAATTTCTCTGATTGCCACTCTAATTTTTATTTTATTTTTTTGAGATGGAGTCCCTCTGTTGCCCAGGCTGGAGTGCAGTGGCACGATCTCCGCTCACTGCAACCTCCGCCTCCCAGGTTCAAGTGATTCTCTTGCCTCAGCCTCCTAAGTAGCTGGGATTACAGGCATTTGCCACCACATCCGGCTAATTTTTGTATTTTTAGTAGAGACGGTGTTTCACCATGTTGGCCAGGCTGGTCTCGAACTCCTGACCTCAAGTGATCTGCCGGCCTCAGCTTCCCAAAGTGCTGGAACTACAGGCATGAGCCACTGTGCCCAGCCTGATTTTTACTTTTTACTTTTTATGCTTACTTTGGATTTAGTTTGCTTTTCTTTTTCTAGTTTCCTAAGGTTAAAGCTTAAATTATGGATTTTAAATCTTTCTTTTCTTGACTATATGCATTCAATGCAATAAATTTCCCTCAAAGCAAAGCACTGCTTTCCCTGCATCCTATAAGTTTTGATAAATCATGTTTTCATTTTTTTTTAGTTCAAAACATTTTCAATGTTTCGTGAGACTTCTTCTTTTATCCATGTGTCATTTAGAAGTGTCTTGTTTAATCTCCATATATTTCAGGATTTTTCAGCTATCTTTCTGTTATTGACTTCTAGTTCATTTCCATGTTGTCTGAGAGTATACTTCTTTTAAATTTGTTAAGGTATGTTTTATGACCCAGAATGTGATCTGTCCAAGTGAGTTTGAGAAGAATGTGTACTCTGCATGGTTGGATGGAGTTCTCTATGATGTCCATTTTATCCAGGTGACCAATAGTGTTGCTGACTTCAACTATGTGTTTGCTGATTTTCTGCCTGCTGGATCTGTCAGTTTCTGATAGAGGGGGTGGAAATCTCCAACCTTGATAGTAGACTCATCAATTTGTCCTTGCAGTTCTATTAGTTTTTGTCTCATGTATTTTGATGCTTTAAATGATTTCCATGAGCTCTTTCATACCCCACATTCTTGATTCTGTGCCTCCATCCAGCACCTGCTCTCAGGTCCTTCTAAAAGCTGCCACCACAGCTCCAAGCAAACCTGCCCTGAGAGGCCCATTCTCAAGTCTGCACCCTGATTGCAATGCTTAGGCAACCCAGAAGAAGCAAAGGGCCTGACCTAGACCTCAGCTGTCTCCAAACTACCACAGCATTTCCTTTGTTTAGACCTAGTCCTATGTATCTAAAGGGGACTGAAGTTAAATAAAAATACTCAGGGCACCATGATGGCAACACTTCTAGAAAATTAGGCTGTACTAAGAAGATAGAAATTTTCTGGGCTGGGCACAGTGGCTCACGTTTGTAATCCCAGCACTTTGGGAGGCCTAGACAGGTGGATCACTTGAGCCCAGGTGTTTGAGACCAGCCTGGGCAATATAATGAGACCTCATCTCTTAAAAAAAAAAAAAAAAAGTTTCTTTAAAAAAGAAATTTTCTGCTGTAGGTCTGCCCTACTTTATTATACTCCAAAAACCAAGACTTAGAGAATCACAAAAATTTCCAGCTGGAAGGGGGCTTAAACATCATCAGGTAAAGTCATCTTATTTTGTGGATGAGAAACAAATCCAAAGAGAAGTCACTTACTGATGGTTATAGACAATCAAGTAGATTAGGAGATGTTACCTGCATCATAAAGGATTTATCTTTAAAGCACTGACATCCCAAAAACATTGAAATGGGATTCAACTTACAGAAATAGAATTTGCTTACAACATTTTGGGGGAACATATAATGGCTCGGACCTCCCAGAACAGTGCTAATTTCAAATATTCTGCCAGGTCATATGATCTAAGAATTAGAAAATATGAACTGTGGCCTACCCAAAGATTGCATAAGGGCCACCAGAACAGAATCTATTGACTTTCTCACAGAAACCATTCTAGACTGCCATAGCTGGAATGAACTGGTACCGTTGAGTATGGGATCTTGGCCTCTTGACTCCTAAGCACTGCACTTACCCTGGGTACACTGTGGATTCCTATGCCTCAGTGCCTGCTCTCTAAACTCTCCCTCTCCTTCCCGCATGCCATTGGCTCCAGCTCTTGGCTAAGAGCTTGCTGGGCCCCAGACCTACCTGCTGAAGCTGAAGATGATGGAGAAGAGCCCCAGCACCATGTTGGCCAGAGATAAGGCACTGGTAACATCCTTCCAGGAAACCTCATTTATCTGGGAATGGCTCTGGTCATGGCTCAGGAAGAAACTGGTACCCTTACCTGGGGCCCAAGAGAGAGGGGCGAAGGGTTCCCAAGGTTAAGGAGTCCCAGCAGAGGCTCCCAGGGACCTGTTCCACTAGATCTCATCCCAGAATGGCACCCTCCCTACATTCTGTTTCACTGGCTGGACTAAGGGAGACAGGAGGTAGATGAAGGAGACTCAGGAGGTGAAGACAAAGGTGCTGAGGATCCAGCGTCTTGGGAAAGCTCAACAGCAGAGTGGGTGAACCAACACAAGCATAGTTTCCACTCCCTCTCTGACTGCACCTTTGCCCCACAGCGCAGACATCCCTCCAGTCCATATGCTGACTCTCCTGAAGCCCCATGGCCCAGAATGCAGGGGGTATGGGGCCTTTCTCCCATCTGAGAGGTGGGCCCTTGTCACTGACGAAGGGTTGGCTTGAGAGAGAAGTAGTGCCAGGAATCCCTGTTGTCCCACAGTCCAAGTTCACTCCTTCTGAAGCACAGGGCTGCAGCTGAGGTGCCTCAAGGTCCTGGTTCTGACAGGCCCCAGTCAGAACAGCAGGCCTACTTCCCACAAGGAAAGAGACGGCAGATTAAAAATGAATGTGTAGCCGGACACGGTGGCTCATGCCTGTAATCCCAGCACTTTGGGAGGCTGAGGCAAGTGGATCATCTGAGGCCAGGAGTTCGAGACCAGCCTAGCCAACATGTTGAAACCCTGTCTCTACTAAAAATACAAAAATTAGCCGGGTGTGGCAGTGCACGCCTGTAATCCCAGCTACTCAGGAGGCTGAGGCAGGAGAATCGCTTGAACCTTAGGAGGCAGAGGTTGCAGTGAGCCGAGATCACACCACTGCACTCCAGCCTGGGTGACCGAGCGAGACTCTATCTAAAAAAAAAAAAAAAAAAAAAGGGTGCAACACTGAATAGTTCACAAAGATCTTTTCGCCATGTTCCCATCCCCATGTCTGTTTCTCAGATCCTGACAACCTCAGGAGATGGTGCTAGAATTCTCCCCTATTTTATGAATGAGGAAACTACAGTTAAAAGAGAGGAAGATACTTGCTCAAAGTCACACGGTAAGTAGAACCAAATCCCATCTGTTTGATTCTAAATCTGCTGTTTCTTTGCTGCGGGCATAGATTTCAGCAGGAGGAGATGTGTGGGATGTGGCAGTGAACGAGCTCAATGGCCAGGTCTGCGAGGCAGCAGCAGCCTCCCTGTGTGTGTGGGACCGTCCAGCCCAGGCCCCACAGTGCTCCCAGTCTCTCCCAGTCTCTCCCAGTCTCTCCCACAACAGGGAATTGGCTGGCCCTGCCCATCTTCACAGTCTGTCTTGTCTGTTTTCACTCTAAGACCACATTTGTACACCTTACACTCAATCTGCTTGAGAAACTGAGTCTCTTGGAGAAAGAGCCCCATTCCTCCCCAAAACTGAGAAGCCCCGCTGGTTGGGGCAAATGTACCAGCCACAAATAGATCCTGCACTTGAGTGAAATAAACAAGTTTCAAGGTGTTCCCAGATCTGTTTTCTCATTTAATCCTCACCCATTTCAGATGTGAGGATTAATCTCACCTCCAGCTCTGCCTCCATCCAGCCCTTCTGTTCAGCCCCAGGCCCATCTGGTCTGGACAAGAGCTGAGACAAACCATGGTCTTTTCTCATAAACCCGCCACCAACATGCCAGCAGCTGGGAGGGCTGACTTGGAGTTTGGGACTAGAGTTTATCAGGGCAGCACTGCTGGGCTCACTGCCTCCATGGGCCAGCGTCACTCACCAAAGGGGATCAGTAGCTACATGGCCAGAGCCATTGGGATTCCTAAGACCTTCATATGCCAGAGCCCCTCCAAACCTAAGACAAGAAGCAATGCAAGCCAGGGAAACCTGGGAAGGGAAGGGGACAAAGGACTTGCTGCATACTCCCTCCCCATGAACCCGCTGTAGTGGTCTCTCCTGGGTCTCTGGGCTGACCCCAGCAAGATCAAACATCCCACTGTCTGCTGCTCAGAGCCAGTTAGCAGGTGCCCAGGGTCTGTCTACCACCTGTCAAGCATTGCTGCTGCCTCTGTGCTACTTCACACTGGTTAATTTTTAATTAATGGTCAATTGTCTACTATATTATCTCTTTCATTATCTCCTCCATTCACAAACCACTTTCACATTTAGGATTTCCACTGGCCCTGTGAGCTCTGTCAGGCAAGGGTTCTTATCCCTACTTTCCAGGTAAAGCAAGGAAGACTCAGAGATGGGAAGAACCTAGCTCAAGGTCACACCAGAAGTGGCAGAACAAAAGTTACAATTTTGCCTTAAGTGTTCTTTCCCCTGTGCTCTGCTGTCTACCAACCAAGAGGACTGAACATTGTATTGGTTATATGCTGTGCCTGAGCTGGGTGCTGGTAGAAACCTTGGTCCCTACCATCACAGAGTTTACAACCTATCCAAGGAAATGAGTCTCTTGCATACATGTAGAGACTTAGACCCTATTCATAGTGGTACCTTATCTTACAGATGGGGAAACTGAGGTTTCAGGAGAGTTAAGTGACTTGTCCGGTAAATGGTGGAGCCAGGATTTGATTTGAGTCTCCTCTTTCCCAGTTAAATGCTGTTTGCAGCAGAATGCACAGGTCCCAGGTGTGAAAGGATGTGGAATTGAGAGTAAGGGCTGTAGAGGACAACAGAAATAAGGAACCACCCACTCATTCAGCAAATGTTTGGCCAGGGGCAAGATGTGGTGCCTGGTGCTTGGGACACAGAGAAGATTAAGACCAAAGGACACAGTTTAGCCACAGTACCTAACCCTGCACAGAAAAGAGGCGACCGGGCTACTAATGGAGCACCGAAAAGGGGCTCAGCCTGCCACGGGCTGAGAAGGCTCCCAGGAGGGGCGAGGGCTGAGGCTTGGCACAGCACGAGACTGCAGGTGATCTGGTCACTCCTCAGCTTCTTGAATGCCCTCAGGATGGAGTCCAACTCCTGCGTTTGTTATGCCAGCCCTGCTCAGCTCTCCCAGCTTCCTCTCAGTCCTCCCCACCCTTCTCAGAACCTCCCTTTGGACTTGGGTTGGGTGGTGCTCCTCTTTGGGAAGCCCCTCTGACATCCCCCCTGAGCACATTAGGTGCCCCTCATCTGTATGGTCTTGTCTTCTTGTGCTTACCATGTGACACTTGGCACTCTGTTTTGGCACCGCCTTCACTGGCTTTCCTACAGGGAATGCAATTTGAGTGCTGGCCGAGGTCCCTGTACCCAGTATGAGGCCTGACAATAGAAGTTGTTCTGTGTTTGTTAAATTAACATCACAGGTCACTCTGGTGCTTCCCTGAGGTCCTCTCGCTGCACCAAATCTATTGACCTTCCATCTAACCCTGCCCAGTGTGGCCTCTAAGAAGCCTCAGATGAACGCTCAACAGTCCAGCCCCTTCCGCATACCCAGCAACTACCCAGTTCTTATGGTCTTCCACTTACTCATTTTTTAAAATGCTGTTTATTTATTGCCAATGGCTGCTCTGTGCCAGGCCTTGTGTGTGTGGGGGGTGGGGGGGTGAGGAGAACAAGAGCCAAGCCGCACCCTCCAGCAGCTCAGAGTCTGGTAGAGGAGGCAGCTGTGTGTAGGGACAAGTGTAATGTTGGACAAGGGGATGTGCCAGCTGTTGTGGAGAGACTAAGTCTGGGGTGGGGCAGGGGAAGGTTCCACTCCTGTGGTGACATTTATCAGGGTCTCTAAGGATGAACAAAGAATTAGGAGGGACATTCTTGGCCCAGGGAATGAACCGCAGGTGCGGAAGCACGATGAGGAGATGGATCCTGGGAGAGAGGGGTGACCAGAGATGACACTGGCAGGTAGGCTGCAGGGGGTGGTCGTGCGTATGTGACCTTGAGTGGCAGCCCGTGGAGGGCACTGTGGTGTTCAGTAAGGGAGCAGAGTCTTTGTCAGACACGGGCAGGGAGCGCAGGGCGGCTTGGAGGCGGCAAACTGCAGAAAAGGAAACCGGCCAGGAGACGGGGGTGGGGGCGAGGAGGGTGGACGTGAGGAGGAGAAAAGCAGGGCTGTGGCAGTGGGGCTGCAGAGGAGGGGAGAGTTGAATATGGCTCTGAGGTTTCTAACTGAGTGGCGGGGCGGCGCCTCCGCGGAGTGAAACCATCCAGGCGGAGCTCTCCAGCCGGCGACACGCGTGGCACAGGCACGGCGACGACGCCGCTCATGCCAGCTACAGACCCCCTCCCCTCCCAGCCCCCGCTCCTTTCCTGGAGGCTGGAAACCCTCCGACGGAGGGCCGGCCTCTGGGGACGGGACGTGGTCCCCTGGCCCACTCTGGCTGTCCCGAGGCTGCCCAGGCCCGGCTTCAGCCGCGACCACATCGGGAAGATGGAGCCGGGCTGGTCGCCGACAGCACCCGGGCAGCTGCGCTTCTCGCCCGTTCCACGCGGCCGCGGAGGCTCACCTGAGGGCTCACCCTGGGGACAAGGCATTCCTACATGAGATGGGGGTCCGCCCTCCTGCCCCGTTTCCTGTGCGGTGGAGGGGGCTAGCCCTAGAGAGGAGCGCCTCTCGCTCCCACCCTAGCTCTTAGCTCACAATCCCCAGAGCAGGGGAGGGGTTGCGGGTCTGTAGTCGGGGAGAAGGGCCTCAGTTTCCAGGGGAGCCCAGGTCTTGTAGTGGGGGCGGTGGGGAATGGAGGAGTCCCAGGGAAGGGGACGTCTCCTCTACCTGGGCCAGGCTGGGAAGGCTTCATGGTGGAGACGGCGGCCCAGGCGCGTGGGCCCGGAGTGGGGCGGGAAATGCGCTGGGGAGGCGAGGCTGTGCCGGGATGCTGGGCCCAGCCTCTCCTGCGCCCCTAGAGGTAAGCTCCACGCGGGCAGGGCTGCTTGTACGTTTGCTTCGCTACTGTTCGCTGTGCCTATAGGAAGGGCATAGGCACATAGGAATACTATTTGGATGAATGACAAGCTAGGGAATTTGGATTCAATTCCTGAAGAAAAGTTTTTCAGTAGGAAGGTGACATGGTCAGGTTGTTAGACTAACCTGGCAGGCATTCTGGAGGAAGGATCTGCAATCCCGCAGGGCAGGAGGCAGGTGAGCAACAGATGGGATGGGAAGAAGGAGCCCCCTCAGGAGCCCATGTGAGATGGACTCCCACGGGTGAGAGCAGCGAGAGGGAGGGGATAAGAGCATCTCAGAGGTGACTATCTTTGGCAGCTGGGCTGACAAAGTGCTACAGAAAGAAACTTTTTGGTATTGGGTAAGGATTTCAGGCATGGGTTCTCAGATAGTGCCCCATCCTCACCAGTCCACCGGAAGCGACACTGGAGCAGGGATCACTGCGAGGACCCCACAGGAGAATATAAAAGGGCAAGGGAGCTAGGAGGTCAAGTGACACTTTGCCTCTCCTTGCAGCCAGCCCGGGAAAGAGGAGTTTAAGACCAAGCATGTTCTGAGAACACCACACAGCAAGTACTGGGCTACATGTTGTACAGACATTCTCATCATGTCACTGGAACTTCTCAGCTACCCTGAGGTTAGTGTTAGCATTCCCACCCTACAGAAGAGGAAATAGGGGATCAGACAGCTGATTCTACTGAAGAACACACCATTAATAATTAGTGGAGCTGAGACCTGAAAACAGTGATACCAAAGTCAGACCTAGGGTGTGTGAGAAACCGGGCGGAGGCAACAAAAGGTTTGCTACACGCCCCAGCCTGAGTCAGACCAGCTTCCTTTGACCATCCACGTGTTTCTCTTCATTGCTCCCTGCCATGTGGCCCATTAAAGTGGCAAATTAGCCAGGCACGGTAGCTCACACCTGTAATCCCAGCACTTTGGGAGGCCAAGGCAGGCAGATCACAAGGTCAGGAGATCAAGACCATCCTAGCCAACGTGGTGAAACACTGTCTCTACTAAAAATACAAAAAAAAAAAATTGGCCGGGTGTGGCAGTGCGTGCCTGTAGATCCAGCTACTCGGGAGGCTGAGGCAGGAGAATGCTTGAACCTGGGAGGCGGAGGCTGCAGTGAGCCGAGACTGCACCACTGCACTCCAGCCTGGGCGACAAAGCTAGACTCCATCTCGGAAAAAAAAAAAAGAGTGGCAAATTAAAAATTGTAGCGTAATGATTATACCAGCTTACCTTTAAACCAAGTTTACATTCCAGCGTTAACACTTACCAGATGTATAAACGTGAACAAGTTACTTTTTCTGAACCTGTTTCCTAATCTGTAAAATGGGATTGTTGTCAGAATTAAATGAGATTATATGCTTGGCAGAGAGTAGAAGCTCAATTATTAGCATTATTAATCTAAGGATATGATCATACATCTATTAGCCTGGACATCCCCAAAGTTTCCTTCAGGAGAGGGGAAGGAAGCAGGGTAGCTGAGAAAGATACCCCCCTAACAGAAGTTTCTAGCTTCCCTCATTCTGGATCTCACAGGAAGTACAGAACAGGAACAGTAAGTTAGGCTACTTACACTTGTGCTAATATGGTAGCCAGCAGCCACATGTGGCTACTGAGCACTTGAAAGGTGGCTAGTCTGAATTGAGATGTGCTATAAGTATAAAATACATACCAAAGTTTGAATGCTTAGTTTAAAAAAGAATGTAAAATAATTTCTTTTAGTAATTTGTTGAAATGCTAATAGTTTGGATATGTTGGGTTAGATAAAATGTATGTATGTATTTATTTTTTTGAGACAGGGTCTCACTCTGTCACCCACGCTGGAATGCAGTGACATGATCATGGCTCAAAGCAGCCTGGACCTCCCGGGATCAAGCAATCCTCCTACCTCAGCCTCCCAAGTAGCTGGGACCACAGGCACACGCCACCACGCCTGGCTAATGTTTGTATTTTTTGTAGAGATGAGATCTCCCTATGTTGGCCAGGCTGGTCTTGAACTCTTAGGCTCAAGCGATCCTCCTGCCTCAGAGTCCCAAAGTGCTGAGATTATAGGCATGAGCCACTGCACCTGGTGATAAAATGTATTCTTAAAGTTAATTTCACTTTTTACTTTTTGATGTAGCTACTGGAAAAATTTAGATCACACATGTGGCTCACATTATATTTCTATTAACTGCATTGACTTGGATCCTTCACAGGATATAGGTGCAGAGCTGCAGATGTCCATCCATTGATTTATTCTTTTTTTTTTTTTTTTGAAGTGGAGTCTCACTCTGTCGCCCAGGCTGCAGTGCAGTGGCACAATCTCGGCTCACTGCAACCTCCGCCTCCCAGGTTCAAGCAATTCTCAGGCCTCAGCCCCCTGAGTAGCTGGGATTACAGGTGCCCGCCACCACACTCAACTGATTTTTATATTTTTAGTAGAGATGGGGGTTTCACCATGGTGGCCAGGCTGGTCTTGAACTTCTGACCTCAAGTGATCTGCCTGCCTTGGCCTCCCAAAGTGCTGGGATTACAGGCATGAGCTACCATGCCTGGCCCACTTATTCATTATAAAGAGTATTTATCATGCGCCAGGCACTATTTTAGATGCTCGAGACAGCAGTAAACAAGACAAAGACAGTCTCTGTCCTCACAGAACTTATAATCAGAGAACTTATAAACAGAAGCAAAACATAAATCATTTCTGGTTGTGCTAAATGCTGTGGAAAACAAAGCAGAATCAGAACCACTTTAATGTGAGAAGGGTTGGTATTTCTGATAGGGTAATCAGGGAAGTGGTATTTCAGCAGGGACCTAAAGGATGAAAAGACACAAACCTGCAAAGACCTTGGAGGCAATGCTCCAAGCAGATGAGACAGCAAATGTAAATGAGCAGCAATGAGCTTGGTGTGTGGGAAGAACAGCAAGGTCAGCAAAGCAGGAACATGCTGAGTCCTGAGAGTGGCAGATCACATAGAATCTAGGGAAGAAATGAGAAATTCTGGGATTTTTTTTTTTAACAGAAGTGTTGTGATCTGGCTTGTAGTTTGTTTGTTTGTTTGTTTTGAGACAGAGTCTTGCTCTGTCGCCCAGGCTGGAGTGCAGTGGCGCGATCTCCGCTCACTGTAAGCTCCGCCTCCCAGGTTCACGCCATTCTCCTCCCTCAGCCTCCCGAGTAGCTGGGACTACAGGCACCCGCCACCACGCCCAGCTAATGTTTTGTATTTTTAGTAGAGACGGGGTTTCACCGTGTTAGCCAGGATGGTCTCGATCTCCTGACCTCGTGATTCGCCCGCTATACCCTCCCAAAGTGCTGGGATTACAGGCGTGAGCCACCGTGCCTGGCCTTGTAGTTTTAAAAGATGCTGCTGACAGCCTCTGTGGAAGCAGGGAGGCAAGTTAGGAGATTACTGCATTGTCCAGGCTGAACATGTTGGTGGCTTGGACTAAGGGGGAAAGGGGTGAGGTGAAGAGAAGCAGTCACATTTGGGATACATTTTGAAGGCAGAGCTGGGACTTGCTGACTGGTATGGGGAGAACAAGAGAAATCAAGAATGACTTAGGTCATTCTTGTTGTGGCTGCCACAAGTGTGAGACAGGTGCTGATGGAAAGAGAGAGGCCTGGTGGTGAAACAGGTTTTGGGGATGAACTCAAGAATTTAGATTTGGACACATTAAATTTGTAATGACTACAAGTCAAGTAGATATCAAATAAGGCTGTTGGACAAACAAGTGTGCATGAAACTTGGGGACTGATGAGGGCTGGAGATATGTATGCGAGTCAGCAGCGTGTGGACAGCATTTAAAGCCTGGGGAATGGATTAGACCACTTAGTAGAGAGAAAGAGGAGGGGGCCATAGACTTGGCCTCAGAATGTAGATGTCAGGAAGAGGAGGAGCAGGACACAGAAAAGGTACAGTCAGTGAAGTAGAGAAAAGCAGTAGATGATAATATTACAAATCAAAATGAAGAAAAAAGCTTTCAAGTACAGACTGCTCCACTGAATCAAATGCTGTTTAAGACTACAGAAATGAAATTTTTCCAGGCACACTGTAGCTCCTTCCTCCCAAGCTCCAGCTCCTTAAAGGAACGAATGAACCCTATCTTCTGATGGGGGTTCTATATCCAGGCTTTAATGCCAGAGATATGGGCTCAATTGTTTATAAGTTGTATGACCTTAAATAAGTTACTTAACTTCTCTATACCTTGATATACATCCTCTACATACCTATCACTAAACGCTCAAGTGAACTACTCCAATAGTATCTCATATAAACATCTTATTCTGCTTGAGGCCAGGAATTTTGGACTAGCCTGGGCAACATGGTGAGTCTTCATCTCTACAAAAAAAAAATGTTTAATTAGCTGGACATGTTGGTGTATACCTGTAGTCCTGGCTACTTGGGAGGCTAAGGCAGGAGGATCACTTGAGCCCAGGAGTTCAAGGCTGCAGTGGGCTATGACTGAGCTACTGCTCTCCAGCCTGAGTAACACAGTGAGACTGTCTCAAAAAAACAAACAAACAAACAAAAAAACTCACTTTATCACTTTTGTGATTTAACTTCTTTATAGCTCTATACTGAGATCTTTTACGACTGTCTTAATTGGCCCAAACAGGATTAAGGTTATGGTCAGACTCAAACAGGACTGTGTCTGAATCTGACCTCTACCACTTCCCATCTGTATAACCACAGGCCAGTTTCAGAATCTCTGAGATGTTCCTGCTCTGTAACATAAGAATACTATATACCTCATTGATGGTGGGTTATGTGAAGATTAAAAGAGATAATGGATACACTTAGCAGAATAAAGGCTCATAAGACAGTAGTTATCATCTTTGTATCTGTAACACTAATACTCTTCATGTTTGTGGACGGATAACTTGAGAAAGTAAGATACAAGCCAGCTCTCCTTTCCTCCTTCCAGAGCACTAGGGTGGAGAAAGGGAGCTACAGTCAGCTGTTACTCACACCCAGTAACTTGGTAAGGGCCAACAAGGTAGATTATCAGTATCACAGAGTATCACTGATTATTCTGGAAAATAACAGGGATATCCTCCTCCTCCTGAAAATTTTGTTGAGGGGATCCCCACTATTCAATGCAGACACTCAAGCCAGAAATTCAAGCATCATCTAAGAGTCTTTCCTCTAATCCCTCTGACATTTTATTAACAAGATGGCAATCGATTGTACTTTCAATGTGCCATGCTTCGTCAAATGTAAGATGCTATGTTATGATTCTTTTTTTTTTTTTTTTGAGATGGAGTCTTGCTCTGTTGCCCAAGTTGGAGTGCAGTGGCGCAATCTCGGCTCACTGCAAGCTTCACCTCCCAGGTTCACGCCATTCTCCTGCCTCAGCCTCCCGAGTAGCTGGGATTACAGGCGCCCGCCACCACGCCCGGCTAATTTTTTGTATTTTTAGTAGAGACGGGATTTTACTATGTTAGCCAGAATGGTCTCGATCTCCTGACCTCATGATCCGCCCGCCTCAGCCGCCCAAAGTGCTGGGATTACAGGCGTGAGCCACTGCGCCCAGCTTGTTATGATTCTTTTATGTAGCTCTAAGAAAGAAAAAATGCCACTTAAACTGTGACATGCCACTGACTTTTAGAAGTGTCCAAGTTTGACAGACACCAAAATGTGGGGGGGGGGGGGGGGGAAGTACACCTTGTAATTGGTGAAATACAGGCCCTCTCATTCTACTACTGCTTAATTCAGACTCCCATCATCCCTTGCCTTGATTAGGGATGGAAGCTCCTGTCTTCCCTCTACCCAACCTCTGCTGCCAATATTACCAGCCTCCCCAAATCCTTCCATTAGTTCTTCTCTCATAGTCCCCAGTCCATATTCTCCTGTTTAACTGGCTGCGATTCCCCAAATGTCGTGTCAATTCTGGTCAATGTCCCTTCCATGTTATTTTTTGTCTGGAATGTTTTTTCCTCCCCGTCTTCAACTATCTCCTAGCTTTTAGACACAAGGATTTTCTAGCCAGGACATATCTCACTCCACCCCTCCTCATTGCCAGGACTGCTTTGGTTGATATGGCTTAAATGGATGTCACTTTCTTCATTCACAAATAAACTCCATCCAAAAATGAACCCTACCCCAACCCCCAAAAGACAAACTTCCTATGAAAGGGCAATTGGAGCCTCCAGAAAGTTCTAACTTGTATGGTTTTCAACACCAAGCAGGCATCAGCTCCTCCAAGTGTCTTCCCAAATTCTCCAAGCTCAGTAAGGAACCCCTCCCCGGAGCTCCATAGTATTCCATGCATACCTCTATCACACCCCTTCTTAGAGCATCTTGTAATTGTTAACTTGTTTCCTTCCCTACTATACGTGAGCTCCCTGGAAATTGTGATTTCTTATTCAGCTCCATTATTCACCAGAACCTGGAACCTAGAAGGCACTTAACACTAATGAAATTATCAGGTGAACAGATGGATGGGTAAATGAAAAGTGATTACTGTATATAATCACTGGGTCCTAGTTTCCCATTCTGAGGTGCCCCAAATCACCTCACATTGCCACTAGCCCTTCCCAAGTGTGGTAACTGGCTTAACCAGGAAAGAGCAATGACACCCCTTGGTGGTCAGTGCAGGGAGTACATCTTACTGAACAGAAGGCAGTTTCTCTCTTTTCAGTCACTGCTCTCCCACTCTTTAGGTTAGGAAATGTCAAAAGTGAGGGAGATTTGGCATTTTCAAATGATCAAGCTGATGACTGCATGCAGAATGGATTGGAGAGGGGATAGAGGGGGAAGCAGGGATGCCAGCTGGGAGGCTTTGTCAGAGTTGACAGTCAAGTGCAGATCTGTGACTTTGACACCATCACACTTAACCACTTTGTAATATTGCCTTTTTTACCTAGAATTTTCCTTTCTTCTTCTCAACTGAGCACTGTGGCAGATAGATTCTAGGATCTGTTCAATGATTCAATGATGTCTGCCTTCTGGTATACATGCCTTTGTATAACTCCCTCCCTTGAATATGGGCTGGCCTAGTGACTTGCTTCCAACCAACAGATTACGGCAAAGGTGATGAAATGTCACTTCTGTGATCAGACTACATGATACTGTAACTTCCATCTGGCTAGCAGACTCTAATCCTTGTTTACTTTGCTTAAGAAAGCTGCCATGTTATAGAGGCTCGTGTGGCAAGGAAGTGAGGGCAACCTCCAGCCAACAGTCAGCTAGTGGAACCCCTGAAGCCAGCAACCCTTGCGGAATTGAAATTCTGCCAACAGGCCAGGTATGGTGGCTCAAATGCCAGCACTTTGGGAGGCTGAGGCAGGTGGATCATGAGGTCAAGAGATAGAGACCCTCCTGGCCAACATGGTGAAACCCTGTCTCTACCAAAAATAAAAAAATTAGCTGAGCATGGTGGCGTGCGCCTGTAATCTCAGCTACTGAGAAGGCTGAGGCAGGAGAATCGCTTGAACCAGGAGGCGGAGGTTGCGGTAAGCTGAGATTGAGCCACTGTACTCAGGCCTGGCAACACAGCGAGACTCTGTCTCAAAAAAAAAGAAAGGAAAGAAAAGAAATTCTGCTAACAATTTAAGTGAGCTTGGAAGCAGATCCTTCCCCACTCAGGCCTTCAGATAAGAACAGCCCTGACCAATAACTTGATTTCAGCCTTCCAGGGTTTCAGAGAAACCATGAAGCAGAGGACCCAATGAAATGGTGCCTGAACTCCTAACCTGTAAGCTCTGAAATAAATAGGTGTTGCTTTAAACCATTAAGTTTGCAGTAATTTGTTTATCTGTAACTAATAAAGCACCTATTCAAAATGTGTCATCATCATGCAGGTCAGAACCTTCTGAAAACCTGGGAAACTTTCTGTAGTCAGAATCCACTACTGTACCACTAATGTCTCTTCCATCCGGCTCTGCAGCACCTGAGCAAAAGATCTCTGCAGCTGAGTCCAAAGAGCATTCCCATGTGAACCGAGCAACCAAGTATCATCGGAGTGAGTTTGTTAGATTCTAGCCCCATCCTGTGCTAGGCCTTAGGTAGACCTCTTACAGCTCAGAAGAAATGCAGTTTATGAGGAAAGACCATGAATGGGGGGGCGGCCCGGGGAGGGTATTACCAAGCAGATCAGCATCAGGAACATCATTCCCAGAGAGAAATTTGGCCAATTGTCAGTTCAAGTACACATCTCTCCCTCCTTTTACAGCATATTGCAATAGATTATAGCCATGCGAAATAATCCATAAACTTAGCTAATTCCACCAAACAGATAGGAAAGAAGGTAGAGTCCTACAAGAGCCTAGTCAGAATAAGAACTACAGTAATTTTGCCAAAACCCTGTTAAGTTCTTGAATAATTCTGGTCAAAATGGATTTCAATCTGAGTTAACTCACAGACAACAATTTGGCTGTTTTTCTTGTTTCTCACTCTACTGCCTTACTCTCTTCCACAGTGTTAAGTAGCCATTTAAATGGGTTTGTTCTGCTGCAGGTGGCTGAGCCTGGGATTTCCAACTTGGGAGACTACACAGTGGATTCTATAATGATTAGTGGCAGCATCCAATGTCTCTTCCAAGTCTAAAATTTGTGAGTTTCAAAGTTGACTCTCCCCAAACCTGGCCTTTGCTGCCTCAGATTCTGTCACTCTAGCAAGGCAGAGAGAGCAAAAGGGGCAAGACAAACCTCATCAACAGCACAGAAATCCCAGAATTACACACTCTCTGGTCCAGCCAAGCCAGGTGTTTTTTGTTGTTGTTGTTGTTTTTTAAATCACCCTCCATTACTCAACATTCTCGTTCCCAGATGAATTTTAAACTGGAGTTGCACCAACTGTGAGACAGCCTCAACCCCAATGTTAAATACTACCAGTTATATATATATATATTAAAAAAAAAAAGACTGAAAACAGTTCTCTCTGGAAAACGATCCACCAACCTTTTTATGGGGAGAAGGTCTTCTCTAACACTTTAACTTAAGGGAAGAAGTGATGGAGAGGAAGAAGGAAAGTACACTGGCCAGTACTCTGAAACTGACTGACTTGGGTATCTGTGGTCCAAAGAGGATCCCGAAAGACAGTGACTCTGTCTCAATGATTATTCCCATCCCAATTAAAAGTCATAATGACAGCATTTACATTCACACAAGGTCTCATTCCAAGAAGTTTGTGATTCACCTACATGTCTTCAATTCTCAAGGCAACAGTGGGGGCAACAAGGAGGCTGACAGCCAGGTCCTGTGAGAGCTGTTTGTCAGAGCCCACTCTCAGTGAGTCAGTCCCTGGAAGTTGGGTTCAGTGCATGGAGGCAGGGCCACTGACTGGCTTAGCAACGTGTCCATCATGCTGATTTTAGCATCTTGCTTCTCAATGTCCTCATATGGAATCCAGGACAAGTCATGCTGTAGTTTGTAGGCACCAAGGAAGTCATGTGGACAACTTGTCCCCCATTCCTAGAGAAGGCAAAGGAGGCAGTTCCCATCAGCGTGGGTTGTAAACAAACTGAGCTCATTTCCTAATCATGCCACAATCTCTTTTTTGGCTTTTCACTTCATACTAGTCAGAACAACCTTTGGAAAGCAGTTACCTTACACATCAGACCCCTCCCTTAATGAAGAAAATGAGTGAAATAATTTAAGCACAGGTATATTTTTTAGAGTCATGTCTGGGCTCACATCACCCCCAATTTTCTAAGAAACCATATACCAATCCACATGTCTACATTTTCACACATATACCAAGAATTTCTCAGAGGCTGGAGTAGATTTTTGGGCAAACAATGTATGTTCTTACCTTTGGAGAAATGATGGAAAAATACTGCTGACCACTCTCCCGTTTATAGAGATAGTAAATGTTGCCAGGTTTTTTCACTATATTACAAGCTACATGGTGCAGGTTGGCATCTCTGTGAGCATCTTCCAGTACCTATGAATCACAGATATGTAACAAATTAGGTATTGGAGATAACAGGCACCCACATTTGGTGATCATCCCAATTAAAATTTGGAAACCATTCAGTGCTTAGGATCTTGCTCACCCATAGCAATGAATCACTTCTGAGATCCAGATTATTCTGAAGAAACAAAAATTAGACTATGCTGCTATGCTGTAAAAATGCCTTTAGAAAAATTATATTTCAAGCCAGGCACAGTGATTCATGCCTGTAATCCTAGCACTTTGGAAGGCCATGGCAGGTGGATCACTTGAGTTCAGGAGACCAGCTTGGGCAACATGGCAAAACCCTGTCTCTACTAAAAATACAAAAAATTAGCCAGGTGTGGTGGCATATGCCTGTACTCCCAACTACTTGGGAGGCTGAGGCTAGAGGATCACTTGAGCCCAGGGGGCAGAGGTTGCAGTGAGCCGAGACTACACCACTGCAGTCCAGCCTGTGTGATACAGTGATACCCTATCTCAAAAAAAAAGATATTTCAAAATGTTGAGCATTAATGACCCTGGGTAATTTTTAAGCTTCTTTCCTATTTTTCTGTGCTAAGTACATCTCTTTTATAAATGAAAACATATTCCCCTGTTAAATGCTTTACCTCATGAAACCTTCTTCTGGAAAAAACAAAACAAGGGAGGCTGAGGCAGGCAGATCACCTGAGGTCAGGAGTTCAAGACAGGCCTGGCCAACATGGCAAAACCCCATCTCTACTAAAAATACAAAAGTTAGCAGGGTGTGGTGGCGGGCACCTGTAATCCCAGCTACTTGGGAGGCTGAGACAGGAGAATCGCTTGAACCCGGGAGGCAGAGGCTGCAGTGAGCTGAGACCATGCCACTGCACTGCAGCCTGGGCAACAAGAGCAAACCTCTGTCTCAAAAACAAACAAACAGACAAACAGAAACTTATACTTAACCTCTTAAGCTTATTCCTTCTATTTTACTCAATACCTCGACATTTCTAGGAGGTATTAAAGACATAAAAAGTCACAATGATTATAAACAAGTTCAGCCAATCCTGAGAACTAAATAAAGAAAATGAAAGCCTGTCTAACAGTCATTCCTTACCTTCCTGGCTTGTTCTTGCAAATGTTGGATTTGCTCAGCTATGACTGTCAGCTTGTTGGTGGCATTTGCTCGGATGAATTCATCAGCCTACAGGTGAGAAAAAACTAAACTGTGGGTTGGAAGAGGAAAAGACTTCTATGATGTTCTTATCTTGATCCCAGGGTTATGTTAATATTTTGCTTCTGCCTAAAATATTTTTCCCATTCTCGCCATTGCCCCATAGCCTCCCACTCATCCGAGGCCCCACTCAGCACTGTCATGAGAAGGCCACCCTGACATGACTCCACGCCACAGAGTTAAGTGCTCTCTTCTATTTCCCATAGCTTTCCACCCCTTCGCTATGAACTGCAGTTACACTGAACTTCTTTGGTTCTCCAGCATGCCTTCTCTCTTTCTCTCTCTCCTGCTACCAAATATACTGAATATATCCTCTCCTCCAACCAATCCATTTTTCCTCCTGCTCTTTACCTAACAAACACCACACATTTCTCAGGTCTCCATTTTCTCATGTTTAAACACTTGTGAAATCAGGGATGGATTTTAAATAATTAAAAGACACTTGTGATCTGGCCCTTATCATCTGCTAAGGTAGAAATCTAGATACACATAGAAAGTATTCGGGTTTTTCTGTGTGACCCCCACACCCCCAGAACTGAGAAAGTATACGTTAATCTGACCATTTCCTCAGTTATTTACATCACAACTACTTAAATTTTAACTTATATGTGCATTTCTAATTATTACTTAAAATGTATTTTAAAAGACTGCATTATGATGTGGACCTGAAACAGAGTTATAATGTACACACAAGACTACCTGTCATGTGCCACAAAGTGCAACTGAAGGCAATGGAAATTTTTTTTTTTTTTCAGACAGTTTTCGTTCTTATTGTCCAGGCTGGAGTGCAATGGCGCAATCTCGGCTCACTGCAACTTCTGCCTCCTGGAGTCAAGTAATTCTCTAATCTCAGCCTCCTGAGTAGCTGGGATTACAGGTGCCCGCCACCATGCCCAGCTACTTTTTGTATTTTTAGTAGAGGCAGGGTTTCACCATGTTGTCCAGGCTGGTCTCGAACTTCTGACCTCAGGTGATCCGCCCACCTCGGCCTCCCAAAGGTCTAAGATGACAGGCGTGAGCCACTGAGCCCAGCCAGGACATTTCTTAAAATAGATCAAATTCTCAAAGCTAGGAGAGACTAATGTGACAAATTCATGTGCTGGGAAGGATTACCACTCAGGCAATAGAAATCTGTCAAAAACTTCCACCTTACTTTTAAGAAAAGCTGATTATACACAATTAAGGTAAAGAAATGAGATTAAACTAGAACTTGAACTAAGAAATATTAAAGATAATTTGCTGGTTAGTTGAGGAGTCTTAAGGCAAAGTTCAGGTATAAACCAGTGTTATGAGTGAACAGAAACCACACAAGTAAACTGAGTCATTTATCTGTCCCACAGATGTATATTAGGCAGCTACTATGTGTCAGACACCATACTAGGCACTGGGTGTACTGGCAAACAGGAAAGAGAAGTCCCTGCCTTTGTCAAGATGGCAAGTCAAGTCTAATACTGTTCAATAGAAATATGAGGCAAGTTGCATATAAAATTTTAAATTTTCTGGTAGCCACGTTAATAGTAAATTAATTCTAACAATACTTTTTTTTTTTTTTTTTTGAGGCAGAGTCTCACTCTGTCACAGAGGCTGGAATGCAGTGGTGCAGAGGCTCACTGCAACCTCCGCCTCCCGGGTTCAAGCAAATCTCGCACCTCAGCCTCCTGAGTAGCTAGGACCACAGGCATGCGTCACCATGCCCGGCTAATTTTTGTATTTTTAGTAGAGATGGGGTTTTGCCATGTTTGCCAGGCTGGCCTCGAACTCCTGGCCTCAAGTGATACACCTGCCTCAGCCTCCTAAAGTACTGGGATTACAGGCATGAGCCACCGTGCTCAGCTAATACATTTTACTTAACCTAATATATCAAAAACATTTTCATTTTAACATGTAATCACTATTTGTAAGTTGTTAATGAAATATTTTGCATTTTTTGTTTGTTTTTGTTTCTTTTTTTGGTCCTTCTCAGTCTAATCCATATTTTGCATTTGATATTAAGCCTTTAAAATATAGTGTTTATTTTGTACTCACAGCACATCTCAATTTGGATGCTAAATTTTCATCAGAAATACTTCATCTGTATTTAAACTTAATAAAATTTATATGTGAAAAAATTGATTCACATACTCAAATTGTTTCAATATACTTGAGTTCCAATAATTGAAGTAATTATCAGGTTTTTTAAATTCAAATTAATTAAAATCAAATAAAATACAAAATTCGGTTCCTCAGCCACACTAACAACGTAACACAAGTGCTTAACAGACATAATGTTGCTAGTGGCTACCTAAAAGCACAGCTCCAGTGAGTAATTGATACCAAAAAGTAAAGATGATTAAAGCTAATATTATATGTACTCATAACAATGCACTGTTATGAAGGAAATAACCACAATTATGTCGTAGAAGCAGGTTAAAGATAACAAATGAGTTAAGTGAAAAAGCTACTTCATTTTTATGAAGTTTAATAATAGGGAGTGGTGGGGAATTGGGAAGTATATGTAGCCTAGAGGTATGTGAATTCAATTTAATAATACTGTCATTTGGATGGGGTAGGGTACGGTCTTCTTCAGACAAGAAGGCCTCACTAAGGATATAACATTTGACTTGGGTCTAAATGAAAGGAGAGGACCGACCATGAAAAAAGCTGGAAAAAAAAGTTTGCAGGCATTTGAGGCCAGTGCAGCTGAAGAGTAGTTAGTGATGGGCAATGTGTACAACAGGGTTTAAAAAGAGAGCAGAGACCAGATTGTGCAGTCTTGTAGCCCATGGTAAAAGAATTTGCATTTTGTTCCAAGAATGAAAGCCCAGGTGTGGTGGCTCACACCTATAATCCCAGCACTTTGGGAGGCCGTAGCGGATGGATCACCTGAGGTCGGGAGTTTGAGACTAGCCTGACCAACGTGGAGAAACCCTGTCTCTACTAAAAATACAAAATTAGCCAGGCATGGTGGCACATGTCTATAATCCCAGCTACTCGGGAGGCTGAGGCAGGAGAATTGCTTGAACTCGGTAGGCAGGGGTTGCTGTGAGCCAAGATGGCGCCATTGCACTCCAGCCTGGGCAACAAGAGCGAAACTCCATCTCAAAAAAAAAAAAAAAGAAAGAAAGAAAGGAGGAGCCATATATGGCCAAGGAGAGAGTAGGTATTTCTAGAGCTAAGGTAGTTCCAGATTAGGGGTGGCCTTATAATAACCCTCCCTTTTCTTAAGGTGTTAGCAATAAATCTCATAAAATTTGAATTTATATTTTGAAGAGTTAATATAAAATGCAAAATATGGATTAGGCTGAGGTCCAAAAAAAGGAAAAAAGAAACAAACAAAAAAATGCAAAATATTTCACGAACAACTTAAAAACAAAAGAGCCTCATAAAAAAGAAAGGAAGGGAAGAGTACCTACAGCTACTAAGCACTAACCCTGGCCTCAACTACTCTGAGGCCCTTTACATTCATCTCATTTACTTCTCACAACACCTTTATGAAGCTGGAGATGATAACCTCACTTTCTCATTTTAGCAATTAAGACTCACAGACATGAGGCAACCTGTCCAAGGTTTCACAGATAATAAACAGCAAAGGATCTGAACGCAGGTCAGATTCCAAAATTCATGCCTTAATACCAGGCCTCCTGAGCTTTCTGAACACACACCAATACCTGGGTCAGTCCTGCTAAAAAAGTACTTTTTTTTTTTTTTTTTTGAGACAGAGTCTTACTCTGTCACCCAGGCTGGAGTGAAGTGGCACAATCTCCACTCACTGCAACATCTGCCTCCCAGGTTCAAGTGATTCTCCTGCCTCAGTCTCATGAGTAGCTGGAATTACGGGCGTCTGCCACCATGCCCGGCTAATTTTTTGTATTTTTAGTAGAGACAGGGTTTCACTATGTTGGCCAGGCTGGTCTTGAATTCCTGATCTCGTGATCCACCCGCCTTGGCCTCCCAAAGTGCTCGGATTACAAGCGTGAGCCACCGCACCCAGCCCACCACCATTTTTTTTTCTTTTTAGACTTGCTCTGTCACCCAGGCTGGAGTGCAGTGGTGTGATCTCAGCTCACTGCAACCTCTGCCTCCCAGGTTCAAGCAATTCTCCCGCCTCAGCCTCCAGAGTAGCTTCGGACTACAGGCACACACCACCATGCCCGGCTAATTTTTTGTATTTTAGTAGAGACAGGGTTTCACATGTTGCCCAGGCTGGTCTCCAACTCCTGAGCTCAGGCAATCCTCCTGCCTTAGCCTCCCAAAGTGCTAAGATTACAGGCGTGAGCCACCACACCCAGCCTCATTTTTTTTTTTTTTTAAGAGTCTCACTCTGTCACCAATTCTGGAGTGCAGTGGTGCGATCTCGGCTCACTGCAACCTCTGTCTCCTGGGCTCAAGCGATTCTCATGCCTCAGCCTCCCGAGTAGCTGAGACTACAGGCATGAGCCACCACACCTTTTAGTAGAGACGGGGTTTCACCATGTTGGCCAGACTGGTCTCGAACTCCTGACTTCAAATGATCCACCCACCTTGGCCTCCCAAAGTGCTGGGATTACAAGTGTGAGCCACGGCACCTGGCCAAAAAGTACATTTTAGATAGTTAATATGTTTGATTCAATTTGTTTGTCTCTAAAGTTTTTTTTTTCTTCAGCTTCTCAAATACAGATTGTATTGGGGAAACAGAGGCAGCATAATAATGCATCCTCTGTATTTCATAAGATTATAGGATGAAAGACAAAAACTGTGTTCTTTCTTCCATCTGTTCAGGCCATTGTAATAAACATGATAGTCATTCAATAGCACATGAATATGTTGTGTGCACAAGATTCTGTCCCTACCAACCTCCCTCCCAGTAAGAGTAATCTGATTAACTAGATGCATATTCTCTTAATAAATAAAAGTTGCACTTTGCTCCCCAGCTCTTCAAAAAGAAGAAAGCCAAGTTTTGAATTAAAGGAGCTTTCCTGCGTATCTGAATTTTTCTTAATTTAAAAAAAAAAAAGGATTCGAAGGATTTCCAGGATCATTGAAAAAAAAAAAAGAGATGTGAGGGAATCTGAGCACATTAAATAATTTTGAGCAAAGTAAAGACCCTGGAACATAATCAAGGCCAAATCTGATAGTGTATACAGGGATAAGGGGCCATGATAATCTTTAAAACAGCAGGACCCTCCATCTGTGGACACTGAAGAGGGTGTACAACTGGAAGTCTTGATAAGAGATAAGAAGGAATCTGGTTTTTCATTGAATAATGACAAAACTTTAGATCTTGGAGCTCTCCTACCTTTCACTTCACAGATAAAATAGTTGAGGTCCAGAGAGAAGTAATCTGCCTTAAGTCGCACTGCAAGTTAGTATCAAAAGTGGGATTAATACTCATGTGTCCAAACTTCCAGTGTTTTTTCCATTATTTCACATTTCCTCCTTATTTGACTTATTTTGGCCATCCATATATAAACACTGGGCTTGGGAATACGGTGTTTAATGAGGACTAAACTTGGAGTCCTTGCCCTGCTAGAAGATGTTTAAACTCTCAGGTAACAAAGATCTTATGGGAAGCAGCTTAAAATAAGCGGACCTTGAAACTTCCCGAAGAACTTTTCTTTGTGTCAGATGGGAAGAATAACTCTGTACTGCCTACCTCACAAGGCTGTCCTAAAGTGCAAATGAAATAATGAACACTAAAGTGTTGTGTAAACCTTCCCACGAAGGAAGATTATGGGCACTCAAGTTGCAGTTAAAGGAACCTTTGGTCCCAGAAGGTCATTCGAATCAGGCCACCGACTCACAATGACAGTCGGCTTTACTCGTCTGTAAAATGAAGACAAGAGCAAATGCCACCCCCACCATAGGTGGTAGTGAGGTCTGAGCCGAAAGACGCAGAGCACAACGTGAACGAAGATGGTTATTCGCTGCCCCGGCCGCGCCTCCTCACCTTCTGCACCTGCTCTGCGAGCGCCACGAGGTCTAAGGGGTCCCCGGCCCGGTGGGTGTGGTAGGGGCTCACCAGGGCCAGGCCGCCGGGGGTCGGGGTGAGCTCCACCAGGGCTCCTGCGACACACACCCAGGAACACAAGCCGTGAGCTCCCGCCGTCGGCCTCCCGCGGAGCCCCGAGACCGGCTGCCTCGTGGGGGCTGACTTCCCCCTGCTGATTCCCGCCCCGCATACCTCCCTGGCCTGCAGCTGGCGGCGCTCCTTGCCTTTCAAGGACCCCCTCGGTCCGCCCCGGCGCGGCGGCGTCCTCCATGACAGCGCCTTATCCTCCCCACTCCCTGGGCTGTGCGAGTAGGAAGAGCCTGCGCATAAAGGCGCGTGGGCGGAGCTTCCGTCTTTCTTGTCTACTGGGCGTCAGTTCGACTGAGCAAGGCCTGAGCTCGGAGGCGGGGCTCCGGCTGACGCGCCGGGATTCGCTGAGGGCCGGTGGGGGGATCCGGGTTGACTGAAAGGAAAAGAGGCGGTGCAAGCCTCGTGGGCATGCGCCGCCCGGCTTGGAAGGTGGGGCTTCGCCCGGGGGCGGGCCTTCGGCGGGGGTAGGACTCCGGCCTCGGTGGCGGGTGGCTGGCGGTCCCGTTAGGTCTGAGGGAGCGATGGCGGTACGCGCGTTGAAGCTGCTGACCACACTGCTGGCTGTCGTGGCCGCTGCCTCCGAAGCCGAGGTCGAGTCCGAGGCAGGATGGGGCATGGTGACGCCTGATCTGCTCTTCGCCGAGGGGACCGCAGCCTACGCGCGCGGGGACTGGCCCGGGGTGGTCCTGAGCATGGAACGGGCGCTGCGCTCTCGGGCAGCCCTCCGCGCCCTTCGCCTGCGCTGCCGCACCCAGTGTGCCGCCGACTTCCCGTGGGAGCTGGACCCCGACTGGTCCCCCAGCCCGGCCCAGGCCTCGGGCGCCGCCGCCCTGCGCGACCTGAGCTTCTTTGGGGGCCTTCTGCGTCGCGCCGCCTGCCTGCGCCGCTGCCTCGGGCCGCCGGCCGCCCACTCGCTCAGCGAAGAGATGGAGCTGGAGTTCCGCAAGCGGAGCCCCTACAACTACCTGCAGGTCGCCTACTTCAAGGTGCAGACCTGCCTGGAGCCAGGCGGCCGGGGTCCTTCTGGGGAGAGGAGTGTTGCAGGGGACCTGAGGAGCTTGGGGGATCGGGGAAGTGTCCGCAGGGAGGGGAAAGTGGCCTCCTGGCTGGGGAGCTCTCCTCGGAGCCGGGGAGAGCTGCTCCCTGGCAGGAGACCTTCCTCGCCCAGTTCGCATGGGCAGATGCTAACCCCAAAGGTCCAGCCTGGGGTTAGGGCACAGGCCAAGCAAAACTCATGGCCATTTTGTTCCCTGGGAAATCTCCTGGAAGGAATTAAAGCGGCAGTTTGGGTCTCCCATTCTGATGTCATTGTAAGTGTCCGAGTGAGAAGCTAGTAGCGGTCTACAATATCTCCCTTCCGGTTGGTTTTCCAGTGGTGCTTTTCCTGCTGTTTGATTCAGCAGCTCTCTTTCAGGATGTGAGGTTGCCACGTCGCCAGCAGGGGCTGCCTGGCCCTTTCTGTGGGGGGGGGGGGGGACCCTCTGGCTAGTCTGCCAGGTTTACAAAGAAAATGAGTATTTTTCGGAATGCCAGAGTGCCATGTGTCCAAGTGTACACTTGGGCTTGGAGCGTTCCAGGCTTGCTTGGTGGTGGTGATGGTGACGATGATGATGATGATGATAGCCAGCACATACTTCCAGGCACTATTTTAAGCAGTTTGCATTTATTAACGCATTTGCCCTAATCTTCACAATATCTTGTCAGGTAGATGCTGTTATTAGTCCCACTGTATTGGGGGTGGGGGGAGAAAGAGTTGTGCATTATATCTGTTATATCTGTAGTTTAAAAGACCTTCGATTCGATCTAAAGAGAGACTTAGAGACTCTTGGGGACCTCAGATTTCCTCCCCTCCACAGCATTCTGCCTACACAGTTCCCCTCATTTTTCCTAGTTACTCGGAAGAGCGCTGGACTTGAAATCAAAATAATTGCGTTATGTCTTTGGTTATGTCGCTTCATCATAGCACTTTCTAAAACTATTTGACAAACATGTATTGCGTACCTACTGCATTCCAGTTCTTGTACAAGTAATTAAATTCTCGACTAACGTCTTTGCTTTGTCTTACTTTGCTGTTAAGAGTTACTGTAGTAAGGGCTACTGCAAGGGCATATACTTAGGGCTGTGGGAGCACAAAGGAGGGAGACTCTAGCTTTATCTCAGAGAAATTAGACTTCAAAGAAGAGGTAATATTGAAGCCTGTCCTAAGTATTGCGAGGGGGAGAGGAAAGAAGGCTCCTCCAGATAGAGAGAAAAGTAGAACCAAAGCATGATGTGTTCAGGAAAAAAAAAATGAACTGTTGTGATTGCAATGTCGAGATGTGTGTGGGGAGTAGTAGGAGAGGCGGCTAGAAAAGTCAGTGAGGCCAGATTTGGAAGAGAATTCTGCGGACTGCAGGGAGCCATCCTCAGATTTGGGTTTTAAAACGCTTATTCTGGAAGCCATGGTGAATGAGCCTTGGAAGAAGGAGAAAGTGGTGGCACATGATTAGGAGACAGACATTTGTCCACAAGAGAGGAGGTTAAGTACCTCAGTGCTTAGAGAGTAAAGAAGGCTGGGGGTGGAGAAAGGAGTGAGGACATGAGGGAGAACAGAGAAAGGCAGGAGCAGCGCTGAAAGACACAAGAGCTAGAGTAACTCCATGAAAGGGACAGACCTGAGAAAATTTCTAATTTTACAGTTAAAGAAACTGAGGTACAGAGATAGGGAGTTATTTACCTTGGGTCACCTAACCAGGGCTGACTCCTTTAGTGTGCCTTTACTAGTACCAATGATAAGAAAATAAGTTTTCTTAGCATATTAATCATACCACCTAAAATTTATTGAGCACTTAATCTGTGCCCAGCACCATGTAATTACAGGCTGCATATTATCTCGTTGAACTCTCAACAATGCTAGGAGATAGCTAGAGAATGCTATCTCCAGATGATAGATTAGGGAAACTGAGTTTAGAAAGTAAACTTTAAGTATCTTGTCTACTGCCCAGCCAGTCAGTGAGTCATTAAGCCCAGATGTGCTGCTGGCCTGTCTCTTTTCTTTCTTTCTTTCTTTCTTTTCTTTCTTTTTTTCTTTTTTTTTTTTTTTTTTTGAGATGGAGTCTCGCTGTTGCCAGGCTGGAGTGCAGTGGCGACCTCGGCTTACTGCAACCTCTGACTTCTGGTTTTCTGGTTCAAGAGATTCCCCTACCTCAGCCTCCCGAGTAGCTGGGATTACAGGCATGTGCCATCACACCCGGCTAATTTTTGTATTTTTAGTAGAGACGGGGTTTCACCATATTGGCCAGGATGGTCTGGATCTCCTGACCTTGTGATCCACCTGCCTCGGCCTCCCAGAGTGCTGGGATTACAGGCGTGAGCCACCGCACCCGGCCCTCTTTTCTTTTGAGACGTAGTTTCGCTCTTGTTGCCCAAGCTAGAGTGCAATGGTGCGATCTCGGCAACCTCCGCCTCCTGGGTTCAAGCGATTCTCCTGCCTCAGCCTCCTGAGTAGCTAGGATTACAGGCACATGCCACCACGCCCAGCTATTGTTGGTCTCAAACTCCTGACCTCATGATCCGCTGGTCTCAAACTCCTGACCTCATGATCCGCCCGCCTCAGCCTCCCAAAGTGCTGGGATTACAGGCGTGAACCCCCGTGCCTGGCCACGGCTGGTCTCTTTGATACCAGTGTCCACATAGTTAATTACTAGATCATCAGTGATTTATTTGGTTGGATTCTATATATGAAACCTGTGTTACTTTGACATGCTGGAGTCCATTGCTGTGGGCATTGTGGTCTGTAGCGTATTTCTCCCCCTTGGATTTCTTTTTTTTTTTTTTTTTTTTTGAGACAGAGTCTCGCTCTGTCACCCAGGCTGGAGTATGGTGCTGTGATCTCGGCTCGCTGTAACCTCCGCCTCCTGGGTTCAAGCGATTCTCCTGCTTCGGCCTCCCAAGAAGCTGGGATTACGGGTGTGCGCCACAACGCCCAGCTAATTTTTGTATTTTTAGTAGAGACGGGGTTTCACCATGTTGGCCAGGCTGGTCTCAAACTCCTGACCTCAAGAGATCTGCCCCCTTCAGCCTCCCAAAGTGCTGGGATTACAGGCATGAGCTACCGCCCCCGACCACCCCCTCAGATTTCTTAGAGCTATTTGAACCTCATGAGCCCTGAGCTTTGAGTCAGAAAATACTGTGTCTGGACTTAGTAAAGGACCTTAGAATTTTTAGCCATCCACCTTCTCCCTAAATGTCTCAAAAATTCTTCATTTTATTTTATGCAAAAAAAAAAAATTTTTCTAGGAAAATTCTTAGGCATAGTCTGTTAGCTGCTCTTTTTTCTCTACCCCTAAATCCTTGAAGCCACAGAATTTCTTCAGCTCAGGCATTACATTTGATTCATGAAATATATATATGTATTTTTTTTTTTTTGAGTCAGGGTCCTGCAGTGTCACCCAAGCTGGAGTGCTGTGGCACCATCTTGGCTTACTGCAACCTCTGCCTCCCAGGCCCAAGCGTCCTCCCACCTCAGCCTGCAGAGTAGCTGGGACTACAGGCATATAGTACCATGTAATTTTTGTATTTTTTGTAAAGACAGGGTTTCACCATGTTGCCCAGACTGGTCTTGAACTCCTGAGCTCAAGTGATCCACCTGCCTCGGCCTCTAAAAATGCTGGGATTACAGACCTGAGCCACCGCACCCGGCATGAAAACATATTATGTGGGCAGTCAGTCTTTCACAGCACTCCCCATACAATATGACCTTTGTTTTAAAATGGAACATTGCTACTTCCTGTAATCTGGGGAACCCCTAAATCTGACTTGGGAAAGAGCTACAAATCTGCCCAGGGCACTGTGCTCCTAATCTGTCGTGGGTAGTTCCTGCAATAGGTGTGCTTCCTGGGGCTGGCAGGGGCTGGGCACGCTGAGTGGAGGGCTCAGGGAGGCAGGGATTTCCTGTTTATGTGGACTGCTCATGTGGACACAAACGTTCAGAGTTTGGATGTGAGCATTATCTACCTTCTCATGCTTCATTCTTAGATCAACAAGTTGGAGAAAGCTGTTGCTGCAGCACACACCTTCTTCGTGGGCAATCCTGAGCACATGGAAATGCGGCAGAACCTAGACTATTACCAAACCATGTCTGGAGTGAAGGAGGCCGACTTCAAGGATCTTGAGACTCAACCCCATATGGTGAAAAAAACTTTATCCCCTTCTTTCTCTCTTTCTTTTTAAATTTATTTTAGAGACAGAGTCTTGCTCTGTCACCCAGGCTGGAGTGCAGTGGCTTGATCATAGCTCACTGTAACCTCAAATTCCTGGACTCAAGAGACCCTCTAGTCTCGGCGTCCTGAGTAGTTGGGACTACAGGCATGCATTCTTTTGTTTTTTTTTAATGACATTACTAAGGTTGTTTTCTAATTACATTACAGAAGTAATAAATGTTCATTGTATAACATTGTAGAAATGTAGGTAAGTATAAAATAAAAAGTAATCATTTGTAATACTGCCACCTTAAGAAAACCAGTTTATATTTTGCCCTATTTTTTAAGTCTTCCGTATATAATTTTTTTCATCTAATTTGGTGTTATATCATGTATGCATTTTTTATCATCTTTTTTATTTTTTTTGAGGCAGGGTCTCACTTTGTTGTCCAGGCTGCAGTGCAATGGTGTGATCATAGCTCACTGCAGCCTTGACCTCCTGGGCTCAAGTGATCCTCCCACCTCAGCCCCACAAATAGCTGGGACTAGAGGCATGCACCACCACACCCAGCTATTGTTTTTATTTTTTGTAGAGACGGGGTCTCACTGTGTTGCCCAGGCTGATTTCAAACTCCTGGCCTCAAGCGATCCTACTGCCTTGGCCTTCCAAAGTGCTGGGATTACAGGTGTGAGCCACCATGGCCAGCCCCATCATCATTTTTTAACTAACATTATTATCATGAGTCTTTTCTCATGTCTTCAGTTTTATTTGAAAACATAATTGTTTATGGCTGCATGATAGTCCATCTTATGCAGAGACTATATTAATTCACTAGTCACATTTTTTTGGTCATGTATGTTTTTGATTTTCACTGCAATAAATGTTACAGTATCCCTCAATGTTCTTATTCTATTTGTTTAGCAGGAAAAGTTCCAAAGGAGAGACTGTCTATGATGATATAGCATTTTATAGAGAGTTTACGGTTCCTTACATTTTAATTATAAAATAGGAATGTTAGAAACAATGTAAGAATGACTTTTAGGCCAGGCGCAGTGGCTAACACCTGTAATCCCAGCACTTTGGGAGGCCGAGGTGGGTGGATCACTTGAGGTCAGGAGTTTGAGACCAGGCTGGCCAATATGGTGAAACCCTATCTCTACTAAAAATACAAAAATTAGCCAGGCATGGTGGCACGCACGCGTAATCCCAGCTACTCAACATGGAGGCAGGAGAATAGCTTGAACCTGGAAGGTGGAGGTTGCAGTGAGCTAAGATTGTGCCACTGCACTCCAGCCTGGGTGACAGAGCAACAGTCAAAAAAAAAAAAGAATGACTTTTAAAAGTAAGTCGTGTCCAGGTGCAGTGGGTCACACCTGTCATCCCAGCACTTTGGAAGGCCAAGGCGGGCGGATCACAAGGTCAGGAGATCGAGACCGTCCTGCCCAACATGGTGAATCCCTGTCTCTACTAAAAATACAAAAATTAGCTGAGCATGGTGGTGTGTGCCTGTATTCCCAGCTACTCAGGAGCCTGAGGCAGAAGAATCGCTTGAACCCGGGAGGCGGAGGTTGCAGTGAGCCGAGATTGTGCCACTGCACTCCAGCCTGGGTGACAGAGCGAGAGTCCATCACACACACACAAAAAAGTAAGTTGTGTCGGCCAGGCATGGTGGCTCATGCCTGTAATCCCAGCACTTTGGGAGGCCGAGGTGAGTGGATCACTTGAGGCCAGAAGTTCAAGACCAGCCTGGCCAACATGGTGAAATCCTGTCTCTACTAAAAATACAAAAATTAACCAGGTGTGGTGGTGTATGTCTGTAATCCCAGCTTCTCAGGAGGCTGAGGCACTAGAATCACTTGAACCCAGGAGGTGGAGGTTACAGTGAGCTGAGATCATGCCACTGCCCTCCAGCCTGGGCTGTCTGTCTCAAAACAAAACAAAACAAAACAAAAAGTAAGTTGTGTTTATTTGAAAACTGTTAGCCCTACAAAAAAGTGCAAGAACCTGGGCCAGGCACGGTGGCTCATGCCTGTAATCCCAGCACTTTGGGAGGCCGAGGCGGGCAGATCACCTGAGGTCAGGAGTTCAAGACCAGCCAGACCAACATGACAAAACCCCATCTCTACTAAAAACACAAAATTAGCCAGGCATGGTGGCGCATACCTGTAATCCCAGCTACTCTGGAGGCTGAGGCAGGAGAATTGCTTGAACCCTGGAGGCGGACGTTGCAGTGAGCCAAGATCGCACTATTGCACTCTAGCCTGGGCAACAAGAGTGAAACTCCGACTCAAAAAAAAAAAAAAAAAGTGCAAGAATCTGTCACTAATGGGAGGGGGGAAGAAAAGAACAAGAAAATCATAATGAACTCCTAGATATCTTTCATCTAGATTAAGAGTTAAATGATTTTGGCCAGGCACAGTGGCTCACACCTGTAATCCCAGCACTTTAGGAGGCCGAGGTGGGAGGATTGCTTGAGGTTAGGAGTTGGAGACCAGCCTGGCCAACATGGTGAAACCCCATCTTTACTAAAATACAAAAATTAGCTGGGCACAGTATAATCCCAGCTACTAGGGAGGCTGAGGCAAGAGAATCACTTGAACCCAGGAGGTGGAGGTTGCAGTGAGCTGAGATTGTGCCACTGCAGTCCAGCCTGGGCAACAGAGTGAGACTCTGTCTCAAAAAAAGAAAAAAAGCTAAATGTTTTTAAATTTCCAGAGCTAAATATTTTGTAAAGACCATTTACAAAAGACCTTCATTTTATAGTGGTACCCAGGTCACCCCTTTCCATCCATAACCTGAGGAACAGGAAATTAGGACCCCTGTGAAGGTGGCTGAGGGCAAGGAGAGAGGGTTCCTCCTCTGTGGCCTGCATTTGAGTGCTCCTTCTTCCCAGTAGCAAGAATTTCGACTGGGAGTGCGACTCTACTCAGAGGAACAGCCACAGGAAGCTGTGCCCCACCTAGAGGCGGCGCTGCAAGAATACTTTGTGGCCTATGAGGAGTGCCGTGCCCTCTGCGAAGGGCCCTATGACTACGATGGCTACAACTACCTTGAGTACAATGCTGACCTCTTCCAGGCCATCACAGGTGCGTGCAGTTCAGAGCCAGACCTTCAGCCAGGCCTCCTGGGACTCTAAGGTCACCATCTGATAATATAAATGGGGACTCTTCACCCTCATTCCTCAATTTATTAAATCTGAGAAGCTGATGAAAAATTGCTTCCATTTGAATTTGTTCATCTTAACCAGAATTTGAGTTCTAAAGAGTGACCTCATAGTTATTCCTTCTCTTTGATTCCTTTCAGATCATTACATCCAGGTCCTCAGCTGTAAGCAGAACTGTGTCACGGAGCTTGCTTCCCACCCAAGTCGAGAGAAGCCCTTTGAAGACTTCCTCCCATCGCATTATAATTATCTGCAGTTTGCCTACTATAACAGTAAGGCCTACTTTCCTTCCTCTTTCTCTGCTGGCTAACTAAGAAGCTAAAGGCAAGGTGGGCAGGGATTACAGCCACTTACTTCCTCAAGGTGTTTGGCTTATTTCAGTAGCTATGGGAGGCACCATGCCAAGTGATCCCTGGGTAGTTTGTTATAAACAACTGGCCTAGGAAGCCAATACCAGCAACCCAAAAAGCTGGGGGAGGGAGACTTAGGACCTCATCTCTTGTCCCTTCTATAACTTATAATCTATTTTTGCTTTTGAATTAAAGTTAATAGCAAAATAAGGGTATGCCACAGTTGAAACTAGCTCAGAGGACATTTGCTAGCCCTCTCCCTGGTATAGCACTGATGCTTTTGTGGGGCTGCCAATTAATACCCAGAAAACCAACTCTTTGCAGAGTCCCTACTGTGTACTAAGCATTACAAACATATTGATGAGTATACAATATTTACAGTTGAGTTGAGATGACTAACAAATATCAACAAGAACTATTTTGCCAAAGAGACAATCTGCTATTGTAATCTTCCCTGTCTTCTGAAAATCTATAGAAACAAGAAGGTAGGAAGACAGGGAAATTGATCTAATGATTGAGTGTATTGAGGCAAAATATTAAGGGGTATTGGAATTATTTGTGAATCTTAAAAGATGTGGGCATGCAGAGAATTCTGATTCTTTTCTGTTTCATTGTTAGGCAGCCCTGAGGACATTGACCACCTCACCTTAAAATTAATCACACATTCTATGTATATTACTTAACTCCTGCCCCTGAAATCAGGCCATGATGTTAAGTAGCAGGCACCAGCTTGTCATGCTGCCATTGCCTCAAGCTTTGTGGAGATTGAACACTAAGTGGTCCCTGGTGCTAGGATTTTATTCTTTCCTTTTGACTCTTTCCTCTCAGCCATTCTTCTTTCCACTTTGCAGTTGGGAATTATACACAGGCTGTTGAATGTGCCAAGACCTATCTTCTCTTCTTCCCCAATGACGAGGTGATGAGCCAAAATTTGGCCTATTATGCAGCTATGCTTGGAGAAGAACACACCAGATCCATCGGCCCCCGTGAGGTGAGAGACTTCCTTCTGTTATGACAGCTGCCAGCTGAACTCAGACCTGAGGGCAGAAGAGTGGGGTAGCAGAGGGGAGTCGGTGCTGTGCATGCAGGGCAGGGGCCAGATGTCAGTGTCGGGGCCAGATGTGAGTTCAGTCACTCGGCTTGTTATTCAGAGGAGAAGGGAGCACAGGGAGGGAGTGTGGGGAGTACACAGGAGCCTCAATTAGCGTTATCTGGGCCCAGAAGTCTATTCTCTGAGTCCCGCAGAACTGCGCGGTGAGCATATTCTTTCCCCTCTTGGCACCCCTAACTTGGACACTCGATATTATTTGGCCAAGAGCTATCATTTTTCACTTAATACTGGGTGTTTTTTTTCTGCTCACCTCTTTTCTGTCTCCATTTTCTTTCCCATCTCTTCTTCTTCCTGCCATTGTTTGTTCTCTCCCATCTTTCAGCATTTTCCCTGTCTCTCTCCAAAACCAGGAGAAATATCTGTATAACACAAAGACTGCTGCGCTGAAGGGAGACACCCAGGCTCTTCTTCCGAGCTCTGGAGTCTGAGAGCCTCCAGTAGAAACAGCCTCTTGCTGCCCCTCCTGTGTGGGTTGTCATTGTAGTTGTCCTCTTTAGCCACTAGATGGTGACCATCTGGCTTTAAGATGGCACTTCCAGTCTCTTTTGTCTTGTTTGGTTAATACCTTTTCCCTGCCTTCCTTATGGGCATTAGGGGGAGTCTGAGGGGAGTGAGGGGAAATAAACCCACGTGGCCAATCTAGCATTTTTAACTAGAAGTCCCCTTTTGGAAAGAAGGTAACTAACATTTGTTGAGCTGCTGTCCAGGCGAAGCTCTGTGCGGGGTGGGCTGTATCCATCATCTCATTTAATCATCACAGCCACCCTGCAAGGTCGGCACTCTTCTTCCCACTTTAGGGATGAGGACTGTTAGCATCTGAGAGATGAAGTAACTTGTGCAGTGGCTTGTGGCCAGTCAGTGGTGACCGGAATCTGTTCCCTGCTTGGACCCAGTGCAGGCACAGCTCCAGACACATGGCTGACACTCAGTAAATCAGCATCGAATGAATAAAGATGGAAGTGGGGTTTGCTTCATAGCAGCCTTATAGGGTCATTGGAGAGGGTTAAATAAGATAACATAGCACTTGGTGACAGAAGCCAGTAATGTAAACTCCTGAAGAGAAAACGTCTCTCTTCCTCTTAGGTAAATATAGTAGATGACATAGGATTCATTGACTCCTTTAATTCCTCCTTGAACTGCCTCATGTTTTATTTCAACTGATGTCTCCTTTTTCTCTTCCTTCCTCCTCCTGCTGCTTGGAGATTAGCAGGGCACCTAGGGAAAGATCTGACCCCGGAAAGTACTCAGTTTCCCTGCCCTGGGTAAGCCTTGCCTGGGAGTCCATGTGGGAAGGCCAGAGTGCCAGGCCCTCCCCTCTAGCTGCTTATCCTCAGGGAGGAGTGTGGTCTGGTTAGGGTCTGAGAGGAGGCAGGTGGCAGAGCAGAAAGCACATGGGCTTTAGGACTGTAAAGACCCAGCTTTGTCTGTCCAAATGCACATTCTGCTATGAAAAAAAAGAAAAAGATAACAGAAGACCTGGGTTTGACTGTAGGTCGCTGCTCTCCCGTGTCCTGTAGTGTCACCTTAGACAGTGGTACATCTCCTCTGTGCCTCAGATGCTTCCTCTGTAGAAGGAGCATACTAGTATCAACCTCAGATGTGGCTATTAAAGATCAAATGAATAACATGTCAGTTGCCTAATGCCTGATTCCTTTTCCTGCTTTGTGGACTCCTGTAGAAGTCAAGAAGGAATTCTCCTTTGAAGAATATTTCCACTTTTGAGAATCATCAGATTATCTGTCCTAGAGACTAATGGGGGGTTGGGATGGGGGAGGAGCAGGGCTTTTTCCCTTAAGGAAAGGCTGGTTATTCCAGTACCTCAGAGGTACTGTTGCTTGTGCCAGGCAGAGGACACAGAAATTAGACTTTTGTCTCAAACTGGGGAACAGACAGCATTGGTAGGGAGAGGAGGCCTCAGGTCACATGGGAGCATCAGTGTGGGGTGCCAGGGAGGGGAACTCCCAGAGGTTAAAAGACAGGGCTGAGTTCTGGGGGATTTGTTTGCTTTTTTACCCTCAGAGTGCCAAGGAGTACCGACAGCGAAGCCTACTGGAAAAAGAACTGCTTTTCTTCGCTTATGATGTTTTTGGAATTCCCTTTGTGGATCCGGTGAGCTAGGGTACAGGAGCCGGAAGGGAGCGGGGAAAAAGTGAGCGAGAGAGATGAATGGGGAGGAGGGGAACACTGTGCGATTCTGAGAGAAAACTTGCTGGAGGCTGAGCCTAGCCTGGGATCTGTGCAAGGCAGGGATGAGAGACAGATGAAAGGGGAACACTGGGCAGCTAGAAGGGACTTAGATGTGGAAACCTCCCATTTTGTCTCCTGAAAGGAAGAGGGTGATAAAAGCTGGATTACTCCTGTGGGCCTTATTTTATGCATTGAGACACCTAGAAGATTAAGTAGATCATCTTACCTTTTTCATTTCTTCCTGACCTATTAGGATTCATGGACTCCAGAAGAAGTGATTCCCAAGAGATTGCAAGAGAAACAGAAGTGAGGACCTTGAAGAAACTGCATGGTTGGATCAGTCTGATGAAGCACTTGAGGCTTCCTGAGCCCAGGCAGATGTGAACTCCTGGCAAGGGGTGGGCAGGTCCAGTTTGGGAAGTCGGGGTGGAGCCCAGGGCTGGCCCTGGAATGCAGTCCTCAGAGCGGCTGTGCTCATAGGTCAGAACGGGAAACAGCCGTACGCATCTCCCAGGAGATTGGGAACCTTATGAAGGAAATCGAGACCCTTGTGGAAGAGAAGACCAAGGAGTCACTGGATGTGAGCAGACTGACCCGGGAAGGTGAGAGGACAGAAATAGGGGCATGTCTGGCTGTTGTCAGGGAGCCAGGCAGGTCACCCCACATTTGCCAGGCAGCGCTCCACCCCAGCATTGCAGAGCTCACCATGAGCCAGCCACCCTTAGGGTGCAAGTTCAGTGGACATCCTTCCTAACTCACCAGCGGGACTTTCAGCTGGAAAGAGCACTGAGAATCATCCTTTGGCTCAGAAATCAGACTCCAGGATGTAGTGGTGCACACCTGTAATCCCAGCTACTCGGCAGGCTGAGGCAGGAGGATCGCTTGAGCCCAGGAGTTTGAATCCAGCCTGGGCAATATAGCAAGACCTCATCTTTAAAAAAAAAGAAAAGAAAGAAATGAGACTTCTGTGTCACAGAAACATGAGTGACTAGTGTTGTCCACTTCCATAGGTATTAACTCATCCTGTCTCCCCACTCCCAAACTGTTTTCTCCCGGTTTTCACCATTTGTCCCTTTACTGAGACTCAACGCCTTCAGGCCTCCTTTGGCTCCTCTTCCTCCTGTGCCCGTTTTCTGCAAGCTGCTGGGAAGGCCTACTGATTGTGGCTCTGCTCTGCAGTGCTTCTCAGCTCTCTCCCCAGCCTTTTCCGTTTTTCATTGCCTCAGGCTTCCTTCAGGCCCTGGCACCTCCTATCTGCACCCACCCTTTCCCCATCTGGCCTGTCCTTGCCCCTGCCCACACAAGGTAGCTAGGCCAGTCTTCCAGACACTGGCCTCTGACCCATCCTCCGTGCCTGCCCCTTAACTGAATGTTCTACTCTTGTCCTGTTTACACCGTCTCTTCACACAGGACTGCACTTTGTTCCGTGAGCCCACCCACTGCCCACCAGTCTGTGTTTATGCCTGGCTCTCCTAGTATGCTTCCCACCATCCCTGCCCATGAGGGCATCTGAGATACACCCTGCAAAGCCTTTCTTTTTTTTTTTTTGGAGACGGAGTCTTGCTCTGTTGCCCAGGCTGGAGTGCAGTGGCGCAATCTTGGCTCACTGCAACCTTCACATCCCGGGATCATCAAGCAATTCTCCTGCCTCAGCCTCCCAAGTAGCTGGGATTACAGGCATGTGGCACCATGCCTGGCTAATTTTTTTGTATTTTTAGTAGAGATAGGGTTTCACCATGTTGGCCAGGCTGGTCTCAAACTCCTGACCTTGTGATCCGCCTGCCCTGGCCTCCCAAAGTGCTGGGATTACAGGCATAAGCCACTGTGCCCTGCTGTAAAGCCTTTCTTAACCTCCCAGATGATTGGAGTCCCCTCCTTTCTTTTGAACTTCTTAGGGCATTTATGGTCTGTCTTATGCTAGTTATTTGCATAATTGTTAGAGAACAGGTACTGTCTTCTAGGATTCATCTCTCAACCTGTCTGGCACAGTTCCTGGTACACACTGAGGCCTCAGTTATCAAGTGGAGTTGAACTGAGTCTCTAGTATTAGTATGTCCCTAGCACAGAGAAACACCATGAGAACTGTAAGAGAGAAATGTTGACCTTTGCCCTATAGTTGCTTAAATTAACAGTGGTTAATTAAACAAGATTAGCGTATGAAAAGAATTTGTCCAGCATTCCTTTGTTTTCAGACCACTTTCACTTTGTTATTTCTCTTGATTCTTATAACTGAGAGGTGAGTCATGCAGATTGCAAGATCCTTATTTTAAATGAATAATGATGATGATATCATGGTAGCCAAACTTTTGAGGACTTACCATGTGCCAAATATTGCACTAAGCTTTTAACTTGCCTTCCTTGTTCTTAACATTATACTGGCATCAAACATATAAGGTAGATGCTGTTTGACAGATGAGAACATTTTAATTAATTAAAATTAACCTCAGGGAGGTTAAGTAACTTGCCAAGGTCACACAGCTAATCAATGGAGGATCCAGGAATCAAAGTCAGTTCTTCCTCGTTCCCAAGCTCATGTTTTAGGATTGTGTTTCTGATGTTTCCTCAAGAGTGTGTCATGGCCCAAAAGCCAGCAGCTATTTGGTCATGGAGCTGGGACTGGGAATCTCATCTTTCAGCTCTATGTTCTGTCCTCTGGACTATTCTACCTTTGAAAATGACCTAGCGGGAGATTTTGCTGGTGAAAAGGAAACAGCTGGAATTTCTATTTGTGACGAGGAGGCAATATCCAATGGAGAGTCTTTGGTCTAGCTGCTGCTAGATTTAGCTAGAGTTTTGTCATTGCTTTGCAGGTGGCCCCCTGCTATATGAAGGCATCAGTCTCACCATGAACTCCAAACTCCTGAATGGTTCCCAGCGGGTGGTGATGGATGGCGTAATCTCTGACCACGAGTGTCAGGAGCTGCAGAGACTGACCAATGTAAGGGAAGCCCAGTGACTGCACCTTCCCCCAAGGGTCCAGCATCCCCCCACCAAGTGCCCCTTGGGTGGTAGCCTTCGCCTTCCTCTTCCTGGCCACAGTTGACCACCTCTTCTCAAGCCCTCAGCTGCCCTGGCTAACATCACCTTGTGTTTTGGGCCTTGTAGGTGGCAGCAACCTCAGGAGATGGCTACCGGGGTCAGACCTCCCCACATACTCCCAATGAAAAGTTCTATGGTGTCACTGTCTTCAAAGCCCTCAAGGTAAGACCAACACTGGGCATTCTAGAGTGTGGAGAAAGGGGTGGGGAAGGGGGAAGCTCAGGCTTTGAGGAAGAGTTGGGGCTGGTGGCAGGAAAGGTGAAGAGGGTCCACCTGCCAACATTCCTGTTGCCAGGAAGCGAGGATGAGTTATGTTGAGTGAGGTTCACTTTTGAATCCTGTTAGACCGAGTGTAATCAAAACAAAGTGAGCAGGATAAGACTGTTCGCCAAAGCTATGAGAATGCTTTCTTTAGAAAGGCTGATTCCAGAGGGCTGTGCTTCTGTGCATGATGCACAGTGTGCTCATAAAGAGAGATAAGAAGGATAGGAGGAAGAGGAATATAGTAGGGGTATGGGGCGTGGGCAGCAGAGGCTGCAGCTTCAGTGGGGGTGTGGGGACGTGGGATGGGCCTGGTACTCATTGTCTCTGGCGGCCTAAAGAGGGGCGTTGTGTTAGTCCGTTTTCACACTGCTGATAAAGACGTACCCGAGACTGGGCAATTTACAAAAGAAAGAGGTTTACTTGGACTTACAGTTCCATGTGGCTGGGGAAGCCTCACAATCGTGGTGGAAGGCAAAGAGGGGCAAGTCACATCTTACATGGATGGCAGCAGACAAAGAGAGAACTTCTGCGGGCAAACTGCCATTTTTTTAAAGCCATCAGATCTCGTGAGACTTATTCAGTATTATGAGAACAGCACGGGAAAGATCCACCCCCATTATTCAGTCATCTCCCACCAGGTCCCTTCGACAACACATGGGAATTATGGGAACTACAAGATAAGATTTGGGTAGGGACACAGAGCCAAACCATATCAGTCGTTGAGGGCAGCTGACCATCTGTCTCCTTGGCAGCTGGGGCAAGAAGGCAGAGTTCCTCTGCAGAGTGCCCACCTGTACTACAACGTGACGGAGAAGGTGCGGCGCATCATGGAGTCCTACTTCCGCCTGGATACGCCCCTCTACTTTTCCTACTCTCATCTGGTGTGCCGCACTGCCATCGAAGGTGGGCCTCATCACCCCTGCAGCACCCGCCCCCGCATGCTGCACCTCAGCTCTGTGCTAGATGCTGAAGACACAGAGAGAATAGGATGTGGTCCCTTTTCTTCAGTTGGGGAACCAATGTAAACACATGGGTGGCATCCCAGTGTGATGCATGCCACAGTAGCATGGAGGAAGTTATAGTCAACCTACCTGGGGATCAAGAAGGCTTCCCAGAGGGAAACGGGGTGCAGCCAGAAAGGGGGCCACCCGTCACTCGTCACACAACGCACTTTCATGGGGAAGCTGGCGCTAAACCATTCGTAGAGGACCTGCCTCCGGGTCAGGATTTCATACATAGCTGAGCAGCTCCCTCGCTGCCATCTGTTGAAAGACAGCCCTCAACAGAAGGGCTTGTTAAAAGCAAAAATAATAACAACAACAACAACAACAACAAAAAGAAGGCTTCCCAGAGGAAGCAATGGCAGTTTTGCAGGATGAATACGATTACGGAATACTCCGGGTGGTGGGACGGTGCTTGCACAGGAGTGGAGGCATTGTGCAGCCCGGTAGTCAGGGGAACTAAGAAAGGTGCCAAATCCTGGAGAGCTACATTCAAGGGAATTTTTATCCTTTAGCTCAACCATAGCTATGTGGCAGATTCTCTTTTACTAATTGTTAAATACCAAATTTGTGAGAGAGCTTCGTGATTTACAAGTGAGAGTGGCCTGGAGGTTATTCCTCATTCCCTCGCCCACCCACATGCCCTTTTGCATGTCCAAGAAGGGGAGAGGTTCAGCCAGTGCTGCAAGGATCCCATGTGGCCCAGAGCTGGCTCTGTCATACTGGAGCCTCCAGCAGGCCCCTGGCAGTGACAGCCATTGGTAGGTGGCACAGATCAGAGGGCTTTCCTCTGCCTCAGAATGTTTGGAATTCTGTCACAATCTGGGCACACCCAAAGGGACCAGTCAGACACACAACTGGGTGTGTCACAAGCCCCCGGTGGGAGAGCACAGGCACAGGTGCCAGGAGGCCAGGAGGCCTCATCAAGCAGTGAAGCCTTGACTTTTAAAGGATTCATTTTGCTGCTGTGTGTGCGGAGAGGTTTCAAACCAAAAAGGGAAGCTGGTCAGCAATGACCTCTGTGGACAAGGGCAAAGCCCTAAACTCAGGAAGTGGCAGTGGGAGGAGGGAGAAGTGAGGCCCCGGGAAGGTGCAGGAGGTGGATGGACAGGACCTGGTGACTGGCTGGACAAGTGGGAATGGAGAAGGAGGCACCCACCACGACGTGACGGTGCCTACACAGAGCATGCCAAAGGTTTGCGTTGGGGAAAGACGTGGTCTGCCTGGCATTTGACAGTGAGCCCGGTCTGTTCCCTTTCGTGACCTTCTCCCTGCATGGTTTCTCCACCCACCCCACCCCAGAGCCCCACTGAAGTTCATGCTTTCCCTTTGCTAGCCAACTCTTCTCTGCCCCGCTTCCTGCCACTCAGCCCCATCTCCTGCAGTCCTGATGGAGGACTGACCCATTCTGCCCTGTGTCCGTCCCACTTCCTGACCCCTCATTCTCACTTCCCTGGGCCTTTGTATTTTGTAAAGTCCAGCTACAAACCAGGGTTGTGCCATTCTGCCCAGGATCTGCCCTTGGTTGGAGCCCTTCATTCCTGCTTGCCACACCCTGCTCACTTCTGCCAAGAACTGTCCTAGAAAGCCTGCAGACTTGTCCTGACCCCTAGGCTTGTGGCTTAGCCAAAGACACCCCCCTAGTTCATTGGGCATTCCGTAGACTCAAACACATTTTGGGAAGCACCTCCCCTGCCAAGAAGAGAGCTATGCCGTCTCCCAAGGTTTTCCCTTGCTAACATGTGTGACATTGGCCCCAGAGGTCCAGGCAGAGAGGAAGGATGATAGTCATCCAGTCCACGTGGACAACTGCATCCTGAATGCCGAGACCCTCGTATGTGTCAAAGAGCCCCCAGCCTACACCTTCCGGGACTACAGGTGAGTGCGGGGCAGGTGCAGGGTGAGGAGGTCTGTGCCCTCCTCAGAGGCCCCACAGTGCCCTGCACTCTACTACCCCACCCTAGCACACACACACTGGTTGGGGCTAGCTGTTCCCAGAGTCCAATCCTTTATCCCCAAACCCGCTGGATAAGAAGATAGGCAAAGAGGGAATCATATCGTGGTGTGACAAGAACGGTAGTGTGAGTGGGCACAGGGGACTCTAAGGCGAGGGTGGAGAGTGGAAAGGTGGAGTTTGTGCGGCATCAGTATAGGTTCTTAAAGGTTTCCCTCCCACACAAAGCCACCCTCCCGCTGCTGGTTGAGAGCACCTGGAGGTGAAGGCTCAGGGGAAAGGGAGGCAGGGAAGGCCCATGATGAGATGTCTCTGCCTTTCCCAGCGCCATCCTTTACCTAAATGGGGACTTCGATGGCGGAAACTTTTATTTCACTGAACTGGATGCCAAGACCGTGACGGTGAGTGCTCCCTTGTCCTTGTCCCTGGGAGATAAAAAGTCTGTTTTCTACAGCTGATGTTCCCAAAGTGCAGTGGACAAAAATAACCAACTGGGCTTCCCAGTGAGCGGTACCCTTCCCCCATCCAGAGGGGCTTTGAGACGTGTCCATCACTCCTCTAACCAGTCACCCTTTCTCTTTAGTTCTGGCCTTAGGGAAGCCAACCTGAAGAGCTGCCCTCCGTCGTGAGCCCTAATGAGCCCATGTCTCTTCTGAGAGTGGATTACAGTCTTTGTCCTGTGCAACCCCCCTCCCTTTCTGTCCCCCTTAGGCAGAGGTGCAGCCTCAGTGTGGAAGAGCCGTGGGATTCTCTTCAGGCACTGAAAACCCACATGGAGTGAAGGCTGTCACCAGGGGGCAGCGCTGTGCCATCGCCCTGTGGTTCACCCTGGACCCTCGACACAGCGAGCGGGTGAGAGCAGCTGGTGCTGTGGTGACCCGTTCCCAGAGCGCCCTTGGTTTGCCTTTCTCTTCCCCAAATCCCATTGCCAGTGGCTGAGACACGAAAGGAGCACTTGGGACACCAGCTCCAACGCCCTGTCATTATGGTCACATTGCCTTGTCCTCCCTGGGCCTGCTGTGAACGGGATCCAGGTGGGGAAAGAGGTCAAGACAGGGAGCGATGCTGAGTTCTTGCTTCCCTCCTTGGGCCCCACTTCAGCTGTCCTTGTCCAGAGAGTAGGACCTGCCGGGAAGGAGATGAGCCTGGGGCCATTAAGGAACCTTCCTTGTCCCCTGGGAAGTAGCAGCTGAGAGATAGCGAGTGTCTGGAGCGGAGGCCTCTCTGAATGGACAGGGGTTTGTCCTTGCAGGACAGGGTGCAGGCAGATGACCTGGTGAAGATGCTCTTCAGCCCAGAAGAGATGGACCTCTCCCAGGAGCAGCCCCTGGATGCCCAGCAGGGCCCCCCCGAACCTGCACAAGGGTCTCTCTCAGGCAGTGAATTGAAGCCCAAGGATGAGCTATGACAGTGTCCAGGTCAGATGGATGGGTGACTAGACCCATGGAGAGGAACTCTCCTGCACTCTGAGCTGGCCAGCCCCTCGGGGCTGCAGAGCAGTGAGCCTATGTCTGCCACTCAGCCGAGGGGACCCTGCTCACAGCCTTCTACATGGTGCTACTGCTCTTGGAGTGGACATGACCAGACACCGCACCCCCTGGATCTGGCTAAGGGCTCAGGACACAGGCCCAGCCACCCCTAGGGGCCTCCACAGGCCGCTGCATGACAGCGATACAGTACTTAAGTGTCTGTGTAGACAACCAAAGAATAAATGATTCATGGTTTTTTTTACTTGGTTTGTTCAGACAGTGGAAATTTGCCCATTCTGTCCCAAAGGTCTCACTTGATAAAAATTGCTCTAGGCAGGACCCAGTGGCAGGTGTGGGACGAGAAGGCCTGGCTTGGCACCTGGCTCAACCACTTGCTGTGCAGCCACAGGCCAGACACTTAACCTTCAGCACCTCGGGGTTGTCATCTGTATAATGGGGATCATAGTCCTCCCTCTGCTCACCTTCTGGGGCAGCTGTATGGCCCAGATGCAATATCGGATGTGACAACACTTTTGTAAACGGTAAAGCTCTGGGTGAATGGTTGGGATTATTGTTAATCCTCTTCTGGCAGGGAGCAGCGGTCAGCAGTGCTCTGGCACGTCACCCCTATGTCAGCCACATGCTTCCTGCTCTGCCGTCTGGCCTCAGTGTCCTGTGTCTCGGCCTCCCTGTGCAGGAAGACACACTCTAGGAAACACTGGAAATGGAGATTCAGCTCCTCTGGCTACATCCCTGGTACTAGGTCCAGAGCTTTTACTGTGCTTGAGATGCCACAGGGCGTTGAGTGTAGGAACCTGCACATGAGTGTTCACTTCTTCCGTCAAGCAATATGTATTTACTGAGCACCAGCTAAGTGCCTGGTGCTGGGAACGTGGCAGTGAACAAAACAAGTCCCCACCTTCATACAGCTTGTATTTTGTAGGAGAGACAGATAACACATGTAAATTGTGTGTGTGTGTGTGTGTGTGTGTGTAAAACCCTTAGTGGTAGAAAATAAAACAAGTCAGGGTCCAAGGTGGAGGAAAAACAAGGAAGCCAATGTGGCGGTGTAGATTGGTCAAGAAAGAGTATGGTGACATTAGCCAGGAGACGTGTCACGTGCCTGTAGTCCCAGCTGGACGCTGAGGCAGGAAGATCGCTTGAGCCTGGAAGTTCGAGGCTGCAGTGAGCTATGATCGCCCGACTGCACTCCAGCCTTCACAAGAAAGCAAGATCCCAACTCTAAAAACAAATAAAAAGGAAAGTGGTGGATTGTCAGGGGTGTCTGGGGGCCTATTTTTAAAGTAGAACCAACAGGCATTGCTGATGGATTGGATGTGAGGTGTGAGAAAAGGCATCAAGAAGAAGCTAGGCCAGGCTCAGTAGCTCACGCTTGTAATCCCAGCAGTTTGGGAGGCCAAGGCCGGTGGATCACTTGAGCTCAGAAGTTTAAGACCAGCCTGGTCAACATAGGGTGACCCTATCTCTAAAAAAAACTTGAAAAGCCAGGCATGGTGATGCACACCTGTGGTCCCAATACTAAGGAGGCTGAGGTAGGAGGATCATGAGCCCAGGACGTCAAGCCTGCTCCATTGCACTCCAGCCTGAGTGACAGAGCAAGACCATGTCTCAAAGAAAGAACAAGGCTGGTCATTGTGGCTCACGCCTGTAATCCCAGCACTTTGGGAGACTGAGGTGGGTGGCTCACCCAAGGTCAGGAGGTCGAGACCAGCCTGGCCAACATGGTGAAACCCGTCTCTACTAAAAATACAAAAATTAGCTGGGTGTGGTGGCAGGCACCTGTAATCCCAGCTACTCGGGAGACTGAGGCGAGATAATCATTTGAACCCAGGAGGCGGAGGTTGCAGTGAGCCAAGATCGCGCCATTGCACTCCAGCCTGGGCAACAAGAGTGACACTCCATCTCAAATAAATAAATAAGAACAAAAACAAAAATTTCAGTTAAAAAGGTTATTGGGCTGAGCACAGTGGCACACGCTTGCAATCCCAACACTTTGGGAGGCCAAGTCAGGAGATCACTTAAGCCCAGGAGTTCAAGACCAGCCTTGGCAACATTGGAAGACCGTATCGCTATTAAAAAAGAAAAATTGTTTTTTAGGAAACGATTATTTTTTGAGCTGGGAGATAGCACTGCGTGTTAGTTGGCTGGTGGGAATGATCCAGTCAAGACAGTCACTCCTCCTTTTATCATGGTTGATCCCCGCCATCCTATTTGGGTGGCTCACTCGGCGTACAGAGAGGACCACATTAGTGCAAAAAGCATGAACTTTACCCACACACTGAGCTGGGTGACACTCCCACTTCCACCACGTGGAGTTGTGTGACCTCCAGCAAGTTAGGGAACCTGTATGTGTTTCCTCACCAGCGGAATGGAATCACAGTCCTTCCCGGGATGGTTGAGCGGATGAACAAGGGAATGCTCACAAAGCAACCAGCACGACACTTAGCCCATGGTAGACATCAACATTACAGAAGACTACATCAGCCTAATTCTGGTTTTCCAGAAGTTTCCACATCAAGGCAGATGACTTTACAGTTTCAACTTATGCTAAACAGATACAGGCAGCAGCCTCTTAACTGAGCTCACAAAAGGCCAGATGTTTTCAAGGCAGCAGGCCCAAGATAAGTGTATATAGAGTGGGGCGAGTCCTCCTGGAAGCATGGGGTGATGGCAGCCCGGCTGAGATGCGACTGTGATTTCGGTCTGCGTTTGGTAACGCACGTGCAAGGTCGCGCGAGCAATGAGAGGATGACTGCTTGAGAAGAAAGGAGAGAGCCCATGGGAGGGTTGGAAGGGATGAAAGGCAACTCCTCAAACACAGTGAAGATTCGGATATGGAAGATGCCGCTGGTCTCTGGTGCCCCAGGCATCTAGCAGAGCTCTCAGCAGGGGCATCAAGAGACAGATGCTGTACTCAGTGTGGTTAGCACAGGAGAGAAGGTAAATGGGACAGCCACATGTGTCACAGAGGCGCCGGGCCCGGGCGAGAGGTTGGAACACAAAAATGTGTCTGCTAACACAGTCTCAAGGTGCTCAGGGACCTTAGGAAGGAGGTAAACGATGCAATAAGTGCAGTGAATGGAAATATGCCAAGAGTATGATGGGATTGCAGATCAGGATGCTTAGCCGTGCCTGGGCAGGCAGAATCGTTGGGGGTGGCCACACAGCTGGCTGTATTGCTTTCTAGCTGTGCGCCCTGAGGCAAGTAGTCTCCATTCCAAGCTTATAGTTCCGGGAATATCAGACTCTGAGTTGGGAGGGTGATAAGAACTCCAAAATTTCAAATGATGATTGCAGAGAAGGTGCTAGATTGCTAAAGACTGAATCAGACCCTCCTAACTGGCAATGAGAGAGGGCGGTGGAAAGGTCTCCAATTTTTCACAGGGAGGGAGGCAACAGCATTGAATCCTCATACCAATCAGTCAATGATCAACACATACCTAGCAAGGCTGGCTCTCGGTCAGGCACTGTTGCAGAGGAAGTGGCAGTGGGTCTTCAGCCACAGGCAGTCTGCCCACTCCCAGAGTGCGAAGGCTGGAGGGGCAGACTGTGCGGGGAGTCTTTTTGGAACAGAGCTTTCATTAGTCACAGTTCTGCAGGCGTTTTATGCTTTCAAACAGCCTTTCTCACCTATCATCTGATCCTTGTGAACTCCCTCATGCATCAGACAGGGCAAGTGTTATTATCCCTACTTTTCAATGGAGAAACCAGGCCCAGGGAAGCTGAGGATTTGGCTAATGTCCCATAGCTTTTCAGTGGCAGGGGTAAAGCTAGAACTGTAGGCTTCTCGTAGCCTGAGTGAAAGCACAAGGTGCTGTGCCACCCCAGGGCAGTTGCAGTGAGCTCTTAATGGAGGCTGGGCTGTGACCCTGAGCCTTCCTGTTCTCCCCGCATGTCTGGGAGTCACTGGACTGCAAGGGGGGGCACCAGGAGTGGTAGGTGTCCTGGGTGGAGAAGCTGTGCCAGGTTAAGGAATGCCGCTCCAGAAGCAGAATCTGAATTCCAAAAGGCTTTGGAACAAGAATGAGGGAAGGCCGTCAGGGTAGGAGAGAATATTTTGGTAGAACAGACTCAAAGCCTCAAATAAAGAGAAGGGATAAACAGAAGCACTTCAGAGGAAGAGGAGAGCACTGTTCCGGATCACGAAGAGGCTCTGGGAACACCCAGGATGGAGGAGCATGCAGGCCTCCTGCTGGCTCTGTGGCCCCTGTGGACCCGTGGCTCCCTTTCTCTCTTTGGCCCTCAAATTGTCAATGGAGGGGGCCGCAGCCCATGGTCTCTGAGGCATGTTTCTGACTGGCCTCTGGGCTCCTGACCCAGGTCCCCCTGAAACCAGAATGACCCCTGGATCTTCCCTACAGAGAGAGCGCCTGCAGATGGCGGGGAAAAGGGGCCAAGCCCAGCGTGGAGCGAAGGAGGGCTTTGCCTTTGGAGGAGCATATGCGGAGCAGCTACCCAGCACCAGGCCCCTACCCTCCCCAGACATCACTTACTTTAACGGACCACCACAGCTCCATGAAGCAAACCTCCCATTTAGAGTGAGGACCCTGAAGCACCACAGTCATTCAGGTCACCCCTGGGGAGCATCTTGTCACTGCCCGCAGCCCCCTTCAATCTGGACCTGGTGCCTCCCTCAAAAAGGGAGGAGTGTGGGAGAGAGACCACAGGGGCCAGCACCACACAGTTTCAAGCGGAAGGCCCTTCCTGCTGTTTCCTGGCTGGGGGTCTATTACCTCCCTCCGCCATGGTCTCCTTACTGTTAGGAGGCCTGCTGCCTGCAACAGTGGCCCACATGCTTAAATTAATGCACTGGTCGCAGGGTGCCCATTGCGGCCCCAGTAGGATGGAGGAGGCTCCCCTCGATCCTACTGTCTTGTCATTGTGGCGGAAGAATTTGAGCTCAGGACTTACTTCTCTGCCACTGTCCTAGACCCCATTTGGTCTTTGGGACCCACAGGTCGTCCAGGAAGCAGGTCTGTGTGTGTTCGGATCCACGTGGCTCTGACCCTCCCAGCACAGGGAGCTTGAGGGTCCCAGTGTGCACCACCACAGGTCAAGCAGTGCCCACCCTTGACCCTCAGACAGCAGACCACTCCCCCATCTCTGGCCAGAGCTGCAGGCCATACCAGAGGCCTACGCCCTGGGCGGGCACACAGGGCTGCCATTGTCTGCTCAGCGCCTGGCACCCTCTCGTTTGCATAGCCACGTGAAGAATGCGAGAGCAGGCTGGGGACTTGTCCCTTCAGAGGGGGGTTGGGGCTGTGGGGGAGGAAGCCAGCAGGGGTCTGCAGCAGGACCCTGCCTTCCCCCAGTGCAGTCCAGGAAAGGTGGGTGGGCTGTTGGGGACGGAGGGGGCGGCGGGGGGCTGGCAGGAGTGGAAGCAGGGTTGTGACATTCCTCCTGCACCCACGCTGCAGTGGGGCCCACTTGAACGTGAGGGGATTGCTAATGAGGTGGAAGAGAGTTAAACATTCCCCTACTCCTGAAGACCAAGAGAGACTGGGAGAGAGAAGAGGGAGGTGGGGGTGCTCGGAGCGGGCAGCCTGAACCCCAGGAATGTGCAGAGGCCACTGCTCCGCGCCAGGCTGCTCTAGAGCTGGGGGCCAGGGCCCAGTGTTCCAGTCCCAGCAGGAGCTACTAAGCCAGCCAGCAAGGGGATTAAGGGGCTGAGCAATCCGCCTTCCTTCAGGCTGATGCCAGAAGGTCGGGGCTGTCTCCCCAGCTCCCCACCAGGCCCCTTGCTGGCCGGCAGCCAGCGCTGGCCCAGCCTTGATAGGGCCCCTTTTCTGTCCCCCTCAGATCTCAAAAAGACCCCATAGTACATATTTCCTGGTCTGGCCTCCCTGATTTTTGGCACACACAGCTCCCAGGTACCCATGACCCCTCTTCCCAACACCCCACCGCTAGCTCAGCCTCCCCACATCTAGCTTCAGAGCCCCTGCCAAAAAGTTATCCTTGACGTCTAACTCTAGTTTTACCCGCTGCAAACTGGCATCCCTTTCCCTTCTGTCCTAAAGTCAAAGGGCAGAAAACCCCAAGGGTTAGATCAGCCTTGCAAGAGCAAAGTCCATCCTCCCAGGGCTGGTGTTTGGGTTAGGGATTATCCGAATTTTAGGACACCCGAATCAGGTTTCTAAAGGGGTTTCCCTGTGGGGAAAGGCCCAGAGGGCAGCTGGGTCATTCCTCTCAGCCCCTCCCTTCCCTATCCCTGGGGAACGGGGTGGGGCAGGGACACCACCTGGGCCATGGGCCGGCCCTCCGCCCCCAGGGGGCTGGGCATGAGCTTTGCTGGGGACCCTGCTCTGGCTTAGGCGGCTGCTGTGGGCGGGCCCTGGCCTTTTCCAGCCCCTGCCTCCCCCTGCATTCTGGAGTCCAGAGCCACTGCCTTTGCTCCAGCCGCTGCCGCCGCACCACCTCTCCTTCTCTGCCTCTGACCCTCCTTCTCGCTGCTCCCCCTGCCCAGCTGCTCCTCCCACCTGGCCATGACCAAAGCCCCTGCTGGCACCCTGGCCCAGCTCTGAGTCCTGGGACCCTCGGTCCTCTCTCCTGGGCCATGGCCAACTCAGGCCTCCAGCTCCTGGGCTACTTCTTGGCCCTGGGTGGCTGGGTGGGCATCATTGCTAGCACAGCCCTGCCGCAGTGGAAGCAGTCTTCCTACGCAGGCGACGCCATCATCACTGCCGTGGGCCTCTATGAAGGGCTCTGGATGTCCTGCGCCTCCCAGAGCACTGGGCAAGTGCAGTGCAAGCTCTACGACTCGCTGCTCGCCCTGGACGGTAGGCCCCAGGCCGGCGGGGTGGGAGATGGGAGGTGGGAACAGCAGGGGAGTCTGGAGCAAGTTTTCCTCACAGTCTGCTATCTGCGCTGGGCTCCAACCTCCAGCCTCCGCTCTACAATTCCCCCACTTCTGCCCTGTGCCCATTGACAGTCCAGGCCAGCCTGCTGCCCTGTGGGAGGGGAGGGCTCTAGGGTCTGGCAGCTGTGGGTCCAGATTCCTGCTCTGTCACTATAACTTTGAACCAGTCACCAAACCTCTTCCCATTGTGATGTTCTCATCTCTAAAGGGGAATACTAATACCTGTGGCACTCTGAAAGACTCAGTTAAGACCCTTCATCCACTTCTCCCCACAGTCAGTAGACAGACACACACTGTATGATGCACACCTGCTCCCTAGTCCTGCTCCCAGGCTTGTGTGCCAGCATATGGGTGCATGCACATGCATGCAAACACACATGCACACACACACACACGTGCACATGCATGCACAGACAGGTGTGTCTGCATGCAGTCCCTCTCCTTCTGGGGTGTGGAGATGAGCCTGACAGGCACCGCCGAAGTTCTAACTCTGGGGTGGAGGTGATCCACCTGCAATCTGCCCAGGAGCCCCCAGGGACAATCTGCTCCCCATGGGAGCTGGGAGCAGAGCGGCCTTCAACCAGCCCCATTGTGCCAGTTCAGGCAGGTCAGTTCAGGCAGGTCATCTAGCCTCGTTGAGGGACCCAGGTCTCCTGAGCACCCCCCAGGGCCCAGGATGGACCCATGCACCCATGAAGAGGCAAGCTTCCAGCTGCCATGGGCAGAGGGGAAAGTGACTGTTGTCTGAATGGCTGCTGGGGAGGGGTTGCTGCGGGGCTCAGGCTGAGTTGAGCTGGGCCTCAGATACCCCCAGCTCTTCCACCTACCAAACCTGAGGGGACCCTGGAGCTGCCCTCAGCTGCTTGGGAGGATGGGCCAAGCCCAAGAGGGAGTCCCCAGGCCAGAAAGCAACAGCAGAGTGAATCATACTACCGGAAAAGCCTGCAAGGGCGAGTGGAGAACGGCGTTGACAGTGAAGGGGACTCTCACCCCCACACCCTGTCCTCATGCCCGGGCTGTCACTCCTCACTATCCTGCACCTGCCAGAAGGTGGTCTGACCCCCCAGGCCAGCTCTTGCTCAAGCCCCTCTCAAGCTGGGCTCCTTCCACCGACCCCAGGAACCGACCCAACCCCCATCCCCGCCAGCCCGACTCAGTGTCATCCCGCCCACCCTAGGTCACATCCAATCAGCGCGGGCCCTGATGGTGGTGGCCGTGCTCCTGGGCTTCGTGGCCATGGTCCTCAGCGTAGTTGGCATGAAGTGTACACGGGTGGGAGACAGCAACCCCATTGCCAAGGGCCGTGTCGCCATCGCCGGGGGAGCCCTCTTCATCCTGGCAGGTGAGTGCCCCTCACTCCTGCACAATCACAACCGTGGCAGGCAGCCCCAGCCCCAGTGGCCTCGGGGGGCCAGAGCAGAGCTGAGCGCCCCTCTGCTTTGTCTTTAGGCCTCTGCACTTTGACTGCTGTCTCGTGGTATGCCACCCTGGTGACCCAGGAGTTCTTCAACCCAAGCACACCTGTCAATGCCAGGTGGGTGCCAGGGCTTGGGTCTTTTGCTTCACCTCTTCTGGGGCCACTGACCTTTGTCCACTGGATCACCTGGCGGGGGAAGTGGGGACAGGATCCAGCTGCTGTCCAAGAAGCTTTAAAGGGGGGCGCCAGGAGGAGTGTGGTGGGGCCCTCCATAGGGGCGGGAGGCCTGTGATGGGCACCCAGGTGCAGCAAGGACTCTCTAAGGACCTAAGTGCCCTGGCTCTGGGTTTCAATCCCAGCTCTGGCTGGGCGCAGTGGCTCACGCCTGTAATCCCAGCACTTTGGGAAGCCAAGATGGGTGGATCACCTGAGGTCAGGAGTTCAAGACCAGCCTGGCCAACATGGTGAAACCCCGTCTCTATTAAAAATACAAAAATTATCCGGGCATGGTGGCGGGTGCCTGTAATCTCAGCTACTCGGGAGGCAGAGGCAGGAGAATAGCTTGAACCCGGGAGGCAAAATTTGCAGTGAGCCGAGATTGCGCCACTGCACTCCAGTCTGGGTGACAGAGTGAGACTCTGTCTCAAAAAAATCAAACGATCAATCAATCCCAGCTTTGCATGCACTGTGTCACCTGGGCAAGTTACTTAATCTTTCTGTGCCTAGTTTCCTCCTCTGTGAAATGGAGCTAGAACCTGAGCACCAGTTCACACATGGTTGTCAGGATCCAGCAGGATGCAGGTGAGGGTGTGGCACCGTGCCCGGGCCCTGGACAGTGCCCAGCGAGCCTGAGCTGTTTTCATTTCTGCTGGTGGCAGCAGGGCTGAGATGACTTCCTGCAGGAGGCAGCAGTTATTCTGGGCCAGGAAGAAACTTGAGAATAAGGGCAGACCGTGGAGGGCCTTGCAACCACAGGAAGATTTTGTTCCTCATTTGGGTGGAGGCAGCGGCAGTCCTTCTGGCTGTGATGTGCAGAATGGTGGGGAGGGAGTGACACCAGGAAGGCGGCTGTCCCAAAGGTCTGAGCAGAGAGTTTGGGGCACCAGGGAGGGAGCAGTGGAAAGCAGGCTGATATTCAGGAGATAACCAGGACTTGTAAGACTGTGGGCATGGGAACTGAAGGGGATGCTCTGCAAAGGGCCTGGGCCCACCTTGGCTCCTCCCTCACTTCTCAGCCTAGCCAGGAGCAGAGAATGGGACAGTCTCAACCCTAGACATCCCAATGGGCTTTGGGCCTTGGGGTGGAGAGAGGATGAGAAAAGATGTCTGGGCTTTTGCAATCGGGAGGGATGCCTGGAGGAGGCAGAGGTGTTGAGAGGCGAGGGGAGGGAGGAGATCTCAGGTACAAGGTTTGTTCCCTGGGTGGTGGCTGCAGCCACAAAGTCTGCCAAGCAAGGTCCAGCTCAGGCATGTCAGGATAGGACTCGGCCCCCGATCCCTTCAACAGTCCCCAATGCCACTTGGGCTGCCAGGCCCTGTGCTGGGTCCTGGGGACACTGATGGCTCTGTCTGCCCTCAAGGGGCTTCCCAGGGAGCCGGACAAGCAAGGGGCTGAGGCCTCCTGGAGAAAGCATGGTAGTGGAGTCGGCGCAAGGGGCGGGGTGAACACAGAGGATGTCAAGGAAAGACCCCACGAAGAGGTGGCATCTGAACTGGGCTCTGAAGGCAGAGAAGGAACTGGGGAGGCACAGGAGTGGTGGGCTGGGGGGCTTGGTGCCCCAGCTGGGGGTGCCTTGTGCAAAGCCACCAAGGCAGTGAGAACCAGGAGCAGGGCTGGCCTGGCCAGCAGGGTCTGGGTGTGGAGAGCCCAGAGTGCCAGGTGGAAGGGTCTGGCCTTCTCCAGAGGGCAGCGGGAGCAGTCCTGGCTGGGAGTTCTGTGGGCCAGAATGTGACTGGGAAAAAACATGGCAGGGATTGCCCCAATCCTCCCGTGCAGACCTCTCAGGCTCTCCCATGCCCCCTCCACTGGCCAGATCAGGAAATGAGCCCAAGGTTGCTCACAGCAGGAGCTGGAGGCCCAGCCTCTAGCCTTCACGCCTACCCCAGGCCGGGTCACCCTGTGTGGTGTTGATATTCTGGGCTGGGGGGAGGGAGAAAGGAAGAGCATTCACCTCAATTTATCTGGAGATATGGAAGAGGTTGTGAGGCTCCAGCCTCCAGCTCCACACACTCTGCCCTTCCTCTGCCAGGGCAGGGACTGGGAACAACCTGAGACGGCAGCCACACCTGATGCCACTCTCCCTACCCCTTGCAGGTATGAATTTGGCCCAGCCCTGTTCGTGGGCTGGGCATCAGCTGGCCTGGCCGTGCTGGGCGGCTCCTTCCTCTGCTGCACATGCCCGGAGCCAGAGAGACCCAACAGCAGCCCACAGCCCTATCGGCCTGGACCCTCTGCTGCTGCCCGAGAGTACGTCTGAGCTCCGCCTGCCCTGGCCAGCCCCCAACCCAGTGGCCCCCTTGCCCAGCATCCAGCCAGCCTCGCAGCACCCTGGGCAGGGCCACTGGGGCATAGGATGGGCATAGGTGCTCTGAGCAGCTTGTCCTCAACACAAGCACCCACCCTGCAATCTGAGACCCAGATCCTCAGAGAGACACCAGAGGCAGGACCCAGCCCCCAGGCATACACACAGATGCAGGTCCAGGCACGGTCTTGTCTGCACAGCCTGGTGGGCACCAGCATGCATCCCTGGAGACAGGCCCTCAGGCACCAGCCCGGCTGTTTACTCACTGAAGAGCTGCGTGGGTGTCTGCTACGTGCTGGGCCCTAGAGATACAGCAGTGGCCAAGATGTACCTTAGTACCCAGGTCCTTGGGTTGAGCAGAAACCTTCACCCTCCCCAGTCCCATGGGCTCCTCACAGCAACCCCACAAGGGCAGTGCCGGGATGCTGAACGTTCACACAAGGACAGGGAGGGTCTGAGTTTAGGTCTCAGGTTCTTCCAGTGCGCCCAGGGCTGGGGGCCACCTACACAGATGGTGAGGTCGGACCATGGCGCCCCTGCCCCCGGGAATGGGCCCCAGGCAGGGCTGCTGTGAGGGCCAAGGTCTGGCCACGCTGGCCAGTACCCATATCCGGGCCTGAATGCACAGCCCCTGCCCCCGACCCCATAGCTCACTCCACTAACCAGCTCTCTCTCTTTTGACTTTCAGACCAGTTGTTAAATTGCCCGCCTCCGCCAAGGGCCCCCTGGGTGTGTAATGTCCAGTCCCCAGCCAGGCTCTGTCCCCTGCCATACCTAGACTGTGTGTTTCATATTTTTTGGAAAGAGAAGTGAACATCCAGCCCCAATCATGGTATCATTCGGTCTGTCCTCAGCATGGTTTGGACGGGGCCTGGGTCAGAGTGGTCAGTGCTGCTTGGGCAGAAAGATGAGGAGACAGAGGTCCAGGGTGGGTTACATAGCACATCCAGGGCTGAGCAAGAAATAATTCAGAGGTCCTACCCTCTGTCTAGGGACCCCTCTCCCAAGCCTGGCCTTGGCCTTGGCACAAAGTCGTCCTTGATAGGAGATCCCACTCACTCCTGGAGGCTGCCCCTGAGGCTTGGCCCAGCTCTAGGAGCAGTCCCCAGGGTCAGGGAGCCCCTGGTGTGGAAAGAGGCCCCAAGGTAGTAAACCCTGCCCCTGTTACTGTGCTCCAGAGACCTCCTAAGGGAAGGGACAGTTCCTGGAAGGCCCTCCAGCTGGATGCTGGGGATCAGCGATAGGTGAAGGGACACAGTGTAGGAGCTCCCCATGTAGAAAAGGGAATGTGGGGAGGGCGTTAGGAGCTTGCAGGCATTAGGACTGTCCTGAGCAAGGTCTGCAGCCCCCAGCTCTGCTCACCCCGAATCCTGCCCCTTGTTTCCACACCTACCATTCCTCGTCTCCTGATCCCCAGCATCCAGCTGAGGTCCAAGGTCTTTGTCCTAGAATCAGAGTGGGGAGGGGACAGCCTGAGGCTGCCCAGAGACTGTGGGTGGAGCTGCCTGCTGCACTCAGCAGTGCGGTCAGAGAAGGGCTTTTGGTCTTGAAGTCCAGGTACCATCCCCCCTTAGCATACAGGGGGAAGGGCCTGAGAGGAATGTAAGGAAACCAGCCCAGATCAGTCCCAAGGCCACAGTCCTTTGTCCTACATCTCCCTGAACCAGAGTGTGCCCTGCCCCTCATGCTCAGACCTCTCCCACCTCAAACCCTCTCCCGGGACTCAGTCTCCCTGGCCACTGCATATCAGGCTTCTGGGGAAAGCATCCATCACAGAACCTCCCCTTCCCTGCCATGCACCTTCCTTGGCCAGCTCCATTCTGGCTTCCTCCACCACCTGCCTTGTGACCACATCTCCCACCACGTCCCCAGATCTCAAGAACGCAGCTCAGCTTCTCCTTCGAGCTTGACTCTGAGAGGGAAAGTGATGGAAACCAAGTCAGATGAGATGACTGCCATGTACACTGCAGTCAAGGGCAGGGAGGGGAGGAATGACACAAATGGCAGGGAGCTGCTGGGGGACTGACCCCTCGGCGCCTGGCCTGGCCGGTGCTGCACATCCACCGGGGCACAACAGGGACTTGTCCAGCCTCTGGTCAGAGGATGCGGCCACCTGACCCTAAATAGGTTCCCCAGAGTCCTGCCCCTCTAATGAATGAGAACTGAAGGAGTTTCTCCTCTGGGTGCCTGAAGCTATAGTGCAATGGTTCCCAACCCTGCGTGCACATTCGAATCACCTGGGGGCACGATGCCTAGGCTCCAACCCCAGACACTCTTATTTCATTGGTCTGGGTGGACCTGGCATCAGAAGTCATGTAGCTCCTCAGGGGACTGTAGTGTGTGGTCAGCACTGAGGGCTCCTCTATGAGGCCTCAAGCCCAGGTGACTCTGTGAGGTCTGCAGAGGGAGAAAAGAACCCACAAGAAAAGAGGTGGAGGTCAGGCACGGTGGCTCACGCTTGTAATCCCAGCACTTTGGGAGGCCGAGGTGGGTAGATACCTGAAGTCAGGAGTTCGAGACTAGCCTGGCCAATATGGTGAAACCCCGTGTCTATTAAAAATACAAAAATTAGCTGGCTGTGGTGGTGGGCACCTGTAATCCCAGCTACTCGGGAGGCTGAGGCAGGAGAATCGCTTGAACTCGGGAGGTGGAGGTTGCAGTGAGCCAAGATCGTGCCACTGCACACCATCCTGGATGACAGAGCAAGACTCCATCTCAAAAAAAAAAAAAAAAAAAAAAGAAAAGAAAGAAAAGAAAAGAGGTGGGTAGCCGGGCGTGGCGGCTCATGCCTGTAATCCCAACACTTTGGGAGGCTGAGGTGGGTGGGTCACAAGGTCAGGAGTTCGAGACCAGCCTGGCCAACATGGTGAAACCCTGTCTCTATTTTAAAAAAATACAAAAATTAGCCGGCTGTGGTGGTGGGCACCTGTAATCCCAGCTACTCGGGAGGCTGAGGCAGGAGAATTGCTTGAACTCAGGAGGCGGAAGCTGCAGTGAGCCAAGATTGTGCCACTGCACTCCAGCCTGGGCAACAGAGCAAGACTCCATCTCAAAAAAGAAAGAAAGAAAAGAAAAGAAGTGGGGAGAGGAAGCCCCACTCACTCCTGCCTTTCCCAATACCAGGCTGTTCTGTGACATGCCCACATCTTCCCAATCAATTCCCCTTTTGGCTGAAAAAACGTTGAGTTTGAATCCTGTCCCACACAGCCAGAAGAGCCCTACCTAACAGGATTTGGAACCTGGAAACTCAGCACAGCCTTGCGGAATCCTGTTATATGGTGCCAGTGGAGCAGGGATGGGATCATCCTCCTATTCTAGGCTGGGTGTTGGGCAATCCTTGCTATTTGGTCATGAAGCAGCTGGCCAGGAAACCACACGTCATTCTCTCTTGAGATTCAGGGTCCAATGGAGAATGCGAGGATAGAGTGTGCTGGCTACTTCTTGTGGGTTTCAGGGATAGGCTGCAAGACAGACAAGATACATGCAAGTGGCGGGGGGCGGCAGGAGCGCTGGAGGGGGTGCCTGATGGCAGAGTGGGAACAAGCTTCAGTCTGTTCCTTTGTTAGGGGAAGCCCTTTCTGCCTATAGCCAGGGATTAAAGATGCAGAGGGTCAGAGAACCACACGTCTCGCTGAACTAAACAACCAATTAATACACTGATTTAAAATAGTGAGATCCTGGCAATGAGAAGATATCTGGGAAAGAACCAGAGGAATTTGAAGCTAAAAGACTGAGATGCCTGTTCCCACAGGCTTCTCCTGAAGCAAACCCACTCATATATCTCCAACAAGGCCACCTGGGCTGCCAACCGGAGGCAGGGCTGATAATCTGGGCGTCATGTCCAGGTTGTTGTTTACTGTCCTAGCCTTAAGGCTAAAGGACTGGGGAGAGACCCAGGAAGGTAGGGCTCAGACTCAAAAGGCGTGATTCTAAGGCTTTTGCCTTATTCTAAAGCATTGTGTATTATTAAACAGAGTCGTCCTGTTCCCCGCCCCCCAGAAGGAAATTGGCAGGCCATAAAATATGATTGTAGGAGGAATACACCCATGTACTCAGCCCCAGGGCCAAGGAGCACAGAAACAGAAGATGTTCAGCAAAAAGGAGTGAACCTGAGCCCCTGGAGAAGCTGATCAGGAAAATCAGCTATTGCTTGGGAAGAGGCTCAAAAACTGTGCAGCTGAGAATAGAGCGTATGGACTGACTATTAGATTATCAAGGAGTTATTGTTAATTTTGTGTTACAAATATTGTTAGTTTTGTGTGATAATGATACTTTTTTTTGTTTCTTATTATTCTTATCTGGTAGAAGTGCATGCTGAAATGATATAATGGTTGCATTTGCTTTCAAATAACAAAGAAAAAGTTCAGAGGCAGCGAAAGTTATAAAATAAGATGGGTGAACCCCAGTGGTACTTAGGGGTTCTCCTTATGTATGTTTGTAAATTAAAAAAAATAAAAGGTTTAAAAATACCTCTAAGGTTTGCTGGTTGTATCACATAATATAATCCTCCTGACCAGGGAAGTAAGGATGATGGACACTCCAGAGATTTGCTACTCAAAGCACAGCCCTCAGATGGCAGCAACGCATCACCTGGAAATATTAGAAATGCAGATTCACAGGCCCCGCCCCAGACCCCGTGACTCAGACATGGCATTTTTAACAAGATCTCCAGGTGATTCAGACACACAGTGAAGTTTGAGAAACACCGATGAAGCTGGTGAGAACTTCTCCTTTTTGAGGGGAGAATTTCAATTGACCTTGTCCTGTTTTCCTCCGTCGTTTGCATACTAGGTATATTGAAAGTGGTTCATTTTATGATTTTTGTCTACAGCTGGCAAATTATGAGGAGCTACAACTAAGCATGATCCAGGCCAGGTGTGGTGGCTCACACCTGTAATCCCAGCACTTTGGGAGGCCGAGATAGGAGGATTGTTTGAGGCTAGAAGTTTGAGACTAGCCTGTGCAACAACCCTGTTTCAATTATTTAAAATTTAAAAACATTTATTTAAAAAACAAAAAGTTAGCCAGGTATGGTGGTGTGCACCTGTAATGCCAGCACTTTGGGAGGCTGAGGTGGGCGGATCACCTGAGGTCAGGAGATCGAGACCAGCCTGGCCAACGTAGTAAAACCTCGTCTCTACTGAAAATACAAAAATTAGCCAGGCGTGTGGGCGGGTGGCTGTAATCCCAGCTGCTCGGAAGGCTGAAGCAGGAGAATCGTTTGAACCTGGGAGGCAGAGGTTGCAGTGAGCTGAGATCGTGCCACTGCACTCCAGCCTGGGTGACAGAGCAAGACTCCGTCTCAAAAAAAAAAAAGATACAGGCAAAATTTCAAATGAAGACAGGCAACACCCAAAGTAGTACTTTCCAATTTTTTCTTCTCATCAAACATAAAAATATATTTTGTTCAACTTATGAGAATACTGCAGGCAATTTCGTTCTGGCCAACCCTCCTGTTGAAAACAACTAAAAATGGGTGAAGTGTAAAAAATTCTTCAACGCATCAAAAGGCTGACAAGGATCCTATGGAATCACCAAGTCAAAGCCTAAAGAGCTTTTCCTCTCCCTTTCAGCCACATGGTGGCCCACGAGGTCACCGCAACGCTGAGGAGTGGTTGGCTGGCATGGCTGGAGATTAGTTACATATAAGGGGATTAAACAAATATGTCAATATCCTGAAGAAAATGGGAGCCAGGCTTACAAAGATGGAAAGGGGGAAAATTAGAGTAAATTCTGTGGTGTTGAATTCCAGTTGGGGGTATCTGGATGAACTTGTGGTTTTTAACATATGTAGATACATATTGAAATAAATACGGGTGTGTGTGTGCACACGTGTGATGCATATATCCATGAGCTGTACCCCCTAGGAAGGCTTAGCAGTCATGATACCCCAGTAGCAATGGGCACACCTAAGCCACTAAGCCATATCTTGGTTTCTAAATACAATTCTCCACTAAAAGTGACCAGGCTCCAAGGAAAAATGACTGATTTCAGAACTGGAGTAGAGAAACTACAAAAGAAACTTGGAGCATCTTGGTATTCCAGAAGCAAAAAGTGCTCAACGAATGATGATGATGTGTCTAAGGGATCCAGAAGCTGGATTACAGGTGGTCCCACTTGCTTTATCTGGGATAATTTGAGCATCAAAATAAATAATAATGAATAATGGGTTTCAACTCACTGGATACAAATAAGAATCTACTAGTCCTTACCAATTTGATTAAGTGGGGGAAAAGAAAAAGTTCTATCTTACAGTAAAATGACTATATGAATAACTTATTAACAAATAAGTAAAAATCATGACTTTACAGTGATGAAACATAGCAGACATTATATATATATATATATATTATTATTATTTTTTTTTTTTTTTTTTTTTTGAGACGGAGTTTCGCTCCTGTTGCCCAGGCTGGAGTGCAATGGCGCGATCTCAGCTCACCGCAACTTCCGCCTCCCAGGTTCAAGCAATTTTCCTGCCTCAGACTCCTGAGTAGCTAGGATTACAGGCATGCGCCACTACACCCAGCTAATTTCATATTTTTAGTAGAGACAGGGTTTCTCCACGTTGGTCAGGCTGGTCTCGAACTCCTGACCTCAGGTGATCCACCCGCCTCGGCCTCCCAAAGTCCTGGGATTACAGGTGTGAGCCACCGCACCTGGCCAAGACATATCTTAATCAAGTGATAAGAGTTACCCCAGGAATGGGACAAATTGAAACGGATGCCCCTTGCTGGAATGCATGGAGAAAACCACAGCACAACATCATTTGCATGATATTCCTGCTATAGGTGCATAACCTGAATCAATCATGAAGAGACAGAAAAACACAATTGGGACTGTTTTATAAAATCACTGACCTGTACCCTTCAAAACTGTCAAAGCTAAGAAACACAAGGAAAGACTGAGGTTATATTACAACAAAATGCAATGAGTGATCCTGGATTGGATTCTGGACCTATAAAGGACATGTTGGGATGACCAGTGAAACTGGAATTATATCTGTGGTTTAGACGGTAGTATCACAGCAAAGTTAATGTCCTGAGCTTGACAGTTACCTTGTGGTTTTGTAGAACACTGTCTTTGTTTTTTTAAGGAAATACAAGAGGATAAAGAGGCATCAGAAAAAAAATATACAGAGATGCGCAAGAAGTTATATGAAATATTTGCAGTATAATACTAATTGAACCATCGAAGTGAAGGACGTATGGGAATTCTTTGAACTGTTCTGGCAACTTTTCTCTGTTTGAAATTATTTCAAGATTAAAAGTAAAGGCCGGGCGTGGTGGCTCAGGCCTGTAATCCCAGCATTTTGGGAGGCCAAGGTGGGTGGATCACCTGAAGTCAGGAGTCCGAGACCAGCCTGGCCAACATGGTGAAACCCCGTCTCTACTAAAAATACAAAATTGGCTGGGCATGGCGGCACATGTCTGTAATTCCAGTTACTTGGGAGGCCGAGGCAGGAGAATTGCTTGAACCCGGGAGGTGGAGGTTGCGGTGAGCCGAGATTGCACCACTCCATTCCAGCCTGGGCAACAAGAACGAAACTCAGTCTCAAAGAAAAAAAAAGGATTAGAAGTTAAAAAATGTCTTAGGAAAGTTAAAGAAGCTTTCTTCTCAGGGGACATTTAAAAATCTAAGCACACTTAAATATCTCCTAGAATGGGGAAAGAAGGGAAAGCCCTGGCTCACCTACAGTGGGGGATCTATCAGATCCTCCAGACATTAAATTTAGATACCAAATGTTATACCCTTAAAGGTAAGGCGGGCCGGGCGCAGTGGCTCACGCCTGTAATCTCAGCATTTTGGGAGGCCAAGGCGGGCGGACCACCTGAGTTCAAGGCTGCAGCAGTGAGATACGATTGTCATTACACTCCAGCCTGAGTGACAGAGCGAGACCCTGTCTTTTTTTTCCTTCTTCTACTTTTTTTTTTTTTTTTTTTTTTTTTGAGACAAGGTCTTTCCCTGTTGCTCAGGCTAGAGTGCAGTGGTGTGATTTTGGCTCAGTGCAGCCTCGACCTCCCAGGCTCAAGCCATCCTCCCATCTCAGCCTCCCAAACAGCTGGGACTAAGAGTACACGCCACCACACCTGGCTAATTTTTAATATTTTTTTGAGCCTAGGATTATATTATTTTCCTTTAGTAATATTTTATTTTCTTTGGTGAGGTGCCTAAGGGCACCAGCAATCCAGGATCACTTTTGTCTAAGTTCAGGACTAAAGATTTCTGGGTCTTCAGTCAGGTTGCAATCCACGTGAGTGTCAGCTTAAGTTACCACTATGGCACATTCATCCAGGGTCCCCAACTCAAAGCATTGGGTAGTCTATAAAGGTTACCAGACTGTATCTAGATGTTTTCCTCTATCACCGTACGATTGCCCCTCCCAGATAATCAAACACTTATGCTTCCAAATCAACACTCAGTCTCTCAGTTCCCTCTAAGAGATTAGCAAATAATTCGAGGGCAAAAGCAACCCTGAGCATCAGACTTACTTTCCTACACTACCATGTTCTCCTGGACCCAAGCCTGGAAATCTCTCAAGATTTTTGTATATTTTGCATCTAGAAAGATTTTTTTTAAGTATTTTGTATAGTTTTCTTAGCTGTCTTCAGCAGAAGAGCTGCTCCAACATTACCAAATGTGGAAGTCAAGAGTAATCTTTTCAAAATGCCGTCATATAATTTCAGGACACATTTCAAAATTCTTGCACAAGTAGAACATTATTGTTTATTATTTTCTCTTCTGTGACACGATTGTTCATTACAATCCAAATTAACAGAATTACTAGATATTAAAATACCACAAAATTGGTTTAAAATTGTATCAACTTATTACTTGAGTGTTTTAAAAGTAAGTATGTATTTCAAAAATTATATAATGAGCACATGAAGCCTGTTTTAAGCAATGTTTACAAAAATGAGAAAGAAAGTGATATACAAATGACAAATTCTCCTTAAATGGCCTTTCTTATTATTTTGAGATGGAGCCTTGCTCTATTGCCCGGGCTGCAGTATAGTGGCACGATCTCAGCTCACTGCAACCTCCACCTCCCGGGATCGAGTGATTCTCCTGCCTCAGCCTCCTGAGTAGCTGGGATTACAGGTGCACACCACTATGCCCAGCTAGTTTTTGTATTTTTAGTAAAGATGGGGTTTTGCCATGATGGTCAGGCTGGTCTTGAACTCCTGACCTCAAGTGATCCACCTGCCTCACATTCCCAAAGTGCTGGAATTATGGATGTGAGCTACTGCACCCAGCCGTGTTTCTATTACTATAAACTAGTTTGCATTTTCTACTACTTGATATAAATGGAATCACAGACTATGTACTTTTTATGCTCTGGCTTCTTTCACTCAGATAATTATTTCAATATTTATCCTTTTTGTTGTGTGTTTATTCTTTATTACTAAGTAATACCCCATTGTATGAACCTATACATTCATCTTTTGATAAATATTTGAGTTATTTCCAGTTTGGAGCTATTATTACAATTAAAGTGGCTACAATATATACAAGTCTTTATGTGGGCACATGCTTTCATTTCATTTGGGTATATTCCTAAGAGTGGAATGGCGGGGAGTATGTTTAGCTTTTTAAGAGAATGCCAAACTATTTTTCCAAGGTAGTTGTATCATTTTATATTCCCATCAAAGAGAGCTAATTTGTTTTATGCATTCTCTGCAATTATTTTTTTTCTTTTTTTTTTTCTTTTCTTTACTTTTTTTTTTTTTAAGACCAGGGTCTTGCTTTGTTGGCCAGGCTGGAGTGCGGTGGCAAAATCTTGGTTCACTGCAGCCATGACTTCCCAGGCTCATGCGATCCTCCCATCGCAGACTCCTGAGTAGCTGGGACTACAGGTGCGCACCACCATGCCTGGCTAATTTTTGTATTTTTTGTAGAGGCAAGGTTTCATCATGTTGCCCAGGCTGGTCTCAAACTCCTGAGCTCAAGCCATCCACCCACTTCTGTCTCCCAAAATGGTGGGATTACAGGTGTGAGCCACCGTAACCAGCCTATCTCTGCTCTAATCTTTCCTTCTGCTAGCTTTGAGTTTAGTTTGTCTTTTTTTTCTAGTTCTCTAAATTGCAAAATTAGGTAGTTGATTTGAGATCTTCCTTGTTGTTTTTTAATGTGTTTATTTATGGCTATAAATATCTCCTTTAGCATTGCTCTCACTGGTTTCCATAAGTTTTGGTATGTTGAGTTTTTGTTTTTCATTTATCTCTAAGCAATTTTTTTTTTTTTTTTTGAGACAGGGTCTTGCTCTGTCACCCAGGCTGGAGTGCAGTTGCATGATTGTGGCTTACTGCAGCCTTGACCTCCCACACTTTTTTTTTTTTTTTTGAGATGGAGTCTCCCTCTTGTTGCCCAGGCTGGAGTGCAATGGCATGATCTTGGCTCACTGCAACCTCTGCCTCCCGGGTTCAAGCAATTCTCCTGCCTCAGCCTCCCGAGTAGCTGGGATTACAGGTGCACGCCACTGCCTGGCTAATTTTTGTATTTTTAATAGAGATGGGGTTTCACTATGTTGGCCAGGCTGGTCTCAAACTCCTGACCTCAGGTGATATGCCTGCCTTGGCCTCCCAAAGTGCTGGGATTATAGGTATGAGCCACTGCGCCCAGCCCTCCCAGGCGTAAGTAATCCTCTCACTTCAGCCTCCCAAGTAGTTGGGACTACAGGCATGTGCAACCACGCCTGGCTAATTTTTTATTTTTTGTAGCAATGGGGTCTCACTATGTTTCCCAGGCTGATCTCAAACTCCTAAGCTTAAGTGATCCTCCTGCCTCTGACTCCCAAAGTGCTGGGATTGCAGGGGTGAAACATGTGCCTGGCTTCTCCAAGTATTTTCTAATTTCCCTTGTGACTTATTTGATCCATTGGTTCTTATTAAACAATACACTCATATTGTTTAATTTCTACAAATTTGTAATTTTTCTAGTTTTTCTTCCATTATTTCTAACTTCATACTTTGTGGTCAGAGAAGACACTTGATATGATAGCTATCATTTTAAATCTATTGAAACTTAAGTTTTAGTCTCCCTCCTCCCTCCTTCCTCTCCCTCTCCCTCTTCCTCTCCCTCTCCCTCTCCCTCTGCCCTTTCCACGGGCTCCCTCTCCCTCTCCCCTTTCCACGGTCTCCCTCTCATGCTGAGCCAAAGCTGGACTGTGCTGCTGCCATCTCGGCTCACTGCAACCTCCCTGCCTGATTCTCCTGCCTCAGCCTGCCGAGTGCCTGCGATTGCAGGCGCGCGCCGCCACGCCTGACTAGTTTTCGAATTTTTTTGGTGGAGACGGGGTTTCGCTGTGTTGGCCGGGCTGGTCTCCAGCTCTTAACCGCGAGTGATCCACCAGCCTCGGCCTCCCGAAGTGCCGGGATTGCAGACGGAGTCTCGTTAACTCAGTGCTCAATGGTGCCCAGGCTGGAGTGCAGTGGCGTGATCTCGGCTCGCTACAACCTCCACCTCCCAGCCGCCTGCCTTGGCCCCCCAAAGTGCGGAGATTGCAGCCTCTGCCCGGCTGCCACCCCGTCTGGGAAGTGAGGAGCGTCTCTGCCTGGCCGCCCATCGTCTGGGATGTGAGGAGCCCCTCTGCCTGGCTGCCCAGTCTGGAAAGTGAGGAGCGTCTCTTCCCGGCCGCCATCCCATCTAGGAAGTGAGGAGCGTCTCTGCCCGGCCGCCATCCCATCTAGGAAGTGAGGAGCGCCTCTTCCCGGCCGCCATCCCATCTAGGAAGTGAGGAGCGTCTCTGCCCGGCCGCCATCCCATCTAGGAAGTGAGGAGTGCCTCTGCCCGGCCGCCATCCCATCTAGGAAGTGAGGAGCGTCTCTGCCCGGCCACCCCGTCTGAGAAGTGAGGAGCCCCTCCGCCCGGCTGCCACCCTGTCTGGGAAGTGAGGAGCGTCTCCGCCCGGCAGCCACCTCGTCTGGGAGGGAGGTGGGGGTCAGCCCCCGCCAGGCCAGCCGTCCTGTCCGGGAGGGAGGTGGGGGGGTTAGCCCCCCGCCCGGCCAGCCGCCCCATCCGGGAGGTGAGGGGCGCCTCTGCCCGGCTGCCCCCACTGGGAAGTGAGGAGCCCCTCTGCCCGGCCACCGCCCCGTCTGGGAGGTGTACCCAACAGCTCATTGAGAACGGGCCATGATGACAATGGCGGTTTTGTGGAATAGAAAAGGGGGCAAGGTGGGGAAAAGATTGAGAAATCAGAAGGTTGCTGTGTCTGTGTAGAAAGAAGTAGACATGGGAGACTTTTCATTTTGTTCCGTACTAAGAGAAATTCTTCTGCCTTGGGATCCTGTTGATCTATGACCTTACCCCCAACCCTGTCCTCTCTGAAACATGTGCTGTGTCCACTCAGGGTTAAATGGATTAAGGAGGGTGCAAGATGTGCTTTGTTAAACAGATGCTTGAAAGCAGCATGCTCGTTAAGAGTCATCACCACTCCCTAATCTCAAGTACCCAGGGACACAAACACTGCTTAAGGCCGCAGGGTCCTCTGCCTAGGAAAACCAGAGACCTTTGTTCACTTGTTTGTCTGCTGACCTTCCCTCCACTACTGTCCTATGACCCTGCCAAATCCCCCTCTGCGAGAAACACCCAAGAATGATCAATAAAAATAAAATAAAATAAAATAAAAAATTAAAAAAAAAAGAAAATACACCAAATTGGTAAAAAAAAAAAAAAAAAAAAAAAAAGAAACTTAAGTTTTAGCCTAACCTATGATCTATCCTGAATAATATCCCATGTGCACCTGAGAAGAATGTGTATTTCATTGTCATTGTGTAGAGTGTTTGGAACGTATATGTTAGATCTAGTTGGTTTATTATGTTGTTCAAGTCCTCTATTTTCTTACTTATCTTCTCTCTAGTTCTATTCATTACTGCAAGTGGAAAATTGAAGACTATCATTCTAGAAGTGTTTCTCCCTTCAACTCTGTCAATTTTTGCTTCATATATTTTGATTATTTGTTATTAGGTAACTAAATGTTCATAATTGTTATATCTTTTGCTATATTAAGTGTTTTGTTAATATATACATATATAGTGTCCTCCTTTGTCTCTCATAACTTTTTTTGATGTTAAGTCTATTTTATCTTAAATGAATGTAGTATAGCCATCCCTGCTTTCTTTTGGTTATTATTTTCGTGGGTTTTTTTTTTTCTTTCATTCTTTCTGAGAGAGTCTCACTCTGTCGCCAGGCTGGAGTGCAGTGATGCAATCTCAGCTCACTGCAACCTCAGCCTCCTGGGTTCAAGTGATTCTCCTGCCTCAGCCTCCCGAGTAGCTGGGATTACAGGCATCCACCACCACGCCCGGCTAATTTTTGTATTTTTAGTAGAGATGGGGTTTTGCCATGTCGGCCAGGCTGGTCTTAAACTCCTGACCTCAGTTGATCTGCCTGCCTCAGCCTCCCAAAGTGCTGGGATTATAGGCGTGAGCCACTACGCCCCGCCTGGTTACTACTTTCATGAAATATCTTTTTTCATCCTTTCACTGTTTTGTTTTGTTTAGAGGCTGGGTCTCACTATGTTGCCTGGGCTGTAATTGAAATTCTGGGCTCAAGTGATCCTCCTGCCTCAACCTCCTAAGTAGCTGGAATTACAGGCAAATGCCACTGTGCCCAGCCTTCCTTTCACTTTCAACCTATTTTTTAAACACCCCCGCCCCCTGCTTTCTCTCCAACATTTTTTTTTTTTTTTTGAGACAGAGTCAGTCTTGCAGTATTGCCTGGGGTTAGACTGCAGTGGCACAGTCACAACTCACTGCAATCTCAACCTCCCAGGCTCAAGTGATCCTCCCACCTAAGCCTCCTGAGTAACTGGAACCACAGGCATGTGCCACCATGGCCAGCTAATTTTTAAAAATTTGTTGTAGGGCCAGGATCTTGCTATGTTGCCAGGCTGGTCTCGAACTGTCTCAGCTGGCCTCCTAAAGGGTTGGGATTATAGGAATGAGCCACCGTGCCCAGCCAGGGTTGTTGATTGACAGTTCTGTTTTGTTTTCCCTTTTTAGCACTTTAATTATATCAGCTCAGTACCTTCTGGCATCCAAAGTTTCTGGTGAGAAATCTGCTATAATTCTTATTGAGGGTTTCTTATATGTGACAAGTCACTTCTTTCTTGCTGCTTTCAGGTTCTTTGTCTTCAGTTTTTGACGGTTGGATTATAAAGTGTCTCACTATGGGTCTCTTTGAGTTCGTTCTACTTTAAGCTCATTGAGATTCTTGGATTTTTTTTTTTTTTTTTTGAGACAGAGTCTGCACTGTTGCCAGGCTGGAGTGCGGTGGTGTGATCTCGGCTCACTACAGCCTCTGCCTCCTGGGTTCATGCCATTCTCCTGCCTCAGCGTCCTGAGCCCCGCCTGGGACTACAGGCATCTGCCACCATGCCCGGCTATTTTTTTTTTTTTTTTTTTTTGTATTTTTAGTAGAGACGGGATTTCACTGTGTTAGCCAGGATGGTCTCGATATCCTGACCTCGTGATCCACCCACCTCGGCCTCCCAAAGTGTTGGGATTACAGGCGTGAGCCACCACGCCCGGCTTTTTTTTTTTTTTTTTTTTTTTTTTTCAGATGGAGTCTCGCTCTGTTTTCCAGGCTGGAGTGCAGTGGTGCAATCTCGGCTCACTGCAACCTCCACCTCCTGGGTTCAAGCGATTCTCCTGCCTCAGCCTCCCAAGTAGCTGGGATTACAGGCACCCACCACCATGCCTGGCTAATTTTTGTATTTTTGGTAGAGATGGGGTTTTACCATGTTGCCCAGGCTGGTCTCAAACTCCTGACCTCAAGTGATCAGCCTGCCTCAACCTCCCAAAGTGCTGGGATTACAGGGCATGAGCCACCACGCCCGGCCTCTGATTCTTGGATGTTTATATTCATGTCTTTCATTAAATTTGGGTATTTTTTGGCTATTTCTTCAAATATTTTCTTTTTTTTTTTGTGGGGGATGGAGCTTCGCTCTGTCGCCCAGGCTGGAGTACAGTGGCGTTGATTCTTTTTCTTCTTCTGGAGTTCTATCTATTGTGGTTTGCTTGAAGGTGTCCCATAGGTCCCTTGGGCTCTGTTCACTTCAGTTTTTTTTCTTTCTGTTCCTCAGACTTAGTAACTGTCCTCTCTGCAAATTATCTGCTTTTTTTCTTCTGCCTGCTCAAGTCTGCCTTTGAATTTCTCTAGTCAATTTTTTTTCTTTTTTCTTTCTGTAGAGATGGGGTCTCCCTCCATTGCCCAGGCTGATCTCAAACTTCTGGGCTCACATGACTCTCCTGCCTTGGTCTCTCAAAGTGCTCCGATTACAGGCATGAGCCAACATGCCCAGCTGCTAGTCAGTTTTTTATTTCAGTTATTGTACTTTTCAGCTCCAGATTTTTTTTTTTTTTTTTTTTTTGAGATGGAGTTTTTGCCCTTTTTTGCTCAGGCTGGAGTGCAATGGCGCGATCTTGGCTCACCACAACCTCCGCCTCCTGCGTTTAAGTGATTCTCCTGCCTCAGCCTCCCAAGTAGCTGGGATTACAGGCATGCACCACCAGGCCCGGCTAATTTTGTATTTTTAGTAGAGATGGGGTTTCTCCATGTTGGTCAGGCTGGTCTTGAACTGCTGACCTCACTTGATCCGCCCGCCTCGGCCTCCCAAAATGCTGGGATTACAGGTGTAAGCCACGGCACCCAGCCTGTTTTTTGGTTTTCTATCTCTATTTGATATTTCCATTTTTTTCATACTTTGTTTTCTTGACTTTCTCCATGTATTTCTTTTAGTTCTTTGAGCATCTTTAAGACAGTTATTATAAAGTCTTTGTCTAGTAAATCGGTTATGTGGTCTTTCTCAAGGATGGTTTTTGTTGGTTTATTTTTTCCTTTCAATGGTTCAAACTTTCCCATTTTTTTCGTATCCTTATGATCTTTTTTATTGAAAACTGAACATTTGAGTCTAATAATGTTGTTAACTCTGGAAATCAGATTCTCCCCCTTGCCCAGGGTTTGCTGGTTTTGGTTTGTTTGTATTGCTTTTGGCTGTCTGTATATCAAAGATCAGCATGAGGTTTAACTTCAGGTGTTTCCAGGTCTTTTGGCACCCTGAACTCTTCCCTGGGATGTGCAGTGACTTTCTAATTTCCCCTGTATATGCTTTTTGAGTTTTTAGTCTTTAATGTCTGGATCCCAAGAGGGGAAAAGATAATGAAGGGGGAAGGACCCAGATTATAAGAAGTCCCTTTCAATTCCCTGGAAGCCGCTTCAGCTGGAGGGGAGGGGTTTGCATAGCAGGAGAGGTACAACAGCAGCTGCTCACCTTTGTGTCTGCACCTCCTTGATCAGTGATGAGAACACAGTTAATGATTAACATTAATCAGCGATGAGAACACAGTTCCCTGATACTTGGAGGACTTGGTCTTTATTGTCCACCCTGGCTCCTGCAAACTGTTTGCAGGCTCCTCCTGGAACACATGCACAGCTTCCTGCCATGGGGTTAGGGGAGAAGGGGATAGGTAGCTGCAGCTGAGCTGGGAGTTGAAATGGATTGGAATTAACTGCAATTTCACATCCAAGCCTCCTCTGGAAGTTGCAAGACTTCAACAGACTCCAAAATAATTACATCAAATAGATTGTCAGTGTACTTATTGTCCGTGTTGTGGGGGCAGGGCAAAATGCTGTTGCTTCCTACTCATCCATTTTCCCAGAATCCTCTCACCTTCTTACTTTTTATTTTTTAATTTTTATTTATTTATCTTTTTTTGAGACAGTGTCTTGCTCTGTCACCCAGGCTGGAGTGCAGTTGCTCCATCTCAGCTCACTGCAACCTCTGCCTCCCAGGTTCAAGCGATTCTCCTACCTCAGCCTCCCGAGTAGCTGGAACTACAGGTGTGCAGCACCACGCCCAGCTAATTTTTCTATTTTTAGTAGAGATGGGTTTTCACCATGTTGGCCAGGCTGATCTCGAACTTCTGACCTCAAGTGATCTGCCTGCCCCAGCCTCCCAAATTGCTGGGATTACAGGTGTGAGCCACCATGCCCAGCCCTCACCTTCCTACTTTTTAAATGATGCTTTTTATGATAGTCTGGGTCCTCCAAACAGTAGACCCCCTAGTGGGATTAAATATGTAAGAATTTTATTAGGGAAATATTTGTGAGAGAAAATGGAGAGGCAGCTGGGAGAGCCATCCCACAGTGATGCAAGCCTGGCCCAGGATGCTGGGTGGAAGCATCCTAGATCACTACATAGTCTAAGGAAAGCTTGGCATGAACATCAGGGGAGACCTTGAGGCATAGTCGGCTGTCAGTCCCATGTCTCCCAGGAAAAGGCCTGTTTTAGAATCCCTGCCACACTCAGCCATCAGCTTGGGAGCATTTGGTAAGCAGAGCCTCAGGGCAAATAAGGTGGTCAATTTTAGAGCAAAGCAACTTGGGCCCTTGGTTAATTACACTCCCTGTAGTTGGAGGTCTATAAACCACTTTCTTGTGGCAACTACACTTCTACAGTTTACAATTTTTATACCTATTATCTCAGTTTATCCTTAGATTATTCCTGTAATAACACAAAACTTATTTATTTTTTTGAGACAGAGTTTTGCCCTGTTGCCCAGGCTGGAGTACAGTGGTGCAATCATAGTTCACTACAGCCTTGACTTCCCAGGCTCAAGCCATCCTCCCGCCTCAGCCTCCCAAGTAGCTGGGACTACAGGCATGTGCCATTATGCCTGGCAAAAAAAAAATTTTTTTTGTTTTCTTTTTTTTGAGATGGAGTCTCGCTCTGTCGCCCAGGCTGGAGTGCAGTGGCATGATCTCAGCTCACCGCAACCTCCGCCTCCCGGGTTCAAGTGATTCTCCTGCCTCAGCCTCCTGAGTAGCTGGGATTATAGGCGCATGCCACCACTTGTATTTTTAGTAGAGACGGGGTTTCTCTATGTTGATCAAGCTGGTCTCAAACTCCTGACCTCATGAACCACCCGCCTCGGCCTCCCAAAGTGCTGGGATTACAGGTGTGAGCCACTGTGCCCAGCCCAAAAAAATTTTTTTTAAGAGATTGGGTCTCACTCTGTTGCTCAGGCTGATCTCAAACTCCTGGGCTCAAATGATCCTCCTGTCTCGGCCTCTCAAAGTGCTGAGATTACAGGCATGAGCCACTGTACCCAGTCAGCCAAGACTTACTGAGCACTAACAAAATGTGGTTTCATTGATTCTTGTTTCATCCTCACAACTTTAGGAAGTGAGTACTATTTATACCCCCTTTTTTTAATTAGATGTTTAATTTTCTCCCATGTCCTGGATTCCGGAGGCAAGTGGCTTCTGGTATTGGCAAAGGAGGTGATCAACGTTAGGACTTAAGATGAAGTTTCACTGGCAGGACTAGAGCTCAGGTTTTCTTACTCCGAGTTGCTTTCCAAGATTCTCTCATGTGAGGACACCGTGAGGTGGTGGTGAAGGTGGCTTTCTGCAATCCATGTCAGAAGAGGACCCTCACCGGAACCAAATCTACTGTTACCTTGACCTGGACTTGCCAGTCTCCAGAACCGTGAGAAATAAATATCTACTGCTTAAGCCACTTAGTCTCTGGTATTTTGCTACAGCAGCCCAAGCAGGCTAAGACATGGTTCCACAGTCCCTTTCTAGCAGCAGCCCTCGTTTCCTTCACTGAGCTGCCAAGCCTCTTCATGGTTATCCATAATTTATTAATTTCAACATACGTATTGAGCTTTTGTTCTGTACTCTTTTAGCCCCATTATAGACGCTGGGATATAGCAGCAGTGAACAAAACAAGACAGAAATCCCTACCCTTATGTAGCTTAACTCCTATCAGAGCAAGATAGTAAGCAAGCAAGTTAATGTAGCCAGCAGATGACATGCACCATGGAGGAAAATCAGGAAGGCCAGGAATTGGGGGCTAGCCATGGGAAGGGGTGGCCATCTTAAACAGGTAGGCAGGGGAGGCCCTGCTGATCAAAGACCTAAAGAACTGAGGAAGAAAGCCACTAACTTATCCGGTAGAACATTCTTCCAGTCAGAAGGGAACAACAGGTGTGAATGCCTTGAGGTGGAAGAGTGCCAGGAAAAGGAAGCCTGTGAGGTTGGGTGGAGTAAACCAGGGGAGAGAGTAGATGGCATGGGGCAGGTGGGGGCACATTGTGGAAGCTCCTGGAGGATGCTGGCTTCTGCTCAAAAGTGAGACTGGAAGCCTCTGAAGGATTTTGAGCAGGAGTGTCTCGAGGCCTGACACAGGTGTTAGGGTAGGAAGATGGTAGCAGGGAGGCTACCACAGCCTGGACCCAAGTGGTCAGAGGTAAGTGGTCAGATTCTAGCTGTTTCAAAGTCAGAATCAATGGAATTTGCAGACTCATTGGATGCGGAGGATGAGGGAAATTGAGAAGTCAAGGATGACTGAGGGTTTTGGCATGGACCTGTAAGGATGGACCAGCCATCGTGGAGATGCGGAAGGCTGCGGGAGCAGCAGGTGCGCTGTAGCTGCCCTATGCACCCCTCGCCTGCTGCAGTCTGAGGGTCACCTCCACATTCCACTCCCCTCACCAGTCATCTCCTGGTTGCTAAGGCCAGTAAACACTTTTCAACTCCCACCTTCTTGGACCTATTGGCTTTGATGTTGTGAGCCATTTCCTATTTTGCTCCCCAGTTTTCTGTGATGCCCCCTTTCTGGATTTGCCACATCTTTTTCTAGCCATCACTTCTATGTCTTGACCTTGTTCCAAAAGTTTGTGTCTCCATCCTCATCTCTCCACAAATGCCCCTAAAGGGATACGATTTTACCCATGATCACAGCTTCCAATAGCCACCTGATGAGTGTCACTCTGCCTCGGCCTACACCTCCCTCCTTAGCCTCCGACACACTCCCCATGGGTGCCCCCACAGGTCCTCAAACTCCACGTCTCAACTGAGCTATCAGACCCCTCTCCTCTTTATGCATGTTTTTATTCCAGCGAATGACAGTATCTGCATCAACATTCTGCAGTCATCCCTGCATTCAGCTAGTTACCTACATCTGCCAACTCGATTTCTGAAAATATCTCAAATTTGAGCCCCTCTTTCTTACTCCATATTTCTGGTTGAGGTCTCATTAGTCATCTGGACTTTGGGACCTAACCTGTCATGCATTACACTTGACTGTGTGCCTCAGTCTCAGCTAGGCGTCCAAACTTCCCCAGTCAGCTGTCACTGCCTGTTAATTCTCATTAGCTCTCTACATCTCCTAATCTAACTCAATATAGCTCCCTTCCCAACCTTCTTAGGGGCCCGCTGGAATTCAGGCACAGCCTCTTCTCTGTATGTTCTTATTCAGCTTTTTACTCTTTCTCTAATCATACTTACCTCCACAACCTTCTTCCCTTGGAGCCCTTTCAATGCAGTCTGTTTTTTTTTCTCCTATGTCCCAAATACCATGGTGTCTGGTGGTGGGCTAAGTCTCCTTTGTTACATTATTGCCACTTTTTTTTTTCTTTTTTTTTTTAAAGACAGGGTCTCACTCTGTCACGCAGGCTGGAGTGCAGCGGCTCAATCATGGCTCATTGGAGCCCCAACCTCCTGGGATCAAGTGATCTTCGACCTCAGCCTCCAGAGTAGCTGGGACTAAAGGCATGCACCACCAAATTTGGCTAAGTTTTTATTTTTTTTTAGAGAGATGGGGTCTCACTTTGTTGCCCAGACTGGTCTCAAACTCCTGAGCTCACATATTTCTCCTGCCTCAGCCTCCCAAAGTACTGGGATTACAGGTATGAGCCACCACTGCCACAATTTTCCCTCTCTCCTAAGCCCTCAAAAACCCCTTCTTTGAAGCGATGGACAAAATTCATTTAGTCCAACGAGTTTCTGGATTAAACTCATTATCCAGAAGCATTCCTTCAAGATTTAATTCCTGTATCCCCTCACTGTCCTTTCCACACCCACTAACTACTTCCACCATCACTTGTGGCAATTTCAGCATGCACACAAAAGATCCACTGAACACCGTGGTCTGACTCCACATTCAGTCGGCTTGTGATTCTTCCTCCTCCATCTCCCATCTACATATCCACAACCTAAGCTTTGTCATTACAAGTAACTGCACCATACCCCATCCCAGCCTAGGACCACCACCTCATATCCTTCCAGTTCCCTTAATAAGTACAGTCATGTACCACACAAAAATGTTTCAGTTAATGACAGACTGCATATATGATGGTGGTCCCATAAGATTATAATAGAGCTGACTCAATAATTGAGCATGCCGTTCAGGGGCCTGGAAGTTGTCTGGCCCAGTCCACCATCATTGGCATATGAATACTCCTCTTGGGGTCTGAAGTTGTGCTGACACAACCTGCCGATACCACCAGAGCTGGCAACCACCTGCACATACCACCAGCAGGCCAAGAGACTGGCCCGTCCAACCTGTTGTAGCTACCACCGACACTAGCATGAACCATTTGGGTTGCTCCACCACTGCTACTGCCATCACCCACATCACATCAGCTGCCAAGGGGCCTGAGAACCTGCCTGGGTGCCCAGACCACAGCTGCCATTACCAGCATCTGAGCAAGCCCCCTGGAGGCCCAAGAATCAGTCTGTCTGGATTCACTGACACTGGTGCCAGTGTAAGCTGCCCAAAGACCCAAGGACAGGTATGCCCAGCCCACCACTGCCACCACTAGGGACTGAAGACTGGCCCATCTGGCATTCTAGTCCCCAGCAACTTTCCCACAGCCTCCACTAATAACCATACTCTACGCCACTAGGGAAATCACAGATACCACTGAAGCTATTTACAGTGGAAGAAATAATATACTACTGCATGCACCCGAAATCAAAATCAAAGTGCCCTACTCAACCAACACCATAGACGCATCTTCAGAAAAAGGACTTCCCTACAAAAGCAATGTCAAAAAATTAAGGGTGGGCACAGTGGCTCACATCTGTAATCCCAGCACTTTGGGAGGCCTAGGCAGGCAGATCACTTGAGGCCAGGAGTTTTGAGACCAGTCTGGCCAACATGGCAAAATTCATCTCTACTAAAAATACAAAAATTAGCTGGGTGTGGTGGTGCACACCTGTAATCTCAGCTACTCAGGAGGCTGAGGCATGAGAATCACTTGAACTTGGGAGGTGGAGGTTGCAGCAAGCCATCACACCACTGCACTCCAGAATGGGTGACAGAGTGAGACTCTGTCTTAAAAAAAAGAAAGACACAACTATTATACCAGATGTATAGATAATAACATAAAGACAAAGGAAATATGTATAGATATTAACATAAAGACATAGGAAACATGAAAGAGCAAGGAAATATAACACCTCCAAAGAAACACAGTAAGTCTCCAGCAACAGATCCCAATCAAAAATTCACAAAAGCCTAGATAAAGATTTCAAATTACTGATTTAAAGACACTCAGTGAGATACAAGATAAATACAGAGAAAATAGAAAAAAAAAATCAGGATATGAATGAGAAATCTACCAAAGACACAGGTATTTTTCAAAAGCACCAAACAGAGGCCGGGTATGGTGGCTCATGCTTGTAATTCCAGCACTTTGGGAGGCCAAGGTGGGTGGATCACCTGAGGTCAGGAGTTCAAGACCAGCCTGACCAACATGGTGAAAATCAGACTCTACTAAAAATACAAAATTAGCTGGGCATGGTGGTGCATGCCTGTAATCCCAGCTACTTGGGAGGCAGAGGAAGGAGAATCACTTGAACCTGAGAGGTGGTGGCTGTGTGAGCCAAGATTGCACCATTGCACTCTAGCCTGGGCAACAAGAGCAAAACTCTGTCTCAAAAAAAAAAAAAAAAAAGCACTAAACAAATTTTGGAACAGAAGAATTAACTGAATGCAATACAAAATACATTTGAAAGCTTTAACAATGGACTACTACATCAAACAGAAGAAAGAATCTCAGAACTTAAAAACAGGCCTTTTGAAATAATCTAGTCAGACAAAAAAAAAAAAAAAAAAATGAATTAAAAAGAAGGCCAGGCACAGTGGCTCATGGCTGTAATCCCAGCACTTTGGGAGGCCAAGGCAGGAGGATTGCTTAAGCCCAGGAGGTCAAGGTCAGCCTGGGCAGTAAAGTGAGACCCTATCTCAATAAAAAGTTAGCTGGGCGTGGTAGCTCCAGCTACACAGGAGGATGAGGCAGGATAATCTCTCGAGCCCAGGAGATCAAGGCTGAAGTGAGCCATGTTAATGTTACTACACTCCAGCCTGGGCAAGAGTGAGACTCTGTCAAAATCGGTCAGTCAATGAGAAACGCCTTCATGACATCTGTAATGACAAAAAGTGACAGAATATTTGAATTATCAGTGTCCCTGAGGGCAAACAGAGAATGAAAGGGTTAGAAAACCTATTTAATGAAATATTAGATGAAAACTATGCAAGTCTAGCAAGAGACCTAAACATCCAGATCCAGGTGACCCAAAGATCCCCAAACAGTACAAAAAGGTCTTGTACACAGTCAAAACTATCTAAAGCCAAAGCAAAAGAGAGTATACTAAAAACAGCAAGAGAAAAGCAGAGGCACCTACAAAAGAACCCTCATCAGACTAACAGCAGAGTTCTCAGCAGAAACCGTATAGGCCAGAAGAGAATGGGATGAAATATTCAAAGTGCTGAAAGAAAAAAAAATGCCATGCAATGATATTACATGAGCAAAATTATCCTTCACAAATGAAGGAGAAATAAAGTCTTTTCTAGAGAAGCAAATGCTGAGGGAATTTAACACCACTAGACCAGCTCTACATAAAATGCTCAAGGGAGTCCTAAACTTGCAAGAGAAAGGACAACATTTACCATCATTAAAGAGCACTAAAGTATAAAACTCATTGGTAAGTTAAACACACAAATGAGGGAGGACTCAAATGGTACCACTATAATATATCACTAAACCACAATAAGAAACAGTGAGGAAAAAAAGAAACAAATATACAAAGCAATCAGAAAACAATTAACAATGTGACAATAACAAAATATAACATAGCAATAATAACCTTGAATGTAAATGGGTTAAATTTTCCATTTAAAACACACACTGGCTGAATGAATAAAGAAACATGATCCAACTATATGCTGCCTACAAGAAACCCACTTTACCTGCAAAGACACATATAGACTCAAAGTAAAGGGACAGAAAAAACACTCCACACAACTAGAAACCAAAAGCAAGCAGGAGCTTTGATATAAGCTATACTTGTATTAAATAAAACAGATATTAAGCCAAAACAGTAAAAAGAGACAAAGAAGGTAACTATATAATGACAAAGGAAGGGATCAATCCAGCAAGAGGATATAAAAATTCTAAATATGTATGCACCCAAAACTGGGGCACTGAGACTCAAAAAGTAAATATTACTGGATCTAAAGAGAGACTTCAATACAATAAAAGCTGGGACTTCAAAACTCCACACTCAGCTTAGACAGATCATCTCAGGAGAAAATCAATAAACAAATACTGAATTTAAACTGGACCTTAGAGCAAATAAACCTCGGGAGAAAATCAATAAAGAAATGTTGAAGGCTGGGAGCAGTGGCTCATGCCTGTAATCCCAGCACTTTGGGAAGCTGAGGCAGGTGGATCACCTGAGGTCGGGAGTTCAAGAACAGCCTGACCAACATGGAGAAACCCCATCTCTACTAAAAATACAGAATTAGCTGGGCATGGTGGCGCATGCCTATAACCCCAGCTGCTCAGGAGGCTGAGGCAGGAGAATCACTTGAACCCAGGAGGTGGAGGTTACAGTGAGCCACAATCACGCCATTGCACTCCAGCCTGGGCAACAAGAGTGAAACTCTGTCTCAAAAAAAGAAAAAAAAAAAGAAAGAAATATTGAATTTAAACTGGACTCTAGAGCAAATAAACCAAAGAGACATTTACAGAGCATTTTAACTACAGAATAGACATTCTTCTCACCAGCACATGGAACATTCTGCAGGACAGACCATATGTTAAACCACAAAACAAATCTCAACAAATTTTAAAAAAACAGAAATCATATCAAATATCTTCTCAGACAACAATGGAATAAAACTATGAATCAACACCAAGAAGAACTTGAGAAACTTTATGAATACATGGAAATCAAACAACATGCTTTTGAACTACCAACTGGGTCAATGAAGAAATTAGATGGAAATAAAAAAATTTCTTGAAAGAACTGGAAACAGAAATACAACACACCAAAACCTGTTTGATACAACAAAAGCACTACTAAAAGGGAAATTAATAGCAACAAACGCCTACATCAAAAAAGTAGAAAGATTTCAAGTGAACAATCTAATGATGCACCCCAAGAAAGTGAAAGAGCAAGAACAAACCAAACCCCAAATGAGCAGAAGCAGTAAAGATCAGAGAACTAAATGAAATAAAGACTAAAAAAAAATGCAAAGGATTAAGATAACAAAAAGCTGGTTCTTTAGAAAGATAAAGTTAATACACCTCTAGCTAGACTAAGCCAGAAAATGAGAAGACCTAAATAAACAAAATCAGAAATGGGAAAGAGACATTACAATTGATACCACAGAAATACAAAAGATCAGACTATTATGAACAACTATATGCTAACAAACTGGAAAACCTAGAGGAAATGGGTAAATTCCTGGAAATATGCAACCTACCAAAAGTGAATCAGGAAAAATAGAAAACCTGTAGAGACCAATGAGTGGTGAGGTTGAATCAGTAACTGAAAGTCTCCCTACTGGCCGGGCACCGTGGCTCACGCCTGTCATCCCAGCACTTTGGGAGGCCGAGGGGGGCAGATCACCTGAGGTCAGGAGTTCAAGACCAGCCTGGCCAACATGGTGAAACCCTGTCTCTACTAAAAATACAAAAATTAGCCAGGCATGGTAGCGGACGCCTGTAATCCCAGCTGCTTGGGAGGCTGAGGCAGGAGAATTGCTTGAACCTGGGAGACAGAGGTTGCAGTGAGCCAAGATTGCACCACTGCACTCCAGCCTGGGCTACAAAGCGAGATTCCATCTCAAAAAAAAAAAAAGTCTCCCTACAAAGAAAAGCCCAGGACCTCATGGAGACACAGCCAAGTTCTACCAAATATATGAAAACAACTAATACCAATCCTCTGGTAAGTATTACAGAAAATTAAAGAGGAGGCAACTCTCCCTAACTCATTCCACAAGGCCAACAGTACCCTGATTCCAAAACCAGAGAAGCACACAACAAAAAAAGAAAACTACAGACCAGTACCTCTGATGAACACAGATATAAAAATCCTCAATAAAATACTAGCAAACTAACTCCAACAGCACATCAAAAAGATAATACGCAAAGACCAAGTGGTATTTACACCGGGAATTCAAGGGTGGTTCAATATATGGAAATTGGCCAGGCATGGTGGCTCACACCTGTAATCCCATCACTTTGGGAGGCCGACGTGGGTGGATCATTTAAGGTCAGGAATTTGAGACCAGCCTAGGCAACATGGTGAAAACCTGCCTCTATTAAAAATACAATTAAATACATTAAATATAGCAAAAATATTTTGCTATAGTACCAAAAACAGCAAGGTATTGGTATAAAAACAGACACACAGACCAATGGTACAGAATAGAAAACCCAGAAATAAATCTACATCTTTACAGCCAACTGACTTTTGATAAAGGTGCCAAGAATATGCACTGGAGAAAGGACACCCTCTTCAATAAATGGTGCTAAGAAAATTGGATATCCATAAGAATGAAACTGAGGGGCTGGGCACGGTGGTTCATGCCTGTAATCCCAGCACTCTGGGGGACTGAGGCGGGTGGATCACGAGGTCAAGAGATAGAGACCATCCTGGCCAACATGGTGAAACCCTGTCTCTACTAAAAATACAAAAATTAGCTGGGTGTGGTGGTATGCGCCTGTAGTCAGCTACTTGGGAGGCTGAAGCAGGAGAATTGCTTGAACCTGGAAGGTGAAGGTTGCAGTGAGTCGCGATCACGCCAACTGCACTCCAGTCTAGGGACAGGGCGAGACTCCATCTCAAAAAAAAAAAAAGAATGAAACTGGTCCCTTATCTCTTCCTATATACAACTCAAGATGGATTAAAGACTTAAACTATAAAAACTATTCGAAAAAAAATCATAGGGGCTGGGCATGGTGGCTCATGCCCTGTAATCCCAGTACTTTGAGAAGTAGAGGCAAGAGGATCACTTGAGCCTCAGAGTTTGAGATTAGCCTGGGTAACATCAGCGAGACCCGTCTCTACAAAAATTAAAAGGATTGCTTGAGCCTAGGAGGTGGAGGCTGCAGTGAGCCACGATCATGCTACTGCACTCCAACCTGAGTGAGACCCTGTCAAAACAAACAAACAAACAAACACATTGGTTCCAGGCAAAGATTTCATGACTAAGGATGCAAAAGCACAACTGTAATAAATATAGACAAATGCGATATTAAACTAAAAAGCTTCTATACAACAAGGGGAAACAACAGAGTGAAGAGAAAACTTACTGAATGGGAGAAAATATGTAAACTTAATGTCCAGAGTATACAAGGAACTCAAATAACAATAAAAAAAACAAATAATCCTATTAAAAAGTGGGCCAAGGACATGAATAGACATTTCTCACATGAAAATATTCAAGTGGCCAACAGATAATGGAAAAATGCTCAACATCACTAGACATCAAGGAAATGCAAATTAAATCCATAATGAGATATGATCTTACCCTAGGAAGAATGGGGATTATTAAAACATCAAAAAATAACAGATGCTGGCAAGGATGCACAGAAAAGGGAATTCTTATACACTGTTGGTAGGAATACAAATTGGTACAACTACTGTGGAAAATAGTATGGAGATTCCTCAAAAAATTATGAATAAAACTACCATAGAATATAGTAATCACAATGTTGAGTATTTACCCAAAGGAATAAGCATCTGTATATCAAAGGGATGCCTCCATTTGCACGTTTAGCATAGCACTATTGACAATAGCAGCAGTCAGGCGTGGTGGCTCACACCTATAATCCCAGCACTTTGGGAGGCCAAGGAGGGAGGACTGCTTGAGTTCAGGAGTTCAAGACCAGCCTAGGCAACATAGGGAGAATGCATCTCTACAAAAAATTTAAAAAATAGCCAGGTGTGTTGGCACACACCTGTAGTCACAGCTACTCAGGAGGCTGAGTTGGGAAGGTTGCTTAAGCCCCACAAGTTTGAGTCTGCTGCAGTGAGCTGGGCTGATGCCACTAAACTCCAGCCTGGGCAACAGAATGAGACACTGTCTTAAAAACACAAAACAAAACAAAAAACCCAGAACCAATAGCAAAGAACAAAGAGGGAGTCAATCTAAATGCCCATTGACAGACGAACGAAAAAAATGTCATATATATACACAATGGAATATTATTTGGCCATTAAAAAACAATGAAATCATGTCATTTGCAGCAACATAAATGGAAATGGAGGCATGTTACATGAAGTAAGTCAGGTACAGAAAGACAGATGCCACGTTCCTACTCTTATGTGGGAGCTAAAAAAAAAACTGATCCCAGGCCAGGCACGGTGGCTCATGCCTGTAATCCCAACACTTTGGGAGGCTGAAGCGGGTGGATCACCTGAGGTCAGGAGTTCGAGACCAGCCTGGCAAACATGGTGAAACCCCGTCTCTACTAAAAAACACAAAATTAGCTGGGTGTGGTGGCAGGCACCTGTAGTCCCAGCTACTTGGAAGGTTGAGGCAGGAGAATCGCTTGAACCCGGGAGGCAGAGGTTGGAGTGAGCCGAGATCACGCCATGGCACTCCAGCCTGGGGGGCAACAGAGCAAGACTCGTCTCCAAAAAAAAAAAAGAAAAAAAAATTGATCCCACAGAGATAGAGAATACATACTAGAGGCTGGGAAGGGTGTCCAGGGTGGGTAAAGAGAGGTTGATTAGTGGGTGCATAGTTAGAATAAGCCCCAATATTCTATAGCACAGTAGGGTGACTATGCATTGTATATTAGTAACAATGTACTCTAATTTCAGCATAGCTAGAAGACAGAACTTGAAGTGTTACCAATAAGTAGAAATGATACTCAAGGTGTACCTCAAGGTGATACACCCCAAGTACCCTGACCTGATCATCACATTCTATTCATGTAACAAATGCTCACATGTACACAATATGTAAAATACTTCGTATCAATAAAAGATACTGTAGCTGAAAAATTCCTACTGCCTAATGACGTCCTAGCCATAGGAATGTCATAGCGCAACATGTTACTCGTGTTTGTAGTGATGCCGGTATAAACAAATCTACCACTACCAGTCACATAAAGTATAGCACAATTATATACAGCTTGTAATAATAAATGACTGTTAATGGCTTATGTATTTACTACATGACACTATAATAAAATATATGCCTAGTATGTTTTTTAAAAGTTAACTTTTAACTGTTAGCCCCAGGCAGGTCCTTCAGGAGGTATTCCAGCAGGCACTGTTATTGTTATCAAAGGAGATGACAGTTCCATTCACGTTACTGCCCCTGAAGACCTTTCAGCGGGACAAGTGTGTAGGTAAAAGACAGTGATATGGAGAATCACAAGTTTACCTAAATAACAAACCAGCACACATCCCCCTTGAACCTACAAGTTAAACTTTTTTAAAAAAGCTTACAGGTATGTATTTTCATAAAGTTGTAGTTTTAAGTTAAGAGTCAAAAAGTTCTTAAAAATTAGTTTGTGGCTGGGCGCGGTGGCTCACACCTGTAATCCCAGCACTTTGGGAGGCCAAAGCGGGCGGATCATGAGGTCAGCAGTTCAAGACCATCCTGACCAACATGGTGAAACCTTGTCTCTACTAAAAATTCAAAAATTAGCTGGGCGCGGTGGCGGGTGCCTGTAGTCCCAGCTACTCAGGAGGCTGAGGCAGGAGAATCACTTGAACCCAGGAGGCCTCCGCCATTGCACTCCAGCCTGGGTGACACAGCAAGACTCCGTCTCAAAAAAAAAAAAAAAAAGTTAAATGGAAAATACCTTTTATCTGGCTAATTTTGAAATTTTTGTAGAGATGAGGTCTTGTTATTTTACCCAGGTTCGTCTCAAATTCCTGGTCTCCCAAGATGCTGGGACTACAGGCATGAGGTACCATGCACACCCTTCTGTACCTCTTCTGTGCTTAGACACACAAATATTTAACACTGTGTTATAATTGCCTGTATTCAGCAGTTACATGCTGTACAGGTCTGTAGCCTAGGAGTAATAGGCTATACCATATAGGTCTGCATACATACTCAATACCTTTGCTCTTTCCTTCCTTTGTTGAATTCACCTGGCAAAGCCCTAGTTAAATCCAACTCCCCACCTGCTGGTAATTCTGCATGTCCCTAGTACATTTGTTTTCCCATTCCCAAGACAACTATTTCACATCTTTTTCTCTTTAAATCTTCAACATCCCTTCAGGCCCCTTTCTGTTTGCTTTCCAAGACACACTACAATAACCCTAAGACTTTATATATTTTTATTATTATTTTGAGACGGAGTCTCCCTCTGTCACCAGGCTGGAGTGCAGTGGCGCGATCTCGGCTCACTGCAACCTCCGCCTCCCAGTTTCAAGCAACTCCCTTGCCTCAGCCTCCCGAGTAGCCGGGACCTCCCAGTTTCAAGCAACTCTCTTGCCTCAGCCACCCCAAGTAGCTGGGACTACAGGTGCCTGCCCCCACACCTGGCTAATTTTTGTATTTTTAGTAGAGACGGGGTTTTCACCATGTTGGCCAGGATGGTCTCAATCTCTTGACTTCGTGATCCACACGCCTCTGCCTCTCAAAGTGCAGGGATTACAGGTGTGAGCCACCATGCCTGGCCTAATAACCCTAAGACTTTAAAACTGAAATACATTTAATCACTGGATGAACTGACTAGTCTTAATATCCATAAACATGGAAAAAAAAATCCACTGTCTTTTGATCGTTCCACTCCCTTCCATAAAGATCCACAGATTCACTCCTAACTACATTTCCTTGATAGTATCATGAGAATATGTGTTTATATTTTCTAGACACTACTATACAGAAACACAACTAGCCAATTATAAACACTCAAATTTGACCGCAATATCTTTTGGATTTTCTGTGTGGCCAGCATCACCTATGCATGACAATTATTTCTTCCAAATCCTTCCGTTTTTTTAACTGTACCACCCTAGGTCTTCCAGTGCAACGTTCAAAAGAAACTATTACACACTCGCTTTTTTCCTCACTTCCTGCTCTCCTGTGCTCACACTGCTCAAGTTCACTCTGCTCCAAATGGCACATCTCTTCCGGAAGACAAAAAAAAAAAAAAAGGAATACAGGTTATCTCACAATTGCTAAGGCTGGGGAACCAGGCTCAGCGTCACCATCTAGGTGAGGCAGATAGGAGGAAACCATTGCTGCTGCAGCATCACCAAAGCACAGCGACTACCCTCGCTAGCAAAAGGAGTTTGCATAGTTTCCTAGCAATGTCTCCAGGTCTCATGTTGGTGTATCTGATTGGCAGAACAGGTTCTAAACCTTGATCTTGGCTGCAAGTTTTCTGGGTAGTTTTTGAGATGTATAGCCTCTGTAGTCCTTACAAATAATCATTAAGTACACAAAATACTGGCAACAGAACACAAGACAGTATCTAAAAACATGTACGTAGTTCTGTTTCCAACACTAGCACGTAAGATTGTATTCCCCCAAAAAACTGTTCTCAACGTGTTTTCGAGAATCTCATTCTAACATTATTGGATGTTTAACCAATGTTGTTGGTCTTCCCATTTCCATGATATCCTAATACAGATGCTCTTCAATTTATGATGGGTCAATGTCCCCATAAACCACAAGTCAGAAAATCATTAAGTTGAAACTGCATTTAATGTTGGCAACACTGCAGTCAACTTACAATGGTTTCGTTTATGATTTTTCAACTCTGTGATGCCATGAAAACAATGTTGATTCAGTAGAAACCATAACCCCACTAAAAGCCCCTAAGTCAAACCACTGTTTAAGTCAGGGACTGTGCGTCTGCAGTTGTAAGTAACAGTTTAGATGCTACCAACAGTTGAAGTTTCAGGTCCATTGCACTCTTGCCAACACAGTATTTTCATAAACACCAGCAAGAAACAGGCTAACTCACTTCTGCAGTACAGATATTTACACTAAGTAGGGTTAAAAAAATTTTTTTGAGTAGTCTCTTATCAAGTCCTCTGCAAAGAGTTAGTCCCAAGCAGGAGATGACTTCCACAGCACTGCAGGATTCCTGATGTGCCACTCTGGCCTACTCCCGACCCCTACTGTCTGCTTCCCCTGGGCCCTGATAGCTGGCCAGGATGATCTGGAGTGTTTCGGGGCAGCAGTCACTATCAACTACATGACTATTTCACAAAGCAAGTCAAAGAACATCTAACAAAACATTAGAAAACAAAAGCCAGAGGCCGGGTGCGGTGGCTCACACCTGTAATCCCAGCACTTTGGGAGGCTGAGGCGGGCGGATCACAAGGTCAAGAGATCAAGACCATCCTGGCTAACACAGTGCAACCCCATCTCTATTAAAAATACAAAAATTAGCTGGGCATGGTGGCACACGCCTGTACTCCCAGCTACTAGGGTGGCCTAGGCAGGAGAATTGCTTAAACCTAGAGGTGGAGGTTGCAGTGAGCCAAGATCGTGCCACTGTACTCCAGCCTGGTGACAGAACATGACTCCGTCTCAAAAAGAGAAACGATCAGCCAGACTAGGCTTAGGATATAAGGTGTTGAGAACCACATAATTACAAGCTCACCAACCTCCATGTTCCTAAGCAGCTTTCCCATGGGTTTTATATTACTTGTTTCCATCTCTAGGACATAAGGAGCTGAACCAATATTTGATGACCACACCAGGCAGTGTGACAGGTTCTCCTAACACTTCAATTGGCATCTTCAATTGACACACTGAAACAAATTCTCCCAAGGTGACAAAACTAAGTGGAGCAGGATGAGAGTCTGGTCAATCTAGGCTAGAGCAATGCCCTTTTAAACAATGCCTCACAGCCAAAGGGACCCACCCAAAATCTACACTCTCAAGTCTTTCTTACAAATGAGCTAAATCCTTCAATGAAAAATGGCCAGGTTATCAGAGTATGTATTTTCTAATTTTTAGTATGGGCCCACAGGCATGCCACTTAAAGGATTAGAGATTTTGAGACATTTTACCTGAGGGAATTACCAGTGAGCATCATCTATTTGTAGACTGAGTCAAGCTAAGGGTCCTATAAATAGCTAAATACTTACAAACTAAAGCAAAACTAGAAAAATTTACACAAAGACAATTATTTAAGACCTTTATTAACAGGTGCTTGCAGTTTGTTGACTTTTTTGAAAAAATCAAGTTGTAAACTTTTATTACAAATTAAAAATGAAGTTCTTAAAAATCTCAACTTGACCAGATATGAAACAATTTAAAAACCTTTAAAGGCGTATTGAGAAAAACCAGGCTTTTTTAAAAAACACGTTTGTTATTACCAAAAAGAGACGTCTTTAGGTAAAAATAATAAAAACCCCATGCTGCATAGATAATGCAGATAGTTCTATTTATCTGGTCAACGGGCAAAAAGCAAGCACTTAAGGTCTTCAGCTCCAATCTTTTGTTCATTTCTTATTGCTGGAATTTCATATTTCTTCTTGTTGGATGACTAAACTGTAAAGAAAAAAATAAAGATGATCATGTAGAATTCATGGTGATCTTCATTTAGTGTAGTACATGCCCTAGTTTACATTACTTGTGTATTGGGAGACATTAACACATCTTTTGCCATCCAGCAAATAGTAAACGGGAAAAAACCAAAAGCACCACTGGTTGAATGCTAATTTTGGAGGGAACAACAATCACATACCTCTCGATATCATGTAAAAAGCGGAATGAAAAAGAATCCCTTAATTTTGGAATTAAGGGTAATAAAAACAAGTGAGCTAATGAGCTAAAGTAACAAGAACGTAATTGTATCATGTGGTCTGCCAGAGAATTATTATTAATCTACAGGCAGTTTAAATAAACCATGATAAACCACGTGCCATTCTCCTAGGAGTTTTTTAGACACAAAACACTCTCATCTTTTTCCGGGAACAACATAAACCAACAAAAAAAACAATTAGAAATGATTAAAAGATTATATTAATGTTGCCACTTTCTCCAAACAGACTCTATTTGTCACCATCTAGGTTAATTCTAATAGCTATCCCCACTTCCTTTTTGAAATAATGCATAAATAATAATGTAATTAACATATTTCTCAGAATACAGCTAGCAAAACTTTCCTCTGTTTACTAGTGAAATCATAAAATTCATTCAGAAAAGTTGATAGAAAGCACTAATAGTTCAAAATACTCATGAAAATACAGGTCTCCAGTGTCAGAATTGAGAACTAGCTGAAGGGTTGGCCAAATATGACTCTGATATTCAATATTCCTAAAATGAAATATTAGGTAATTAAGAATAGGGCAGAACACATTATAAATAACATGGCTTTCATTATCTGATGGAACTGAGGTTTTTCTACTCTTGCATTAATAAAACGAAATGGTCACCACTCACGACTGCCATAAATGGATGGCCATCCAAGCTTGCTTACCCGGATGATGGTAGAGATGGTAAGCCGGCATTTACTCAGCCCCGCCCTGCTCAGCCTCGGGAGCGGACGAATTCTCAGCTGGTGGATCGGCTGCTTTTGTCTCTTTGCCATCTTGTGGTTTAGGGTTTTCTGGGCGTCTGCGTCGGTAATTGAAGTTGCGGCGGTACCGACGTTGAGGTGGCTGCTGACCTTGGGTCTCATCTCCTTGATTTTCTTTATCTTCTTCATTGCCGTCCTCTCTAGGCTGTCTTTGGCGAGGAGGGCCCCTGCAATGAACGGTGTGTCAAACTTAAGAATGATAAAACCTTCTCTCTTCAACACACCCACCAGTGTAACCAGTTGGTTCACAACTAACTCACCATGTCTGGCCCATTCTGTATCAAGTGGTCTGTAGGCAATTTGTGTAAAGAGATGGGTTTTTTTGGGGGGGGGGGGGGGGGGGGCGGGGGGGTGCTGAGTAGGGGAAGAGTCTTGCTTTGTTGCCCAGGCTAAAGTGCCATGGCATGATGACAGCTCACTGTGGACTCAATCTCCCAGGCTCAAGTGATCTTCCCACCTCAGACTCCTGAGTAACTGGGACTATAGGCAAGCCCCCCACGTCTCATTAATGTCTGATTTTTAGTAGCGATGTGTTGCTATGTTTCCCAGGCTGGTCTTGAATTCCTGACCTCAAGCTATCCTCCCTCCTTGGCCTCCCAAAGAGTGCTGGGATTACAGGCTTGAGACTTTTAATCACCAAGATAAAGATACTAAGTTTCGGGATTTTCTTTCCCCCAGTGCTCAGAAATGATGGATTCCTGGCCTTTCCTCCGCCCATACTCTGAGCACTCCAGAAAGCCCCAGGCCTTTAGTATCCATGAGTCATCATGGGAATAAATTCACATTTACCTTTGTACATTCTAAAACTCTTTCCCCACATCTTTTGGAACTCATGATGAATCTTCAACAAAATTGTTCTGACTTTTCTTTGCAACCCTAGAGTGGTGACTGTTCTAACCTTACTGTGGCTTCTAAATCAACTCTCCCAGTTTCTAAAAACTAGGCTTTCCATCTTATTTTGGATTCTGCTCCATTTACTATCTTTTTCTTACTGCAGTTATTACTAAGGTTTGAGTGTAACAGCTTCTAATAACCTGGGCTTTCAGACTGACCTCCCAGTCCAGCTGTTTTCTACCTGGGTTTTTTCAATTATACCACTCAACTTTCCAATTATGTACCTTCCTATTTTTCCTAGGTAATTCCTTATTGTTTTCTCATTCTTAATCTAGGACCTGTAATACAGTGATTCTATCACCTATTCATCTCACTCCAAGGTTGGGCACAGTGGCTCACACCTGTAATCCTAGCACTTGGGGAGGATCACTTGAGGGCAGGAGTTCAAGACTGCTTGAGTAACACAGTGCAACTCCATCTCTACAAAACAATTTAAAAAAAACCCCTCATTTTCCCCTTTTCTCCCCTCTTTATCCAAGTATAAAGTCTACCACTAATCATATGACCAATCCCTACCCCAGTGTCTTCATCTGGATAAACCAGATCTGGATAAATCAAACCAGATCTGGATAAACCAAATCTGGATAAATCCAACTCTCTGCCCAACCTGAGCCTGATGCCCAAATGGCTAGAAACACAGAGTCAAGCTGGGTGAACTCACTTCTAATTTATGATCGTTCTCCTATTACTTATAAATTTACCATCTCTATTTTCTGTTCTAGAGGGTTCTTTGCCCCAAACTTTTCAAACTTCCTCTTTACTTTCGTCTCAATTTAGCAACCAAAGGCTTCCATGTCTTCCCATTAACACAGGCGTGCCCATGTATTCTTGTTTCTTACACAGGAAAACATCAGGTTCCTAACAAAAGGTCAACATTTTCACCTGTGGGCAAAACCCTACCCTCTCCGAGAAAGAAAACAGTTCCAGCACTCACTTTCCTGCCATCAACTGTTATCCTGGATTGCATTTCAGCCTATAAATGTTATTTCTCAACAAAAAACCTCCCTTTTTGAGTCCCCATTTTCCCCTTACTACTATTTGTCTCCTTTTCAGCAACACTTGTACTATACTCTGTCTTAAGATTTCCCTTTCAATTTGCTCTTGAACCCACACCAGTCAGAATTTCACCACACCATTCCATGCATTAGGGGCAGCATGTTTCATTTACTCTCATTTGAACAGAAGATTCCTGCACAGTTTGGAAAGTCTAGCATTCATTGATAACTTCCAAGCAATTTTATGTTACTTCTGCAACTATCTGGCAGGACTGAGCATTCTAAACATTGAAACACGTAGACATTAAGTCTAACTTAAACCAAAAGGCAAAAACCTCTGCACTGGAGGGTTAACAATGGACAAAGATACCTTTCTAAAAGACAAATCAACCGCAAGCTTCTTGTTTGTCAATATAAAGACAATTTACTCAACGGTGAACTGAAGCGCTGAATACAAACACAAAATTATGCTATTTTTAAGGACATCAATGAAACTAGGCAGAACATTTAAGCTCTTCAGTGTAACAAAAGGTAAACCAAAGATTCTGCTGCTGGAACCCATGGACTTAATAGATGGACTGCCATGAGAGGCTATTTTAGACCTACTCTGAAAAATAAAAACCCATCTATCTTCAACATCCAGCATCTGGCTAACACAATCTCCTGGTAGAAAACTGAATCAGAGATCTTCAATTGTGGTAGTGATCAGTTAGGACCTCAGCTCTTTTAACTGAAAACTCAGGACAAGACATATTAATACAAAAAATATGATGACATCACCTGCTCTTGCAAAACTCTCAATGTACATGTGCTGATAAATACATGTAATACAACCTCGACTAGATTCCCTAGTTCCTAAAACTTCACTATGTGCTCCAACTTTGGTAAAATTTAAAAACCTATATACAGAAAACCCCTCTTATAGACTCACAGTATATTTTGGATATGTTGGATACTTCTAGAATAATAAACTTGACACTTAAAAATTTGAGGATTTAAAAGTTGCGATTTAAGTGATCAGTTAAGATGCGTTATTACTGTATTGGTTTGATTCTTCAGAGGTACCTGTCAGCTTTTGGGGATCACCTATGAAAACTCAATGCTTTGATATCAAACCCTTAGAGAAACAACTATTACACCATTCTATCCTACCACCGTGGGACTGGGAACACTGCCTCAAAGTATACTAGAGCATGGACTAAAATATGCTTGGTTCATGGAATTTTTCCTCAATTACTCTAATAATGACATCTATTAATAAGATTTCTAATACCCACTCAAGTAGATAGTTGTCTAACGACAGACTGGATATCCGCCCCCAGAATGTAAATTCTTGGTGGAGCAATTTCATTTTGCAACTTTGAGCTGACAACCCCCAACTCCAAAAAAAAGGGGGTACATATCTAAACTGAGAAGTGTTTAGTGGAAGATAATGTATGCCATTTCAAGTGATAACACTGTTCATTCTTCACTAATGCCATGGTACAATTCAGACACTCCTAATGCTTTCCTTTCTCCCTACCAAGGAGGCAGGTTTAAAAGGTGTGGTTTAAAATATTATCTTACCTGTTCAAGGACAGAAAATTTGAAATTCCATACCCTCATCATTTTCTAAAAAAATTTATGTATAAAGCAGACCTCATCTATACAAGCTGTTTTTAATAGGTTCACCTCTTAGGCATCTGATGAAAGAAAACGCGAAGTGTTAACAGAAAAATGAGTCTGCAGGAGAGGCATGATATTGTTGAGTCCTAACACAGGTTTGAGGAAATTTTAATAGAAACATGTTTACGTGGACCATACCTGCGGAATCGTGGTCTATATCCCCGATACATATTCTGCCTCACTGGTCTACCTTGTTCTCCTGCACCCTGGTTGTCAGCACCCTGAAAAAGACAATGGAAATTAAGCCTACTGGGTCAGTTAATATAATAAAAAAACCCAACCAGATAAATCCAAGAGTTAAAAAACAAACAAAACAGACCACCTAGTAATTGTGACTACATTATAAATTAATCCTGTTGGTTCTTACTAGGAATCCAAGTTGCTTTCCATATAATTAACAGCTCTAAACAGTCCTACCAGAACTTATCACATTGCTGTTACTGATGGTGAAACTTACCTCCATCACTTCTCCCTGCACAGGAGGGTTGGAATACTGTGGTCGACGCCCATAGGGTCTCCGCATGTAGTAAGGTGGGAACCTTCGCCTGCGGTAGGGCCGGCGTTGTTGGGCCTGGCCTTCGGGAGCACTCTCCGATCCCTCGTTCTTTTCCCCACTCTCACTATTCTGGTAATTTTGCTGGTAATTGCGTGGAGGACCCCTACGACGTGGATAGCGTCTATAATGGTTACGGTCTGCTGCATATTTACTGCCTTGAACTGGAACACCACCAGGACCTGTAACATTTGCTGCCTCCGCACCCTACAAAAGCCATTACATATTGATAGTGACAAAGGAAATCAGAACACTTTCAACACTTTCAAAAGGAAATCAGAACATTTTCAAACAAAGCAAAAAACAACAAAGTTAAGGAAAAGGGGGGGGGGGGGCGCGCAACTGCGTGACCAGGGGTGCACAGAAATGACTAAATATCAGTTCCTCACTGTTCTGAAGAGATTGCCCTCTAACTGCAGCCAGAACATTAGGCTTGATGCACCTGTGTTCATGAGGTCACCTGAACACATCCATCCACATTAGAGCCACCATCCTAATGGATGAGACCTCCAAAATATTTCCATACTGAAGTCAAACCTTTACACAAAAAGCATCCTCACCTTTTCTCCTTCAACAACATCAAACTCCACAGTCTCTCCATCTCCTACACTGCGAAGGTACTTCCTGGGGTTATTCTTCTTTATGGCAGTCTAGTAATATCACATTCCAAAAATAGATTAACAGGGGAGAATAATGTGCTTTTTCATTTAAAATGTACCAGAGTCAATATTATTTTAGCTTGGATATACACTTAAGATTTGCTTTAAATAAGACCAAACCATCAATAAATTTAGGAAAGCGGGGACCACACTATCCCCAACTTCAACAAAAACACTCCAATCATACAAGGCCCCAGCATTTTACCACTATTTACAAAACTAAAACGAGTAATTTAACACTCAAGACAGACACAACATTTTAAAAACTGCTTTTTGCAAAAGCATTATATGTAACTTTTAACAAATGAGGATATCCATCTATCCCCTGAAGACTGCACTTAATAGTAGAAGGTGGCCCCACACTGGGTCAGTTTAGATGACAGGCGAGTTTGGTTTTGCATGCTTCAAAGCTGACCAAACCAACTTTGCCCCTGTGTTACCGTATCAAACTCAATTACAAATGTCAACCAAAATCCCTTCCAATCTGATAATACATCAGTGGAAATGCAATTCATGTGTATTAACTATGTCATTCTTTATATGATCTGACTGCATGGAATTGTTAGTTATCACCTCCCCAGAATTCAATAAATCTTGTATTAGAGACTTGTTGCTTCTACTTTCTCCAGACTGTTAAGAGAAGGAAGAGTAACATCTCACGTTTCTATGAAATTTTTTTGCAGCATTCTTTCACTTACTATCTATTCAATCTCATTATGAGACAGGACATGTGAAAGTATTGTTAATCCCATTACACAGATAATGTAACAGGCTTTAAAGTTAGGTGACTTGCCCAAGGTCACACAGTTAGTAAGGAGACTTTCTAAACCCAGGTATTGGGTCTCCAAATCCCATGTTCACTCCAAATCTCAGCTATATCCATTACAGGATCACTCATGCATTTCCATTGCAGAGGAGACAGGACAATCAACAAATCTGAGGCCAATTAAGTGAAGCTGCCCAGAACTGCAGTCTCCTTGATACACCACTAAGACCTGAGCAGCCAAAGTCCCAAGAAACAACTACATGTTGAAACCACTTCCAAAAAAATGAAAGCATATTGGTGGCACCTTGTGAATCAGTACAACTGGGTGAGTTGAGTCAAATAATTGATCTCATCTGTCATCTAAACTGTCACATAGTTTTCATACCTTTCAGATATAGCCAACTATCAATTACCTGCAGTCATAGGGGATAGCAGAATTATGGATAATTAAAATCCCAACTCTTTATTTTTATCAACATCTCCACCCCTGCCCCAACCCCAACCCTTAAGGGTTGCCAACAGGCAACAAGATCAAGAAACTTTGCTGTCTCTTGTTCCTAAGTCTACACATTCTTTTGAACATGCAGAAGGGGAGTAAGGAACAGTTGAGCTGTGTTCATCCAAACAAGAATACCAATTTTATAAAACATCTGCTTTAAAACAACATTTTGTCTGAAGAAGTCCTGTATTTATTTACATTTAGAATTTAAATGATTCCATAATTACATTTGACCCTGAACTATCTGATTGGGTTTGGGTGTACTAGAAATTGATATAGCTTCCTCCTTGTCATCAAATGCTGTGTAGGACACTTCAGTGAGCTACAAAGCACCAACCTATGACAGCCCTTCCTATGAAACATGCTGCCATATAAGCTAGTATCTAATTAAATGTGAGTATGGATATTAACTTTTAGGTATTTTGATTTCTGGATTATAGTACAAAAAAGTAGTTATGGTCTCTAATTTTAATACAAGTTGACAATATTTCAAAAGCCTTAGTGAGAAAACTGATAGCACAAACATATTTTTTCCTACTCATTTCGTATCTGTGAGGATAAGTACATTCAATGTAGCCTATAGCATACCTAAATTTGAAGTATTAACATACACTTGGCAGTGGTTTACATTAGCAATAATCTTAATTCCTGAATGTGCAAACATTTTCCCTACATGATACTTAAGGAGAAAGTTCAGTATGTAGTACTCATCAGTACTCATCCTATGTTAACAGTTTTCTCTTCCCAAAACACTGGAAGCCAATCTAAAAATTATTTAATGAGCAGCTGCCAACCTTGTCACACTTCCCCCCACTTAACCTTAAACTAGTGAAATTTTTTCATTTTCCAAGCCAGCCAAAACTCTCCAAAGGTTAAAAAAAAAAAAAAAACCCAATACCCATTCAAAGTGATTTAAAGTAAGCAGAAGGCTCTTTATGCTACTTTTCAAGTATTCACTTCAATTACTATGTTTTGCAGGTCTGTCTTATTTACCCTTGATTATGGAGATTTGTCCCTACAGGTACACCTAAAAGCCTTTGAAAACTTCTTGCCAAAGTTTCTGTGTATTTATAGCAACATTATTTGTTCAACTTTAGAATCATGGAATAATCTGTTCATCTGAAATTAGGTATAAATATTTAATGCAGTGAGTTTGACTCAACATTTGAGAAAGCCACAGCTGTTGACAAAATTCCAATTTGAAATGTCTAGGATAATTAAGTCAACTCTAACACATTTCCATGTATACATTTTTAAGCATGCTACTACTCCCGTCGTAAGTAAATAAACTGGTGGTTGGACTTAACCTTTTATAAGGAACAAAAGCTGAGAACATATCTAACCTTTTCTTCTTACAATCCTTGAATCAGAAGTGCAAATATCTACACAAGCACTCACCTGGTGTACAAATACATCTTCCTTGGTGTCATTCCTGCAAGACAGAACCAAGTTGAACAAGTTAGAAAATGAAATAAATCTCATGTTGTCAAAGATTAATTTTCCCAGAGACTCTCTGGCTGCCAATTAGGTACCAGGAAATTTGGCAAAAATCAAAAAACACAAGCCACCATGCTCTCTGCTTTCAAGACTTCAGCAGTTGCAAACAGTTGTAGCCTCATTACCCGTAAGATAGGCAAAAAAAAAAAAAAAGTCTAAGAAATTAAAGTGTGACCTACTGAGCCATAATTAAGAGGGTAGCAATGACTAGCAAAATATATTCTGCCCCTCCTTATCCTATTAAACATTAACTGTTTTAGCACACCCTCCTCTTACCTCTAGAGCATGGTTACCAACAGAAGTAGTAGTTACATTCTCACCTTATCCTGCAATCATTTCCTCTTCACCATTCCCAACTACCAACTTTCCTTGAGATCATAAAAATGAGAACCCCCCTCCCCACCAACAGAATGTATAACCCAAAGAGTGAAACCTAATGTGAACTGTGACCTTTGGGTGATAAGGTATGTTTGAATGTAGGAAAAGCCCAGTTATAAAAGCTACTCCACAAGTCCAGACAAGGACTGATGAAGGTTTAGACCACGGAGCCATGTATGAAAAGACATTTGAGATCTCTTTTTGAGGCAAAATGAGAAATTTTGTGGATGACTGGATGTCAGAAGTGAGGGGGAAGTAGAGAATAATCTCACTTTTTAGCCTGGATATTGGGATTAAGGTGATAACACTAGGAGCAAGAATCACCACTGGAGAAGGAAACGGATTTCCAGGCCTGCAGTGGCCTGCCTCACCCTCTTTACTCCGTCAGGTCACAGTGAGAAAAAGCTCAGTAGTAGCTCTAGCGTTTAATGACAAAGGGAACAAAGGTTACAATGAACTGGACAAACTGGCTTACTAACTGTTAGCTTCTTGCTGAACTGGGGGCAACATATGCATCAAAGGATCCACATAAAATTAACTTTAAATCTGACCTGTAAATTATAGCTTGGATTATTATGAGAACATTTTTAATTGATGGGAACAGGATAATTAAAAAAACAGAACAGGTAAACTGTAAAAGCGACTTAAGGCAAGTGACTGAAAACTGACCTTTCAAGCTAGATGATTAGGATTACCTAGGGAAATGATGGCTGTACCTAATGTCCATCTGTCCATAACTCCATAGGCACCACAAAAACAGATTACAGCCATCATTTATTAGTTCTGCTCTCCAATATGACTGAATTTCAAACTCTAAGGCTCTAAGGGGAAATACAATAAAAAACTGGTAGAGTAAGAAAGGCAAATACAGGCATAGTCTAGAATAGTGATTTTCAACAGAGGCAATACTTCCCCTGGCAGGGTATTTAAAGTTTTTCCAGTCCGGGTGCAGTGGCTCATGCCTGCAATCCCAGCACTTTGGGAGGCCAAGGTGGGAGGATCACCTGAGGCCAGGAGTTCAAGATCAGCCTGGCCAACATCGTGAAACCTCGTCTCTACTAAAATTACAAAAAATTAGCCAGGCGTGGCTGTGTGTGCCTGTAGTCCCAGCTGCTCTGGGGGGTGAGGCAGGAGAACTGCTTGAAGCTAGGAGGCGGAGGTTACAGTGAACTGCTGCACTCCAGCCTGGGCAACAGAGTGAGATTCCATCTCAAAAAAAATAAAAAAATAAAATTTTTTTCCAAAGATAGGGAGCACTATCCACATTAATGGAAGTGGTGGGTGTTAGTTGCTAGAAGACTATGTAAAGATTTGGTATAGAAAGTAAATTTGTTTATTGTTATCTGAGTCATGTATGTATTTCTGTACTGTTTTAATATGCATTAAATTCACTAAAAATGCAGCTTCTGTGGAGAATTTTTCATTATTGATAATGCTACTCATGGTATCTGGGTAATACATCATTTCTTTATCAATCCATTTTGTGGTGGCACTGACTGTTTGTTATGCCTTCTAATGTAGTTACAACAGGTATTCACATATCAACATCATCATACCCGGCAATAAAAAGAATTAAAAGTAGTTACGTGGCGAGACCCTATATCTACAAAAAATAAAAAATTAGCCAGGCCTCCATTCAAGTCCCGGAAATGAGGGTGCAGTGAGCTATAATCATGCCACTGTACTCCATCCTGCGCAACAGAGCAAGACCCTGTCTCTAAACAGAGAAAGCACAAGGCTGCCATTACACACAGGGTAATGTCACTCCTGCAAAGATAGGGAGGTGTTTTGTGGGTATAGATAGATATGTGAAACTAACACAGTTCACTGACCAGTGTCATGACAGTAAAAACAGTATTGCAAAAGGAATACTTAGCCAGGGCCTCAAGCTCAAGGTATTTACTGAAAACATCCTCAATTGCAATAAAAACATTATACCATTAAAAAGAGTGATTTGTTGAACCAGTGATTTAAATGTATTGATCTGCTTTGAATTTGCAACCAGCCAGAATCTCTAGTTTAAACTGGCAGTTATAACAAAGGAGACCCTCAAATATTAGACAGCTGCAGTGCAGCTTTCTGGGTGCAGGTGTCACTCTCTGCCAGCCATCACTATTCTTTTCTGTTCAGTTTTTCTCTCAGGTGTTTGCTGGGAAATTAACACTTTTCCGGCAGTGAATGTAAGCTCTAGCTCCCCCATCTACTATAAAGAAATGTCTTCAAGATGTAGAAATAAGGAATATTCTGAAAATAAAAATTATACAGTAGTAAAGATAATTCAGAAAGAAAAAGCTACCTGTTAGAATTTCCAGTCTAAATGGCACAGGGTAGTTAGGGAGAAAAGGGGTTGGAGAAAGAGAAACTATGACTAAAGATGAGAGGTATGAACAAGCTGTCAAGTTCCTATGGGCTTAAGCTGGGGCAATCAGGCCCTGAACTCCAAAGCTGGATAAAGTATTTCTTTCTATTCTTCTTGGCCACCTGCACAGTCTGACACATACATATGTACAATTAGACTTGCAGGTCACAGGAGTGCCCTGCATTGTTTTAACTAGAAATAAAAAGTATTAGTCTAAATGTGGTTCTGGTGCCCTGTATATATGTAACAATACAGGACCCCCAAAATAGATTTTGCTTCTGGTGAATCTTATTCATTGGGTTAATGTATGACTGTCTATAATATTTTCCATTTGTATTATTACATTGGGGAAAACATTTTTATCACTTTCTATTGTTAAGAAAATGCAAAACTTAAATATGGTGTTAAAAATGGAAATATATGTGATATTTGCATTATTAAACCCCTTTGCAGATCTTAAAAAAAAAAAAAGAAAAGAAAAAGAAATAACAGTACTCAATTTTTTTTTGAGATGGAGTCTCACTTTGTTGCCTAGGCTGGAGTGCAGTAGCGATCTTGGCTCACTGCAACCTCTGCCTTCCGGGTTCAAGTTCTTGCACTTCAGCCATGAGTAGCTGGGATTACAGGTATGCACCACCACGCCCTGCTAGATTTTTAGTCTTGATTCAACTATTAACAGCTGTGTAACCTAGGAAAGCTGCCTCATTGGCTTTTTTACCTGCAAAATGAGAAAAACTACACTAAACACTTAATAACTTACATTACTAAGGTAGGTACTCAAATCTTTTTAGTATTTATTGGGCATTTACTATTCACTAATACTAGCCAGATTTCTAAATTAAAATCTAATTGCTACCACTCCTATACTATGGCCTATCCAGATTGGTAAGGGTCTTAAAAATAGACAAAATGCAACTCAAAACGGGAAAACAAAGGCAAAAAAATTTAACTTCCCTGGAAAACTTTTTAGTAAGTCAAAAGACAATTACAGCTTGCCAGATAATTCTCCATGCCACAGGAACTAGGAATTCTAGCATTTGCTTTTCATGGCCCAATCCATCCAAACTCCCGGACTCTACTCCAGCATGTTCACCATGTTTGACCCCCCTCCCACTGCTTTTAAAACATAACTATCTTTATCCTAAGCTGTATATCTACATAAAAAATAAGCTAAATTTTAGAAAACTTTTTTGCCAATCCACAGTATTGCCTTAAATAAGACTTATTATACATAAATTTATCCGTAACTAAATGCTCTTATACTACTACTTTGTTGCAGATTACCAGACCACACTAGTCTAACACCTTAATTCACCTAACTGCATACACTAATTTACAATCCTGTGGTTATAAAAACTCCAGGATTTACCATCTATATGCTCCATAACCTAAAGCAACCAGATACCAATTTCCAAGCCTTGTAGATGACTGTAAGATAATAACGTCCACTTATCTTTGTATTTCTTCTCTATTAAACACCCTTCACACCCAACAGACTCACTTCTGTTTCCCACATATCGTCTATGATTCCGCCTTCGGACAAACTGTATGTTTCCAAGGGCTAAGACTGGAGGTTAGCAAACTCAGCAACTGCAGCCCCAGGACTAGGGGGACAGGAAGGTAATACAGTGTATCCTTGAATAACTCAATATCTATGAGGGTGGATAGAAGTTTGAGGTGCCAACCTGCTGCACAGTTGAAATCTGCCTGTAACTTTTGACTCTTCCAAAATTTAATGGCTTACTCGTGACTGGAAAGCCTTACTGGTAACATAAATCCTTAACACATTTTCTGTCTTATATGTATTATATACTGTATTCTTGCAATAAAGCTACAGAAAAGAAAATGCTGAGAAAGTTGTAAGAGAAAATACATGTACAGTACTGCACTTATCAATACAGTAAGTGTACATCTGTCTGAAAGGTAATTCCAGCTGTAGACCTCATCTATAGCACATATCGAGCAACTGAACTTTTTCTTACAATGCCATGACTTTTCTCAGCATCACTAGTGCCACTTTGCATGGGTCCCATGGTGCTATTGAAGACTTACAGTATTGCACTAAACCACAATACGTGAGTACTACAAGTTCTTTTTACTGACATGCAATTTACTGGAGAGATAAACTGTTCATGTGAAGATGATTAGCGTCACATGGCATTTTAAGGGGCTCACTGCAGTAGCAACAGGCAGTGGCTACATATTATAATAGTACAATATTACTACAGTGAATGTCGTGCAGTTATGATTTAATACTGCCTGAATCTTTATGTTTGTTTACATTTCTCAACTGCAAATGGCTGTATTAACTTTCTAATGGATTTGTGTACATTTTATGGTAGTAAATAATAAAATAGACTAGTATCCTCAACATACTCAACTTTTCCTTATTTTGGGGGATACTTCTTGGCTACGTGGTTCATCTGAAGTTTTCAGGTTGTTGCAAATCTCCAAACATTTTTCCAATATATTTATCAAAAAAAATCTGTGTGTAAGTGGACTTGTGTGGTTCAAACTCACATTGTTCACGAGTCAAACTGGATACTAGTTCTCTATCCTAGATTTCAAGAGTAAAGGATTCTACTTTGGGAGGACACAGGGAGTGGGACCTACTAGTATTCTCCAAGTCACGTATCAGTGACTTGGTGAACACGGACGACTTCCTGCCAGCTTAAGATCAATGGTTAATATAACCAGCATACAAATCTCTCCTAATGTCTCCTGCATACATGTCATTGATGTTTGTCTTTAGGGTTCCAGTTTGGAACCTTCGACATCTCTCCCTTAGTAGCACCTGCAGGAAAGTCTTTAAGCCTTCCCTAGTGCCAAAACATTTTGTCAGTTATGTTACGGTCTACCCATGACTTATGTGGCTTAGCAATGGATCTACTGTGATCAAGTTAAGATCAGTGTGACTTTAACAGCCCAAGAGATTTTTGGTAATGACATCCTTCCAAAGGTTTACACTTTTATTAAGAACCACACATTTGGGAGGCTAAAGCTGGAAGATCACTTGAGCCCAGGAGTGCAAGACCCACATGGGCAACACAGAGAGACTCCACTTCAAACAACCAACAACCACACAGTAAGTACTTTACACCGCCGCCTTTAAAAAAAAAAAAAAAAGAAAAGAAAAAAAATCACCCTTTAGAGGCCGGGCGCAGTGGCTCACACCTGTAATCCCAGCACTTTGGGAGGCCTAGGCGGGTGGATCACCTGAGGTCAGGAGTTTGAGACCAGCCTGGCCAACATGGAGAAACCCTGTTTCTACTAAAAATACCAAATTAGCCTGTGTGGTGGTAGGCGCCTGTAATCCCAGCTACTCGGGAGGCTGAGGCAGGAGAATCGCTTGAACCTGGGAGGCGGAGGTTGCAGTGAGCCAAGATCGTGCCACTGCACTCCAGCCTGGGTGACAAGAGTGAAACTCCATCTCAAGAAAAATCACCCTTTAAAAAGGCAATATTCATTCTTACCTTGCAGGCCATATAAAAAAAAAAGATTAAGTGAGATAAGATGCAACATTCTCTCCTTTAATTCTTCACCTCCCAGTATCAGGAATTAAGCAAGTCCTTTTATTTGTATAGCTGACCTACATGCTAAACTAGAACTTTTAACAATCCCAAACTTCACAAAGTAGATAGTGAAAGGCGGAAAACTTTTCAAATCCAGGAACTAGCAAGTCAGCAGACAAGAGCCCCAGTGACATACTTGGATCATTTAAGAGCCTTTCAACGGCTAAAAATAATCACCCCAAGAAATTATCTGTAACTATGTGGACAACAACCAAATTGAAAATGGCTAGGGTCTATTTCAGAGACAGCATAAGAGCAGTTGGTGAACACTAACTCCAGAGTCAAAAAACAGTTCCAATCCTGCCACTTATCACCTATGCTTATGGGGACAAGTAACAACCCCTTTGTGCCTCAGAATGACAGTACCTACGCCTCAAAGGTTTTTAAAGATTAAGTGAATTGGCTCATTTTAAGCACTTACTACAGACCCTAGTATAAATACTTGTTAGCTGTATTTATTTTCACCAACATGTGAAGGAAGTCACCTATCAGTTATGTACATATGGAATCCCCACAAGGGAGCCCCCACCCCAAAGGGAGACTAAACCTGATAGGCATGACTAAAGAGAGATAGCTAAACCTTTCCCTGGCTTGGTTTATTACATCTTCCCAGACCATGGGTAATAAACTCAAATGCATACACAGAGGCCAGGCGTGAAGGGAAGTCAGCAACCTAAGACAACTAAGCATGACAGACTGTCGTAAAAAAAGTATACCCCACCTAAATGTGGTGACAATACGGCCAGGTGGTTTTTACTTATGTGGAAATACAGGCCCCCAAAGTCAGCTAAAGTTCAGATCTTAAAAATATAATAATCTGGATTACTTGGTGTTATCTCCTGAATTATAAATGTTAGTAATTAATCCCAATTCCTTTAAAAAATACTGTACTGTCTAATCAAAGCATCTGGGAGTAGTTTTAGCCAGAAGGTCACAAGTTTGTGACCTCTGCTCCAAATTCTTTCACCTCAAAACATTAAGAATTATTAATTTAGACATTTTAAGTACTCTGGAAACAAAAATATTCCTATTCTGGTCACTATAAACTGTTGCCAATTCATGGTAATCTTTGGTGAATATGGATCAATTCTCAACCACTAACAAAATTCAACAGTAATCTGGGGGGAGCTAATAAACCCCTCTAGTCACATTCTCCGATTGTTTTGTAGACACAGTTCACAAAAGAATAACTCAATGAATTTCTTAGAATTTCTAGATTACACAGTCTAACAAAATAAAGCCAAAACTTCTGCTATTTTTTAAAAGCTCTATGCTCATGTTACTTAGCACCTTCTTCACAATATAACCATCAGGGAGAAGCCCTTTCATGAATTAATTCTAGCAAGGTTGTAACAATTCATCGGGTGGTAATTCAGGCTGGAATAAACACATTTACAATGAAATTATGTCTTTAAAGGCAGAAAATTTACATACAATATTGTAATTATAAAAATTCCTTACAATCCTAGCATATATAATCCAGCGCATCCAAAAACCGCAATTAAAAGTCGTCACAATAGTCATCCCGAACACTGCACCCTCTCCTTTATGCAGAAAACAGCACGTTATGTGTCAGCCTGTCTCCCTCCCTCATAAGAGACAGGTGCCTCCAGCCAAGTCTATTTGTTCCACTACACGAACTACATATAGAACCAACTGCTAGCTTCCAAACTGATTTCTTTTATCACATACGTTTTCCTTAATTAAAGCAAATCTTCCCTGTATTTAATTGGAGTCAGATTTTACAGCATCTTATTAAAAAGTCCCAGAATCATTAAAACAACCAGTTCAGAAGCATAAAGAACATTTTAACCAGTTAATTTGACAAAATAATTGAGGTTAGGATAGTCCAAACAAAGGACCATCAAAAGCCAATTCATAACTTGCCCTGGAGGATGACCAATTGAGTTGATTCCAATTCAGAATAGAGATATTCAATGAACAGTATCTCATGGACTAAATACTTACAAAATGTAAAGATATTACTCTTATTCTGGACAAAACTGTTGATTTCAAAAAATGTCATAACCTATGCCTACTTAAAAAAAATGCAGCGAAACAAGGCACATGCTAAAACTTCTTAAACACATACAAAAACTGCAATCTATCCGCTGAAAAGGCTGCAAATTTGCACACCAGAGTTACCATTACATTTGGGTCAAGGGTTAAAAGCAGTGATTTTGAAGGTATGGCCCGAAGACCATTATCATTCCTGTTAAAAATGTACCCAGACCTAATGAATCCAAAGCTCAGAAGGAGGAACTCACCACTTACATCACACCCTCCCAAGGTAAGCACACTTAAATTTGAAAACCACTGGTTTAAGGGTTAGACTAGTAACGATAATCAGAGTAAGACAGAAATACAAACTAAAACACTAGTAAGTTCAGAGAGATCAGTTAAAAAGCTATCAGTATGCCAATTATATATAAGCATTCCCTTCCTTCTTTGCTAGTAAGCCATTATCAAAAAATTAATGAAAAACGTAGTTTCGGCCAGCCAGGAAGGCAAACAGTATAGAACAAGATGGAAAATCCTAAGATTTTGGAAGAAACAAAATATTTTCCCACAATTGCAAAAGTAGAGAATAGATCACCAAATGCTTATCTCTTACTCTGAGTGTTTCCACAATACTCTATGATTGATTAATGAACAGTTTTTCATCAGGCAATGATTCTGTCCTTAAGCTTGATTTTGCCCATTTGTTGTCCATTCCACATTGTTCTTTTAATCATCTGCTTAGGTCTTCTACAGTACGCAAGCAAGAGAATGCTGAGATGGCACTAAGTACCATACCTGTGAGGCCAAGATTGCTACTGGCATACCCAGTGCTCTGCACCCATGTAACTAGCACTACTAGCCTTGGCAGCCATCTTGAAAATGATGCCCGGCTTACAAGGGAGCCCATGGAATACAGTGCGTCTACTGCACGTTACCACCACCACTCCTACAAACAACCTGAAGGGTAAGTCCTAAAGACGTGTCTGCAGCTTTGTCTTCAAACAGGAAGAAAAATGTCAAGTTACCAGTGACTATGGCCACTCTAATAAGCTACAGCCAGGGATTTAACAGAAATCGACTTAACCAGTTATGATTCTAGGACAAGGAAGATTGAAAAATAAGAACTGAAGAAGGAAAAAAAACCACTTTCTTGCAAATATATTATTTACTGGATGAGCAAATAAAAACAGTTCTCTCTGGTCAAAGCTGTGCTAAGACAAAAATTATCTCAGGTATTAAAATGAAACGTGAAACAAAGGCAATACAACCTCTCGGTAAAGATGACAAAACCTCATATACTTGACACATCAAATCCTCTTACCCTAAAATGTTAACAACGCATAAATATCCGATGTCAGTGGATCACATTCTCAAATACCGAGTTCAATAACGTAGAAAAAGATGACAAGGATAAAAATGTACTGGACCGTAGTTTCCCGTTTACCCTGTTAAGGAATGGCTCATTCACTCCGCTTGCCTTTTGAATTGCTTTGTACTGTGACGAAGCCTTTGAAGTTAGCTTCAAATTAATATTTAGCTGCAAAACAAAGGCATTCTCTAGATCCACTAATCCGTAATCAAGGAAAACAACAACAACAAAAAAATCATACTAATACACCAGAGGTAGTAAACGCCTTTCAGAACAGGGCTGTGGATTGGGGCTTCCCAAGCCCCGAGAAGCCGACAGAGCAGGAAGCAAGCAAGAAGGTGGGATGGAGGCTTCAGAGCCCGGCAGCTCACCTGTTGATGAAACCATATCCGTTCCTTACATTGAACCATTTTACTGTTCCCAAAACCTTCGTTGCTGGAAAAGAAAACAAAGCAAAACAAGCCACGATTACCAGCTATCCTTTTCCAAATCCGCCCGGCTTGGGCATCCGGTCCCTCGCACGCCGGCCGCCGCGGCCACCTGACAGCCCTTTCTCTCCACCGCCCGGGTGCGGGGCCGCGCCGGGGCCAAGCAGTCGCCGCCGCCGCCGCACACGTGGGTGAGTCTGAAGCGCGGGGCGCTCCAGGGCAGGCCCGGGGCGCGGGCCCCAGGATGGGTGTGTGCGCAGGCCGCGGACCGAGAGCACGTGAGGGAAGGGGAAGCCGCTCCGGCCTGCGTAGGCGGTGCGCCGCGCCCTCCGAGCACACGCGGAAGGGAGCTGGGTGGGGGAGACGCGAACAACGGCGTGCGGGCCCGAGCGCACGAGGCCGGTCGGCGCGGAGGGGACCCCGTCGCACACGCGGTCGGCGGCGCGCGGCCGCAGGGGGAGGGGCGCGCGGCCGCGCGGGGTCCACAGGGGGCGCGGGAGACAGTGCGCGCACGCCTGCCGGGCGGGTCCCCGCGAGAGGGAGTGAGGGGGGGACGGGGGGGATGGGCGGCCGCGCGCCGCGGAGTCGGTGCCCACCGGCCGCGCGCCCGCCGGCTCGCCCAGCTCCGGCTAACGGTTCCGCTGCCGGGCTGCCCGAGGGCCCCACCCCCGTCCCTGTCCGGTCCTCACCGATGACCTTCTTGTCCCCGCCGGCAGGCGCCGCCGATGTGAGGCCGCCCGGGCCACCGCTCCCTGCGCCGCTGCCCGTAGTGCCGGGCTTGGTGTCGGCGGCGCTGAGGGCGGGGGCGGCGGGGGGGGCGGCGGGCGGCTGCTGGGTCTCGGCCTCGCTGCTCATGGTTGCGGTGATGGTGACTGGGGCCGGCTGCGGCAGCTGCGGCTCCTCCCGGGGTGTGATGGTAACTAGGCCGGCGGCGGCGGTGGGGCTGCTCAGGGCTCTCTGGGGTCCGCTCTCCGCTCCCGCTACCGATCGAACTAGCGAGAATGGCGGGACAGGCGGGATAAACCCTACGAGCGACCCGCCCTAGGCGTTGTTTACTGGCCAGTGGTACTGTCAATCTGCCCACCTGACCCCAATCCCTGGCTTCTATTGGCTAATATTTTATCAGTCCTCCACTCTCATTGGACCTTTGGCGGCTAATTCAGTCGACCTACAACCGTTCCTGCCTCCGCCGGCCGCCATAGAGACCGGAACTAGAATTAGAGTAGTCGGCCACGAAAACCATAGAGTACCCGAGAGGACGGGCAGAGGGAACGTGACTTCCACGAGGCAGCCGCCGGGCTGGCGGGCCCCACGTACAGGGTTGTGTCTCGGCTGAAAAAAAGGCACGCCCGAACGCTGGGCAGGGATTACCCGGCCGGACCCGGGATTGGAAGGGGGCTCGACGACGCCTTAGCCCCCCGTGAAGAAAAGGCTTCCCTCTCTCCCAGCTCCAAATACGGTCCCTGTGATCTGAGAACATTACGGCGGGCATAGAGTCGTCTTTTCTTTAATGGCCGTGTAGTCGCGGCACAGCCGAGGGTTTCTGGAATTGCCTTAAACGTATGCGTTTGAAGAGCGTACCCTTTTGTCGGAGCAGTCACCTTGGAGGGACCACGCAGGCTATGGCAGCCCGGGTTCAGCATGTTTAGGGCGAGGGTGTGCTCCATGGGGACCTGCCTTCTGATCCGTTTTACCAGGCATATATTTAAAAAAATGTGTCTTCCTTTCCAAGTATTCATATCTTTTTCTACTGACCACAAATCAGATTTAATTCAACTCACATTTATTGAACAAGCTAGCCTGTTTTGTTTTTTCACTTTATTCCTGCAACAGCCATGTGATAGAGGGATTACTATCCACGTTTCACAAACGATAAAATTGAGGCTGCCACCTGATGTTACTGAAGTCCTCCACCCACCTTCTTTCGTTCTTTTTTAAGCGTCTACTATCGGCTGGGGATGGAATAGTTCGCGAGTCAGTTTCTGCCTTCTGATGGAGGCAGAAATTTAAACAGCCAACACGGTAAATACTCCAGAGCTGCAAAACCACGAAGTATTTTGGGAGTGGAAGCAGGGAGAAGGTGGAGGGCTGACTTTCCGCGCACAGGGTACAGGCGAGAAGAGGTGGGATCTCGGGAAATGCAGTCAAGTAGTTCAATAAGACTCGAATGTGACATTGGGTTGCAGAGGTGGGCAGTCACTTAGGTATATTTAATTGGAAATATATCCTGAGGGGAAGAGTGAGAAGAGCAATTTTAGAGTCATACGTAGGGAGGGGCATCTTTTTAAAAATGGCTGCGGAGTGGAGAATGGGTTGCAGAGGGGCAAGGAATGGAAGTAGAGAAAGCAGTTAGGAGGCTAATGCAGTATTCCTTACCCCTACCAATGCCGTCTAGGCCTGTGAGTTCCACCTCCTAAAGGCGTTCTTGAGTCAGTCCTAAACCCTCTAAATGTCAATTCAGAGTCTTTTCATTCCTACTGTCACTACTGTAGGCCATCATCACCAATTGCTTAGAGCAAGGGGTAGGAACCTTTTTCTGTGAGAGCCAAATAGTTAATAATATAAGCTTGGCCGACCATATGGTTCTGACTTACTACTCAGGTTTGGAGCTTGAAAACAGCCTTAATTTTTACATGACACGAATCTTTACATATTTTCAACTATTTAAACATTTTAAAAACCATTTGTATTCTTAGCTCATGAGCCACAGAAAAACCGAGTGTAGTCGGCTGACCCCTAGCATAGAGCAGTGCTGTTGGCTACTAACCACACCTCTCTACCTCTTTCTTACTCTAATATTACCCACCACAACAGCCAGAAAGTTCTTTTGAGAACATCTATCTGATCATGACACTGTCTTACTTAAAATCTTCCAGTGACTACCATTACCCTTAGGGTAGTCCAGATTTCATAATGTGGTTTACTGGACTCTATGACTTCTAAGAGAAGTCTTAGAGTCTTCTCTTGTATTCCCTGTCCAACCTTCCAGGTGCTTGTAACTACTGGCTGCAGGATACTGCAGGAGCAGAGGTAGCAAACAGCTGAATTCTATGACAATAGAACTTGGTTAAAAGTGTTGCTTCAGTGTATCAGATGACAAGGGAGATGGTGAAATATTACAAGGGCCCTACAGAATAGACACTTGTAACTCTCCAGCCAAGCAAACATGCTTCAGAGGACATCGTAGAGAAAGGACTGTCATCTAGTGGAGTCCTTTAGCCACTGTTACATTTGGAGTATTACATAAAATTCTACATACAACACTCTTTCTTTCCTCCTTCCTCTTTGCCTGCTTAATTCTTCATCCTCTAGGTCTTGGCTCAGATGCTACTAGGTTAAGAATCCCTCCCATCTTAACACACTGTATTGCTCTAATTAAATGTTCCCCACCAGACTGTGACTTCCTTGGGCATCTTAGTGCCTGACACATAATACCTTAAAAGATTTGTTAAATGAGCGACATGGTGTAGAACATGAATTGAAAAAGGTACTGGGAGCAGAAGGGTCATCTGGGCAGCTGTGCCAGTAATCCAGGTGAAAAAGGCTTTCAGCAGCAATGTGTATGGAGAGTGGGTGGATTCCACAGCTGTTGTTCATGTGTTCCAGCTCCAGATGACTTGAATGTTAAAATGTTTCCCCAAAAGGCAGTCCTGCCAACACTGAGGACATTTAAAAGCATGCCCTGTAGGCTTGAGAGCTTTTCTCCAGTTACAAAGACACTTAGAAAATATTGCAGCAGCACCTCTACGAATAAGTGAACAGCCTCACTATGTAACTGCTTTGAAGGGATGGCTTCTCAAGCAAAAATACAAATTGTGTAACATCTGTCTTTTCAATGTTACTTTAAAAAGTATCATTACTTACTCATCCAGTTACTTCATTCAGCTCTCTTCGTGCTCAGTGAGCCTGAGGATAAGCTGTTTAAGAAACTAGTTTGCAGCCAGGCATGGTGGCGCATGCCTCAGCACTTTGGGAGGCCAAGGCAGGCGGATCACTCGAAGTCAGGAGTTCGAGACCAGCCCGGCCAACGTGGCAAAACCCCATCTCTACTAAAAATACAAAAATGATCTGGGCATGGTGGCATGTGCCTGTAATCCCAGCTACTCGGGAGTTTGAGGAGGGAGAATCGCTTGAACCCGGGAGGCGGAGGTTACAGTGAGCTGAGATTGTGCCACTGCACTCCAGCCTGGGTGACAGACTGAAACTATGTCTCAAAAAATAATTTTCTTGTAGCCACCTCTCTACAAGCACCAATAGTTCATGACTGTTCCAAAGTGGGAGAGCACCACTCCAGAGCTTTACTAGTCTCCCTGCCATCCTGGGAGCTCACACCACCCAGCTGTCCGTGGTGAGCACAGTACAGACAACTCCAGTGCCTGCCTTTAAGTGATGTGATGGGCAAGGGATTCATCCCAAGAATCTTCTCTGCAAAATAACTTTTACCTTGTCCCCCCATCTCTAACAGACTGTGGCCTAAGAACACAGTTCCCTCTTCCTAGAAAGCCCTCGCCACCTTGTTGATCTGGCATATTAAAGCCTGTCAATACTTACCTCAAGTGTCACCTCTTCCAAGAAGCCTTTTTCCCGTTTTTTTCCCTCTTCCTCTTATACCACTATCATTCATGCAACAAATATTTATTTAGCATCTATTAGATTCCAGAAGCTCAGTTCTTCCAGGTGTTGGGGACACAGCAGCTAAAAACAAAACAAAGCAAAAAGATCGGCGAGGCGTGGTGGCTCACGCCTGTAGCCTGTAATCCCAACACTTTGGGAGGCCGAGGTGGGCGGATCATGAGGTCAGGATATCGAGACCATCCTGGCTAACACAGTGAAACCCCATCTCTACTAAAAATACAAAAAATTAGCTGGGCACGGTGGCATGTGCCTGTAGTCCCAGCTACTCGAGAGGCTGAAGCAGGAGAATCGCTTGAACCTGGGAGGTGGAGGTTGTAGTGAGCCAAGATCGCGCCATTGCACTGCAGCCTGGGCGACAGAGTGAGATTCCGTCTCAAAACAAAAAACAAAAAACCCAAATGTCCTGCCCTGCCCTCACACGGGCTCACATTCTAATACCACCGTGCATTGAAACTGTCCCTGTCTCCTATCACAAGCATGAGCCACATCTTACCTAGCTCCAGGGCCTAGGACAGAGACTGGCATAGAATGTAGGTGCCAGATGTAACAGAGTGCAGCTGACCAGCCCATCTCAAGAATGTCAGCTCCAGATCACAGCTGTTCATCCTCCCCATCTCTTTACAATCCCACCCTATATAGTTACTTAAAAATCTCTCCTCCACTAGATGACAGTCCTTTCTCTACAATGTCCTCTGAAGTATGTTTCCTTGGCTAGAGAGTTGCAAATGTCTGTACTGTAGGGCCCTTATCACCATCTCTTGTCATCTGATACACTGAAACAACACTTTTAACCAAGTTCTATTGTATAGAATTCAGCTGTTTGCTACCTTTGCTCTTGCAGTATCTTGCTGCCAGTAGTTAAGAGGCATCCCCATCCACAAGACAGAAGAAAGCAAATAAGAATGAGAGGAAACAGAAAGTGCCTCATGAAAGAAACATCAGGGAACTTTCTTCTTTGCCTCTTCAAAATAGATGGGGTCTCACTCTGTCACTCAGGCTGGAGTGCAGTGGCACGATCATAGCTCACTGCAACACCAAACTCCTAGGCTCAAGGATCCTCCTGCCTCAGCCTCCTGAGCAGTTAGGACTACAGGTATGTGCCACCATACTCAGCTAATTTTTTTGTTGCTGTTGTTTCTTTGTTTTGTAGAGACAAGGTCTTGGTATGTTGCCCAGGCAGGTCTTGAACTTCTGTGCGCTGAAGTGATTCTCCCACCTCAGGCTTCTGAGTAGCTGTGATTATAGGCAGGAGCTACAGCACCCAGCTAAGTGGGATCTTTATATGTTGAGCTGTTTCCTTTCAAAACTAACATTTTCTTTTTTTGAGACAGTCTCACTCTGTCACCCCGGCTGGAGTGCAGTGGTGCGATCTCGGCTCACTGCAACCTCCACCTCCCAGGTTCAAGCGATTCTTGTGCCTCAGCCACCAGATGGGTGGCTGGGATTACAGGTACGTGCCCCAAGCCCAGCTAATTTTTTTTATTTTTAGTAGGGATGGGGTTTCACCATCTTGGCCAGGCTGGTCTTGAACTCCTGGCCTCAAGTGATCTGTCCACCTTGGCCTCCCCAAGTGCTGGGATTACAGGTGTGAGCCACGGCACCCGGTCCCAAGACTAACATTTTCTAAGGTATTGTTGCTGTTTACTACAAATTACCTTCATATCCACTCTCTTATTTGACTCTTTCAAGGATGCTCTGAGGTAAGTAGATAGGTCAAGTTAGTGACCCTTTCCCCATGGGCTCAATCCAGAGCTAACCAAATTGATCCTTCTGGGAACATCCTTGGAATAAGTAGAGCTGTAAAGTCCTGGGGCTGTGCCTTCTTTGTCCATCAGCTTTAACCTAAGAGAGTTAGGTTTGCTACAACTGCCTGCAAGTCAAGAGGCATTAACTATACACAGCAAAAGGTTGGCTCTGGTCCATGCTGGCCTCTGAGGAGTGCCAGTCCTCCTAGCTGAAGCTGAGGTGTGAGGAGACAGGGCTATTACAACTATTTAAAAACAACCCACAAACAAAACCAAAAGAAAAAAAAAAAACCATACACATACAAAAAAACTTTATTTACAGTTGAAAACTTAAAGACAATCTTGGATTCTGAATCTCTGACACTTCCATGGTCTCTTGATCAAATGGGGCAGCAGCCGGCAGGGAAGCAAACACGGGGGCCAGTCCAGATTATCTTACTCAAGAACACCACCAAGAAGAAGGGAAGGCCTACAATGGCAGAGACATGGAGGTCAGTGTGGGATGGGGAGGTAAGCACCTCAGAGGAACTGGAAGGGGACATCCCATGTGAGACAATGCTCCCAGCTATTCTCTCTTTTTTTTTTTGAGACAGAGTCCCATTCTGTTGCCCAGGCTGGAGTGCAGTGGCGCGATCTCGGCTCACTGCCACCTCCGCCTCCCGGGTTCAGGCAATTCTCCTGCTTCAACCTTCCGAGTAGCTGGGAATACAGGCGCCTGCCACCAGAATTTTTGTATTTTTAGTAGAGATGGAGTCTCACCATATTGACCAGGCTGGTCTTGAACTCCCGACCTTGTGATCTCCCTGCCTCGGCCTCCCAAAGTGCTGGGATTACAGGGATGAGCCACCGTGCCTGGCCACTCCCAGCTATTCTCTACACTCCTAATCCTCTTTTCCCAAAAGGGTAGAACAGGTCAGATTCTCACCATAAGTCAGACCTTTAGGTCCCCAGAGCAAAGTTGGGCAGTAAATTACAAAAGAACCAGGAAGAAAGCAACTAACATTTATGGTCAAGCATACTATCTCATTTATTTGCCCTTCACAACTCCATGCATTATATATTATCTAATTATGCAAAGGAGTAGGGTCCCAAGGGGTTTCATGGCTTGACTAAAGTCACAGAATTAGACAGTGATGAGACTTCCTGGTCTACTTGGCTCCCAAGCCTTTGTCCTTTTTGTCAGACTCCGATGGCTCTTTGTGGAGGTCCAGAACAAAAAGCAATCCTTCTTCCTTGCAGGTTTCGGTCCCAGAGGTAAAGAGAAAGGGAAGTCCACACTCTGGGTTTATGGCCTTGAAGTCGAGCAAGCTATACTAAGAGAACAGAGTAAGTACACCCAGATACTATTGTCCCCCTCCTCCTGCCATTCCTCAAACATGCCACACCTTGCTCCAGTGGACAATGGGTACTGGCATCGTACTGCAGGCACAGACTGAAGTTTAACTGTGGGCCCTCAAGCAAAGTGTATGAAAATGTATAAATGTACTTTGTAAGCTGCGTGGTGTGCCAGGACCTAAGCTCTGTCGTACCAGGCACTATGTTAGTCAGCATGATCCTTGCTTCAACAAGTTCTCAGTCCAGAGAAAAACAGACTATTTGTGATACAGTATATTAAATGCCACAGTGGAGAGATGAACCAAGTGCTGTGGGAGCACCCACTGTCTGGGCTTAGACCTGGAAGAGGAGGTGGAGGGATCAGCAATGGATTCACAACTGATGTTAGCCACAGCTGTGGGCAGGCTCCTGGGAGGTGCTGGGAGGATTTAGGATTAGTTAACACTACATATAAACAGTATGTATTTCTATTACAAGATACATGTTCAAGGTAGAAAATTCAAGCTTAAATAAGGCAACTGAAAAGTCTCTTTGCTATCTCTACTCTGCAGAAGTATTATCAACAGTCTGCTATATATCACTGCAGATTCCTGAAAGTCATTCAAAATAAACAGTAACATGCTTACATAAATTACTACATCTTGACTGTCACTTAACTTACCTTAGAAATCTTGCCAACACATCCAGATCTACCTCTTTATTTTGTTAAGGCTGTATAGTATTCCACTGAAGAGAATGGAACCTCTACGTGTGTAAGACTTGGCTGCAATGCAAGCAGCTTTGCCTTTGTACTGGACTGGAATGGACTGGAGCCAGACATTCTCTCCACCCCTGGCCTTTTCAGCTGGCAGAGCTTCTGAGTTTCAGGACAGGGAACAAACAGTGTCACATGCCCAGCAGGCACATAAATATTTGCTGCCAAATCTCCAGTGTTCCCCAGACCCATATTTTCATGTAAAACCTCTTTTCTCTTGCCTGGACTACTACTGCAGTGGACTCCTCACTGGCCTCCAGCCCATCCTCCACAATGCTGCCAGAATCATCTTCTGAACATGAAAATTCATCTACAATATTCTGCTAAAAATCCTTAAGTGGTTCATATTGGCCTGATTCTTTTTTGGAGGGTCAGTGCCCCTTTTGAGAATCTCAGGAGCACAGTGGACTCCTTCCCCAAAAGGGAAAAATTACTTCATGCCTGAAAGTCAGCCCCTGCCCTCAGAATAACATATGAACTGCTAAGCTTGGCACTGGCTTTCACTACTGGCCCTGGCCTCTCTCCAACCTTCTCACCGTTTGCTTTTCATATCTTCCTGCTTCAGTCATATTGAATTATTTGCAGCTTCCTCTACACTTCCTGCTGTTTCCTGCCTTTGTGACTTTGCATAGGCTGTTCCTTCTGCCTGGAATGCCCTGCCCAGTTTTAGCCACCTGACAAGTTATATTCTTTCTTGTACTAAACTGAAGCATCATCTCTTCTGTAGTCTACTCAACCACTCCGGGAAGATCCGGGCATTTATGCTTTCCTCACCTTGTTCTAAAACCTCCAATACAGGGCTTTATTGTACTGTAATTGTCAGTTCTCCCAAGAGACTGAGTTCCTTGAAGGATGGAACTGACTTTTCAAATCTGTAGCCTCATATGCAGCATGGGAACTATCTTAATTCATCAGCGCTTAGTTGTGGAATGAATAGAGGACCAGCCCAACTGCCACCAACACATCTTTCCTAATCTTCCCCTACGGGAATGTCTCGCATCTATAGGTAATTCTAGAATGAAACACAGTGTTTCCTAAACCTTAGTCATTCAAATAGCACCTTCACAACTGTTACAGTATCTATCATCCACAGGTACAATTTATTTTTTAAGCTAATCACTATTTGAACTTCAATATTGCCTCACTATAAGCTGTAATAACTGTAAAATGATGTATTGTGCTAATTCTGTATTTTTTCCTAAGATCCAAATATTAAAATAAAAGACAGTCATCCCAGCACTAACTAAAGTAGTGTTTCCCACACTTCTTTATTAAGAAGCATGTGAGATACTTGTTACAAACATAACATCCTGGTCCCACCCCAAAGCCACTCAATCAAATACTCCAGGGAAGGGATCTAGGAATTCGTAGGTTTAACAAGTGCCCCAAAATGATTATTATCTGTTGGAGAATCTAGGCAACAATGAATTAAGGAAAGCTCTCTACCACTTGGTACTGGTACCAGGTTTGAGGATCACAGGGAAGAGGGTAAGCATATCAGACTAGCAGAGTTGCCAGAACTCAGGCTTTCAAAAGAGAGGTGCCACCCTCTCCCATGTACATGTAAGTAGCAAACAACCCATTCAGACTACAGCAGGAGAATCCTGAGGGTAGAGGTTCATTTATGCTATACATAACCAAATTCATCATAAAAAGTTTTCCAAGGGCTGGGCACGGTGGTTCACGCCTGTAATTCCAGCACTTTGGGAGGCTGAGGTGGGAAGATCGCTTGAAGCCAGGAGTTTGAGACCGGCCTGGACAACATGGTGAAACCCCATCTCTAAAAAGTTAGCTGGGTGTGGTTCTGCATGCCTATAATCCCACCTACTAAGGAGGCTGAGGTGGGAGGAACACTTGAGCCAGGGAGGTCGAGGCTGCAGTGAGCTGTGACTGCGCCACTGCACTCCAGCCTGGGTGACAGAGTAAGACCCTGTCTAAAAAAAAAACTCTCCCAGAACTCACTGAGATAAAACCAAGGTTTCTATAACTAAAGTTGTACAGACCAGGCATGGTGGCTCACGCCTGTAATCCCAGTACTTTGGGAAGTCAAGGCGGGCAGATCACATGAGGTCAGGAGTTTGAGACGAGCCTGGCTAACTTGGTGAAACCCTGTCTCTACTAAGAATACAAAAAAATTAGCCAGACATGGTGGAGCATGCCTGTGATCCCTGCTATTCGGGAGGCTGAGGCATGAGAATCTCTTGAACCTGGGAGGCGGAGGTTGCAGTGAGCCGAGATCATGCCACTGCACTCCAGCCTGGGCGACAGAGTGAGATTCTGTCTTTAAAAAAAAAAAAATTGTACACAAAACTTCATTTTCACTAAAACCAAAGTCAGAACCTAGGAAGGCAAAACACAAAGGTTCTGGAAAGAAGTGCTCCATAGGGAGGTAGAATTGATCAAGTGACCCGTCTTCTATCTCCTTCTTAGCTGTTTCACTGCATATGTCCAGTGCCTGGGCACAAGGCCTCAAATGCAGGATTAGGTGATACCTTGATGTGAATGCAATGGATTCCTGCTGGACTAGTACCACCAAGAGAGTACTTCCTCTTGGTCTTTTTTTTTTTGGAATATGGCAAGTTCTCAATTAAAAGATAGACTCTTATCCCCTATTGACTTGCCTCTCAAAGTCTGCATCAGCATCACCTGAGAGCTGATTAGAAATGCAAAATCTCAGTCCCCATCCAAACCCACTGAGTCAGAACCACTATTTTATAACAAATCTCCTGGAGATCCGTATGCACATTAAAGTATAAGAAATACTGCCCGGCCAGGCATGGTGGCTCATGCCTGTAATCCCAGCACTTTGGGAGTCCGAGGCGGATGGATCATGAGGTCAGGAGTTTGAGACCAGCCTGGCCAAGATGGTGAAACCCTGTCTCTACTAAAAAATACAAAAATTAGCCGGGTGCAGTGGTGGGCACCTGTAATCCCAGCTACTCGGGAGGCTGAGGCAGGAGAACTGCTTGAACCTGGGAGGCAGAGTCTGCAGTGAGCCGAGATCGCGCCACTGCACTCTAGCCTGGGCAACAGAGCAAGACTCTGTCTCGAAAAAAAAAAAAAGAAAGAAATACTGCCCAATAGGGCTTAAAAATACCACTTCCCTTCCCTCCAGACCCCTGCTCCATGGGAAATTCATCTCCTCTTTCATTAATTTTTCTTAAATCACATTATTCAGAAACCCAAAATGGGGTGCCCATCTGTAGAACCCCTTTACATTAGACTGCCACCCAGATTTCCTAACACTTTAAAACCTATGATAGGGATTTTTGGTAAAATGAAATGCGATAATTCAAGTAAAGTTCTTAGCTCATTATCTGGGCACAGGAAGAATTCATTGAAGGATAACTGCTTTAATTATAGTGCCCTTAAGTATTAGCTACGAGATTCAGTTCTAAGCAAGCCAGGGCGAGTAGATTGAGAAGCTTACATTTAAAAGAGTTCACTGTCCAGTACAGTAGCCACTAGCTACAACTGGCTCTTTACATTTATTATTTTTTTATTTACTTATTTATTTTTGAGACAGGGTCTCGCTCTGTCACCCAGGCTAGAGTGCAATGGCACAATCTTGGCTCACTGAAACCTCTGCCTCTCGGGTTCAAGAGATTCTCATGCCTTTGCCTCTGGAGTAGCTGGGACTACAGGTGTGTGTCATCACGCCCAGCTAATTTTTGTATTTTTAGTAGAGATGGGTTTTACCATGTCGGCAAGGCTGGTCTCAAACTCCTGGCCTCAAGCGATCCACCCGCCTCGGCCTCCCAAAGTGCTGGGATTATAGGTGTGAGCCACCACATCCAGCCTAATTTAAATTTAATAAACTACAGCTTAGTTCTGTCAATTAAAAAAAAAAATAGGCTGGGAATGTTGGCTTACGCCTATAATCCCAGCACTTTGGGAGGCCAAGATGAGCAGATTACCTGAGCTCAGGAGTTCAAGACCAGCATGGCTAACACAATGAAACCCCGTCTCTACTAAAAATACAAAAAATAGCCAGGCATGGCAGCATGCGCCTGTAATCCCAGCTACTTAGGAGGCTGAGGCAGGAGAATTGCTTGAACCTGGGAGGTAGAGGTTGCAGTGAGCCAAGACGGCGCCACTGCACTCCAGCCTGGGCGACAGAGTGAGACTCCATCTCAAAAAAATAAAAAATAAATAAAAAATAAAAAGTTAACAGTTTAGTCCCTCAGTTGCACCAGCCACATTTTAAGTGTTCCGTTGTCACATGGGGCTGGTAGCAACCATACTGGACCTCCCAGATCTAGAATCTTTCCATCATCACAGCCTATGGACAGTCCTGGTCTAGCGGGCCTGTGGAATGTACAATGGCCACCTGAGGAATGCGTTCTGCTTGGGTTGCAGGCTGAGAAGAAGGGCTTTCTTGGAGGCAAAAGTTCATATAACTTTTGCTAACAGTTGGGGAGAGCGGGGAGGGTTGATGATCCCCACCCTCAGAAATAAAACCTCAACAAGGACTTCCAGTAACTTTATGTAAAAGACTCAAAAAGATACAGAAAAGAGGCCCCAACATTAAGAATTTCTAAACTTTATTCTTTTTGTTATCGTTTGTCCTCTGGTAGTGATCAGTGGTCAGTCTTTGGAAAGAAAGGACCTATGAACTCAACTTTAGTTACAGCAAAGAAATGAGTAGGAGACGGAGGGAATGGCCAGCAGCCATTGAAGAGGGAGAGCAGGCTGGGCCCAAGGGGGACCCAGTATTGGCAGAAAGGAAAGCTCAGGGTGTCAAGTGGGCCTGAGAAAGGATCATCTGGCTGAACGAGAGGTCCACATGTAGCTCTCAGCACACACTTGTGCATTCCAGCCTCAGCATTTGCTCACACGAGTTCCCCGCCTAAAATGCCTGACATTCTCCCTCTCTACTTAACTCATGTAATAAATTTTTACTGAATGCCTGTAAGTGCCAGGTATTCTGAACAGAGTTGGTCACAGATAAAGGTGTGTTGTAGAGTCATTAAAATGGTCAGGTATTTGACTGGATCTCCATTTGGAAAAAAAGACAAGAAAAAGTCCTATCTTAACACTATACAGAAAAATTAATTATAGATGATTTTATAAATATACAAATAAGACTTTAAAAATACTAGAAAAATGATCTTAGCTCCACCATATAAAAAGAAATACTAGAAAAAACACAGAAAACATTGTGATCTGAGGTAGTAAAGACCTTAAATGAGACAAAACCGAAAAGCAGTGAAAGACTGATAATTTGGACTTCATCAAAATTTAGAACTTCTCTTTAACAAAGAATATCACCAAACTTAAGCAACACAATACTAATTTTTTTCTTAAAATATATTCTGAAGAAAACAATTACAACATATAAAATTAAGAACTAATGCTCAGTTGGGGGCAGTGGCTCACGCCTGTAATCCTAGCACTTTAGGAGGCTAAGGTGGGCAGACCACTTGAGGTCAGGAGTTCAGGACCAGCCTGGCCAACATGATGAAACCCCATCTCTACCAAGAAATATAAAAATTAGCTGGGCGTGGTCGCATGCACCTGTAGTCCTAGCTACTTATAGCTATTGTATAAGGTAATCTTATACAATATTTTTAATACGTTTGTGCATGAAACAGATAATTTTGACTATGATCCATCACATGAGGTCAGGTGTGGAATTTTCCACTTCTAATGTCATGTTAGTGCTCAAAAAGCTTCATATTTTGGAGCATTTGGGATTTCGGATTAGGGATGCTCAGCCTGCACTGCAGTTTTGGTTTTTCTTTCCTTTTTTTTTTTTTTTTGAGATGGGGTCTCACTCTGTCATCCAGGCTGGAGTACAGTGGTGTGATTATAGCTCACTGTAGCCTCAAACTCCTGGGCTCAAGTAATCCTCCCACCTCAGCCTCCTGAGTAGCTGGGACTACAGGCATGCACCACCACATCTGGCTAATTTTTTTTTTTTTTTGGAAAGACGGGGTCTCACCAGGTTGCCCAGGCTGGTCTCGAACTCCTGAGCTCAAGCTATCTGCCCTCTTTGGCCTCCCAAAGTGCTGGGATTACAGGAGTGAGCCACCTCCTGCCGGGCTGTTTTCATTTTTTAATACAAGGTGGTTTTACATGAACTAAGAAGGAAAAGTTTTCAAGACATATTTTTTAGAACATGAAAAATATAGTATGATTTCATTTGGGAAAAAGAAAACCTCCCAAAATTAGATGGGCAAGGCAAAGGCCCTGATGGACATACATCAAACTAATAAGGAAGTGACCTTTGGAAAGGGGAGTGGAATTGCAGGTGGGTATTGTCAAGAGGGGCTTTCACTTTATCTGTTTGGTGTGAAAGTTTTCACAATGAGAGTGTATTATGTTACTTGTGTAAACCAAATGAAATGAAATATGGGAACCTTGATTGGATCACCTTTTTTTAAGCTACAAAAGTTACTTTTGGGACAACTGGGGAGGTTTGAAAATGTACTATATATTAGATAATATTGTGGTTACGTAGGATGTTCTTATTTTTAGGAGTTCCTTGCTGAAATACTTAGGGGTAAAGTGTCAAGAAGTCTGCAGCTTTCAAATGGGAAAGAGAAGAAGAAAGGGTAAAGGAAGGAAGATGGGAAGAAAGATAGGAAGGAAAGGATGGAGGGAGGGAAGAGGAGCAGGAGGGAGGAGGAGAGGCAATGGAAATGGGTGAGGAGGCAAGAAGGGAAAGAAAAAAACAAATGTCAAGGCAAAGCAATAAAACAAGAATGTTAATCATTGGTGAATCTAAGTGAAGATATATGGCTGTTCAAGGTATTATCTTCTAACTTTTTTGCAGGTTTGAAAATAAAAAGAAAAACAAAACATCACTACCCCTCACCTGGCTGGAAGTGATGGATTTCTCCCTTGTACTCTTCTCATACTTGGCAATGTCACTCATATTACTAGTGATCACCTCTGGGAATGTCTTACTTTCCATGAGCTCCTGAAAGGAGACATCTTTCAATTCTTTGTCCCCCTCTCTGCAGCTAGCATGCTGCCCAGCGCAGAGCAGGCAGTGGTAATTACGGGTAAGAAATGAGTCCATGTAGGCTGGAAGATGCAAGGCATTCACCTATGAGGCCAGCGAATATGAAGTCGAGGCCTGGAATTGCAGTATCAGTTCTGATGAGAGGCATGACAGATGTGTCTCCTGGCTGCCTGGCCTGGTCCCAGCAGAGAGTTACTCAGGCCTGGAGCCAGGTCTTTCTAGGGGGACTACTGAATGGAACTGTAGTCTGAGAGTGCTGTTACAAACTGCCTGAGTAGTTTTCACATTGATACTTTGTACATTACAAAGTGATAGAAAAGTAAAGTGCTCCTACAACCCTTTCTCTTTTGATTTTTACAGTGACTCTGAGAGATAGGTATTACAGTATTTCCATTTGACAGATGAGGAAATGTGCTCAGAGAAGGAAAGTGACTACTCCAAGGCCACACACGGAGGAACTGGGCTCAATCTCATGTCTTCAAGACTAAAGTTCTTTCCACTAGACCATGCTGCCTTCTCTGAGGTCTGACTCCTAACCTAATAGGAGAAAGACACACTTACCTGATTCAGTCTTTGTCTGGACTACATCTCCCCACACTGCGAGATCACCACAGGTAGCTTGGGCTTATTGTTGGGGCCTGTGGGAACATTCTAGGAAAAAAAGCACAATGGAGATTCATCCACTCAGGCACTTCCTCGTTCCCTTATCAAACTTTTACTGATGCCTGCCAGCCCTGTGCTAAGGACTCAGCACTCAGAAACAGTCCATGTCCTGGCAGACAGGTAAAGCATATAATACCTATCAAAGAGAAAATGCAAAACACTTAGAAAATATCAAACTTATGATAATATAAGAAAAAGTTATAAGAGAGAGTTGGATAAGGGTTAGATGGGCAACTAAATTGGGGCTTAAAGAGGTCAGGGAAGGATCCACAAAAGAGGGGTATTTGAACTGTGCCTAGAAGGATGAATGGGATTCCATCGGGAGGGAAGGAAAGAAGAGCATTCCGGCTAGAGGAAACTGTGTGAGCAAAGGCTCAGGGGCAGGAAAGAGCAAGCGGCAGGGACATGCATGGCAGATTTAGAGAAGAGCTAGTAGCCTGATGTGACTGGAACATGGAAGAGGCAATGGCAGGAGAAGGGGCCATGGAGAGGTAGACAGGGACTAATCATGAAGGACCTTGAACGCAATGCTAAGGAGTAGAATTTTATCAAGTAGGCAACAGGATCATCAGAGGCCAAACCTCAGTGTTGGCCAGACAGGCTAACTTAGGTGGTTTCTCTTCCCTTTTCCTGGGGCAATGAAGACAGCCTAACAAACTGGAGCTCATTCCCCCTTCTCTAGCTCCTGCACGCTAGTCAGACAGTACCAGACCACAATGGCAGAGAAACAGAAAAATCAAAGCAGTACTTACCTCAATCTTTCTCATCACTAGAAGTCCATCGATGATTTTTCCTGTAGGAAGAGCGTGAGCTGGACTTTATTCTTGTTTACATAGCATTTTCCAGCTTCCAAAGCCCATTCTTAGCTATTTTCTCATTAAACCCTCATACTAACTTTAGGAAATTAAGATGCGGTAGAGGTGAAATGACTTGCTCAAGGTCATAGGTAATAAGTAGAGTTAGGGCTCAAACTTATACCTGAGTGACTCCAAAGTCTCACCATATCATGCTGCCTCTATGGCATTTCTTTGGTGCTAGCAACTGGGTTTTCCCCCTAAGTGGTTCCATACTATATCAAATGGCCCTTTTGTCCTTCCCTCTAGTTCTCTAGCCACACATGTTCCCCACCTCCCCACCATTTCTGTTTTCTCTATTACCACCTAAGCAGTTACACAAGTTGAGCTTTCTTGGTAAGAGTTTGAGAACTAACTCCTCTGGAGGTTCCATCCAGGGTGAATGGGGCCTGGACCATGAGACAGGAGTAGGACTTACCAAACACCACATGCTTCCCATCCAGCCAATCGCACTTAGAGCAGGTGATAAAGAACTGACAGCCATTTGTACTCGGACCACTGTTCGCCTGATGGAAACCAAATATACCTGCAGTAAGTTTCCCCGGCCATGTTAGCTGAAGGGCAAGATTTCCAAAAGAGCTTGTAACACTGATTCCTCCATGGTTTTTTTCAGTAAATCCAACTTAGCACCTATTATGAGCCAGGGCCTAAGCTAGGATCCAAGGATATAGAGATGAACAGGATATGGCTCACTGCAGCCTCAAACTCCTGGGCTCAAGCAATCCTCCCCACCTCAGCCTCCCTAGTAGATGGGACTACAGGTGTGTGTCACCACACCTGGCTAATTTTTTTTTTTCTTTTTTAAGTAGAGACTAAGTCTCACTATGTTGCCCAGATTGTTCAAACTCCTGACCTCAACCTCAAGCAATCCTCTTGCTTTGGCCTCCCCAAAGTGCTGGGATTACAGGTGTGAGCCACCACGCCCAGCTATGAGTATGTCTTGAAAGCACAACTGTTTACATTCTGAGCAGTAGGGCTGAATGCCCAGACACAAATCCTGGTTCAGATTTTAGTTCCCCAGCATGCTAGCCTGCTAGTGGGCCTTACCTACTGGTTTTCTTTTCTTTCTTTTCTTTGTTTTAAGATGGAGTTTCGCTCTTGTTGCCCAGGCTGGAGTGCAGTGGTGCAATCTCAGCTCACTGCAACTTCTCCGTCCTGGGTTCAAGCGATTCTCCTGCCTCAGCCTCCCGAGTAGATGGGATTACAGGCACCCACCACCACACCTGGCTAATTTTTTGTATTTTTAGTAGAGATGGGGTTTCACCATGTTGGCCAGGCTGGTCTCGAACTGCTGACCTCAGGTTATCCACCTGCCTCAGCCTCCCAAAGTGCTGGGATTACAGGCGTGAGCCAGCGTACCTACTGGTTTTCTCAGTCAAACCAGACTAAGAAAGGAGGTGGTAAAGGTGAGTCCTGGGCCAAGCAAGAGAAGGAAAGCATTTGCTTCCATCCCAAGAGACAGCACTGGGCCTCAAGAGGGGCCCAGAAACCAGCTGGCTATAACCCAAAACATTGATTGGACCTCACTTACCATGGAAAGCAGGCCTGGAGCTGAGTGTCTAAGTTTAAAATTTTCATCTGCAAATGGCCCCCGGTAAATACTGGCGACTCCAGTACCATCTCCCTGAGCAGAGAGAAGGGAAGTATTAGTGACTTGGAATGTTGGGTCCCTGGAAACCGGAGGAAGAACACTGTCGCACCTAAAGCATGACGTCTTTAAAGTCTACTCTTACTCTTGTTGGTCATCTTGGAAGCTGCACCTATTTGACCCCACCCTGCAATCAGAGCAAGCCTTATACAAGGTACCTACAGCCCACAAAGACTGGCTGGAGCATTTTATAGATTGGATAAAAGAGGTCACAGCTGGGCCTCTAGAACGATCAATTAAGATGCAGACAAAGTAGGGAACAGCAACAAGGTGATCACATACTCAATCCTTGCCATTCCTGAAGACTCTCATGCCTTCAGTCACATAAAAGTACCCACTTAAGTGACTACCACCCCATTCCCCTAAACTATCTAAGAGGGTGGGTGAGCTCTTGGCAGTCTGTATGTACAACATGATACCACCCTCCTGGTCATAGTTCATTGATCCAGGGAAGGATGCCTAACTCACTCTGGGCCAACTAGAGTTCCTTCTCTGGGAATCTGGAGGTGGGATAGATGCTCTCTTTGAGGCTAAATTTGTAACATGTAAACCTGAGAGCTGGATGTGACTACCATTTGCAAGCTGGGCTAGAGAACAGAGAGAGAACACAACACAGATGTGTAGCGAGCACTAGAGAAACGGAGATAAAGAACTGCCTTGGTTCTCTATGGTTCTAGTTCCTAGTTCTATTTCTTCCTTTAGTTCCATGAAACACTCCCTTTATTATAAACTCCCAATTTCTGCTTAAACTAGCTTTATTTGCATTATCTCTTTGCTCTTCCAGCAACCTTGAGGAATAAGCATTATCATCTTCCCCATTTTTCATGTGAGGAAACTGAAGTCTGGGTAATAAAACAATTTGACCAAGGCCATATTTGCAGTGCCTTAAATAGAATCCCTGAGTTTTAAAGGCAATATTGAGGAGTGCCAAAAAGATCAAGCTCTCCTCGTCAGTTAGTAAAGAGAAAGAGTACATGGGAGAAAGGGAAAACACTGACCCAGTGAGGAATCAAGGGTCCCTTTTTGGGAAAGAACTACCATTAATATAAGCCAGAGAATAAAGAAAAACTGTCCAAATTCAAACCTTTGTTTGCCTAAATATTATCAAATAAAATCAAGTCTGTATATTAGAAAGACCTGGCCTGGTGTGGTGGCTCACACCTGTAATCCCATCACTTTGGGAGGCTGAGGCGGGTGGATCATCTGAAGTCAGGAGTTTGAGACCAGCCTGGCCAACATGGTGAGACCCCATCTCTACTAAAAATACAAAAATTAGCCACGTGTGGTGGCGGTGCCTGTAATCCCAGCTACTCGGGAGGCTGAGGCACGAGAATCGCTTGAACCCACCCGGGAGGTGGAGGTTGCAGTAAGCCAAGATCGCACCACTGCACCCCAGCCTGGGCGACAGAGCGAGACTCCATCTAAAAAAAAAAAAGATCTGAATTTGAGTTCCAGATCTATCACTTAGAGCTGGGAAAGTCACTTCCTATCTGTGAGCCTCAATTTCCTCATCTATCAAGTGAGGATGAAATTACCTACTCTTTACAGTTATCATGAAGATTCAATTAGATAGTGTCTGTAAAAAGCACTGTACAAACAATATAGTACTATATAAATAATCAAATAAGCTATTATGTCATTAACTAACTCCACATACATATTAATACAGAAGGAAGAGAGAAAACAAGTTCATCTCCAATTTCCCAGTGAACCTAAGGGACACATCAGTTACCGTGCCATTCTCCGTAATCACGTTATCTATAGCTCTCCAGAAACAACAGGGAAAATTACAAAATTAATAATTTGGAGCAAACAATAGAAAGCAACTTATCTTCAACTATAGTGAATTGATCAAATAACTTGTCTATTCATAATGAAATATTAGGTGGCTATTAGCATGTTTTAGAAGACGTAAGGACAAGGGAAAATATGGACAATTATGAAGTACAAAAAAAGTAAAACATATAGATTATTTTAAGTCTTTTAAAAATTATATAAACACACATATACATACTAAGGTAAGACTGACAACTGTAAACCAAAATGCCAATAGTACATTGTGAGGTGAGAATGAGGGTAATTCATTTGGTGATTTATTTTCTTCTTTGCACTTTTCTTTTGCAACCAAAATAATAAATACTATTAAAACCAAAAATAAATGAACAAAACAAATATTCTTGGTCAAACTTTGGAAGGTCTCAAATTCTGATTTTTCTGACTCTTGCTCATTCCATTTTGCCTTCCCCAAGGAAGGTTCTAAGCAAGCTTTTTTTTTTCCCTTTAGACAAGGTCTCGCTCTGTCGCCCAGGCTGGAGTGCAGTGGTATGAACATGGCTCACTGCAGCCTTGAATTGACCTCCTGGGCTCAAGGGATCCTCCTACCTCAGCCTACCAAGTACCTGGGACTACAGGCGCACACCACCAAAAATAAAAAAATAAAAAATAACTTTTCTTATTTTTGTAGAGACAGGGTCTTACTATGTTGCCAAGCTGGTCTCAAACTCCTGGGATCAAGCAATCCTCCCAGCATCCCAAGGTACTGGGATTACAGATGTGAGCCCTGCCAGCAATTGCTTTTAACTCGGCCTTCAGACTGAGCAACTATTGTCTAACCCCAGAGTTATCGACAAGTGATCAGATGTGCCTGGGGCAAAGACTAGTAAAAAGCTATTCCTCTCCTTGTAAGGCAACAGGGGAGCCTAGGGGGAAAAAAAGGAAAGAAGGCAGAGGATAGCTTCTCAGCCCTTCTTACCAGCTAACAAACCCCACTACCATTATTTGTTTCCAGGGGCTGCAAACAAATGCCTACAGGAGCAGGCAACATAAATAAGGGAAACAGTTGTGGAGACTGGTGAAATGGCAAAGATATGCCATGTCCAAAGGGACCAGTTCTTTGATTCCAACCAATTGTCACTGTCACTGCCACTGTGAGAAATGCAGGCCCAGCGTACTTCCACTTTCCATTTTTTAAAGAGAAAAAAAAACTAGGATTTTTTTGTGCCATTTCACAGTTATACAACACCATGCAGATGAATCAAAACATAGGTAAAAACATAATTCGGCCTAAAACCTGCCACTCTGCAACCCTGTATTGCATAGGAAAGGAAAGAGGTCTTAAAAACTCATGAGAGTCAGACTAAATAAACACATAAAAGAGAACACATGTCTCCCAGATCCAAGAAAATAGCAACACAACTAACCAAATGATATTAATAAGAGTAAAGAAAGACCATTCAGAAGTGGGGGGTAAGGACAAAAGCAGGTTTAAGAAAGAAAAAATGTAGTTTATCCCACACCCTCCAAGGTTGGGTTGGGGAGGGAGGCTTCATATGGGGGACAAAAACAGTCTACTTACAAGAAAGTTATGGTTAGCAAAAAAGAACTATTTCACTGGGCTCTCCCAGTGAATACAGCAAAATTCCTCCAGAACTATCTACCTCTCTCGCTCTGATTCCTTGCCCACAAATCAACTTCTTATGAAAAACTCAGCTTTCCAGGCACTGTGACACCCAGAAGTAAAAGAGAAAATGAAACAAGCATTTAGCCCACTAAAAGGAGACTTACCTCCATTCAGAAAAAAACAAAAACCACAGCTGATTTCTGACTAAGTTTCATATGACTAATTAGTGTGAACCTATCATAGATCATCTATAGGTATTCTTAAAAAGTCCAATTTCTGGCTCAAAAAGGCTGAGATTTGGACCATGGAATTTAATGCCTCAATCAAAGTGCTAAAGTCTGTTATCTACAGTCAGTCGTACCCAGCCACTTTCAAGAACTTCCCCATCACCATTCTCTCCAACACCCACATCAAACCTGGCTATTGTTCTCAAGCCTTAAGACTGGGTCTCTGTAGTAAAAACAGCAATTGCAACAATAACAACGAAAACTAAAACTACGGGTCTTTGATAGGAAAGGAATAGTACTTACATTAACAAAATCTCCACCCTGAATCATGAAATCCTTTATGACCCTGAAACAGAGAGCAAAGAATACTGAGAAGATTTTATGGTTTAGAAAAACATAGACTTTGTTATTATTGTATTAGATTAACATTGATTTCAAAATACACTATCACTTTGGCTATTATAAAATCATTACTCTTAGCTGGGTGCAGTAGCTCACGCCTGTAATCCCAGCAGTTTGGGAGGCCGAGGCAGGCAGATCACATGAGGCCAGGAGTTTGAGACCAGCCTGGCCAACATGGCAAAACCCCGTCTCTACTAAAAATACAAAAATTAGCCGAGCGTGGTGGCACATGCCTGTAGTCCTGGCTACTCGGGAGGCTGAGGCAGAAGAATTGCTTGAACCCAGGAGGCGGAGGTTGCAGTGAGCCAAGATCATGCCACTGCACTCTAGCCTGGGCGACAGAGTGGGACTCTGTCTCAAAAAAACAAAACAAAACAAAAAAAACCTGAAGATTATTCTTTTCCTGAATGATTAAGCTGAAAGGATAATTAACCATAAAAAAGGATTTTAGTTATAAATTAGGGCATGTTAGAGTTGATCAAGTGCATGATCTGGTACCTGAACAGTAACAAGAAGAAGCGGCTGAAAGCTTACTTGCCAAAGCAAAAGGCAGAGCAAGGGTTTGATGTAAATTTGGGGGAAAGAACTACAGAGAATTTATGTGAAATGTACTGCTACACATGTAAGGGCTTAACAACTGTTAGCTATTACCCCTAGGGAGGGTCCTTAACCTTTCTTATCCTCAGTTTCCTCCTCTGTAGAATGCAGATCACCCATACCACTTCACAGGAGTCTTACTGGGGATTAGAGACCCACAGCTCTAAAGCTGTGATATAATTATGTGCTAACACTGTTACTAACCACAGTGAGGCCATGAGAAAGATTCTATATTGAAATGAGACTAAGTGTTGCCATACTCCACTCCCCAGGAAATATGATTATCCTTGGACAATCATATATGATCATTTCAGGAATTAGTTATAAATATCAACCAGCAGGACATATTATATGCACTTTAGGATTACAAGTGTACTTTTTAAAAAATCTGCATTCGCACAAACAAGTGCATGAAAAAGACAAGATATTGTAAAGATGAGTAGTTTCTGTTTTAAAGACCTAAGAAGTGGGGGAGTGTAAGTAGAGTTAGAACATTTAATAAATCTTCAGTTGTTGAGTCCACAAAAACATTTCTTCTCAAGAAATGTAAGAATTACCCTCTGGTTTTATTTTCCTCTAAAGAGCCTAATCCCCCAGGAAATATTTCTGAAAGACTCCAGGATGGCTTGCCAAGAGCCTTACCTGTGGAAGGTGCTTCCTTTGTATCCTATTGGAACCCCATCTTTCCTATAACCAAAAAGAAAGAGACTTGGAGTGACAGCAGGTAGCACAAGGCCTTTCCAGTTTACCATGCACTGGAGCCAAAAGGACTCTCCTAAAGATGGTTGACAGACATAAAGAAGGCAAATAAACTAGGGACAGACCCTTGGGCCATTACCTTCTATCACTGTCACCAGCAATCATTCAAGGCCAGCAGGTGGTTCACCGATACCCTCACTGCAGCCCCAGAACACCCCTCTGGAGCAGGCAAAGAAGTCAAACACATCTGAAACTGACCTGAATTCTCCGGTGCAGAACTGCCTGAAAGGGACAAAAAATGAATGATTCAATCACTATGATATCACAGTCGTGAGCGCCTCTAAATACGGGAAAGAATAAACACTGGAGCCAGCAAGTCCACCAATCGGCCAGCCAGACGTCCAGACACGCAGACACACAGACTAACAACGTAAATTAACACGGGAACAATCCAAACGGCAACCAGACAGAGCAATGCACGGAGGAATCAGGTCTCAAGAGCAGTGAGCGGACGGACAGAGGTAGACAGGCTATTTCAGGCGGCTGACTGGAGCCCGGCTTCTGCCTCAGCTAATCCAGCGGAGCTGGAGCACGTCCTTACCTAAAGTTCTCGGCCGTCTTAGGCACAACGTCTGCAAAGAGCTCGATCTTCATGCGGCCAACTTCCTGCAATCAGCGGGAGAGTGTCAGAAGGCCCAGTCCAAGACCATGAGGGCTTCACGGAGCAGGGGGCACGATGGGCTGACCCACCACCCTGCCGCTCGGTATCTCCCACCTCCGCCTCCCTAGTCTAACCGCCCAGTTCCTCCAGAAGCGGGGCGCTAGGATTGGGGAGACTCCTCCTCCTCCTTTCCCCCCGCCCGGCAGGTCGGTAGGTTCGGGTGCAATTTCACTTTCTGGCTGGCTTCCCGAGTCCGCTCTCTCTGGGTGAGTTCTGCCTGCCTAGCCCCGAGCAGTTTCCCTTCGGCGCAGGTGTGGGCAGCCTCCTGGATCTCACCTGACCGCCAATACTGACATCAAAGAACACCACGGGGTTAACAGGACTTGAATTTGCCACCGCCATGGCTCCGACCCGGAAGCAGAAGTCGGGAGCGTGGGATTCCGGCGAACCTAAAGCCCGGTCCGCGGATTTCGTCCGGGGAGCAGGCGCGGTAGACGTGGAGCGAGACCGGGCCCCGCCCCCGGAAGCTGTCGTCCCGTGCGGTGTGTGCTGAGGCTGCTAGGGTCTAGCTGAGAGACTCTGCCTGGCACTGGGGACGCGGGAGTGAGGAGGAGGAAAGCCTTGACATCTTTTTGATTAAGGTCAATGGTCACCCCACTCACGTGGCTGTACTAAGGGCAGTACAAGTTGATCTTGCTCTAGCTAGGACTTTTGGACTAGGCAGTCGCCAGGGTCCTCCTTATCGGCTCTTGCAGCCAAGCCCTCTGCACCGCCACACGTGCTGTCTGTCTTCTGCCCGCTTGTGTGAACACCGTGAAGGCAGGAACTCTGGTTTGTTCATCCTCAGCGTTTAGAACAGCTTGGCACGTACAGGCTTGCTAAGTAAATATCCCTTCCTCTAAGTCAGGACAATAGATAATGTTTGTTCTGCCACAAGCTACCAGTTTTGTCATTTCCAATTCATTTCCCATAAAGCAACTAGAGTTTTTTATTTTTTATTTTTAAAATAACTCTTGTGCTTCCTATTTATTTTAAAAATAACTCCTGGCTTCCTATATTTAGAATAAAATCCAATTCCATGCATACGAAGCCCTACAGTGCATTTATCTGGCTATCACGTACCTGACCTCATCTTGTACCACTTGCCCTTAGTTACTGTGCTCTGACCTGTCTGTTCCTCCAGGTCACTGAGATCCCTCCTCTCTTTAGGGCTTTGTAATAGCTGTTACTTCTGTCTGAAATATTCCTTCCAGATCTTAATGTGGGTTGGTGGGGGATGGTGGGGGTTGGTTGGGGTATGCGTGTGGGAAGTAATGCTCCTTGTAGTTCAGGGCTCACCCCAGATGTTACCTCCTGAGAGGCAACATTAGACCTAATCTAAAGTAGCCCTTGGTCATTCAGATCACTGGTTTGTTTTCTTCATGCCACCCCCCCTTCCACATTATCTTCGTATGGTATGTGTCTACACCTCATTTCCTGCCACACACACATAATCTTCCTCCCTGATAGCATATAAACTCCATGCAAGTAGAGACTCTCCTGGTCCTATTCGCAGCTGTAGCTGCAATGTCTCCTACTGAATAGCATATAGTAGGTATTCAATAAATAATAGATGCAATGAATTTAGTGAAAGAAGGGGACCTTGGGCAAGGCTCATTCAATATAACAGCATGCATTTAATATAATAGTTATTATTTCCTAGTTCCTTTGATCATCTTTCTAGCTCTGTTGTCTGAGAAAGCAAGGATTACATATAAAAATACAGTGTGTCTCAATTTAAAGGGTCATTTTTATTTCTGGTTACTGATCCTCTCCTCTTGGTCTCCTCCAACTGAAAAAGAAGAAAGGGGAGGAGGGGGAAAAGGAACAGCAGCAGTCACGCTTCAGTATAATTTTATACCAACTGTTTTAGAATAAATCTTTAAAATTGATAATATCCAATGTTAATGAGGTTGTGAAAAAAATAGTACATTGATAAACCACTAGTGCAAATAAATGATGATAGCATTTATTAAGCAGTTACTACGTGCTAAATACTTGACATGCTTCATTTCATTTTGTCCTCACAACCCTATGGGATAGAGAACTATTATTGTTCCCATTTTATGAATCAAGAAATTGAGGCTCAAGGAGGTTGAGTAACTTGACTATGAAAACAGTATGTTGACACACTTTTTATTTATTTTATTATTTATTTATTTATTATTATTATTATTATTTTTGAGACAGAGTCTCACTTTTTGCCCAGGCTGGAGTACAGTGGAGTGGTCTCAGCTCACTGCAACTTCTGCCTCTTGGGTTCAAGTGATTCTCGAGCCTCAGCCTCCCGCATAGCAGGGACTACAGGTGTGCACCACCATACCCGGCTAATTTTTGTATTTTTAGTAGAGACAGGGCTTTGCCATGTTGGCCTGGCTTGTCTTGAACTCCTGGCCTCAAGTGATCCACCTGCCTCGGCCTCCCAAAATGCTGGGATTACAGGTGTGAGCCACTGCAACTGGCCAGGCAGAACCCTTTTTTAAGGCAAAGGAAGTGATGTCCTAGAGCAATATTAACATTTATATCCTTTGACTTAGTCCAATCTTGCAAATTTGTTTTCTGGAATAATTCAAAAGAAGAAAAGAACTACATGCACAAAGACCTTCAACACAGCATAATCTTAAATAGTAAAAAAGTAAAACCAGGCCTGGCATAGAGGCTCATCCTATAATCCTATCACCTAGGAGGCTTAGGTGGAAGGATCACTTGAGCCCAGAAATTTGAGACCAGCTTGAACAATAGAGTGAGAGTGAGACCTCGTCTTTATAAAAAGTACAAAAATGAGCCAGGCATGGTAGCACATGCCTGTACTTGGGAGAGGCTGAGGAGAGAGGATCACTTAAGCATGGGAGGTTGAGGCTGCATGAGCAGTAATCAAACCACTGCACTCCAGCCTGGGTTACAAAGTGAGACCCTGTCTCAAAAAAAAAAGTAAAAACAACTTAAATGCCAAACAAGAGAACGTTTAATTTATAGAACATCCACATCCTCAGAAATACTGAGCAGTACTGTTCTACCCTGATAGATGAAATGGATGTGAATGTTGCTGATCTTTTCTGAAGAAGCAGTCCCACTACACTAAAGATGAGCTGGAGACTGTTCACCTACTTTGTACTCCTGTTTGGAAATATTTAGGGGTAGTTTCTATGTAATGGGGTTTATGTGAACTCTCTTCTCATACCCCCTCCCCCAGGAAAAGCTCTTGGTATTTTCCTATCCACTTTTATTTTATTTTATTTTATTTATTTTTTCGAGATGGAGTCTTGCTCTGCCGCCCAGGCTGGAGTGCACTGGTGCAGTCTCAGCTCACTGCAACCTCTGCCTCTCGGGTTCAAGCGATTCTCCTGCCTCAGCCTCCCCAGTAGCTGGGACTACAGGCGCACGCACTACCACACCTGGCTAATTGTTTTTGTATTTTTGTTAGAGACGGGGTTTCCCTAAGTTGGCCAAGCTGGTCTCGAACTCCTGACCTCAGGTGATCTGCCCACCTCGGCCTCCCAAAGTGCTGGGATCACAGGTGTAAGCCACCGCGCCCAACCTCCTATCCACTTTTAAATAATGTATTGCTCTAAATCTTCTTCATTAAACATTTAAAACTTTTCCCATAAAAATAATTATAGAACATCAACATAATTGAATATCATATGGCGATTGAAAATGTTTCCATGGTATATACAGTAAATTAAAAATCAAACTGTGAAAATGAATATACAATATTATAATAACCATTTAGAATATATGTACTTGAATTAGGACCAAAAGGGAATAACTGTAAAATAAAATTAGTTGTGTTAAGACTGTGGTATTGGTGTAATCCCAGCACTTTGGGAGGCTGAGGTGGGTGGATCACCTGAGGTCAGGAGTTCAAGACCAGCATGGCCAACATGGTGAAACCTTGTCTCTACTAAAAATACAAAAATTAGCTGGGCGTGGTGGCGGGCACCTATAATCCCAGCTACTCGGGAGGCTGAGGCAGGAGAATTGGTTGAACCTGGGAGGCAGAGGTTGCAGTGAGTGGAGATCATGCCATTGCACTTCAGCCTGGGTGACAGAGTAAGAGACTCCGTCTCAAAAAAAAAAAAAAAAAAAGCTTGTGGTATTATAGGAGGGTTTTTGTTTTTGTTTTTTGCTTTTTTTGAGATGGAGTCTCACTCTGTCACCCAGGCTGGAGTGCAGTGGTGCTATCGCAGGTTCACGCCATTCTCCTGCCTCAGCCTTCCGAGTAGCTGGGACTACAGGCACTCGCCACCACACTCGGTTAATTTTTTTGTATTTTTAGGAGAGACAGGGTTTCACCGTGTTAGCCAGGATGGTCTTGATCTCCTGACCTCGTGATCCACCCACCTCGGCCTCCCAAAGTGCTGGGATTACAGGCGTGAGCCACCACGCCCAGCATAGGAGGGTTTTTTTAAAAACAAAATTTGCTTTAATGTGACTGTATTGTTTTTACTGTTAAAAAATAAATCAGAAAAGATACCCATGATAATGGGAAAGAATGTTGAATTAACCCTACATGTGCTCTGCTGAAGAGAAACCTAAATAAATCATTGAACTAAAGTCAATATTTTGGTCAATACAAGGCATCTGAGGATATCCAACAAACTTGAGAAATCCATTTTTACAACTGCTTTAATGAATTTATCAGCAATTTTGAAGACTCTTGGGTGATATCCATTTGGGATCTGTGGTAACTCTTCTCAATGTCATGGTCCACCTTTTGTCCAGGCTTTAAGTTAGCACTTTTGTTCAGTATAGCTTTAGGCACCAGTGATTTTATAGTTCTGACTTTTGGTCTTGTTCTTGTATACCATGTGTCTCCTTCAGAGAAGCCACATTTATGTATCCAGCCTCAGAATTCTGTGAACACACAAGATTCTCAGGGGACTTTTCAGGGGACTTTGAACTTGCCATTGCTTCTTTTGACTTGATCTCTTCAGTCTCTTGAAGACTTGCAAATGACTCTACCAAACCTTTTCCTGAAAAACTAAGAAATGCCATATGTGAGGACATCATGTACATAGAGTTTGTTGGTAGCAGTTCAGGGTTACAGGGATACAGGCATTGATAGAATTTCAATTTTTTGCAACTGTTACACAGAGAAAGCCAAATAAAATTTACCTTAAACCTATGTTCATATTTTATTTCCTACCTTAAGTCAGGATTCTGTGGGGTTTAGGGTTGAAGGAGTGGCAAGGGGAGGAATTGGAAGAAGATTCAAGTAATTCATGTAGAGAAAATGACCCCAGAATGCTATGCCTTCTCAAGCCAGCAATCCAGGACTAGTTAGGCAGCCATGACTCTCAGGCATGGCTGACAGTCCATCTCAGATAGACTTTACTTTACTTGTCTTGACTTTACTAACCTGGAGTTTGATAAAGGCAATATTTCATTCACTACTTCAGATTCAAGGATGTCACTAATTATTGTTTCCTAAAAGGAAAGAAAGGATGAATGTGAAAAGTTATAATGATAAACCATTAGCTATATGATCCTAGAAAAAATATATATATAATAGATAAAATACCTGCACATAGTACAAACAATGAAAAACATAAAAGGGTATAGAATGAAAAGCTGGTTGCCCTCTCTCTCTCTATATATATAATCTATCTATATCTATCTATAGACGATCTATCTATATCTGTCTGTCTATCTAGTTTTACACACATGGTACTATACATACTATCTTCACCTTGCTTCTTTTGTTATATAAATTTTGGAGATATTGCAGAAAATTTTATTTTTAAAATAACTGCTTTGTTGAGAAGTAATTCACATACTATAAAGTTTTCCCTTTTAACGGGTTCCATTCAGTGCTTTCTAATGTACTCACACACTTATGCAACCATCACCACTGTCTAATTCCAGAATATTTTCATCACCCCCCAAAAAAGCCCATACCCGGGAGCAGTCTACTCCCCATTTATTCCTCCCCCGAATCCTTGGCAATCACTAATATACTTTCTGTCTTTATGGATTTCCTTATTCTGGATGTTTCATATAAATGGGATCATACAATATGTGGCCTTTTATGTCTGCCTTCTTTAAAATATTATCATGTTTTCAAGCTTCATTATGTTATAGTAAGTATCAATAGTTTATGTCTTTTATGGCTGAATAATATTCCAGTGTTTGGATAAAATACATTTTGTTTATCCATTCATCAGGGGATGCAGAGTGGGTTGTTTTCACTTTTTAGTTATTATGAATAATGCTGCTATGAATATTTATCTACAAGTTTCTGGTAGGACATATATTTTTATTTCTCTTGGATATTGTGATGGTCAGAAAGTTTTTTAAAATTTTTATTTATACTATTGAATATTGACAAATTATAAGTGCCTATACTTACGGGGTACAAAGTGATGCTATGATATATAATATGGAATGATTGAATTGAGGTAATTAACATATCCATCACCTCAAATACTTACTCCTCCGGTCTAACTGAAACATTGCACCTTTGGCCAACATCTCCCCATTGCCTCCCCACCCCTCAGCCTCTGGTAACCAGCATTTTGCTCTATGCTTACATGTGTTCAATTGTTTTAGATTCCACATTTAAGTGAGAAGATGTGGTATTTGTTTTTCTGTGCCAGGCTTTTTTCACTTAGCATAATGTCCTCCAGGTTCACCAATGTTGTTGCAAATGACAGAATTTCCCTCCTTTTTAAGGTTAAATAGTATTGTATCATATATATATACCACATTTTCACACACCATAGTGTATATCACATACTGACTTCAAATCCTTTGGATGTATACCCAGAAGTAAGACTGCTGGATCATATGGTAGTTCTATTTTCACTTTGTTGGGGAAACTCCACACAGTTTTCCATAGTTGCTGTACTAATTTATATTCCAAACAACAGTGTACAAGATTTCCCTTTTCTCCACATCCTTGCCAACACATTATCTTTCATATTTTTGGTTTGTTGAGATAGGGTGTTGCTCTGTTACCCAGGCTGGAGTGCAGTAGCATGAACATAGTTCACTGCAGCCTTGACCTCCTGGGCTTAAGGAATCCTCAGACCTCAGCCTCCTGAGAAGCTACAACCACAGGTGCACACCACCACACCCAACTAATTAAAACAAAAAAAATTTTTTTTTGTAGATACAGGGTCTTGCTGTGTTGCCCAGGCTGGTCTGGAACTCCTGACTTCAAGCAATCTTCCCACCTCAGCCTCCCAAACTGCTGGGATTACAGGTTTGGGCTACCATGCCTGGCCCTTATCTTTCATCTTTTTGATAACAGTCATTTTGACAGGTGTGAGGTGATATCCCATTGTGGTTTTAATGTGCATTTCCATAACGATTCATGATGTTGAGTTTTTTTTTTTTCATATATCTGTTGTCCATTTGTATGTCTTTTTTTGAGAAATGTCTATTCAGGCCCTTTGCCTACTTTTTAATTGGGTTGTGTTCTTGCTATTGAGTTGAGATCCTTATATATTTTGGATATTAATCCCTTATCAGATGTGTAGCTTACAGATATTTTCTCCCAATCCATAGGTTGCCTCTTCACTCTGCTAATTGTTTCTTTTGCTGTGCAGAAGCTTTTTAGTTTGATATAATCCCATCCCATTTGTATATGTTTGTTTTTGTTCCCTGAGCTTTTCGTGTCACATTGGAAAAATTGTTGTCCAGGTCAGTATCATGTAGTTTTTCCCCTATGTAGTGTTCTTCTAGTAGTTTTACAATTTCAGGTCTTGTCTTTAAGTCTTTAATCCATCTGGAGTTGATTTTTTAATGTGGTGTTAGGTAACGGTCCACTTTCATTCTTCTGCACATAGATACCCAGTTTTCTCAATACTGTTTTGTTGAAGGGACTGTCCTTTTCTCAATGTCATTTTCATCCTTTGTCAAAAAATTAACTGACTGTAGGCCAGGTGTGGTGTCTGACACCTATAATCCCAGCATTTTGGGAGGCCAAGGCAGAAGCATTGCTTAAGCCCAGGAGTTTGAGACGAGCCTGGGCAACATGACAAGACCCCATCGCTACAAAAAATTTAAAGAATTAGCTGAGTGTGATGGCGTGCACCTATGGTTCCAGCTACTTGGAAGGCTGTGGTGGGAGGATTGCTTGAGCCCAGGAAGTTGAGGCTGCAGTGACCTATGATTGCACCACTGCTCTCCAGCCTGGGCAACAGAAAAAGAAAAATCAATTGTAAATGTGTGGGTTTGTTTTTAGGCTCTCTATGCTGTTTCATTTGGTCAGTGTGTCTATTGCCAGTCCCATGTTGTTTTAATTACTGTAGTTCTGTTATACACACACACACACACACACACACACACACACACACATATTTTTTTAGACAGGGTCTTGTTCTGTTACCCAGGCTGGAGTGCAGTGGCACAATCATGGCTCACTGCAACCTCTACCACCTGGGCTCAAGCAATCCTCTTGCCTCAGCCTCCCAAGTAGCTGAGATTACTATGCCCGGCTAATTTTTTACTTTTTTGTAGAGATGGGGTTTTGCAATGTTGGTCTTGAACTCCTGGGTACAAGCTGGTCTCAAACTCCTGGGCCCAAGCAATCTGCCCCCCTCAGCCTCCCAAAGTGCTGGGATTACAAGCCTGAGCCACCGTGCCCAACCTGTAATATAGTTTGAAATCAGGTAGTATGAGGCCTCCAGCTTTGTTCTTTCTGCTGAATATTGTCTTGGCTATTTGGGGGTTTTGTAGTTCCACATGAATTTTAGGACTGTTTTTTCTATTTCTATGAAAAATGACATTGGAATTTTGATAGGTATTGCACTGAACCTATAGATTGCTTTGGGTGGTATGGGCATTTTAGCAATATTAATTCTTTCGATTCATGAACATTAATATCTTTTCATTTATTGTATTTTCTTCAATTTATTTCATCAAAGTTTTGTAGTTTTAAGTATACGGATCTTTCACCTCTTTGGTTAAATTTATTCCTAAGTAGTTTATTTCTTTTGAAGTTATTGTAAATGGTATTATTTTCTTGATTTCTTTTTTGGATAATGTGTTGTTGGTGTATAGAAGCACTACTGATTTTGGTGTGTTGATTTTGTATCCTGCAACTTTACTATATTTGCTTCTTCTAACAGTTTTTAGGGATTTCTATATATAAGATCATGTCAACAAGTAGACACAATTTCAGTTTCCTTTCCTATTTGGATGCCTTTTATTTCTTTCTCTTGCCTAATTGCTCTGGCAAAGATTTCCAGCATATATGAAATAGAAGTGGTGAGCGTGGGCATCCTTGTCTTGTTCTTGATCTTTGAGAAAAAGCTTCCAACTTTTCACCATTGAGTATAATGTTAGCTGTGGGCTTGTCATATATGGCCTTTATTGTATTGAGGTATATTCCTCCTAAACCTAATCTTTTGAGAGTTTTTATCATGAAAGGATTTGAATTTTGTCAGATGCTTTTTCTGTATGTAATAAGATGATCATATGGTTTTTGTCCTTCATTCTATTAATGTGGTGTATCATGTTTATTGATTTGCTTATGTTGAGCCATCCTTGTATTCCTGGGACAAATCTCACTTGATCATGGTGAATGATCTTTTTATAGTCTTGCCTGGTTTTGGCATCTGGGTAATGCTGGCCTCATTTAATGAGTTTGTTAGTATTCCCTCCTCTTTATTTTTTTTGAAGAGTTTGAGTAAGATTGGTATTCCTTCTTTAAATATTTGGTGGACTTCAGGAGTGAATCCAGCAGGTTCTGATCTTTTCTTTGATGGAAGACTTTTTATTATGGCTTTGATCTCATGATTCATTATTGGTTTGTTGAAGTTTTCTATTTCTTCATGGTTCAATCTTGGTAGGTTGTATGTTTCTAGAAATTTATCCATTTCTTCTAGGTTTTCCTATTTGTTGGCATATGGTTATTCATAATAGTCTCTAATGATTCTTTGTATTTCTGAGATCTCAGTTGTTATGTCTCCTTTTTCATTTCTGATTTATTTATTTGGGTCTTCTCTCTTTTTTTCTTAGTTAGTCCAGCTAAAGATTTGTTGATTTTGTTTATCTTAAAAAAAAAAACCCAACTTTTTGTTTAATTGATCTTCTATATTGTTCTTTTAATCTCAATTTCATTTATTTCTGCTCTAATCTTTTTTGTTTGTTTGTTTTGTTTTGAGACAGAGTCTTGCTCTGTCACCCAGGCTGGAGAGCAGTGGCGTGATCTCGGCTCACTGCAACCTCCACCTCCCAAGTTCAAGTGATTCTGCTGCCTCAGCCTCCCAAGTAGCTGGGATTACAGGTGCATGCCACCACGCCCAGCTAATTTTTTGTATTTTTAGTAGAGACAGGGTTTCACTGTGTTAACCAGGATGGTCTCAATCTCCTGACCTTGTGATCCGCCTGCCTTGGCCTCCCAAAGTGCTGGGATTATAGGTGTGAGCCACTGCGCCCAGCCTGCTCTAATCTTTATTATTTCTTTCCTTGTATCAATTTTGGGTTTGGTTTGTTCTTGCTTTTCTAGTTTCTTGAGGTGCATCTTCAGGTTATTTGAAGTCTTTCCACTTTTTTGATATAGGTGTTTATTGTTATAAACTTCCCTCTTAAGGCCAGGCATGGTGGCTTATGCCTATAATCCCAGCACTTTCGGAGGCTGAGGCGGGTGGATCATCTGAGGTCGGGAGTTCCAGACCAGCCTGACCAACATGGAGAAACCCTGTCTCTACTAAAAATACAAAATTAGCCAGGCATGGTGGCACATGCCTGTAATCCCAGCTACTCAGGAGGCTGAGGCAGGAGAATTGCTTGAACCCGGGAGGCAGAGGTTGCAGTGAGCCAAGATTGCGCCATTGCATTCCAACCTGGGCAACAAGAGTGAAATTCCATCTAAAAACAAACAAACAACAACAAAAAACTTCCCTCTTAATATTGCTTTTATCATATCCCATAGATTTTGTATTCCCGTTTCCATTTGTTTCAAGATATTTTAAAATTTCCATCTTAATTTCTTAATTAACCCATTGGTCATTTGGGAATATGTTGTTTTATTTCCATCTGTTTGTGTAGTTTCCAAGGTTTTTCCTGTTATTGATTTCTAGTTTCATTTCATTGTGTTCAAAGAAGATACTTGACACAATTTCTATTTTTCGAATTTGTACTTGTTTTGTGGTCTAAGATATGGTCTATTCTGAAAAATGTTCTATGTGCTGATGAAAAGAATGTGTATTCTGCAACAGTGGGTATGTTCCATAAGTGTCAGTTAGATCTACTAGGTCTAGTGTGTAGTTTAACTCCACTATTTGTTGATTTTCTGTTAGGATGATCTGTCCATTATGGAGAGTTGGGTGTTAAAGTCCCCACTATTATTATGTTGCAGTCTATCTCACTTTAGGTCTATTAATGTTAGCCTTATATATTTGGGAGCTCTGGTGTTGGATGCATAGATATTTATAATTGTTATATTCTCCTGCTGAATTGGCCCTTTTATCATTATATAGGTTACCCTCCTTGTCGTTTTTAGTCTTTGACTTGTAGTCTAATTTATCTGATATGACTATACCTAGTCCTGCTCCTCTTTGGTTTCCAGTTGCATGGAATGTCTTTTTCCACTCCTTTTCAGTCTCTGTGTGTCTTTATAGATGAGATGGGTTTCTTGAGGGCAGCATATAGTTGGGTTTTATTTCTTTATCCATTCAGCTACTTGCTGACTTTTATTTTTTTGCATTGATTTTATTTATTTTATTTTTTTTTGAGATGGAGTCTCACTCTGTCACCCAGGCTGGAGTGCAGTGGCTCAGTCTTGGCTCACTGCAACCTCTGCCTCCCAGGTTCAAGTGATTCTCCTGCCTCAGCCTCCTGAGTAACTGGGATTACAAGCACATACCACCACGCCCAGCTAATTTTTTTGTATTTTTAGTAGAGATGGGGTTTCACCATGTTGGCCAGGCTGGTCTCGAACTCCTGACCTCAGGTGATCATCCACCGCAGCCTCCCAAAGTGGATTACAGGCATGAACCACCGCACCCAGCCAAATCTTTAATGCTAGATCCCTGCCTCCTTTTTGGCTCTAGGTGGCACCTTAAGCCCAGGTTCACCTTGGCTCTAGTAAATGGTGAGAGCACTGCCTGTCCCAAATAGGGGAGGTCCCAAAGGGATTATCCTGGCAGTGAGGGAAGGCTGTCTAGGGGCTAATGCCCAGGAGACCTGGGGGACATAGCTCCTACAGCCACTCTTATGTCTTCTTTGGCTGAGTTACAGAGCAGAGTCCCACCTCTTCTGTTTCAGGGATATTTCAGGGATATGCCTGTCTTCAGGGATATTTCTGCCTGCAGGAAGTTGTGATACTACTACCTGTGGGTTAAGACAAGGACAGGTTTCTGGCTAGGAAACCCAAGAAAGTGGGGAATCTGTTTGACTACCTGTTTTACTTTTTCCAGTGTAGAAACCATAAGTTGAGAGATTTTCCAAACAGTGGGTGCCTGGCAGAATGTGGGGAAGGGTATTGTGGATGTGGAAGTTGGATTCTCCTACCATCTGCTCAGAGTGTTTCCACTTCTCTGTGGCCTCAGGAACTGACTCATCCTCATGCTGGAGTTCTGCATTGTTGCTGGTGAAGACCTCAGTGCTGTATATTTCTTTCTGTTTCTTTGTTGGAGGGAGAGAAGCCAGCTTGCCTCTATGCCACCATTTTGGAACAGGAAACTCCTTAAGATTCTAAGTTTAAAAACAATTTTGGAGTTATTTATTCCAATAGGTATCAAGATGTTAGAAGTTAGTACCTTTGACACATACGGAATATTGAGTTTGATGTGCTATAGTTCTGATCCATGTGACCATTCTTATCTTGATTCAAGGATAACAATATGGATCGCAAAGCTATTGGTCCCAGACACACTCCATTAAGTCTTCTAACTCAGCACTTGTAATACTATAGTACTTATTTACAAATGTGTCTGTCCTTCTCTAGTAGACCAAAGGCCTCTGAAAACAGGGACTATCTTTTTATTCCTAGGACCTAGGCCATTTCCTGGAATTGATAAGTATTCGTTGAATGAATAAGTAAAAGAATGAATGACTAGACAATAGAAAACAGTTGTGGCTCAAGGAAAGACATAAATTACTGGATATCAAGCCACACTACTTGGCAGTTCTACTTTTGACAAAATCAGAGAAAAAAAAAACAAAAACCCACTCATATAGCTTGGAAATAATCACCTCTGTGAGACCAAACAAGTCTTACAGCAACAGTGATCAACAAGCAGGATCTACTATCCAGTATCTTGGGAAGAAACATCTAGTAGGTGATATAAACCAGAGAAGAAAGTAATCAACCTCCATCTTGGTTTCAGAATATGATTCTGTTCATTGAAGTCCCTCTTGCTGACTTGCTTACCAGACAGACTATGGACCTGATCTGAACCTGTACTATTTTCTGCATCTCTCTGTATTTGGCCACTTGTCTGCTTGGACTTTTGGAACATAATTGCTTCTCTTTCACTCAGATGCTCTCTTTAGGCTTGACTCTTTGCCATAGCAAACTTCACTTTACTTCACTGAGTCTCAGATTTGCTCATGTTTTAGATGGGGCTAGAATCACACATGGCAAACAGTGCTGTTGAGAATAAGGCACATATGTTAAAACACTGAATATTTATTCATTCTCAAATATTTATGGAGTACCTGTCCATAGGTACAGTAATATATGAGATACACTCCTTGCCCTCCAGGAACTCACTGCTGAGTTAATGAGATAGAGAAGAAAAAGGGCAATGACAATACAGTGTATTAAGGAAGAAGCTATCAGGCATATACAAATTGCTTGGAGATCACACAGGAGGAGATAGTTTACTAAAATCTGGCTGATCAAGAGCAGTCTCAGGGTCTGCTATCCTGGTGTGCAGCCAAGAGCCTCTTTGCCACAGCCTACCATGAGGCCAAGAGCCCAGCTACAGCTATATAAAGATGAAGGCAAGAGACAGCACAGCAGCCGTAGCAACCCGAACTTCACATTAAAGGCAGGCCCAGTAGGAAGCACACATCTTACCTCTCCTCTGCGAATATGGATGCTCCTTATAATTCGCTCTAAGAAGCCAATCTGCTGTGTGAGACGAAGACTATTTTCCTGTAATTGCTTATTTTCTTTATCCATGTAAAGTACCCTAAGAATGGCATAAATCAGTGGCATGATTAGAAATTTCTGTATCATTACTAAAAACCCAAAACTACATCCCACTTCCCACTGGCCCTGGATCTTAGACTACTGTCCAGATTTTAGAAGCAAGTTTGACAGAATAATTCCCACCATATTCCAAGAACAAGTGTGTTGTTTAATACTGAGTGTCAACTTGATTGCATGGAGGGATACGAAGTATTATCCTGGGTGTGTCTGTGAGGGTGTTGCCAAAGGAGATTAACATTTGAGTCGTGGGCTGGGGAAGGCAGATCCACTCTTAATCTGGTGGGCACAATCTAATCAGCTTCCAGTGAATATAAAGCAGGCAGAAAAACGTGAAAAAGAGAGACAGGCCTCGCCTCCCAGTTTACATCTTTCTCCCATGCTGGATGCTTCCTGCCCTCAAACACAGGACTCTGAGTTCTTCAGTTTTGGGACTCGGACTGGCTCTCCTTGCTCCTCAGCTTGTGGACAGCCTATTGTGGACCTTGTGATTGTGTAAGTTAATACTTAATAAACTCCTCTTTATATATATATATATATACTCTCCTTTACATATACATATTTATGTCTCCTATTCTGTTCTTTTCCTCTAAGAGAACCCTAATACACCAAGTAAAAGTTAATAAACTTCTGGGCTGTACATGGTTATTAAATACATGTACAAGAGTATTAATTCTAGCCCTTGAAAAATTTAAGGAAGGATATGATCCCATTTAGGGTGGGAATGAAACAAGAGAGACTCTGTATCCCTTCAAATATTGTAGCTACATAGCTTGTATCTGGTTCTGTTCTCATACTGATCGGATTCTGATTTCTTGTGAAGTAGAAATAGTGGTAGCAGCAGCAGCAACCATGTTTCAAGTACTTGCCATGTACTTATGCACTGTAACCTACCCACACAGTAAGCACTTACAACTTTTCATGTATTAGCTCATTTAATATGCACAGCAACCTGACGAAATATACACTGTTGTGACAAATCTGAGCCTCAGTTTCCTTATTTGTAAAATGAGGAAATACTCCTTGGAAGAAACTTACTCTAAGGAAAACATTCAATCCAGTCCAGGTGATTGTGTCATCAGTAGGGCAAGACAGAAAGATGATTAATGTTAATGCAAAGGTAATGAGTTAATTGTGTTGGATCCTGACTGTCAGAAGCTATGACAGTTTGAGAAGAGCAATGATTTATATGGGACATCTAAAAGGGGAGACACAGACAGTAAAAGATCAGAGATTCTCCAAGCCTGCCCAGAGACGTGTGCCCAAAGCAGTGGACAAGAACATTCCAGTCTGCTTGGCAGTCCTCTCCCCAGACTATGGTGCTATGGTCTAGGGCCAAGCTGCTGAGGTCCACATGCTGCTCTGTCACTGACTGGGCTGAGTGAGTTCCCTCACCTCTCTAGACCTTGGCTTCCTATCTGTAAAATAAGGCTAATAGTGCCTCTCTCCTGAGATTGGTGTCAGGATTAAATGAATGAAAGAGCTTAGAACAGTGCCTAGCATATAGTAATTGCTCAGACAAATCTTAATCATTCCAGTTATTATTGGTGACATTATTTGTTAACATCAACCCACTCTCTTTGATTATAATTAAAGTCTCCTATGAAGAAGAGAATGCTCAGGCTGGCTGATATATGACTTATTTTCTGCTTATAATATTTCTCATTAAAAATTAATACACTGATATCCTGTGGATTTCATGAATTTAAGTTACTTCTGTGAGCCTAATTCTCTCTTGTTCTACCTTGATTCCATAGGTATCCAATAATAAAAATGTGGATCAACACACACAAAATGACAGCCCAGAATGCACACAGCCAAGTCCTCAGTGAGGCAATGACATTATGAAACAGCCTATCTAAATAGCCAACCAGCCTCCTCCATGATATTTTTCTCTTTAATTTAACAATTTCTGCCACTTGTATGATCTGCCAAAAACAGCAGACAGCAGAGCGAGAGTCATAGGGTAGGCTACAAACTCAAAGGACAGTCTCTAGAACCATCTCTTTGTTGAGGGAGAAACATCCTCTTGTGGAGTTTATTGGCTCCCAGGCAGGATGGCACCTACCTGCTCTGGATGGAAGATATCGTCCATTTGTTGCTGTGGATCAACTGTTCTTGCTCTATGACTTGCTCCTGAAGTTTCCTTTTTTCTAGAAGCAGGGTATCATTTTGGGCAGTGATCTGGTCCTGTATTGCCTTCTCCTAGGGATTTGAAAGTCTCCTAATTACCACAGCAGGGGAAAGTATGATAAATTTAAGAGCAAAAGCCTGTTTCTAAATCTAGCAGAAATTTTCCCTTATTTACTTTTTTTTTCCTGTCCCCTAGTCTGTTTCTATCTGTTTGCTGACATTGTCATTCACTGTAGCTAAATAGTTTTTCAATTTTCAAGAGGTTATTTTATGTCATGTCATATATATTTTTTTGTTTGTTTGTTTGTTTGTTTAAGACAGAACTTGCCCTGTCACCCAGGCTGGAATACAGTGGCGTGATCTCTGCTCACTGCAAGCTCCGCCTCCCGAGTTCATGCTATTCTACTGCCTCAGCCTCCCGAGTAGCTGGGACTACAGGTGCCCACCACCACGCCCGGCTAAGTTTTTTGTATTTTTAGTAGAGATGGGGTTTCACCGTGTTAGCCAGGATGGTCTCTATCTCCTGACCTTGTGATCCGCCCACCTTGGGCTCCCAAATTGCTGGGATTACAGGCTTGAGCCACCGCGCCCAGCCCATGTCATGTATTTTTTTTTCTTCTTTTTCATGACCCTGAAAGTAGTGAGATCATGTTGTTTTTTCTTTGTTTGTTTTGTTTTGTTTTTGACATGGAGTCTTGCTTTGTTGCCCAGGCTGGAGTGCAGTGGCAATATCTCGGCTCACTACAACCTCTGCCTCTCAGGTTTAGCCTCAGCCTCCCGAGTAGCTGGGATTACAGGCATCCACTACCACACACAGCTAATTTTCATATTTTTAGTAGAGACAGGGTTTAGCCATGTTGGCCAGGCTGATCTCAAACTCCTGATCACAAGTGATCTGCCCGCCTAGGCCTCCCAAAGGTTTGGGATTACAGGCGTGAGCCACTGCGTCCAGCTGTTGTTTTTTTTTTTTTTTTTTTTTAGACAGGGTCTAGCTCTGTCATCCAGACTGGGGTGCAGTGGTACAATCATGGCTCACTGTAACCTCACACTCCTGGGCTCAAGCGATCATGTGCCTCAGCCTCCTGAGTAGCTAGGACTACGGGCATGAACCACCACAGCTGGCTAATTTTTAAATTTTTTGTAGAGTCAGATGCCTGGTGCCATGGCTCACACCTATAATCCCAGCACTCTGGGAGGCCAAAGTGGGAGGATTGCTTGAGCCCAGGAGTTTGAGACCAGCCTGGTCAACATGGTGAGACCCCATCTCCACACGCACACACACACACACACACACACACACACACACACACACACACACACACACAAAAGCCATGTGTGGAGTTCAAGGCTGCAATGAGCTAGGATCACACCACTGCACTCTAGCCTGGGTGACAGAATGAGACTCTGTCTCAAAAAAATTGTTTTAAGATAAAAAATAAAATAAAATGGTAGAAACAGGGTCTTGCTCTGTTGCTCAGGCTGGTCTCAAACTCCTGGCCTCAAACTATCCTCCTGCTTCAGCCTCCCAAAGGACTGGGATTACAGGCATGAGACACTGTGCCCAACCTACACGTTTCTTTTAAATAAGATACTAATGTAGGTCATTCAGAAAAGACTGGCCATCTATTATTATTATTAATTTTTTTTTTGATAAAGTTTTTCTCTTTCACCCAGGCTGGAGTGCAGTGGCGCAATCTCGGCTCACTGCAACCTCTGCCCGCTGGGTTCAAGCAATTCTCCTGCCTCAGCCTCCTGAGTAGCTGACATTATAGGTGCCCACCACCACACCCAGCTAATTTTTGTACTTTTAGTAGAAATGGGGTTTTGCCATGTTGGTCAGGCTGGTCTCAAACTCCTGACTTCAGATGATGCACCCACCTCGGCCTCCCAAAGTGCTAGAATTACAGGCATGAGCCACCATGCCTGGCCATCCATCTATTATTAAAGACCTGTAGGATGTAGATTAGATTATGTTCCGAAAAAGCTATTCCAGATTTTAAAGTCCGTCTCAGAGACCCTGCAATATCTAATGGTAGTCTCACCTGTTATAATTTAAAGACATTTAATTAATAATGTATTGGTAAGGATTGAGAATAGAAGCAATCATCCCACAGATAAACCCTAGACAGCTCTAACTGGATTAAAAAGTGTACTGCATGAGGAAGGTGACTGACACCTTGTCCTTGGGAAATACTGTATTTTTTAAAACAAACAAAAATTCCAGACACATGCTGTGATAATAGGATAAAATGAGAAAGTCTGGTTTGAGTGGTCACAACAGAAGTCTCAATTGACTCATTCTATAAAGAAAAAGCTGAAGGAATGAAGCCAAAAGAAGTGGCATTACTTTTTGGAGACTTAGAAAGAAATCCGGCATTTTTATGCTCAGTGCTCTGGTCCTTGGGCCCTAAAATACATAAAATAAGAATTCCTAGGTTTGTACCACTGTGGCATTAAAAGCTCTAACATCAGTCTTCTCTAGGCTAAGTCGTTCTAATTCTGTTAACAATTTCTCATGTGAACAATGAATCCACCAATTAACATTCTTCTAAGATTTTTTTTTTTTTTTTGAGACGAAGTTTCACTCTTTTCACCTAAGCTGGAGTGCAATGGTGCAATCTTGGCTCACTGCAACTTCTACCTCCCTGGTTCAAGCAATTCTCCTGCCTCAGCCTCCCAAGTAGCTGGGATTACAGGCACGAGCCACCACACCTGGCCCTTCTAAGAGATTATATACCAAAAAAAGGAAAATAACATCTATGAAAAATGTGTATGTACCAAGTACCACTTTAGAAATTTTATGTTTTAATACTCACAAAAGCCTTGTGTATGTAAGGTAGGAATTATTTCCCTCATTTTACAGATGAGGAAAGTGATACACAGAGACTTGTCCAAGCTTACGGGCAGGGCTAGAATTTGAATCCAAGTCTATTTAAGGCCAAAGCCCACAGTACCCTTCAATGGCAGTGAGCAAAAGATCCAATTATTTTCTCAGCCTCTGCTTATTTGGGAGCTCCAGCATATTTTATGAAGACCTGTGGTTATTTGGGTAGGTGCATTAGTTTCCTAGGGCTGCCATAACATTTTCTCATAGTTTTGAGTGATAGAAATCTGAAATCACATTGTTGTCAGGGTTAATTACTCATGGGGGCTCCAGGAGAGATTGTGTTGCATGCCTTTCTCCTAGCTTCTGGTGGTTGCCAGCAACCCTTGCTATTTCTTGGCTTGTAGCTGTATCATTCCAGTCTCTGAATTCATCATCATGAGGCATTCTTCCCCTGTCTGTGTCTGTCTGTGTGTTTTCCCCTCTTCCTATAAGGACAGCAATCATCTTAGATTGATGATTCACCCTAATCCAGGATAATCTCACTTAACTAATTGTATCTGCAAAGACCCTATTTCTATATAAGGTCACATTCTAAGGTTCTAGGACATGAATTTGAGGGACGCTATTCAACCCAGTGTAGTCAGGAAGAAAGCTAGCATGCCTGTTGAAAGCAGAAGACTGTTTTTCTGGCCTAGAAGCAAAATGCAAAAGTATGAAAAAGAACTGATAATATAGAAATAGGCTGATGATATGTCTGATGGACCCATGAACTAGGGTGGCTACTTTTTTTTCCTTTCTTTCTCTTACTCTTTATTTATTTATTTATTTTTTTAGATGGAGTTTCGCTCTTGTCCCCCAGGCTAGAGTGCAATGGCATGATCTCAGCTCACTGCAACCTCCGCCTCTTGGGTTCAAGAGATTCTCTTGCCTCAGCCTCCTGAGTAGCTGGAATTACAGGCCTGTGCCACCATGCTCGGCTAATTTTTTTGTATTTTCAGTAGAGATGGGATTTCACCATGTTGGCCAGGCTAGTCTCGAACTCCTGACCTCAGGTGATCTGCCCACCTCGGCCTCCCAAAGTGCTGGGATTACAGGCGCAAGCCACCGTGCCCTGCCTCTTTTTTTTTTTTTTTTTTTTTGCCCATGGGTGCTATTAAAATGGATTACTACTTTTTCTTATACACTTTCCATAGCCTTTTCCTAGTTCTAAGCTGGATCTCAGTCTCTAAAAGTTTGAAAAATTAATGGCAAAAAAAGGAGGTCTGCAAAAATCCAACTTATTTTTCTTCTCTCACTATAGTTTAGAGTATCAAGAGGATTTTTTATTTTAGTTAGAGACAGAGCTTCTCTATGGTGCCCAGGCTGGAGTGCAGTGGCTATTTATAAGCACAATTATAGCCCACTGTAAACCTTGAACTCCTGGCCTCAAGCAGTCCTCCTGCCTTGGCCTCCCAAAGTGCTGGAATTACAGGCATGAACCATTGCACACAGCCAATTTTTTAAAACTAAGAATGCAATATTTGTGACCCACCTATTATATTCCAAAAATGCTTTATTGTGTATAGTCTGGGAATTCTTGACCTAGAGTCCCAGGATAGTTGATGGAATCACTGAAATTACATTAATGGTTATGGTATCCTTGGCACACAGTGGTGGTATAAAAATTTGTTAAGTGTGGAAATGAATATTTTAGGAATGATGATAGAGTTCTCAATATTCTGAAAGGGCTAGTGATCCCAAGAAGGGAAAACCTTACTGGCCTAGTCAGTTACTCTCCATCTTGAATTTATATAGTTTAATAATCCCACAACCATTCTGCATTTGATTCTATTAATCTGTCCCATTTCCTGTTTATTCATCCACCACTAAGTCACAAGGGCAATAAGACAAACAAAAAAGCTTGAAGGCAAGGACTGATAAAGGAGTAAGGATCACCTATTTTCACTGCCATTTAAAACTGACACTGAAGTCTGAGGCAAAATGAGGGCTCCAGAAAGCAGAAGTGAGTTACTGAGAGTGGTTTGGAAGTCTGTGCTCGGGGGTGTTCAAGAAAAGGCATTTCCATCTGAAGAAAGACATTGATCATAAGTTGGCAGTACAGAGTATTTTCAGTATTCAATTCCGTTTAGCAGCACTAGGAGTCTTATGTACTTTTGGTCAGGGCTTAAAGAATTACTTATTGAAAGATGGTGCAAAGAAAAGAAATGAAAACAAGGACTACGAAGGGGTCTCAAATAATTTTTAAAATGAAAAGGCTTTCTCCAAATGGCTGACCATGGGAATCACCAGTGAGCTCTTCACCTTTTATTTTTTCCTCACCTTTTCTATTTTATGTTGCAGGATTCCAATTTCATCTTCAAATTGGTTAATTCTCTTATCTCGTAGTTCTACTTCATTAGTTAAACGATACTTGACTTTTTGAAGCTTGACTTTTTGTTGGTGATGTTTCTCATTATAGTTTCTATAAAAGTAAATTTGAGTTTAGACACATCTGAACACAGTTAAAATTTATTTTGCATCCTCAGTATGCACCTTTCTTGGGTGTCCTCTTCTTGCTTAAGTCAGGGAACTGGCACTGGATGTGGATACTTATCCTGCCTCACATCTTCTTGCCCTCCATTTCAGGGAGTGGGCCAAGGATAACCCCCTACATAACACCAGCTTTAACTACTGCTGTGGACTCAAGTATTTGGCTTATCTTGGTCTTTTTTTTTTTTTTTTTTTTTTTTTTTTTGAGATGGAGTCTTGCTCTGTCACCCAGGCTGGAGTGCAATGGCAGGATCTCAGCTCACTGCAACCTCCGCCTCCCGGGTTCAAGCGATTCTCCTGCTTCAGCCTCCCGAGTAGCTGGGACTACAGGTGCCCGCCACCATGCCCTGCTAATTTTTGTATTTTTAGTAGAGACAAGGTTTCACCATATTGGCCAGGCTGGTCTCGAACTCCTGACCTTGTGATCCGCCTGCCTCAGCCTCCCAAGGTGCTGGGATTACAGGCGTGAGCTACCGCACTTGGACTACCTTGGTCTTGTACTGATGGTTGTGGTATAACTTCAGCATCTGAGTTTAATTTAGGAAACTCCTTGATTTTTTTATTGTGGTATAACTGATTTTTTTATCCCTGACATCTAAATTCTGGCTCCTGTTCCACTAATTCAGTCATTAACTTAAAATTTCCTCGTTCTTGGCTGTATCTTGGACAGTGATATACTCCCTTCAATCTTCTCTAATTTCCAGATGGCTGGGCCTGTTCTCAGTCCTTGCATTGAGTCTGGACCTCTTCTTCTTCTTCTTCTTTTGAGACAGGGTCTCACTCTGTCACCCAGGCTGGAGTGCAGTGGTACAATCACGGCTCACTACATCCTCGACCTCCTGAGCTCAAGCAATCCTCCCACCCCAGCATCCCAAGTAGTGCACACCACCACACCTGGCTAATTTTTTAAATTTTTTGTAGAGATGGGTGTCTCACATGTTGCCCAGGCAGGTCTTAAACTCTGCCTCAAGCTATCCTCCTGCCTCAGCCTCCCAAAGTGCTGGGATTACAGGCATAAGCCACCCAGCGAATCTGGACTTCTAAAAGCCAGTTCCATATAGGTCACTTTCAAGACTGATTCTTAGATACATCTAAGTTATGGCCAATAAGCACATGAAAAGATGCTTAACATTACTAGCCATTAAGGAAATGAAGATCAAAAGCAAAATGAGATACTGCTTCACACGCACTAGGATGGCTAGAATAAAATGACAGATAATAACAAGTGCTGACAAGGATGCAAAGAAATTGGAACCCTTATACACTGCAGGCAGGAATGTAAAATAGTATAGTCTCTTTGGAAAACAGCCTGGCAGTTCCTCAAGTGGTTAAACATAGAGTTGCCATTTTTTTTTTTTTATTTTGAGATGGAGTCTCACTCTGTTGCCCAGGCTGGAGTGCAGTGGCGCGATCTTGGCTCACTGCAAGCACCGCATCCCGGGTTCATGCCATTCTCCTGCCTCAGCCTCCCGAGTAGCTGGGACTACAGGCACCCACCACCACGCCTGGCTAATTTTTTGTATTTTTAGTAGAGACGGGGTTTCACCATGTTAGTCAGGATGGTCTCAATCTCCTGACCTCGTGATCTGCCCGCCTTGGCCTCCCAAAGTGCTGGGATTACAGGCGCCAGCCACCACATCTGGCCTAGAGTTGCCATTTGACCCAACAATTCTACCTAGGTCTATATATTCAAGATAAATGAAAACATATGTCCACACAAAAACTTATACACAAATGTTCATAGCAGCATTATCCATAACAGCCAAAAGGTGGAAACAACCCAGATTGCCATCAACTGATGAGTGGATAAACAAATAGGGTATATCTAGCCAGGCACGGTGGCTCACACCTGTAATCCCAGCACTTTGGGAGGCCAAGGCAGGTGGATCACTTGAGGTCAGGAGTTCAAGACCAGGCTGGCCAACATGATGAAACCCCATCTCTACTAAAAATACAGAAATTAGCTGGGTGTGGTGGCGGGCGCCTGTATTCAGGAGGCTGAGGCAGGAGAATCACTTGAACCCAGGAGGCGGAGGTTGCAGTGAGCCGAGATTGCGCCACTGCACTCCAGCCTGGGCAACAGAGGGAGACTTCATCTCAAAAGATAAACAAACAAAAAAAACCAAATACGGTATATCCATACAATGTCATAAAAAGAAAGGAAGTACTGATACATGCTACAACATGAACCTTGAAAGCATTATTCTAAGTAAAACAAGCCAGGCACAACAGACCAAATATTGTATGATTCCATTTATATGAAATGTCAGTAATAGGCAAATTTAGAGAGAAAGAAAGTAGATTAGTTGTTGCCTAGTCTGGTGGTGGGAAGGGAATTGGGGATAGAGTGATAGTTAAAGAGCATGGGGTTTCTTTTAGGTTGATAAAATGTTCTAATGTTGATTGTGGTAACAATCAAAACATGGACAAAAGCCATTGAACTATACACTTTAAATGAGTGAATTGTATAATATTTGAATTATATCTCAATAAAGCTGTTTAAAAAACCAAAGAAACAAAAGTCTAAGTTACCATTTCAAGCTACTATAATTTCTAATCAGAGTAAACAAGAAAATAGATTAAAGCATCCATACTACCACTAGCCAAACCTCATGGAGCATGAGTGTGATACAAACAAAAAGAATGTTGTTCTTTAAAGTTAAGGAGAAGCTTCACTTTGAACCTACTAGATGTGATTACACCAAATAACTCTAAACAAACCTCTGCATTGTTCACATTTTAGGCCTGATAAATATTTGTTGTGGAAGGCTATAATGTGCACTGTAGAATGCTTAGTAGCATCATTGGCCCCCACCCCCCAGATGCCAGTAGCACCTCCTACAGTTGTAACAACTAAAATGGTCTCCAGATATTGCCAAATGTCCCTTTGCCCTGGAAGGCTGTAATCATTTTTTTTTTTTTTTTTTTTTTTGAGACAGTCTTGCTGTGCAGCCTTGATCTCCCCAGCTCAAGTGATCCTCCCACCTCAGCCTCCTGAGTAGCTGGGACTAGAGGTATGCATCACTATTGATACGGTTTGGCTATCTCCTCACCGAAATCTTATCTTGTAGTTCCCATAATCCCCATGTATCATGGACGGGAGGTGATACCTGGTGGGAGGTAATTGAATCATGGGGGCGGTTGCCTCCATACTGTTCTATTGATAGTGAGTGAGTTCTCATGAGATCTGATGGTTTTATAAGGGGTTTTTCCCCTTTTACTCAGCACCTCTCCTTGCTGCCACCATGTGAAGGACGTGTTTGCTTCTCCTTGTGCCATGATTGTAAGTTTCCTGTGGCCTTCTCAGCCATGCTGAACTATGAGTCAATTAAACGTCTTTCCTTTATAAATTGCCCAGTCTTGGGTATGTCTTCATTAGCAGCATGAGAACTGACTAATACAACTATGCTCAGTTAACTTTTAAAACAATTTTTAGTAGACGCAAGGTCTCGCTATGTTGCCCAGGCTGGTCTCGAACTCCTAGCCTCAAATGATTCTCCCACTTCAGCTTCCCAAAGTGCTAAGATTACAGATATGAGACACGGAGACTGGCCTGGGAGGCTGTGACATTGACAAAGATATATTTGGTCTCCCTCCCGGTTTCCTGGTGGAAAAAAACAAAAACAAAAAAACCTCTTAAGTCCTTGGAATCTTCTCTGGAGTAATAAGTGTCTTTTGTATGTTAATGAAATGACTGGTGTCTGAAGGCCCTTAGAGAGCTTCAGGATTCTAAGGTACAATTAGAGAGTTGGGGCTTCCAGGTGCATACCCTTATCATTCAGGGAGGGGAGAGGATGAAGGTTGAGTTGAACCACCAATGGCCAAGGATTTAATCAATCATACTGAGAAAAGAAAAATAGCTCAGAGCAGTCTGAGCTATGTGAAGCATGCAAAATTCATCAGGCCCAGAGACAAGAGTATAGAACTTCAGTCATTACCTGCCCCCATTCAGACTTTTTATAACTGAATTTGCTTGGGGGTGACTGTTTTAAAATCATTTTGTTTCTAACTAGCTGCCTCACTCATTATTTTCTGTTCTTGAAATTTGTGATACAAAGAATAATGTATAGCTGGCCAGGCGTGTTGGTTTACACCTGTAATCCCAGCACTTTGGGAGGCAGAGGCAGGCAGATGACTTGAGGCCAGGAGTTCAAGACCAGCCTGGCCAACATGGTGAAACCACATCTCTACTAAAAATACAAAAATTAGCTGCGTGTAGTGACGCACATCTGTAATCCCAGCTACTCAGGAGACTGAAGCACCAGAATTGCTTGAACCTGGGAGGCAAAGGTTGCAGTGAGCTGAGATCGTGTTACTGCATTCCAGCCTGAGCAACAGAGCAAGGCTGTCCCTGAAAAAAACAGAACAATGTATTGCCAATCAATGTATAGCTTATGTTATTTATTTACTTTTTTTTTTTTTTTGAGATGGAGTTTTGCTCGTTTCCCAGGCTAGAGTACAATGGCACGATCTCGGCTCACCGCAACCTCCGCCTCCCAGGTTCAAGCAATTCTCCTGCCTCAGCCTCCCAAGTAGCTGGGATTACAGGCATGCACCATCACGCCTGGCTAATTTTGTATTTTTAGTAGAGACAGGGTTTCTCCATGTTGAGGTTGGTCTCGAACTCCTGACCTCAGGTGATCCGCCCGCCTCAGCCTCCCAAAGTGCTGGGATTACAGTCGTGAGCTACCGCCCCCGGCCTTATTTACTTATTTTAAGGTAGAGTCTCACTCTGTTGCCCAGGTTAGAGTACAGTGACATGATCTTGGCTCACTGCAACCTCCACCTCCCAGGTTCAAGCAATTCTCCTGCCTCAGCCTCCTGAGTAGCTGGGATTACAAGTGTGTGCCACCACGCCCACCTCAACCACAGCAGGATAGGGCACTGGTCAGAGTAATGAGGCCCCCTTTCCAGGCCCTAGCTCCTGGACATACCCTAAGCCATAAGGAAACCCGCTCCCTTGAAGGGAAGGACCCAGTCCCAGCAAGATTCATCGTCTGCTAACTGAAGAGCCCTTGGGCCCTGAATAACCAGCAGCGATACTCAGATACTATATTAAGGGCCTTGGGTGAGACTCTGAGACTTGCTGGATTCAGGTGACAGCACATTCCCAGCTGTGGTGGCTACAGGGTGAAACTCCTGCTTGAGAAAACTGGAGGGAAAAATAAAAGGGACTTAGTCTTACAGCATAGGTATCAGCTTTGCCACAGTAGGGTAGAGCACCAGGAAGCCTCTTGGGGTCTATGATTCCAGGACTTGGCTCTTAAACAGCATTTTTGGACATGCCCTGGGCCAGAAGGGAGCCCATTATCCTGAGGGTGAGTACCAAGCCAGGCAGCATTCACCACAAGCTGATTTAGGAGACACTGGGCCTTAAGGGAACATTGGCGGTAGTCTGGCAGTACTCCCCATGGGCCTGTGATGGTAGTGGCTATGAGGTGAGGGTCCTCTACCTTTGGAAATGGGAAGAAAGAGTGGAAAGGACTGCATTTTCGGGTTTGAGTACCAGGCTAGCCACAATACAACAGAACACCAGGTGGACTTCTCAGGTTTTTTTATTCTAGTCCCTGGCTCCCAGATGGCACCACTGGACCTGCCTGGGGCATGGGGGAGCTCGCTGCCCTGAAAGGAAGGACATAGGCCTTGCTGGCTTTGCATCTGCTGATTGCGGAGCCCAGGGACTTGAGCGGTCATAGCTGGTAGCCAGGGAGTGGTTACAGCAGGACTTGGGAGAGACCCAGTGCTGTGCTGGCTTCAGGTATGACCCAACACAGTCCTAGTGGTGGCCATAAGGGTGCTTGTGTCATGCCACCCCCAGTTCCAAGTAGCTCAGAACATAGAGAGAGACTCCATTTGTCTAGGAGAAAGTAAGGGAAGAGAACAAGAGGGAAGAGAACAAGAGTCTCTGCCTAGTAATCCAGGGAATTCATCCAGGTCTTTTCCAAGACCATTAAGGCAGTACCTCTACCAATCTGCGAGAACCATAGCATTACTGGGCTTGGGGAGTCTCCTAAAGCAGGTAGAGCTTAGATGACAACACCCAAGTACTTTTGAATATCTGGAAGGTCTTCCCAAGAAGGATGGGTACAAATAAGCCCAGACTGCAAAGACTATAATGAGTATCTAACTCTTCAATGCCCAGACACAGATGAACATCTATAAGTACCAAGACCTTCCAGGAAAACATGATCTCACCAAATGAACTAAACAAGGCACCAGGGACCTATCCTGGAGAAACAGATATGTGACCTTTCAGACAGAAAATTCAAAATAGCTGTTTTGAAGAAACTCAGAGAAATTAAAGATAATACAGAGAATGAATTCAGAATTTTATCAGATAAATTTAACAGAGATTGAAATAATTAAAAAGAATCAAGAGGAAATTCTGGAGCTGAAAAATGCAATAGGCATACTGCAGAATGCATTAGAGTCATTTAATAGCAGACTTGATCAAGCAGAAGAATTAGTAAACTTGAAGATAGACTATTTGAAAATACACAGGGCCAGGTGCGGTGGCTCACGCCTGTAATCCCAGTACTTGGGGAGGCCAAGGCAGGCAGGTCACCTGAGGTCAGGAGTTCGAGAACAGCCTGGCCAACATGGCAAAACCCTGTCTCTACTAAAAATACAAAAATAGCTAGGTGTGGTGGCACGCACCTATAATTCCAGCTACTCAGGAGGTTGAGGTAGGAGAATTGCTTGAACCTGGGAGGCAGAGGTTGCAGTGAGCTGAGTTCATGCCATTGCACTCCAACCTGGGCAACAGAGCGAGACTCCATCTGAAAAAAAAAAAAGAAAAAAAGAAAAAGAAAAGTAAATACAAAGGCAGAGGAGACAAAAGACAAAAGGAATAAAAAAGAATGAAGCACACCTACAGGATTTGGAAAATAGCCTCAAAAGGGCAAATCTAGCCAGGAACAGTGGCTCACACCTGTAATCCCAACACTTTCGGAGGCCAAAGTGGGCAGATCACCTGAGGTCAGGCATTCACAACCAGCCTGGCCAACATGGTGAAACCCCATCTCTACTAAAAATACAAAAATTAGCTGGGTGTAGTGGTACATGCCTGTAATCCCAGCTACTTGGGAGGCTGAGGCAGGAGAATCGCTTGAACCCGGGAGCTAGAGGTTGCAGTTAGCTGAGATTGCGGCACTGCACTCCAGCATGGGCAACAGAGCCAGACTTCATCTCAAAAAAAAAAAAAAATAGGGGGGCATATCTAAGAGTTATTGGCCTTAAAGAGGGGGTAGGAAAAGACATAGGGGCCCGTGCAGCGGCTCACGCCCGTAATCCCAGCACTTTGGGAGGCTGAGGCCGACGGATCACGAGGTCAGGAGTTCAAGACCAGCCGGGCCAATATGGTGAAACCCCATCTCTACTAAAAATACAAAAATTAGCTGGGTGTGGTGGCACACACTTGGGAGGCTGAGGCAGAAGAATTGCTTGAACCCGGGAGGCAGAGGTTGCAGTGAGCCGAGATCGTGCCACTGCACTCCAGCCTGGGTGACAGAGTGAGACTCCGTCTCAAAAAAAAAAGAAAAGAAAAAGAAAAAGAAATAGAAGTAGGAAGTTTATTCAAGGGGATAATAGCAGAGAACTTCCCAAACCTAGAGAAAGATATCAATATCCAAGTACAAGAAGGTTATAGAACAACAAGAAGATTTAACCCAAAGATTACCTCAAGACATTTAATAATCAAACTTCCAAAGGTCAAAAATAAAAGATCCTAAAAGCAGCAAGAGAAAAGAAACAAATTACATATAATAGAGCTCCAATATGTCTGGCAGCAGACTTTTCAGTGGAAACCTTACAGGCCACGAGAGAGTGGCATGACATATTTAAAGTGCTGAAGGAAAAAACTTTTACCCTAGAATAGTATATCCAGTGAAAATATCCTTCAAGCATGAAGGGGAAATAAATACTTTCCCAGACAAACAAAGCTGAGGGATTTCATCAACACTGGTTCTGTCCTACAAGAAAAGCTAAAGGGAGTACTTCAATCAGAAAGCAAAGGACGTTAATGACTAATAAGAAATCTTCTGAAGGTATAAGACTCACTGGTAATAGTAAATACATAGAAAACCACAAAATATAACACTGTAACTGTGGTGTGTAAACTACTCTTAAGTAGAAAGACTAAACAATAAACCAATAAAAAATAATGACTACAACAATTTTCAAGACATAGTACAATAAGATATAAACAGAAACAAGTAAAAGTTTAAAAGCGGAGGGATGAAGTTAGGGTATAGAGTATTAGTTTTCTTTTTCCTTCTTTGTTTATGCAAACCATATTAAGTTGTATCACGTTAAAATAATTAGCTATAAGATAGTGTATTAGTTTGCTTTCAAGCTGCTGATAAATACATACCCAAAACTGGGAACAAAAAGAGGTTTAATTGGACTTACAGTTCCACATGGCTGGGGAGGCCTCAGAATCATGGTGGGAGGTGAAAAGCACTTCTTACATGGCAGTGGCAAGAGAAAATGGGGAAGAGGCAAAAGCAGCAACCCCTGATAAACCCATCCGATCTCATGAGACTTAGTCACTATCACAAGAATAGCACAGGAAAGACTGGCCCCCATGATTCAATTACCTCCCCCTGGGTCCCTTGCACAACATGTGGGAATTTTGGGAGACAAAATTCAAGATAAGATTTGGGTGGGGACAAAGCCAAACCATATCATTCCGCCCCGGCCCCTCCAAATCTCATGTCCTCACATTTCAAAACCAATCATGCTTTGCCAACAGTCCCCAAAAGTCTTCATTCATTTCAGCATTAACCCAAAAGTCCACAGTTCAAAGTGTCATCGGAAACAAGGCAAGTCCCTTCCGCCTATGAGCCTGTAAAACCAAAAGCAAGCTAGTTACTTTCTAGATACAATGGGGGTACAGGTATTGGGTAAATACAGCATTCCAAATGGGAGAAATTAGCTAAAACAAAGGGGTTACAGGGCCCACGCAAGTCTGAAATCCAGTGAGGCAGTCAATTTTAAAGCTCCAAAATGATCTCCTGTGACTCCAGGTCTCACATTCCAGGTCACACTGATGCAAAAGGTGGGTTTCCATGGTCTTGTGCAGTTCCATCCCTGTGGCTTTGCAGGGCATAGCCTCCCTCCTGGCTGCTTTCATGGGCTGGCATTGAGTGTCTGTGGCTTTTCCAGGCGCATGGTGCAAACTGCCAGTGGATCTACCATTCTGGGTTCTGGAGGATGGTGGCCCTCTTCTCACAGCTCCACTAGGCAGTGCCCTAGTAGGGACCCTGTGTGGAGGCTCCAACCCCATATTTCCCTTCCACACTGCCCTAGCAGAAGTTCCTATCCCTATAGCAAACTTTTGCCTGGACATCCAGGCATTTCATACATTTTCTGAAATCTAGGTGGAGGTTCCCAAACCTGAATTCTTGACTTCTGTGCACCCACAAGCTCAACACCACATGGAAGCTGTCAAAGCTTGAAGCTTCTACCCTCTGAAGCCACAGCCCGAGTGCTAAGTTGGCCCCTTTCAGCCATGGCTGGAGTGGCTGGGACACAGGGCACCAAGTCCCTAGGCTGCACACAGTATGGGGACCCTGGGACCGGCCCACAAAACCACTTTTTCCTCCTGGGCCTCTGTGCCTGTGATGGAAGGGTCTGCTGTGAAGGTCTCTGACATGGCCTGGAGACATTTTCCCACGGTCTTGGGGATTAACATTAGGCTTCTTGCTACTTATGCAAATTTCTGCAGCCAACTTAAATTTCTCCTCAAAAATAGGGTTTTCTTTTCTATTGCATCATCAGGCTGCAAATTTTCTGAATTTTTATGCTCTGTTTTCCTTTTAAAATGAAATGCTTTTAACAGCACCCAAGTCACCTTTTGAATGCTTTGCTGTTTAGAAGTTTCTTCCACCAGATACCCTAAATCATCTCTCTCAAGTTCAAAGTTCCACAAATCTCTAGGGCAGGGGCAAAATGGCGCTAGTCTCTTTGCCAAAACATAACAAGAATCACCCTTGATCCAGTTCCCAACAAGTTCCTCATCTCTATCTGAGACCATCTCAGCCTGGACCTTATTGTTCATATCACTATCAGCATTTTTTGTCAAAGCCATTCAACAAGTCTCTAGGAGGTTCCAAACTTTCCCACATTTTCCTGTCTTCTTCCAAGCCCTCCAAACTATTCCAACCTCTGCCTGTTACCCACTTCCAAAGTCGCTTCCAAATTTCTGGGTATTTTTTCAGCAATGCCCCAATCTACTGGTACCAATTTACTGTATTAGTTCATTTTCACACTGCTGATAAAGATATACCTGAAACTGGGAATAAAAAGAGGTTTAATTGGACTTACAGCTCCACATGGCTGGGGAGGCCTCAGAATCATGACGGGAGTGAAAGGGACTTCTTACATGGCAGTGGCAAGAGAAAATGGGGAAGAAGCAAAACCGGCAACCCCTGATAAACCCATCAGATCTCATGAGTCTTATTCACTATCACAAGAATAGCACAGTAAAAGACTGGCCCCCATGATTCAATTACCTCCCCCTGGGTCCCTCCCACAACATGTGGGAATTCTGGGAGATAAAGTTCAAGTTGAGATTTGGCTGCGGACACAGTGAACTCATATCAGATAGTATTTGCAAGCCTTATGGTAACCTCAAACCAAAAAAAATACAACATATATACAAAAAATAAAAAGGAAACTAAATCATATCACAGAGAAAATCACCTTCACTAAAAGAAAGACAGGAAGGAAAGGAAGAAGGAAGAGAAGACTACAAAAAACCAGAAAACAAATAAGAAAACATCAGGAGTATTAAGTCCTTACTTATCAATCATAATACTGAATGTAAATGGACTAAACCTTCCAATCAAAAGACATAGACTGGCTGAATGGATTAAAAAGCAAGACCCAATGATCCATTTCCTACAAAAAGGACATTTTACCTATAAAGATACAAATAGACTGGAAACAAAGGGATGGAAAAGGATATTCCATGACAATGGAAACCAAAAAAGAGCAGAAGTAGCTATACTTATATCAGACAAAATAGATTTTGAAACAAAAACTATAAGAAAAGACAAAAAGGTCATTATATAATAATAAAGGGGTCAATTTAGCAAGAGGATATAACAATTGTAAATACATATACATGCCCAACACTGGAGCACCCAGATATATATAGGGAGTATTATTAGAGCTAATGAGAGAGACAGATCCCAATACAGTAATAGAGGGAGACTTCAACACCTCACTTTCAGTATTGGACAGATTTTCCAGACAGAAAATCAACAAAGAAACATTGGATATAATCTGCATTATAGACCAAATGGACCTAATAGATATTTACAGAACATTTCATCCAATGGCTGTAGAATACACCTTCTTCTCCTCAGTATATGTATCATTCTCAAAGATAAACCATCAGGTCACAAAACAAGTACTAAAACATTAAAAAAACTGAAATAATATCAAGCATCTTCTCCGACCATATTGGAATAAAACTAGAAATAAATAACAAGAGGAATTTTGGAAACTATACAAATACATGGAAATTAAACAATATGCTCCTGAATGACCAGTGGGCCAATGAAAAAATTAAGAAGGAAATTGAAAAATTTATTGAAACGAATGATAATGGAAACACAACATACCAAAACCTATGGGATACAGCAAAAGCAGTAAGTTTATAGCTGTAAGTGCCTACATAAAAAAAAAACTGCAAATAAACAATCTAATGATGCATCTTAAAGAACTAGAGAAACAAGAGCAAATGAAATCCCAAATTAGTAGAAGAAAAGAAATCATAAAGATCAGAGCAGAGATAAATGAAATCGAAATGAAGAAAACAATACAAAAGATCAATGAAACAAAAAGTTGTTTTTTTGAAAAGTTAAAATCAACAAACCTTTAGCAGGCTAAGAAAAAGAGAAGATCCAAATAAATAAAATCAGGGACAAAAAATGAGATATTACAACTAATACCACAGAAATTCAAAGTATCGTTAGTGGCTATTATGAGCAACTAAATTCAGTAAATTGGAAAACCTAGAAGAAATGAACAAACTCCTAAACACATACAACATAACAAAGATTGAACCATGAAAAAATCTAAAACCTGAGCAGACCAATAACAAATAAGGAAATCAAAGCCATAAAAAAAAGTCCCCCAGTAAAGAAAAGGCCAGAACCCAATGGCTTCACTGCTGAATTCTACGAAACACTTAAAGAAATAATACCAATCCTACTCAAACTATTTTGAAAAATAGAGGAGAAGGAAATCTTTTCAAACTCATTCTACAAGGCCAGTGTTATCCTAATACCAAAACCAGACAAAGACACATACAAAAAAGAAAACTGCAGGCCACTATCACTGATGAATATTGACACAAAAATCCTTAACAAAATAGTAGCAAACCAGCTGTATGCAGTGGACTCATGTCTGCAATCCCAACACTTTGGAAAGCTGAGGCAGGAGGATAGCTTGACCCCAGGAGTTCAAGGCCAGCTTGGATAACATAGCAAGACTCCATCTCTACAAAAAATTAAAAATTAGTTGGGCATCATGGGGTATGCCTGTGGTCTCAGCTACTCAGGAGGCTGAGGTGGGAGGATTGCTTGGGCCTGGAAGGTGGAGTTTGCAGTAAGCCAAGATCACACCACTGCACTCCAGTCTGGGTGACAGGGTGAGACCCTGTCTCAAAACAAACAAATGAAAAACCTAGCAAATGGAATTCAACAATACATTAAAAAGATCATCATGACCATGTGGGATTTATCCCTGGGATGCAAGGATGGTTCAACATACACAAATCAATCAATGTGATACATTATATCAACAGAATGACAAATGATGTGATACATCATATCAACAGGACAAAAACCATATGATTATTTCAACTGATGCTGGAAAAGCATTTGATAAAATTCAACATCCTTTCATGATAAAAACTCTCAAGAAACTGGGGACAGAAGAAACAATTTTATAAGAAACAAATTTATAAGAAGCCAAATTATTCTTGTTTGCAGATGATATAATTTTATATTTGGAAAAACCTAAAGACTCCACTAAAGAAGTACTAGAACTCATAAACAAATTCAGTAAAGTTGCAGAATAGAAAATCAACATACAAAAATCAGTAGCATTTTTATATGCCAACAGGGAACAATCTGAAAAAGAAATTAAAAAGCGATTCCATTTATAATAGCCAGACATAAAATTAAATACCTAGGAATTAGCTTAACCAACAAAGTGAAAGATCTCTATACTGAAAACTATAAAACACTAATGAAAGAAATTGAAGGACACCAAAGAATAGAAAGATATTCCATGTTCTTGGATTGGAAGAATCAATATTGTTAAAATGTCCATATTACCAAAAGCAATCTACAGATTCAATGCAATCCCTACCAAAATACCAATGACATTCTTCACAGAAATAGAAAAAACTATCCTAAAATTTATATGAAACCACAAAGGACCCAGAATAGCCAAAGATATCCTAAGCATAAAGAACAAAACTGGAGAAATCACATTACGTGCCTTCAAATTATACACAGAGCTATGATAACCAAAATGGTATAGTACTGGCATAAAAATAGACACATAGACCAATAGAACAGAATAGAGAACCCAGAAACAAATCCACACACCTACAGTGAACTCATTTTTGACAAAGGTGCCAAGAACATACACCAGGGAAAAGATAGTCGCTTCAATAAATGGTGCTGGGAAAACTGGATGTCCATATGCAGAAGAATAAAACTAGATCCCTATCTCTCACTATATACAAAAATCAAATCAAAATGGATTAAGGACTTAAATCTAAGACCTCAAAGTTTAAGAGTACTATAAGAAAACACTGGGGAAATTCTCCAGGATATTGGTCTGTGCGAAAATTTCTTGAGTAATACCCCACAAGTGCAGGCAACCAAAGCAAAAATGGACAAATGGAATCACATCAAGTTAAAAAAAATCTTCTGCACAGCAAAGGAAACAATCAACAAAGTGAAGTGACAACCCATGGAATAGGGAAAATATTTGCAAAATACCCATCTGACAAGGGTTTAATAACCAGAATATATAAGGAACTCAAACAACTATGTAGGAAAAAATCCAATAATCTGATTTTAAAATGGTCAAAATATTTGAATAGACATTTCTGAAAAGAAAACATACAAATGGCAAACAGGCATATGAAAAGGTGCTCAACATCATTGATTATCAGAGAAATGCAAATCAAAACTACAATGAGAGGTCATCGCACCCCAGTTAAAATGGCTTTTATGCAAAAGACAGGCAATGACAAATGCTGAGGAGGATGTGGAGAAAAGGGAACCCTCGTACACTATTAATGGGAATGTAAATTAGTACAACCACTATGGAGAACATCTTGAGGGTCCCTCAAAGAACTAAAAATTGAGGCTGGGCATCGTAGTGGCCCATGCCTGTAATCCTAGCACTTTGGGAGGCCAAGGCGGGCGGATCACTTCAGGAGTTCAAGAGCAGCCTGGCCAACATGGTGAAACCCCATCTCTACTAAAAATACAAAGAAAAAAAAAAAAGCCAGGTGCGGTGGGGCATAAGTACGCCTGTAATCCCAGCTACTCAGGAGGCTGAAGCAGAAGAATTGCTTGAACCTGGGAGGTAGAGGTTGCAGTGAGAAAGACGGTGCAAGACTGTTTCAAAAACAAAAAACAATAAAACCTAAAAATTGAGCTATCATATATTTGAGCAATCCCGCTGCTGAGTATATATCCAAAAGAAAGGAAATCAGTATATCGAAGAGATATCTGCACTCCCATGTTTGTTGCAGCACTGTTCACAATAGCCAATATTGGCAAGCAACCTAAATGTCCACCAACAGATGATTGGATAAAGAAAATATGGTACTTATACATAATGGAATACTATTCAGCCATAAAAAAGAATGAGATCCTGTCATTTGCAATACAGGGATGGAACTGGAGGTCATTATGCTAAGTGAAGTAAGCCATGCACAGAAAGACAAACATCACATGTTCTCATTTATTTGTGGGATCTAAAAATCAAAACAATTCAACTCATGGAGATAGAGAGTACAAGATGGTTACCAGAGACTGGGAAGAGTAGTGGGGAAATTAGGGGAGGTGGGGATGGTTAATGGGTATGACTATAAAAAAAAATTCTTTAACTATAAAAAATAAAGAATGAATAAGACTATAGTCAATAATTGTACATTTTTTTAGATTGTACATTTAAAAATAACTAAAGAAACAGACCAGTTGCAGTGGCTCACACCTGTAATCCCAGCACTTTGGGAGGCTGAGGCAGGAGAATCGCTTGAGCACACAGGTTCGAGACCAGCCTGGGCAACATAGTAAGACCTTGACTCTACAAACATAAACAAAATTAGGCCGGGCACGGTGGCTCACGCCTGTAATCCCAGCACTTTGGGAGGCCGAGGTGGGCGGATCACAAAGTCAGGAGATCGCGACCATCCTGGCTAACACAGTGAAACCCTGTCTCTATTAAAAATACAAAAAATTAGCCTGCGTGGTGGCAGGCGCCTGTAGTCCTAGCTACTGCGGAGGCTGAGGCAGGAGAATGGAGTGAACCTGGGAGGCGGAGCTTGCAGTGAGCAGAGATCACGCCATTGCACTCCAGCCTAGGCCACAGAGCGAGAGTCCATCTCAAAAAAAAAATAAATAAATAAATAAATAAAATAAAATAAAGAAAATTAGCCAGGTGTGGTGGCACATGCCTGCAGTCCCAGCTACTGTGGAGGCTGAAGTGGAAGGATCACTTGAGCCCAGGAGGTCAAGGCTGCAGTGAGCTGAGATTGCGCCACTGCACTCCCAGCCTGGGCAACAAAGCAAGACCCTGAAAAAAAAAAAGAAAAAAGAAAAGAGAAAAACCAAAAAAGTATAATCATATTATTTGTAATGCAAATGCTTGAGGGGATGAGTACCCCATTCTCCACGATGTGATTATTACTCATTGCATGCCTGTATCAAAACATCTCATGTACTGCATAAATACACACACCTACTATGTACCTATAAAAATTAAAAATAAAATTTTTGTTTAAAAATCCACTTGTAACTTCTGCTAATCAGATTGTATATTCAGGGCAATTTGAATCTATGCTCTGGGTTGTAATCCCTAAGCCTGGATCAAATAAATTCTCTACTTACATTAATTTTGCCTCAGCTTCTTCCCTTTAGGTTGACAATGGCTACCTCATGAAACTTTCAAAAAAGCCCGAAAGGACTGGGTTTGGGGGACTTCCAAATAGCTGAACACAGGTTCCTGGAGGGTGGTGCACCCAGAGAGGGTATAGAAACTCCAAGCCCCTTCATGGGAAGGGATGATGTGCTCTGTTCATCTCTTCCACCTGGCTGTTCATCTGTATCATTTGTAATATCCTTTGTAATAGATGGGTAACATAAGTAACTCTTTTCTTGAGATCTGTGAGCTGTGTGCCTTTTTCCTTAGCTGATTTTAATCTGTATCCTTTCACTGTAATAAACCATAACCATAGCTGTTTTTCTGAGTTTTGCACTTCATTCTAGGGAGTCATCAAACCTGAGGGGAGTCTTGGAGATTCCTGACAGACAAGTTACTTTTTTTTTTTTTTTTTGCCCCTCATATTGTCCCACATACTTTGAATAACTGTGCTCTGCCTGATTTATTTGAGATCTTGAGCCAGCGAGGTCTGTAGGTATTTCCCCACACTCTTGTTTGAACTTCCCTGCGGGCAGCTCTTCCTCAAATATTGTATGGTTCAAGGTTACTGGTGTTTTCTAGTTTTATAAAAGCTTGTTTTTTTACATTTCATTTTAGGTTTGGGGGCACATGTGAAGGTTTATTACACAGGTCAAAACGTGCCACAGGAGTTTATTGCACATATTATTTCATCACCCAGGTATTGAGCCCAGTACCCAATAGTTCTTTTCTACTCCTCTCTCTCTTCCCCTACTCCTCAAGTAGACCTCAGCATCTGTTGTTTCCCTCTTTGTGTTCATAGGTTTTTATCATTTAGCTCCTGAGAAGTTATTTAAAAGAAGTTATTCTAAAGAGAAGAATCTGACCCCAGAGCCTATGATCTTCCCATCATACCCTACTGCTATAATACTAACAAAAGTAGGCAAACAGATATCCCTGATTTCTCCTGATGAGATATACTTCATTTTGTACAACCAGAAGGGATTGGAAGAACAAAGCAGACTTATCTAGATGCTAATTTTAGTTAAACTGGTATGGAAGAACTACTCCAAGGGAGTCCTATATCCTTGTAAGTTGAAGGAAATGAAAATATTTCACTCCAAAGTATATTTCCTTGATATATTTCAGGATACCTATTCAGAATGGCTGGAAATACAAGAACAGTTGAAAAGTTGTCTTTCATGGGAGCAGGTGGATGGGGGGTGGGGATTTGCATCTATAGAGAATACGTTCAGCCAGGCTTTCTCTGAGGGCCTTCCTTCCCTTGTCAGATCTAGGAAAGATTCACTGAGAGTCTGAAACCTTTAAAGGCGTGAGCGATATTGACCATCTATTCTCTCTGAGGGCTGCTATAATACCTATGAGGTTTCATCTATATAACAAGACCACCTTTGCCACGGAGGCCTCCTCTTCTCCCCTTCCCTTAACCTGTTTTGCCATGATCTAAGCCCCCATTCTTTCTGTAATCTCAAGATGGTGTATAAGCTTCTATACCTCATTGGAGACTGGGGTAATCTTTCTGTGGTTCTCCCACACACACATTAATAGATTTGCATACTATTTCTCCTATTTATCTGCCTTTTGTCAGTTGATTTTTCAGTGAAACTTCAGCGGGTAAAGGAGAAGTTTTCCCTTGGCCCCTGCTAAGTTATGTCTTACCCTTAAATGCGTTTTTGCAGGACTCCTCCATTTTCCAAAATAGTATTCCTCTTTCTCCTATTTGTTAAGTGTACATAAAAGAATCACTTTGCATGTTTTTCCCTGAAGAGATTAATTTAGCCAGATACCAAACTGAACAGTTTGGCTTCCTGTAGGCCAGAGGCATGTATACAAAGCTAGATATAGCTTGCTTGTCAGTGCATGCTGGAGTGATTGACTGCTGGGGTTGTACCCAATCCAACTTCTCCTTCTTCTACATTATATACCCCGATTTTTTTTGCTGGGCACTGGTTTACTCAGCATAGGAACTACATTTTCTGGCTTTCCTTGCAGTTATATGAGGCCATGTAAGTTCTGGCCAACAGAATATTACTCAGCATAGGATGAGTTATTGCAGTTAAATGAGGCCATGTAAGTAAGTTCTGGCCAACAGAATATGAATGGAAGTAGTGTGCCTTAAAGGAAAATGGAATGCCCTTGCCTTCCCGTCTTTCTTTCTTACTGCCTGATATGTGGATATGGTAGTGAATTATTTTGAACTATGTGGATAAGGGAAACATGTTAAAGATGGTGAAGCAAAAACAAGATAGAGGGAGCCTAGGCTTTTGATCCATTGAGCCACCATCAGCACCCACTACATAATATAGGCATGTACTTTTGCAGACTGTGTTCACAATTACCACAGCTGTGACTTAGGTTCTTTATAAGGAGGTATTCTTTACAGAAAGGTACACTTCATAACTGTTCTCATTCTCCTTTCTGCTAGGAACGTTTGGTAAAAGATATCACTGGTTTTCAGCCAGGCATGATGGCTCACGCTTGTAATCCCACCACTTTGGGAGGCCGAAGCAGGTGGATCACCTGAGGTCGGGAGTTCCAGACCAGCCTGACCAACATGGAGAAACCCCGTCTCTATTAAAAATACAAAATTAGCTGGGCGTGGTGGCACATGCCTGTAATCCCAGCTCCTCGGGAGGCTGAGGCAGAAGAATTGCTTGAACCTGGGAGGCGGAGGTTGCGGTGAGCTGAGATGGCACCACTGCACTCCAGCCTGGGCAACAAGAGCAAAACTCCATCTCAAAAAAAAAAAAAAAAAGATATCACTGGTTTTCAACATCCTCCAGTCTATAGCTTCAGAGATGTAAGATCCAGCAGTATACCTGTCATCCTCTGGGTTTCCCAGCTGTTCACAGTTGCTCTGATGTTTTGACATCATTTATAATACAACATGTACTTCTGGAACTGTTTTTGCAAAAATTATAACTGAAGAAATTATAATAGTGAAAGAGATCTGACCTAACTAACTCCATCTTACTTCTAACCTCCAAGCTGTTCTTGTTCATTCCTAGGTGTAGGCCCAACTAACTTTGGGAGAAACTTAGTTTATAGTTTAACTTCAAAACAAACTTGATAACAGCCCTTTCCCAAAACAAACCCCCTTCTTGCCTGGGGACTAGACTGCCTTTGCAGGACTAACAAATGAGCCACAAGATTAGAAATTGTGGTTTAGGAGTCACTGTTGTAAACCTGAAATCAGTGCTTGAGATATTTTGCAGACCCTGTGTTGAGGTGCACCAGCTGATGACACCTAGATGGATAAACTGGTTCATGTGGTCTTGTGGCCCCCACCCAGGAACTGACTCAGTGCAAGAGGACAGCTTCAACTTTCTGTGATTTAGTCTTCGACCTGATCAATCAACACTCCCCACTTTCTAAACTCCTACCCACCAAATTTTCCTTAAAAACCCCAATCATCAAATTTTTGGGGAGACTGATTTGAGTAATAAAACTCTCGTCTCCCATACAGCTGACTCTGCATGAATTAATCTCTTTCTGTCTTGCAATTCCCCTGTCTTGATAAATCAGCTCTGTCTAGGCAATGGACAAGTAGAACCCACTGGGTGTTACACTTCTGGAATTTCTTTCACCTATCCTATACTGGAATATTAAAACCCCAGTCTCTAACTTCTTATGCCAGACAGCTGCTCTCTTATTCTGCCATTTGGGTAATTAAAAAAATAAATTTATTCCTTAAAAAAATTTTTTTTTTGGTAGAGACGAGATCTCACTTCGTTCCCTAGGCTGGTTTTGAACTCCTGGGTTCAAGTGATCCTCCTGCCTTGGCCTCTGAAAGTGCTGGGATTACAGGTGTGAGCCACCATGCCAGACCAATTTATTATTTAAAAGAATTAATTACAGAAAGTTTGGGAAAATCCCCAACTCCCAATATGACCAGTACTATGATATTGTATTTCCTTCTAATTCCTTTTATAAACATCTTTTGTTTAAACATTGTCTGCATCAAAATGTTTATCGTATGCTCTTTTCACTTATTACATTATAAGCATTTTCCCACATTGTTATCTAATATTCACAGCCATCATCCTTTACTGCTGTATTATGTCCTATTAAGTGACTGTATTATACTTTACCTAATTAGTCTCCTATTATTTGAAATTTAGGATACTCTCCGTAATGTTACACACGGTTTGGAAAGCATGTTGATGCAGTACAGCTGGTGAGAACTTAGAGATTCCCTTGTCATTGCTGGCTATTTGTCACTGCTATTGGTTCGGTCTGAAGTCCTGTTGGCTACCTTGCCTGAAGAACATGTAGATTTTCTATGCTTATTTTTGGCTTTGTTAACTATTAATGTTATGAGGCGACACAATATTTATGTTCTAAAATTTAGGAACAACTTTTAGCTTGTGTTTAAGTAAAACCAGGTTGTCTATACTTTGATTTGAAAAAAGCAAGGGAATTGTTCCTCTGGAAAAGTGGTAGAGAAAACGTAAAAAATAACCATTGCCTGTGAAAGTCAGGACTGGGATCAGGGAAATGAAAACAAAAATAAAGGTAGAGTTTCAATTAATTCCTTCCATTTTCTTTCCTAAATATAGTTTTCAACCTCGGATGCACATTAGAATCACACAAGGATGCTTTTAGAAAAGTATTGATCCACAGACCCTATGCCCACAGGTTTTTATTTTATTCTTCTATGTTGGAGCCCAGGCATGTGCAGCGGGGTCAGAATCCACCACCCTAAAAGGCTGTGTACAAATAATGTGGAAAAACATTCAGCCTCACTAGCCATCAAAGAAATTCAAAATAGGCCAGGCACAGTGGCTCATGCCTGTAATCCCAGCACTTTGGGAGGCCAAGGCGAGTGGATCGTCTGAGGTCAGGAGTTCGAGACCAGCTTGGCCAATATGGCGAAACCCTGCCTCTACTAAAAATACAAAAATTAGCTGGGTGTGGTGGCACGCACCTGTAGTCCCAGCTACTCGGGAGGCTGAGGCAGGAGAATCGCTTGAACCCAGAAGGCGGAGGTTGCAGTGAGCAGAGATTGTGCCACTGCACTCCAGCCTAGGTGACAGAGCGAGACTCCATCTCAAAAAAAAAAACCAAAAAAACAAAAAACAAGTTCAAAATAAAATCACAAGTAATTTCTGTCTATAAGTGCTCTTAAAAATAATAGAATATGTTGAACAAAAGAAGTCAGACACAAAAGAGTATGAAGCTGCCCCAACAAGGTTGACAGGAAGTACATGCTGGGTTCTGGACAGCAATATAATTATAATAAAGCATTAATCAGGCTTCACTTTGGTCCACTTCCTTGTTGCTAAAAGTCACACAGCATTAGATACTGATCATTTGCATCCCCATTGTTCCTACAGACAGGACCTCTAACATTTAGAATCGCAGGGTATTTTTTAAGAATTGCTTGGCCGGGCGCGGTGGCTCACACCTGTAATCCCAGCAGGGATTACAGGAGGCTGAGGCGGGTGGATCATTTGAGGTCAGGAGCTCAAGACCAGCCTAGCCAACATGGTGAAACCCCATCTCTATTAAAAATATAAAAATTAGCCGGGCAGTAGTGGCGTGCGCCTGTAATCCCAGCTACTCGGGAGGCTGAGGCAGGAGAATCGCTTGAGCCTGGGAGGTGGAGGTTGCGGTGAGCCAAGATCGGGCCACTGCACTCCAGAGTCTGGGCAAGAGAGTGAGATCCTGTCTCAAAAAACAAACAAACAAACCAAAGGAGTTGCTTAAGATGTTTTTCAGACACAAATTCCAGCAACCAGTTTGAAAACCCCCAGAGAGGAACAGCATCAGCATGAGAATATAGCTACTTCATCTCCCTGTCCTATGACTTCACCCTGGACTCTTTGACCTATCAACCATCTTCACATTTTGGCCCAATCCAAAATCCTTAAAAACCCTAAACCTAAGTTCCTCAAGGAGATGGATTTGAGGTTTCCTCCCATCTCCTCATTTGATGACTGTACGATTAAACCTCTTTCTCTGCTGCAACCCAATGGCTTGGTGTATTGACTTGCTGTGTGCATTGGGCAACAAACCTATTATGGTTACAATTACATGTAGTATAATTCCATTTAGAAGAAATTCTAGGACAGGCAGAAATCAGAACAGTGGCTACTTGGAGGGAGATGGGAGAAGCAGTAGGTGCAGATCAACTGCAAACAGGTCATAGAGAACTTTTAAAGGACAGTAGAAATATTCTGTATCTTTTTTTTTTTCGAGATGGAGTCTTACTCTGTCATTCAGGCTAGGGTGCAGTGGCATGATCTTGGCTCACTGCAATATCTGCCTCCTGGGCTCAAGTGGTCCTCTTGCCTCAGCCTCCCGAGTAGCTGGGACCACAGATGTGCACCACCATGCCTAGCTAATTTTTGTATTTTTGGTAGGGACAGGGTTTCACCATGTTGCCTGGCCTGGTCTTGAACTCCTGAGCTCATGTAATTTGCCGGCCTCAGCCTCCCAAAGTGCTGGGATTACAGGCATAAGCCACTGCGCCTGGCCCTGTTCTGTATCTTCATTGGGGTGGTGGTAAAATGGGCACAAACATTTGTCAAAACTTATCCAATTGTACATTTAAAAATCTTTGCATTTATTATATGCAAATTATATCTCAATTAAAGAATATTGGCCAGGTGCGGTGGCTCACGCCTGTAATCCCAGCACTTTGGGAGGCCAAGGCGGGTGGATCACGAGGTCAGGAGATCGAGACCATCCTGGCTAACACGGTGAAACCCTGTCTGTAATAAAAATACAAAAAATTAGCCAGGCGTAATGGCGGGCGCCTGTAGTCCCAGCTACTCGGGAGGCTGAGGCAGGAGAATGGCGTGAACCCAGGAGGTGGAGCTTGCAGTGAGCCGAGATGGGGCCACTGCACTCCAGCCTGGGCGGCAGAGCGAGACTCCATCTCAAAAAAAAAAAAAAAAAGAATATTGGGGAAAATTTCATCAGAACCTCTCTCCCCCATCAATAGAAGTACTCAATGCTAACGAGGATGTGGTAAAATTGCTACTCTTATATAATGAAGGCAGAAAAATTTGGTAGTGTCAGAGGCATTTGAACCAGAGCAACTCCATGTTGAATAACGGCTGGGTAAAATGAGAATGAGACCTGCTGCGCTGCATTCCCATGAGTTAGGCATTCTTAATCACAGGATGAGATAGGAAGTCGGCACAAGATACAGGTCACAAAGATCCCTGTGATAAAACAGGATACAGTAAAGAAGCCAGCCAAAACCAGCCAAAACCAATATGGCAATGAAAGTGACCTCTGGTCGTCCTCACTCCTCATTATATGCTAATTATAATGTATTAGCATGATAAAAGACACTTCCATCAGCGCCATGACAGTTTACTAATGCCATGGCAACATCTGGAAATTACCCTATATAGACTAAAAAAAAGAGGAACCCTCAGTTCTGGAAAAATTCCTGTCCCCTTCCCAGAAAGCACATGAATAGGCCGGGCGCGGTGGCTCACGCCTGTAATCCCAGCACTTTGGGAGGCCGAGGCGGGTGGATCACGTCAGAAGATGGAGACCATCCTGGCTAACACGGTGAAACCCCGTCTCTACTAAAAATACAAAAAAAAATTAGCCGGGCGTGGCAGTGGCCGCCTGTGGTCCCAGCTACTCTGGAGGCTGAGCCAGGAGAATGGCGTGAACCTGGGAGGCGGAGCTTGCAGTGAGTCGAGATCCTGCCACTGCACTCCAGCCTGGGTGACAGAGCGAGTTTCCGCCTCAAAAAACTAAAATAAAATAAAATAAAGCACGTGAATAATCCACCCCATATTTACAATCAAGAAATAACCATAAAAATAGCCAACCAGCAGCCCTCGGGGCAGCCTCTGTCTATAGAGCAGACATTTTTTTATTTCTTTACTCCCTTAGTAAGTTTGCTTTTACTTTACTTTTTAGATTTGCCCCGAATTCTTTCTTGCATGATTTCCAAGAACCCTCTGTTAGGGTCTGGGTTCAGGACCCCTTTCCGGTAATAGTAGGATATTTTGGAATGTTTGTCAATACATTTTAAGATCTATAGTTCTATAAAAATAAATTTAAAAATGAAAAATATAATACTAAAATGATTTTTTTCAGCACTGTTTTGAATAAAAATATTCAATCATCAGACCAGTGAGTAATTCTTAACCAAATTAGGATTATGTTGTGAGAGTTAATTCCAGCAGGTCTAGGATTAACCTAAACTGTTTTGCTAAAGTGCCTGTTTGGCACTGACTGTTGGTCAAGCATATGACAAAGGGAAATATAACGATTAAAATAGTGTGGCTTCATAACCTCAGGTCCAAGTAGTTTCATGGCAGTTTGTACCAGTTTATCAGCATTGTTTATTCATAACAGTGATAATGATGATTTGCACCTGGTCTCATTGAGACCCGCAAGAAGTCTCTGCTCTTGAAACAGGTTACATGGCAGGAATATGCTTATGTGAACAACAGAATATAAAAAGTATTTAATAAAATCTCAGCTGAGACTTGGTTTTGGGCTCCCTGGTTGTGAGGTGGTCAATGCACACATGAGTGGTTCTTGATCTTAGGGAGGAAGTGCATCCAGCCACGACCCTCACAGAGTGAACAACATTGCAGCTGCTGCCTGACTTCTCTGGCCCCCTTGCTGTGAAACACACATGGGCTCTAATGCATATTCTTCCTCTAATGCTGTTTCTATTTGATATCCTATTCCTGAAATAAGGTATACATTTGTTAGCACTGTAATTGTAGGTTCTGTTAGTCTGTTAGCAGTTGTACCCTGTTTAACTGCTGCTGTTAGTGCAAGGGCATATCAACTTCATGAAATATTAAGTTTTATGGAAATAGCAAATTTGAAGACTATAGCAACAAAGCACAATACTTATATGATATTAAGAGAAAGACAGTATAAAACTTTTATGAAAGCTATAATAAAACCATAAAATTATGTTTATTGACAAGACACTAGGAGTGAACTTGGGAGAATGTCTGCATAAGTTTTGTTTCATTCAAAAATTTTACACTGAGAGGTGTGCCATAAATAATTACAAAAAAAAATTGCACTGTGCACAGTGGCTTATGCCTGCCTATAATCCCAGCATTTTGGGAGGCCAAGGAAGGAGGATCACTTGAGGCAACATAGTGAGACCCCTGTCTCTATAAAAAAATTAAAAAGTGAGCTGGGTGAGCCTGCACATGACTGCAGTCCCATCTACTCAGGAGACTGAGGTGGGAGGATCACTTGAGCCCAGGAGGTTGAGGCTGCAGTGAGTTGTGATCGTGACACTCCACTCCAGCCTGGGTGACAGAGTGAGATCCTATCTGAAAAAATAATTTTTTTTTGCAATGTTGTTTCATTATATGTAAAATGAAAAAAAAATTAACTGCCTAAAAACCAAATGTCATTTTACCTTTGGACAATGGTATTTGCCTGATATACATATATGTATATATGTTTGTATGTATGTATGTATAGAAAGAGAGAGTATATAAGTATCATATATGTAATAGGTATATCATTATATATAACATCTATATAATATACATGTTAGTAATATTCTGTGTCAATTCTCTAAAATAAAAAATAAAAAAGCTCTTTAAATGAGGAGCGGGTGGTTCAGGCTGAGGAAAGTATGTGAGGTGAAAAAAAGTGTGAAGGCAAGTGAGAAGGGTGTATTTGGGGAAAAACAAGTTCAATACCATCAAAGGTCAATGAATGGTAATTCCCTTCTCCTTCCCTCTCTTGAGAAGAAATTAGGCCCCATATCTCCCTAGGAAAAGCCCTGTGGATAGCACTTTTGGAAACACAGGAATTTTATGATGGCCCTCTTGAAAGGTTGCTTCAGTGAGCAGCCCACCATTTAGCCCTAGAGCCTGCTCAGCAAGAAATAACTACTCTACATAGTTTTCTTCCAAAGAGAACTTGTCTTTGTTTACCTCACATGGACATTAAGCAGCTTCAACAATCGCAAATATTCTTCACGTAGAGCTTCCTTCTCTTGCTGAAGCTTAGATAGCTTCTCCGACAATTCCTGGTTGCTTTTGACATGCTGAAAAACATTGAAAAATAATGAGAACTCTGACCTGACAAAGGTATGATGTTGAAGAAATGCAAAGTCTTTCTGGTAAAAAAAAAAAAAAAAAAAGCTTATAGTCACTCCTGCTTCTGAGATCATAGTAGCTTCACGGGATTCCTGTACTTCCAGATTTTCTGAAAGTCAGCAACTATTTCCCCTTGCCTTCTGCTTTCTCAGCCTTCCCAATAATTTTGTAAGCATCTAATTCCCTTTATTAAAAATCTTCCAAGGCCGGGTGTGATGGCTCACACCCATAATCCCAGGACTTTGGGAGGCTGAGGCAGGCATATTGCTTGAGCTCAGGAGTTTGAGACCAGGCTGGGCAATATGGTAAAACCCCATATCTACAAAAAAATATAAAAATTTGCCAGGTGTGGTGGTGTGTGCCTATAGTCCCAGCTACTTGGGAGGATGAAGTAGGAGAATGGCTTGAGCCTAGGAGGCAGAGGTTGCAGTGAGCTGAGATCATGCCACCACACTCCAGCCTGGATGATAGAGCCAGACTCTGTCTCAAAACAAAACAAAACACAACAAAACAAAAAAACAAAAAATCTCCCAGCTTAAAGTATATAAAGTGAAAGCTGTTCTCTTCAATTAATATTTGGTTCTAGAAGTGACTGAAGTGATGAGAAACTCAAAATTAGGAATTTGGGATTGGTTATCTGACTTGGCTAGCTTTGAAGGTGATATAGTCTTGTCACTAGTTCTAGCAATCTATGGCAAAAGAATTGATTATCACTTATAGTTGCTGGTAATGAAGTACTTTGGAAGATCATATGAGTGGTATAAAAAATGTTATAATGGAATTGAGGACTACAAGGATTGTGAGGTGGGCTAGCCACATCTGATCATGTTACTGAGCTTAGAAGAAAATGTCCCACTTGGGGATTTAATTACCGGAACAAGGCATTGTCTGAGAACCACAGACCTTCTATGAGTGTCCTAAAATAATTTCTCTCTTGTAGTCAGAAGACCAATATATCCAAAAACCAAATCCCAAATATCAAGTGGACTGCAGAATTACAGCACTAATTGATTTCACAGGCTTGCTAGGTCTCTTATGTGAGAAACAGGCTTTGGGAATGCGTGGAAACCTGAGAATTACAGTGCCTCTCTTGCCATCACAAGCACTCCCTCCACTCCTGTCTAAGGAGATTAAGTTTGAAGATTCTGTATTGATTTCACCCAAGGCACTTACCTTGTAAGGGGATGCCTATAGTCCTCGAGGCCCACCTCTATACCACCACCACTTCTCGTTGTCTCCAATCCTGTAACTACAGTTGGATCCCAGCACACCATGGTGAGTTGGGGTTAAGTGTAGGGACTGACTTTGGGACTGCCATATTGAAAGAATGGCAAGATTTTGCCAACTTAAATTGGCAAAAACTCTAGGACTATATGCAGGAATGTATTTGTAGGGAGTTACACTAATCAGTGCCCCTAACCCCTGAACAACATGAGAGTTAGGGGCACTGACCCCCCACACAGTTGAAAATCTGCATTATGATTTTTTTGACTCCCCACCAAATTACTAACAGCCTACTGTTAACTAGAGGCCTTATCAACAACATAAGCAGTTAACACATATTTTGTATGTGTATCATGTATTGTACTCTTGCAATAAAGTAAGCTAGAGAAAATAAAAATTTTATTAAGAAAACCATAAGGTAGAGAAAATATATTTACTATTCATTAAGTAGAAGTGGATCATCACAAAATTTTTCATCCTCATTGTCTTCATGTTGAGTAGGTTGAGGAGGAGGAGAAGAGGAGAAATTGGTCTTGTTATCTCAGGGGTGGCAGAGCTGGAAGAGGTGGAGAAGGTGGGAGGGAAGGCAGGAAAGGCAGGCACACTCAGTATAACTTTACAGAAATACACTGTAATTTGACTTTTTTGCTTTTTCATTTCCCTAAAAATATTTCTATACGGTACCAATCCTTCTTTCATTGTTTGTGTTAGTTTCAGAGTCTGTATCATATAGAAATGTCCATATTGTAAAATTTGTCAAAAGCAGTCTTGAATATTTGGAATCCTTCTGCCAGATTGTCTAAGGTCAATTTGTTTTCTAGTACTGCTTTTTCTGTTTTCTTCCTCATCATGTGGCACTGGTTTGAAAGTGCTAATCTCCATCAAGTTGTCTTATGGTAATTCCTCCTCTGGATGTGGTGTCTATTTGCTCTTGAATTTCTCCAAGATTCATATCTTTTTTTTTTTTTTTTTTTGAGACGGAGAGACGGAGTCGCGCTCCGTCTGTCGCCCAGGCTGGAGGGCAGTGGCGCGATCTCAGCTCACGGCAAGCTCCGCCTCCCGGGTTCACGCCATTCTCCCGCCTCAGCCTCCCGAGTAGCTGGGACTATCCAGGCGCCCACCGCCACGCCCGGCTAATTTTTTTTTTGTATTTTTACTAGAGACGGGTTTCACCGTGTTAGCCAGGGTGGTCTCGATCTCCTGACCTCGTGATCCGCCCGCCTCGGCCTCCCAAAGTGCTGGGATCACAGGCGTGAGCCACCGCGCCCGGCCAGACTTGATGGCTTTCACAGCTTTTTCTATAACAATGATGGCATGTCCGTGCCTGTCACTTGCCACATAAACTAAAAATGACAAAAATCAAAACAAACAAAAACAATGATGGCATCTTCAACAGTGCAATCCTTCCAGACTTCTCTCTCTATCAGGGTTCTCTTCCATAGTTGACAATCCTTTCCATAGAGTACCGTGTGTGATGAGCCTTAAAGGGCCTTATGACCCCTGATATAGAGGCTGAATTACAGACATGGTGTTCGGGGCTGAATTACAGACATGGTAATGAGCCTTAAAGGGCCGTATGACCCCTGGTCTAGAGGCTGAATTACAGACATGGTGTTTGGGGGCAAGTAGACCACTTCAACATCTTTGGTGTTGAACTCATGTGGTTCTGGGTGGCCAGGGGCATTTGTCCAACATCAAAAGAACCTTAAAAGGCAGTCCCTTGTTACCAAGGTACTTCTTGACTTCAGGCAGAAAGCATAGATGGAATCAATCTAGAAAAAGAGTTCCTGTTGTGCAGACCTTCTTTTTATACAACGAAATCACTGACAGCTGGTGTTTACCTTTTCCCTTCAAGGCTTGGGGATTAGAAGCTTCATAGATATCCCTTTCTGCTTTAAATCTGTGTTCACTGATTTTCCTTAGTAATACATGTCCTTTGTGATTTTTTTTTTTTCCCAGAATAGGGCACTTTCACCCGCATTCAAAAACTGTTCAGCAGATATCCTATTTCCTCAATGATTTTCTTCCTTCCTTTCTTTTTTTTTTTTTTATAGAGACAAGTTCTTGCTATGTTGCCCAGGCTGATCTCGAACTCCTGGCCTCAAGTGATCCTCCTGCCTCAGCCTTCCAAAATGTTGGGATTACAGGAGTGAGCCACTGTGCCTGGTCACAATTATCTTCTTAATGGCATCTGGGAACTCACCTGCTGTCTCTCAGTCAGCAGAAACTGCATCTCCTGTTTTCTTAACATTTTTAAAGCTAAACCTCTTCCTAAAATTAACAAACCATCCTTTTTAAAGCTAAACCTCTTCCTAAAATTAACAAACCATCTTTTGCTGGCATTATTATTTTTTAGAGATTGGGTCTTTCTCTGTTGCCCAGGCCAGAGTACAGAGGTGCAATCATAACTCACTATAGCCTCAAACTCCTGGTCTCAAGTGATCCTTCCACCTCGGCTTCCCTAGTAGCTGCTACTTTGCTAGCTTTAAATTCTCCAACTTTCAATTCTTCACTTTCCTTTTGGTTTAAATTGTCATATAATGACTTCTCTTTTTCTTGAGTCATATTAGAATCTATAGATATGCCCTTCTTATAGTAATCCTGCACCAACATAAAAGCTGCATTTTCAATATGGATAAAAAGGTATTTCACAAAAAGTGCATGGTTTTTACGCCTGCTAGCACAGCTGCAGCAACAGCTTCATGAATTTGCTTTTCTTTTTTTATAACGGTCCTCATGTTGGATTCATTTATCTTGAAATGTTGAGAAACCACAGTTGCAGACCTCATCTATGGTACCTATGAAGCAATTCAGCTTTTTATTGTAATGTCATAATTTTTCTTTGTTTCTTGGCAGCATTTCCGACATCACTAGTGGCTACTTTGTATGAGTCCCATGCTGTAATTTAAGGTTTATGGTATTGCACTAAACACAGTGAAAAATACTTGAGACCCACGAGAGATTTCTTTTTAATTCAACACAAAATTTACTGGCCAGAGGAACCTGTTCATGCAAAGAAGATTGGTGTCACATGGCATTTTAAGAGGATACTTGCAACATGTGAACTCACTGCAGGCCGAGGCGGGTGGATCACTTGAGGTCAGGAGTTCGAGACCAGCCTGGCCAACATGGTGAAACCTCACCTCTACTAAAAATACAAAAATTAGCCAGGTGTGGTAGCAGATGCCTGTAATCACAGCTACTGGGGAGTCTGAAACGGGAGAATCATTTGAACCCGGGAAGCAGAGGTTGCAGTGAGCTGAGAGCGCACCACTGCACTCCAGCTCGGCAACAGAGTGAGAATCTGTCTCAAAACAAATAAATAAATAAACTTACTGCAATACCAAAAGGCAGTGGCTATGAAATTATTACAGCAGTACAGTGTGTACTACAGTTAATTTTATGCAGTTATGATTTAATACTGCATCTTTACATTTGTTTACCTTTCTCTCAACTGCAAATGACGCTATGTATGGTCTGTAAGTGTTTGTGTGTGTGTTTTCATAAATGTTAACTTTATAATAGAGTTATGTATACTTTATGGAGTAAAGATAAAATAGTATCTACATATACGCTTTCACAACGTGCCTAACTTTTTCAATGTTTCTAAGCTACGTGGCTCATCTGCAAGTTTTTTCAAATTCTGGCAAATCTCCAGAAAATTTTCCAAAAGAATCTGCATACAAGTGGACCAACACAGTTCAAACCCATGTTGTTCACAGTCAAGTGTAATGTTACATAGGCTGAATTTATTAATATGAATACACTTATTGGACATTCAGGATTTAATGTGTTAATTTGAACATCTAAGAGTGACTTTGGGCCAGGTGCAGTGGCTCATGCTTGTAATCCAAGCATTTTGGGAGGCCAAGGCAGGTGGATCACTTGAGCCCAGGAGTTCAAGACCAGCCTGGGCAACATATTGAAACTCTGTCTCTACATGCAATAATAATAATAATAAAATAGCCAGGCGTGGTTGCACATGCCTGTAGTCCCAGCTACTTGGGAGACTGAGGTGAGAGGATCACTTAAGCCCAGGCAGTTGAGGCTGCAGTGAGCCATGATGGCACTACTGCACTCCAGCCTGGGCGACAGAGTGAGACCCTGTCTAAAAAAAAAATAATGACTTTGTTTGCTCTTTTGATTGACTGAAACTTGGACACACAAGTGACTTATATTAAATGATATTAAGGTGCCAAACTTCTTTGGCATAAGGGAGAAAAAGGCATCCAAAGGTTTAAGCAGATAGGAAATTTGGGGTGGGTTTATAGTTACTCTTCATAACCATGGGAATCCAAAAGATACTCCCCTCACCAAGGCTTTACCAAATAACACTGGTGAAAAAGCACCAAATTACTTGAAATGCTATATAATGCTAACCTATTGAGGATAATGGTGGAGGTGCCAACACTGAAATGGCTCCCTGATTTTAATGGGGATGATGGTACTACACAGTGTCAGAGGTCAAGCGGCAGTGCTTAACTTTCAGATACAAGGTAAGTATTATTAATGTTAGTAGGAAATTGGGCCAGAGATACAATCAAAGGGTTTGATCTATAGCTATCTTGTCATAGTTAATTGATGACAATGACCGTAGGACTAAAATATACAGGCAGCCAATTAAAGTCTTACCTGAAATGTATTTTCAAACAAAGAAGTAAGTAAATAAATAAATAGAACTCCTTAGGTCTGGTGAACAAAGGCCCAATTTAAATGACAAGAATGGAAAGTAATGGCCTCTTCTTGTTCAATCCCTAGGCCTGGGTCAGCTCACAGATCCAGAGTCCTTTGAATGATGAGCATGCTAGGTTTTCTTCAGGAAAAACCCTGTGATACTGACACAAGTATGTGATCTTCTTCCAAACACTCCCCTAAGAGGACCTGTAGTCTCTTATCAAGGGGACTGGGCATTGGAGAAAGGGAATTATATAGACTTTTGGTGAACAGCAGTACAGTGATTCTGAGTCAACACTAATAGCTTGGAACCCAAAACACCATTGAATTTCACAATTCAGGGTGTGGACCTTAAGGAAATGAGGTGAAAAATGGAGTTTAAAATCACAGTGTATCTTAGGACACGTCCGCAGTGATTCAATGGCTACATGTATGTTTCTGAATCTCCTCAGTGGTTATTTCCCTAATTCTTGAATGTATAGTCAGAATAGATAATCTGGGATAGCAGACTCTCCATACTGGCTTTCAACCTGAGGAGTGAGGGCTATTGATGGAAGAAAAGGCCAAGTGCTTGGAGTTGCCTCTTTAGATTCTGGAATCAACATGTACCACATTTGTTCCTTCAACTCATTTAATTTTTTAAGAGACAGAATCTCACTCTCAAATGCCTTTCTAAAATTAACAAACCATTCTTTGCTGGCATTATTATTTTTTAGAGCGTGGGTCTTGCTCTGTTGCCCATGCTGGGGTGGGGTGCAGTGGTGCAGTCACAGCTCAGTGCAGCCTCAAATTCCTAGGCTCAAGTGATCCTCCCGCCTCAGCCTCCCAAGTAGCTAGGACTACAGGCATGTACCACCCAGCTAATTAAAAAAAAATTGGAGAGACAGGGTCTTACTATGTTGCTCAGGTTGGTCTCAAACTTCTGGCCTCAAGCAATCCTCCCACCTCAGCCTCCTAAAGTCCTAGAATTACAGGTGTGAGCCACTATGCGTGTCCCTTCAAACCACTTATTAAGTGAGGGCTACAAGTTTTTAGTGGTGTCCAAAGAAAGACATTTTTCTTGCTTCCAAGTTTTGGCAGTTATGAATAAAGATGCTATAAACATCTGTATGCAGGGTTTTGGGTAGGCATAACTTTTTCAACTCCTTTGGGTAAATACCAAGGAGCATGGTTTCTGGATCATATGGTAAGAGTACATTTAGTTTTATGAAAACCAGCAAACTGTCTTCTAAAGCGACAGTGCCATTCTGCATTCCCACCAGCAATAAAGGAATGCAAAGATATTGCTTCATATGCTTGCCAGCATTTGGTGTTGTCAGTGCTCTGGATTTTGGTTCATTCTAATAGGTATGTAGTAGTATCTCATTGTTGTTTTAATTTGCATTTCCCTGATGACACATGATGTGGAAGTTTCCCATATTTCCAGTTTACTGACAGCATTTATAGTGAATGGATGTTGGATTTTGTCAAATCCTTTTTATGCATTTGCCATGGTTTGAATGATGGTGTTCCCTCCAAAATTCCTATTGAAACATAATTCCCAATGCACCAATATTAAGAGGTATAGCCTTTGGGAGGTGATTAAGTCATGAGGGCTCTGTCCTCATGAATGGAATTAGCATCCTCACAGAAGCGCTCCCAGTTGAAGGGAGCACCCTCTTACCCTTTTATCCTTTCCACTATGTGAAGACACAGAGTTCCTCCCCTCCAGAGGGTGCAGCAACAAAGTGCCATTGGAAGCAGACAGCAGACATCATCAGACACCAATACTGCTGGCATCCTGATCTTAGACTTCCCAACCTCTAGGACTGGAAGAAATAAATTTCTGTTGTTTATAAATTACCCAGCCTAAGGTATTTTGTTATAGCAGCATAAACAGACTAAGATAGCATCAATAGATAGAATCATGTGATTTTCCTTTTTAGCTTGTTGATGCGATGAATTACATAATTTATTTTCAAATGTTGAACCAGTTTTGCATACCTGAGATAAATCACTTGATCATGGTGCATAATTCTTTGTACACATTATTGGATATGGTTTGCTAATATTTTGCTGAGGATTTTTATATCTACATGAGAGATACTGGTCTGTACTTTTCTTATAATGTCTTTGGTTTTGGTATGAAGGGAATTCCAGCCTCATAGAATTAATTAGGGAGTATTCCCTCTGCTTCCATCTCCTAAAGAGACTACAGAGAATTGATATAATCTATTCTTAAATGTTTGGTAGAAATCACCAGTGAAACCATCTGGGCCTGGTGCTTTCTGTTTTAGAAGGTTAGTATGTGGATTCAATTTCTTTAACAGATATAGTTCTATTCAATTGTCTATTTCTTCTTGTGTGAATTTTGGCAGACTATATCAAGGAATTGGTCCATTTTATTTAGGTTATCACATTTGTGGGCATAAAGTTGTTTATAATATTTATTGATGATTGCTCTAATGTTCGTGGCATCTGTAGTAATGTTCCCTCTTTTCGTTTCTGTTATTTGTAATTTGTAACTTATGTCCTCTCTCCCTCTTTTTTTTTTGTTAGCCTGGCTAGAGGCCTATCAATTTTATTAATCTTTTCAAAGAGCCAGTTTTTAGTTTTGTTATTCTATTGAATTCCCATTTAAATTTCATTGATTTCTTCAAAAATTTTTTTTTACGCAAACACCACCATGTTAGATAATTTCATTGATTTCTCCTGTAATTTTTATTATTTCTTTTTTTTCGGCTTACTTTGGATTTAATTTGCTCTTCTTTTTGTAATTTTCTAAGGCCAAAGCTTAGATAATTGATTTTAGATCTTTTTTTCCTCCTGTGTATATTTTCAAATACCCTGTCTTGAGCTCACTGATTCTTCTACTTTATCCATCCTGCTGTCAAGAGCCTTTAGTCCATTTTTCAGTTCAGCAAATGCATTTCTCACAGTTCTAGGATTTCTGTTTGATTTAAAAAATTTTCAATATATTTGTTGAATTTATCTGATGAATTTCTGAATTTCTTTTCTGTGTTATCTTGGAATTCACTGAATTTCCTTAAAACTGCCATTTTGAATTCTTGATCCAAAACCTCACACATCGCCATCTTGTTAGGGCTGGTCACGGTCTCCTTGCTTTGTCTGTCTGGGGAAGTCATGGTTTCCTGTTTGCTGTTGTTCCTTTGGGCTTACATCTTTGTCTTCACATTGAAGGATTAGTTATTTATTCCAGTCTTTGCTGACCAGCTTCTGTTTGTCTTTCTAGGGTGTGTTTGCTTACAGGTTCTTTGCAGTTCACCTGTTGAATCCCCTTTACTCTAGGTCACTGCCTCCTTTTCAGGACTAGATGGGTGCCTTAAGCCAAGGTTTGCCTCAGTTCTCCAAAACATTTGCAGTGCTGCCCATCCTGGATTGTGGTTAGGGGTGTCCCAAAATGGGATGCCCTGGCTATATGGGAAGGCTAGCTAGGGGTTCATGCCCAGAAGACTCATGGACTCTGCCTCATACAGCATGGTGGTGCAGAACAGCCACTCTGGCTTTGCATCTCCTTTGGCTGAGATAAATAGCACGATTTTGTGGGCTGGGGTTGTTAGTTCCAATCCCCTCTCTTTGTTTCAAGCTGCCTTCAGGGGTTTTTCTCCCTTCAGACACTCATCAACGCTTCCCGTCTTTCTTCTCTTCTAATATATGCATTCAATGCTATAAATGTCCTTCAAAGAACCACTTTCCAACAAATTTTGATAAGTTGTATTTTCACTTTCATTTATTTCAAAATATTTTGAAATTTCTCTTGCGATTTCTTCTTTGACTTTTGTGTTTACAAGTCTGTTGTTTAATCTCCAAGTATTTGGGAGTTTTCCAGCTATCTTTCTGTTACTGATTTCTAGTTTAATTCCATTAGGGTCTGTATTAGTCCGTTCTCACACAACTATAAGGAAGTACCTGAGACTGGGTAATTTATGAAGAAATGAGATTTAATTGACTTGCAGTTCCACAAGCTATACAGGAAGTATGGTTGGGAGGCCTCAGGAAACTTACAATCACGGCGGAAGGTGAAGGGGAAGCAAGACATGTCTTACCACGGTGAGTGGGGGAGAGAGAGAGAAAGAAGGAGGGAGGGAGGGAGAGAGCGAGAGTGAGAGAGAGAGAGAGAGAGAGCACAGGGGCAAATGTTATACACTTTCAAACAACCAGATCTTGTGAGAACTCTATCATGAGACAGCACTAGGGGGATGATGCTAAACCATCAGAAACTACCTCGATGATCCAGTCACCTCCCACAAGGCCCCTCCTCCAACACTTGGGATCACAAGTCAACATGAGATTTGGGCGGGGACACAGAGCCAAACCATATCAGGGTCTGAGAGCATACATTGCATGATTTCTATTCTTTCATGTTTGTTAATGTGTGTTTTATGGCCCAGAATGTGGTCTATCTTGATTAACATTCCATGAGAGCTTGAGAAGAATGTGTAATCTGCTGCTGTTGTTGGGTGAAGTAGTCTATAGATATCCACTATATCCGGCTGGTTTATGGTGGTGTGGAGTTCAACTATGTCCCCACTGATTTTCTGCCTGCTGGATCTGTCCATTGCTGATAGAGGGGTATTAAAATCTGCAATGATAACAGTGAATTTCACCTACTCCTCCTTGCAGCTGTATCAATTTTTGCCTCACATATTTTGACATTCTTTTTTTAGGCACATACATATTAAAGATTGTTTTTTCTTCTTGGAGAATTGACCTTTTTAATCATTAAATAATGTTCCTCTTTATCCTGGATAAGTTCCTGATATGATTTGACTCTCTGTTCCCACCCAAATCTCATGTTAAATTGTGATCCCGAGTGTTGAAGGTGGGGCCTGGTGGAAGGTGATTGGATCATGGGGGTGGTTTCTAATGGTTTAGCTCCATGCCCCTAGTGCTGTCTGGTGATAGAGTTCTCACAAGATCCAGTTGTTTGAAAGTGTTTAGCACCTCCTGCCTCACTCTCTCTTCCTCCTCCAGCTATGTAAGATGTGCCTTGCTTCCCCTTTACCTTCTGCCATAATTGTAAGTATCCTGAAGCCTCCCCAGCCATGTAGAATGGTGAATCAATTAAATCTCTTTTCTTTATAGATTACCCAGTCGCAGGTATGTCTTTATAGCAGCATGAGAACAGACTAATACACTTCCCTTACTCTGAAGTATGTGCTGTCTGAAATTAATTTAGCTACTCTCACTTTCTTTTGATTAATGTTAGCATGTTACATCCTTCTCCATCCATTTACTTTTAATTTACATGTGTCTTTATATTTAAAGTGGGCTTCTTGTAGACAACATATAGTTGGGTTTTGTTCAACTTTGACCAATTTGGACATTCTTTTTTAATTGGTGCATTTAAACCATTGATGTCTAAAGTGATTATTAATATAATTGGATTGATATCTACCATATTTATTACTGTTTTCTATTAGTTGTTCTTTGTTGCTATTTTTGTCTTCCATGCTTTTTATGCCTTTTGTGACTTTAATTGAGCATTTTATATGATTCTATTGTCCTCCTTTCTTAGGGTATCAGTTGTACTTCTTTCTATTTTTTCTAGTGGCTCTAGAGTTTATAACATACAACTAACCCAAGTCCACTTTCAAATAACACTATACCACTTCACAGGTAGTGTGAGTACCTTATAATAAGAAGATAATCCTAATTCTTCCTTCTTGTCCCTTATACCATTGCTGTCATTAATTTCACTTACACATAAGCATATCTAAGTGTATGTATGTGTGTGTATATATATTTATACACAGTTATATATGACACACATAATCAAATACATTGTTGCTATTATGCTGAACAACTTATCTCTTAGATCAACTAAAATTTTAAAATGAAAGTTTTTACTTTACCTTCACTAATTTATTCTCCAATGCTTTTCCTTCCTTATGTAGATCCTGGTTTCTGATCTATATTTTGTTTCCCTTCTCTCTAAAGAACTTCTTTTAACATTTCTTGCAAGGTAATAGATTCCCTTAATTTTTTTTGTCTGAGAAAGTATTTCTCCTTCACTTAGAAACAATTTTTGTTGTTGTTGTTGAGACAGAGTCTCACTATGTTGCCCAGGTTGGTCTCAAACTTCTGGTCTCAAGCGATCCTCCTGTCTTGGCCTCCCAAAGTACTGGGATTACAGGTGTGAGCCACCACACCTGGCCCTCACCTTTACTTTTTTTTTTGAGACAGGGTCTCACTCTGTCACCCTGGCTGAAGTGCAGTGGCATGACCAACTTTGACATTCTCTTTTAATTGGTACATTTAAACCATTGATGTCTAAAGTGATTATTAATATAATTTGATTTATATCTACCATATTTATTACTGTTTTCTATTAGTTGTTCTTGTTCTTTGTTGCTACTTTTGTCTTCCATGCTTTTTCTGCCTTTTGTAATTTTAATAGAGCATTTTATATAATTCCATTGTCCCTCCTTTCTTACTGCATCAGCTCATTGCAGCTTCAACCTCCTGGGCTCAAAAAATCCTTCCACCTCAACCCACTCCCAGTCCCCACCCCCACCGCCACCCCCAGTAGCTGGAATTAGAGATGCATGCCACCACATCCAGCTAATATATATATTTTTTGTAGAGATAAGGTTATCACTATGTTGCCCAGACTGATCTTGAACTCCTTCGCTCAAGAGATCCTCCTACCTCAGCCTCCCAAAGTGCTGGGATTACAGGTTTGAGCCACCATGCCCAGCTTCCCTCACCTTTGAAGGATAATTTTGCAAGGTACAGAATTCTAGGTTGGTAATTTTTTCTCTTAATACTTTACTATTTATGTATTTATTTATTTCACAGGCCAGAATGCAGTGGCACAATCATGGTTACTGCAGCCTTGAACTCCTGGGCTCAAGCGATCCTCCCACCTCAACCTCCCAAGTAGTTGGGACTGCAGGTGGTGCTCCACCACACCTGGCTAAGGTTTTCTTTTTTCCATTTTTTGTAGAGACTGGAGTCTCACTATGTTGCTCAGGCTGGTCTTGAACTCCTGGCCTTAAGTGATCCTCCCGCCTCAGCCTCCCAAAGTGCTGGGATTACAGGTGTGAGCCACTGTGCCTGGCGATTTTTTTTTTTTAAGGCAGATTCTTGCTTTGTCCCCTAGGCTGGAATGCAGTGGCATGATCACAACTCACTGCCGCCTAGACCTCCTGGGCTCAAGTGATCCTCCTCCCTCAGCCTCCTGAAGTGGTATAGTGTTATTTGAAAGTGGACTTGGGTTAGTTGTATATTATAAACTCTAGGGCCACTCAGCTGGGACCACAGGTGTGCACTACCATACCCAGCTAATTAAAAAACTTTTTTTTTTTGTAGGGATGGGGTTTCACCATGTTGCCCAGGCTGATCTCAAGTGATCTTTCTGTCTTGGCTTCTCAAAGTGCTGGGATTACAGGTGTGAACCACTGTGCCCGGCCTCAACACTTTAAATATTTCACTCCACTCTTCTCTTGCTTTCATGGTTTCTGAAGAAAAGCTAGAAGTAATTCTTATCTTTGTTCCTCTCTGAGTAAGGTTGTTTATTTTTTCCTCTTTCAAGGTTTTTCTTTCTCTTTGATTTTCTGTCATTTGAAAATTTTATGCCTAGATGCAGTTTTTTGGGCATTTATCCTGCTTGATGTTCTCTGAGCTTCCTGGATCTCTGGTTTGGTGTCTGTCATTAATCTCAGGAAATTCTCAATCATGATTATTATTTCAAATATGTCTTCTGTTCCTTTTTCTATTTCTTCTCCTTTGGTTATTTCCCATATGTATCTATATGTATCTATCATACCCCTTACATTTATCCCACAGATCTTAGATATTCTGTTGTTTTTGTTTTAGTATTTTTTTGTTTGCTTTTCAGTTTTGTAGATTTCTATTCAGATGTCCTCAAGGACAGAGGCTCTTTCCTCAGTTGTATGCAGTCTATTAATAAGCCCACCAAGGTATTCATTTCTGTTACAGTGTTTTTGATCTTTACTTAAAAATCAAAAACACTGTAACGGAATTTCTATGTGGTTCTTTCTTAGGATTTCCCTCTCTCTGCTTGCATTGCCCATCTCTTCCTGCATGTGGTCTACTTTATTTGTTAGAGCCCTTAGCACATTAATCACAGTTATTTTAAATTTCTGGTCTGATAATTTCAATATTCCTGCTGTATCTGAGCCTGGTTCTAATGCTTGCTCTGTCTGTTCAAACTGTTTTTTTTTTTTTTTTTTGCCTTTTAGTGTGTCTTGTAATTTTTTCTTGATAGCGAAACATGATGCATTGGGTAGAGGAAACTGCTGTTAAATGGGCCGTTAGTGATGTGGTGGTGAAGTGTTGGGGTGGATGGGTGGCATTCTATAGCTCTATGATTAGGTACAGTCTTTTAGTAAGCCTGTGCCCCTGGACTGTAAATTTCACACGTGCTAGTTTTTTTTTCTCCACCCACCTCCCTTTTGTGGGATGAGATGGCTAGAGTTGGCTGGAGTTGGATATTTCTATTCCACTAGGTCTGTTAGACTCTGACAAAACCCCAACAGCTTAGGCTCTGGTTAAATAGTTTCTCCTGCCGGCAGACCCTGTTAGGAAGTTTCAAATGTTCCCCTTTTCTCCCCCTTCTGGAAGCAAAAGGGGATTTTTCTCAGATATTCACAAGAACCTGGTATGCTACAGGAGGTAAAACTCACAAATGTGTCTAAGTCCCCTAATGACTGGGTCCCTCTGGAGTTTCTCTCTCTCAGACTTGATACACTGAGCCTCCAGCAATTCATCATTTACAGTTCAGGTTTCCATACCTGGGCACTGGTCCTCATGAAGGTTTTGCTCCAGTAAGTTGTGATTGTCTGTATTTGTCTATAGGTATCTCTAATTTTCGGGGTAGCGGTTTGGACTGTGACCTCTCTTCTCTGAAGGATCTAGGGAAATGTGTTGATTTTTCAGTTTGTTTGGCATTTCACTTGTTGTCAGGACACAGTGACAACTTCCAAGCTTCTTACATGCTGGATCAGAATGTAGAAGTCTGTTTCACATGTTTTTGCATTCGCACCAGAGGCATCTCTCAATAATCAGATGGAACAAATAGTGCTTTCTGTACATGTCATTTAGCCTCTTTCTAGCACCCATTTGCCTGCTTAGAGGGCTCATGGACAAGATGCATGATAGCAGGAATATATATTTTTCAGGGAGTCACTAAGGCTAATCCACTTAATTTGCCAAACCCCAAGATCCCAATGTAAATCCTGAGCAAGTAATATGGCACCATCTCCTGGGAGAACCAGCAAGCAACCTGGTAGCAGGTTCATTACCTTTCTATCATCAGTATCGTGGATAGAATGACAATTTGCTCTCAGTGGACTAGACACTTATTATAAATATGGATTTGCTTTATCTTTTGTTTTTCTTTTTCTTTTTTTCTCTTTTTGAGACAGAGTCTTGCTCTGTCACTCAGGCTGGAATGCAGTGGCGCAATCTCAGCTCACTGCAACCTTCACCTCCCAGGCTCAAGCGACTCTCCTGCCTCAGCCTCCCAAGTAGCTGGAATTACAGGCATGTGCCACCACACCTGGCTAATTTTTGTATTTTTAGTAGAGAGGGGATTTCACCATGTTGGCCAGGCTGGTCTCGAATTCCTGACCTCAAGTGATCCGCCCGCCTTGGGCTTCCAAAGTGCAGGATGGCAGGCGTGAGCCACCACGCCTGGCCTGGATTTACTTTTTCTGTCCATAACGCTTTTGCCAGGACCACCATTTGTGGACTTACCAAATTCCTTATTTCTCGTCATGATACACAACTCGGATCTAGACTTGTAGTAATAAAAAAAAAATATTGCTTCTGACCAAGAAAATCATTTTATAGCAAGAAAAGTGAAACAATGGCTCCTATAATCATATGACTCATTGGTTCTACCGTATATCCTATCATGCAGAAAAACCAATCTGAAAAAAAAAACGGCGAAATTACCTATGGGAGACTTAGCTATGATGCTGGCCAGGTGACAACACTTCATAGGTTTGAAGTGTTGTCTTACAAGATGATGTATAAACTTTTAACTGTGATTGATATATGATATTATTTCTCCCCTAGTCAGAATACATGAAAAGGGACCAAGAGATGAAATTGGGAGTGGCTTCTTATGCCAATACCCATTAGCAAAATGCGTGCTATTGTATTACTGGTAGTTAACTTTATAATTTTTTGTTTTAATTTTTAAAATTTTCATTTCTTTTTTATTTTATTCAGAGCAGAAGACCATGATGTTTTAATTTAAGAAATGAGGTCTGGCTATGTTGCCCAGACAGGAATACAGGGGCTATTCACATATGCAATCATAGCATACTGAGCCTTGAACTTCTGGCCACAAGCAATCCTTCTGCCTCAGGCTTCTAAGCAGCTAGTACTATAGGCACTTGCTTAATTATAAGTTCCTGGCTTCTAATTAAGCTTTTTCTTTTTTCACTTGAGGTCTCACTCTGTCACCCAGGCTGCAGTGCAGTGACACAAACACAGCTCACTGAAGCCTTGACCTCCTGGGCTCAAGCAATCCTCCCACCTCAGCCTCCCACGTAGCTAGAGCTGCAGGTGCACACCATCAGGCCCAGCTAATTAAAAAAAATTTTGTTTTGTAGAGACAGGGTCTTGCTATGTTGCCAAGGCTGGTCTCGAAGTCCTGAGCTCAAGCAATCCTCCCACTTCAGCCTCCTAAATCATTGGGATTACAGTCGTGAGCCACCACACCTGGCCTATAATTAAGTTTTAATGTTATAGTATATCCATGCATGTGGATTGAGACTGAAGTAAAATGAACATCACCCCAAAATAATCATAGATACTGATTGGACTTTGAGTATTCTTTATTTTTATGGAGACAGTGTGTCTTTATTTATATGAATTATAGTGCATCATATTAAGTGGAAGCATGATATTCTTCTTGTAGTTTAGAAGTTAAGCCACAAGGTAAAAGCATTTGTATGGATGCTGAGTATCCCAAGTGGACTGTGCTAGAACTCAACATGACCCCACTCTTCTCAGCTTTCCCCTGGGCCATGAGCTTGGAAGCCTGAAAACTGCATTTTCCAGACTCCCCTGCTAGCAGGGATCAAGTGTAGTTTCTGCAGATGAGACGAACTTGCACACAATTTGGAAAGCATAAGGGAAGGAAAAGTAATTTTTCTTCTGTTACTGTGGTATAATACATACATATTTTGATCTTTGTCCTATTTCCTGGCATGCTGCTCCTAAAACTCTTGGAATCTCTGAAGCGGTAAGTGTCTTTTTTTGTAAACTAATGAGAAGACTGATGGCAGAGGGGTGGGGAGACTCTGGGGCAGCCTCAGGATGTAGGCAAGTTGCCAGAGGTACCATTATATGATGAGAGGGTTGGAACTTTCAGGCTCACCCAGACTTCCCAGGAAGGGAGAGGGACTAAAGGTTGAGTTAATCACTAACAGTTAATGATTTAACCAATCATGCCTACATAATGAAGTCTTCATAAACCCCCAAAAGGACAGGGTTTAGGGAGCTTCTAGGTTGCTGAATATGTGGAGGTCCTGGGAGGGTGGTGTGATCAGAGGTCATGGAAGTTCCACATCCCTTTCCACATGCCTTGCCCTATGCATCTCTTCCATCTGGCTGTTCCTGAGTTGTATCCTTTTATAATCAGCCAGTAATCCAGTAAGCAAACTGTTTTCCTGAATTCTGTGAGCCATCCTACAAAAAGATCAAACCCAAGGAGAGGGTTGTGGGGACCTCTGATTTATAACTGGTTGGTCAGAAGCATAAGCAAAAACCTGGACTTGCAATTGGCATCTCGAATGGGGGCAGTATTGTGGGACTGAGAGCTTAACTCATGGGATCTGATGCTATCTTCAGGTAGATAGTGTCAGACTGACTTACATTTTTGTACATCCAGTTGGTGTCCACAAAGAATTGGAGAATTGCTTAGTATGGGGAAAAACTCACATAACTGGTGTCAGAAGTTGTATTTAGCCATTTTTGCATTGCTATAAAGGAATACCTGAGACTGGGTAATTTATAGAGAAAAGAAGTTTAATTGGCTCATGGTTCTGCCGGCTATACAGAAAGCATGGTGCCAGCATCTGCTCAGCTTCTGGTGAGGGCCTCAGGAAGCTCACAATCATGATGGTAGGTGAAGTGGGAGCAGACATGTCATATGGTGAGAGGAGCAAGAGAATGGGGAGAGGTGTCATGTACTTTATTTATTTATATTTTAAATTTTATTTATTTATTTATTTTTTGAGACAGGGTCTGGCTTTGTTGTCCAGGCTGGAGTGCAATGGCGTGATCTCAGCTCACTGCAAATTCCACCTCCCAGGTTCAAGCCATCTTCCCCACCTCAGCCTCCTGAATAGCTGAGACTACAGGTGCATGCCAACACATCCAATTAATTTTTGTATTTTTTTGTACAGATGGATTTCTCCATGTTGCCAAGGCTGGTCTCAAACTCCTGAGCTCAAATTCAAGGTCAAGCTCAAACGCCTTGGCCTCCCAAACTGCCGGGATTACAGGCACGAGCTACCATGCCTGGCTACATACTTTTAAACAACCAGATCTCATGAAGGGCACACTCACTATTATGAGGACAGCACCAGGCCATTAATGAGGGATGCATTCCAATGACCCAAACACCTCCCCTCAGACCCAACCTCCAACAACGGGGATTACATTTCAAGATGAGATTTGGAGGGGATAAAGAACCAAACCGTATCATTCCACCCATGACCCCTCAAATTGCATGTCTTTCTCACACTACAAGATACAATCATTCCCTACCAATAGTCCCCAAAAGTCTTAACTCATTCCAGCATCAAGTCCAAAGTCCTAAGTCTCTTCTGAGACTTATCTCCTTCCACTTATGAGCCTGTAAAAATCAAAATAAGTCATTTACTCCCAAGATACAGTGGTAGTACAGGCATTAGGTAAACATCACAATTCCAAAAGGGAGAAATTAGCCAAAAGAGTCAATAGGCCCCATGGAAGTCTAAATCTCAGCAGGGCAGTCATTAAATCTTAGAGCTCCAAAATACTCTCCCTTGACTCCATGTCCCACATCCAGGGCACAATGGTGCAATGCGTAGGCTCCCAAGGCCTTGGGTAGCTCTTCTCCTGTGGCTTTGCAGGCCGCAGCCCCTGTGGCTGATCTCACTGGTTGGAGTTGGGTGTCTGAGGCTTTCCCAGGTACAGGATGCAAGCTGCCTGTGGATCTACCATTCTGGAGTCTGGAGGGCAGTGGCCCACTTCTTATAGCTCCACTAGGCAGTGCCCCAGTGGGGACTCTGTGTGAGGCTTCCAACCCCACATTTCCCCTCAGCATTGCCCTATTAGAACTTCTCCGTGAGGGCTCTGCCCCTGTGGCAGGGTTCTGCCTGGGCACCCAGGCTATCTCCCACATCATCTGAAATCTATGTGGGAGCTGCCAAGCCTCCTTCACTCTTGCATTCTATGTGCCCACAGGTTTAGTACCACATGGAAGCCACCAAGGCTTATGGCTTGCATCCTCTGGACAGGCAGCCTGAGCTGTATCTGGGGTCCTTTGAGCCACAGCTGGAGCTGTAGTAGCTGGGATTCAGGGAGCAGTGTCCTGAGGCTGAGCAGAGCAGTGGTACCCAGTGCTTGGCCCCCTAAACCATTCTTTCCTCCTATGTCTGTGGACCTGTGATGGTAGGGGCTGTCTCCAAGTTCTCTGAGATTGCCTTTGAGGCCTTTTCCCATTGTCTTGGATACTAGCACTTGGCTCCCATTTAGTCATGCTAGTTTCTTTAGCAAGTAGTTGCTCCATACCCTGCTGGGATTCTTTCTCTGCCACATGGCCAGACTGCAAATTTGCTGAATTTTTATGCTCTGCTTCCCTTTTGAATATAAGTTCCAACTTTAAGTCATTCCTTTGCTCCCATATCTGATCACAGGTTGTTACAAGGAGTCAGGCCACATCTTGAATGCTTTGCTGCTTAGAAATTTCTTCTGCCAGAGACCCTAAATTACCACTCTTAAATTCAAACTTCCACAGATCCTTGGTACATGAACACAATGCAGGAGTTCTTTGCTAGGGTGTAACATGAGTGACGTTTATTCCAGTTCCCAATAACTTCCTCATTTCCATCTGAGACCTCACTAGGCTGGCCTTCGCTGTCCATATTTCTATCAGTATTTTGGTCATAACAATTTAACCAGTCTCTAAGAAGTTACAAACTTTCATCCTCTTTTTTTTTTGAGACAGAGTCTTGCTGTGTCACCTAGGCTGTAGTGTAGTGGCATGATCATGGCTCATTGCAACCCCGACCTCCCAGCTCAAGTGATCTTCCCACCTCAGCCTCCTGAGTAGCTGGTACTACAGGTCCATGCCACCATATCTGGCTAATTTTTTATTTTTTTGTTGAGACAAGGGCTCACTATGTTGCCCAGGCTGGTCTCGAACTCCTGGCCTCAAGCAATCCTCCTACCTCAGCCTCTCAAGTGCTGGGATTATAGTTGTGAGCCACTGCTCCTGGTCCTCCTGCCTTCTTCTGAGCCCTCCAAACTCTTCCATTCTCTGCCTGTTACCCAGTTCCAAAGTTGCTTCCACATTTTCAGGTATCTTTTTTAGTAATGCTCCGATTCTTGGTACCAATTTTCTGTGTCAAGCTGTTCTTGCACTGCTATAAAGAAATACCTGAGACTGGGTAATTTATAAAGAAAAGAAGTTTAATTGGCTTACAGATATGCAGACTATACAGGAAGCTTGGTATCGGCATCTGGTCAGCTTCTGGTGAGGGACTCAGGAAGCTAACAATCATGGTAGGTGAAATGGGAGCAGACATGTCACACGGTGATAGTGGGAGCAAGAGAGAGCGGAGAGGTGCCACACACTTTTAAACATCTAGATCTCGCAATAATTCATTATCGTGAGGACAGCATCAAGCCATTTATGAGGGACCCACCCCCATGACAAAACCACCTCCCGTTAAGCCCCACCTCCAATGATGGGGATTACATTTCAGCATGAGATTTGGAGAGGAGAATCATCCAAACTATATCAGAAGTGAAGTATTCAGAGTGGTACGAGTATAGAAAGAAGAAACAGGTTTGTTTGTCTTTCCCCCCAACAGTTCTTTAGCACCAGCAGATGGATAAAAGGGCAGACAACAGATGAGACATTTGTAGGAGCTTCAGGAGAGTTCCTGCAAATTCTCCACTTTGACGCTGCAGGAGGTGGCTTCTCTGTGATTTCTGAACTTCTGCATTTATTGAAAGCTAGCAGCAGTCCTTTCTGACTCTACTCTCCCCTGGTCCCTTCCAACTGTTTTGTAAGCTCTTATTCCCTGTGTTAAATCTCTTCTTGCTTGAAATACCTAGAGTAGATTCTACTTTCCTGACTGAACCCTGACTAAAGGATTACGTTTAGTAAAGTGCTAGGCACTCAATAATAATTAGCTGTTACTAATGGGAATAGGAAAACTGAGAAGCATGTCTATTTACTTTCTTACCTCATCATATTTTCTTTTTTCATTTTCCAGTTGTTTAAGTAGGGCCTCTTGTTGCTGAATTCTGGATTGTTGCTGAGAACAGGTCATTTCCAGTAGATTTTCTTTATCTTGTAAGGTTCTCACTTGCCTGTGTAACTCATCTACATTCTGATATAGAAGTTTCCTGAGGGCAATTAATGTAGATTAAATCACACCATGAATTGCAAATGAAATTCAGACCTAAAATTTTTATGGCATCACACGGGTTTTTTTTTTTTTTTGGTTCAATGAAGTAGGGTATGTGTCTATAAGCTAAAGGGACCAACACAGGGAACCTCTTTTGTGATAGAAGCTTTCCTTACTTCTCCCACTCACTCATCAAAATGACCCTATGAGGAAAAAGTAGTTGTCCTTATTTCAGAGATGAGGAAGTTGTGGTAGAGAGAACAGTTAAGACAAGGTGGAGGTAGGGCTCGAATCCTGAATCCCATATTCTTTCTTCCTTACTGCTTTACGAGTTGAGCCCTTCATCTTCTGGGTTCAAGGTAATGTTAGTTACAAGCACTATTGATAATAATAAGCACACATTAACACTGCTATAAATGAATCATAAATGAGCCTGCATTTTATGAGAAAATTTACCATTTTCCAAAAGAGGGTAAAGGAACTCACAGAATTTTACCTCAAATATGGTATCCTGGTATACTAAATATTTTGAATGAAAGGCCCTTAGAGATCAGCAGATGCTAGAAGAGGCTTTTCTCTTATCTGTGTGAAGACTGGACTTACCAAGGAGAACAATTATACCCATCCACTCCCTGAAAATGCATTATTTATGGATCTTCAGAAAAGAAGATTGAGGAATATAACAACACCTCCACAGACCTTTTCACAAGACAATGGCTATCTCTTAAACTCATTCAAATTCCCAGGTGAATAATTTATGAATTAATTTTTGTCTCCAGGGTCCCTTCACTCTCCCTAATGAGTTACTGTCCCTTGGAATTCTCTACATTCCTCATCTCCCTCTCCCCTGGAAATGGGTATATAAGCTTCTGCAACACACTTAGACATTGGGTCATCACACTTGATTTTCCCCACCCCACGTTAATAAAATTGTGTTTGCTTTTTCTCCTATTAATCTGTCTTTTGTCAGTTGACTTTTCAGAAAACCTTCAGAAGGGGAGGGGAAATTTTCCCTCCACCCCTACAAGGGCCATTAGCATTCTTTCAGTCTCATCATGAAACCAGCCCAACTGTCCCATAGAAATTACACTTACAGTTTTTTAAACAAATGTAGAAATGTACCCTCCCAGTCTTAAAACTTGAAATTTATATCTGAGTTCCTCCCTCAGGAGACTGACCCTCAGGCAAGAAACTAAAATTCACCAGATCGTAGCATCCAGAAAATGAGATGCCTCATTCCTCATGATTGGTTCCTTACCCCTCACTAATTCCTGTTTTACATTCCTTCCCTGCTATAACCCCCCAAATTTTAGTTGGTCAGGGAGATAGATTTGAGACTGATCTCCCATTCTCCTCAACTGTGGCACCCTAATAAAGCCTTTTTCTCTGGCAATACTCATTGTCTCAGTAATTGGCTTTCTGTGCACTAAGCAATGGGACCTAGACCAAACCCCTGGTATTTCAGTAATAGAGTACAGTTTGTGGAAAGAGTTTTCTGAGGATTTCAGACCAAGGTTCTCTGGACTTAGGAGATTCATCTTGAAGACTGTGATGATGATAATGAAATAGTACTGGTGGGCAAAAGTCTCACCTGCATGCTAGGGCAGTAAAATCCTGACATTAGACAATTATGTTTGTTTTCTCTAACTTCAGTATTCTGAGAAATCAACAGGTTATTGGGGGACAATTATATTTGAGACATGGGCTCACATCCCTCCACCTCTCGTTCTTCTCCTTATGTTTCTTGGATGTAAGTGCAGACTCTCCAAGGACTGCTATAGCTAATTTTCTACCATTCACATCCACTTCTGCAGCAATATCCTCTCTTTCATCTCTCCTTCATCTAATTCACTGTATACCTGCTATTATGGCCTACTTCTTTTTGGTTCCACTCTCAATTTCCAGACTAAGAGATAAGCCTTGAAACTAAAAGAGAAGTTTTGATCCACTGAAACTAAAAACACTTGAGTTATTGGCAGTAAAATTTGAGAGCTGAAAACTAGAATTGGAAAGTAGGAAGCTGGCTGGACATGGTGGCTCACACCTATAATCCCAGCACTTTGGGAGGCCAAGGTGGGAGGATCGCTTGAGCCCAAAAGTTCAGGAGCAGCCTGGGCAACATAGTGAGAACTCGTCTGTATAAAAAATTTTAAAAAAATTAGACAGGCATGGTGGCATGCGCCTGTAGTCCCAGCTACTCAGGAGGCTGAGGTGGGCGAAGTGCTTGAGCCTGGGAGGTCAAGGCTGCAGTGAACTGTGATCGCACTACTGCACTGCAGCCTGGGTGACAGAGTGAGACCCCATCTCTACAAAAAGAAAAAAAGCAAATTCAGAAGTCAAAATTAAAACAGCAACTCAAGAATATGCGAGAAGTTAATTGATATAGAGTTTGAAAAATAAAAGACTAACAAACCAGGTCTGCCAATGAATAAAATTAAGAAATTGGTGTACTGATAAGACTCCCTGCATTCTCTGCAGCCTGAGCCTCTTTTAGTAGTCAGAGTGTTCTTTCTAAATTGCAAACTAATCATATAACTTCCTCTGCTTAAAATCCTATAGTGGCTCCCCATTACTCTTTCTTATATATATATTTTTTCTGTTCCTTGATTCAGGAACCCCATACTCTTAAGGTAAAGTCCAAACTGTTCACCATGGCTTGATATATTCTGCATGAGAAATGGGCACTGTGGCTCACAAGAGCTGAGCACCGTGGCTCATGAGGATCTGTGGCACTATGGCTCACACCTCCTAATACTTTGGGAGTCTGAGGCTGGAGGATCACCTGAGGCCAGGAGTTCTAAAACAACCTGAGCAACATAGGGAGATCCTGTCTCTAAATTTTTTTTTTTTAATTAGCTGGGCATGTTGGGTATGCCTATAGTCCTAGCTACTCAGTAGGTGGAGGCAGGAGGATCATCTGAGCCCAGGAGTTCAGGGCTGCAGTGAGTCATGATTGTGCCACTGTATTCCAGCCTGGGCAACAGAGCAAGATCCCTGACTCTAAACAAACGAACAAACAAACAAACAAAATCTAAGGTTCTGCATGAGCTAGGCCTACGTCACCTCCTTATCTCATTTTCTCACCACTGTCCCTAACCTCATTTTCTTTCAGCCAATGAACTTTTTCACTTCCTCAAAGTGGTCCTCCATACTATTCTCTATTTAGCTTCTTGATACCAACTACTTCATTCTCAACTAAAATCACTGTCTTTGAGGAAGTCTTTCTTAAGCTCCCTCACTCCGTAGATAATCCGTGTTATGTACTATCATGGCAACCTAAACCTCCTTTAGTATAACACTTACCACACTTCATCATACTTCATTGCAGTTGCAAAGTCTTATGTATAGAGATATTTATTATAGCTTTATAATAGCAAAAAAGTCTAAAAGATGTAAGTATTACATAAAGTATGATATATCTATGTAACAATGTCATACAACTGTTTAAACTGATATTATGAAACCATAAATCAGTAAGAAAAAGAGAGATGGAAAATTCTAAATATTTTGGATAAGCAACACACTTCTAAATAATACATGAGTCAAAAAGGAGGTCTCAATAAATTAAAAATAGTTTGAACGAAATGAAAATGAAATACAACTTACAAAATTTATAGGATACAACATAGCAGAAAACTTGTAGCATTACATGCATATATTATAAAGGAAGAAAAATCTAAAATCAGTAATCTAAGCTTTCACCTTAGGAAACTAGAAAAAGAAGAACATTATAAGCCTAAAGCAAGCAGAAGCAAAGAAATAGTAAAAATGAGAGTATTAGTCAATGGGATTGAAAACAAGAAAACAATAGAGAAAAATCAATGAAATCAAAAGTTCATTCTTTGAAAAGATGAATAAAATAGATAAACCTCTAGCCAGGCTAACTAATAAATAGAGAAGACAAATATTAATAATATAAAAAATGTGGCCAGGCACAATGGCTCACATCCATAATCCCAGCACTTTGGGAGGCTGAGGCAGGAGTATCACCTGAATGCAGGAACTTAAGACCAGCCTGGGCAACACAGCAAAGCCTCATCTCTATTTTACAAATAAAACATTTATTTTTAAATATCAAAATGAAAGAAGGGCCACCACTACTAACTCCATGGACATTAAAAGGATAATAAAGGAATATTATGAACAACTCTGCCTACAAATATGATAACTTACATTATATGGACTGATTCTTTGAAAGACACAAACTACGAAAGCTCACACAAGGAGAAATAGATAATCTAAGTTGGCCTATATCTGTTAAAGAAATTGAATCAATAATTAATTACCTTCCAAAAAATAAAGCATTAGGCCCAGATGATTTCATGGTGAATTCTACCAAACATTTAAGAAAGAAATGATACCAATTCTCTGCAATCTCTTCCAAAAAAAATTGAAGGAGAGGGGACACTTCCTAAGTAATTTTTTGAGACAAACATTACCCTAATACCAAAACCAGATACAGATATTATGTGATAGGAAAACCACAGACCAATACCTTCATGAACAGGTTCAAACTCAGTGTGGTCTGTTAAGTTCTACATGACCTAGGTCTAGCTTACCTTTCTAGCCTCATTTTCTTGCCACTTTCCTTGTCTCTAAACATTTTGTTCTGGCCAAATGAACTTTTTTCATCTTACTGAGAAGATTATGATGATAATGACAACAATAGTAACAACAATAACATCCAATATTATAATAACAGCAAAACTTTCTTTTTTTTGAGATGGAGTCTCGCCTGTTTAGCCTGCCCTGTTGCCCACGTTGGAGTGCAGTGGCGCGATCTTGGCTCACTGCAACCTCTGCCTCCTGGGTTTAAGCAATTTTCTTGCCTCAGCCTCCCAAGTAGCTGGGGTTAACATGTGTCTGCTACTATGCTTGGTTAATTTTTGTATTTTTAGTAAAGATGGGATTTCACTATGTTGGCCAGGCTGGTCTCAAACTCCTGACCTCAAGTGATCTGCCTGCCTCAGCCTCCTAACATGCTGGGATTACAGGTGTGAGCCACTGGTGCCAGGCCTAATTTAAACTAAATAAAATTAACTATAGTTTAACAAATATATTTTTAATAGAGTAGCTTTGTAACATTTTGACTTGTCTAGTTTCCCAGAATTCCTTCTGTGTAAGTTTCTGGTTATAGTGGGCCACAGGAGATAATATTTGTGTAAGATTTAGAGAACAGAATTGAAACATTTTGGTTTTTCCAGGTGGAAGGTTGGAGCAGGCATTTTTATAGTTTATAAACACTGCTAGATATCTGCTGCTCACCTTGGCATGACACAACAGCCAGGCCTACAACTGCTCCACCTTCCCTTGAATCCTCCTTCACCTTTTCCATCTCCTGGGCCAGATGTCTATTTAGCTCCTTGATGAAGGGTGCCAGTTTTTCCTGTAGGATACCTACACTTTATCAAGGTTAGAGGCAGCAAGAACTGACATGGCTTCCAGTCCATCTTCATGGTTTTCACCTTGTTGCTCTTCCACTTTACATTCAACTTCATTTCCTGATTGTTTGCCCTGCAGACTTCAAGCTCTAGCATAAGATGCAAAGATGACGCCATACAGACTGCATAACCAGTTCCCACAATTGCATAAGACCAAGTCCCTGTAATAAGGCTTTTATTAAATATATATTCCTACTGATTCTATTTCCTGGTAGAAGTGCTTATTATGTGTCAAGATATATATTATGTCACTGAAATAGAAGAAACTGGGAAAAACCTAAATGTTCAACAATAAAGGATTTATTAAATAAAATGTGACATATCATTAAAATAATATTCTAGAAAAAATGTAATGTCAGATAAACAGATCGTAATATTTTAAGTGAAAAAGTAGGTTACAATCTAACTATTTAAATCAGGGTTACTTTCTTCCAGATTATGAAACAATATACACTATAGGGTCCCCTTTCGGTAGAAGAATTTCCCTATATATTTTATTTTCCTACACTTAGTTTAAATAGTGCATACATATTTCTTCTTAGCAAATCTTCACAAAAGATGTATAGAACTGGCATTACAATTCCCACTTTAGACAGAAGGACACCAAGCAAGAACAAACATCAAATTTATGGTGAAACTAAGGTGGAAGAATGCTGAAGTCATTGATGCTTTAATGAAAAGTTTAAAGAGACAACAGCCCAAAGAAATCAGCAGTTTACTAATGGATAAGTCATTTTAAGAAGGGATGAGATGATGTTGAAGATGAGGCCCACAGTGGCAGACCATCCACACCAATTTACAAAGAAAAAAATTAATTTTTTTGTGCCCTAATTGAAGACTGATAATTAGCAGCAGAAACAATAGCCAATATCACAGACATCTCAATTGATTCAGCTTACCACAATTCTGACAGAGAAATTAAAGTTTAGCAAACTTTCCACTTGATGGATGCCAAAACTGTTGCATCCAGATTAGCTACAGACAGGAGCAAAGCTTTCAATAGGAATTTTACACAAGTGGGATGAAGATCCTGAAGCATTTCTTTGAAGAATTGTAACAGGAGAAGAAACATGGCTTTACCAATATGATACTGAAGACAAAGCACAATCAAAGAAATGGCTACCAAGAGGAGGAGGAAGTGGCCCAGTCACAGCAAAAGTGGACCAGTCAAGAGCAGAGGTCATGCCAACAGTTTTTTGTGATGCTCAAAGGATTTTGCTTATTGACTTTCTAGAAAGCCAAATGATAACCTGTTTATTATGAGAGTGTTTTGAGAAAGGTAGCCAAAGCTTTATTTTTAAAAATCCCTGGGAAAGCTTCACCAGATTCCTTCTCTACCATGACAATGCTCCTGCTCATTCCCCTTATCAAACAAGGGCAATTTTCCAAGAGTTTTGATGGGAAATTATTAGGCATCCACCTTACAGTCCTGATTTGGCTCCTTCTGACTTCTTTTTGTTTCCCAATCTTAAAAAATATTTTAAGGGCACCCATTTCTCTTTGGTTAATAATGTGCAAAAGACTGCAACGATATGGTTAAACTCCCAGGATTCTCACTCAGTTCTTCAGGGATGGACTAAATGGCGTGCTTCATCACTTACAAAAGTGCCTTGACCTTGATGGAGCTTATGTTGAGAAATACAGTTGTTTTTTGAGACAGGGTCTCATTCTGCCACCCAGTCCAGAGTGCAGTGTTTCAATCATGGCTTACTGCAGCCTCAAACTCCTGGGCTCAAGTGATCCTCCTGCCTCAGCCTCCTGAGTAGCTGGGACTACAGGAGTCCACTGTCATGCCTGGATCATTTTTTTTTTTTTTTTTGGTAGAGACAAAGACTCACTATGCTGCCCAGGCTGGTCTCAAACTCCTAGGCTCAAGTGATCCTCCTACCTCGGCATCCCGGAGTGCTGGGATTACAGGTGTGAGCCACTGCACCTGGCCAATATATTTTTTATTTTATCTTTCAATTCAATTTTCCCACAAACTCTCTGAAGTCCCCTTGTACAAAATATCAACTTCATTGTAGTTTGAATTTTGTCAGACTACATGTCAGAGCAAATTCCATAGTATTTCATAGGCAAGTCAGTCAAGAATATTTACTGTTACCGCTAGGTGTGCCCCAGAACCAGAAGAAATAATCTCTGCCTTTAAAAATCTCACACTCTAGCGCCAGAGGTAAACTAGAAAATAAACAATTAGAATACAGTGTGGTAAGTGCAATACATCAGGAATTGTGTGTGGCTGAGTTTACTTCAGTGGGGACAGAGCAGAAATACTCTCTGATATTCTGTTAGAAAAAATTGATATTGCTGATTAACTCAGTCATGGCTAAACCCACAGGAAACTGAGATCTCTGCTCCTCTTACCTCTTCTGTTGTTCTTCTTGATATTGTTGCTTTACTTTAGCTTCATTTTCTGTTGCTTCTTTTATCTTTTCCTCTAGCTGCTGCTTCTCTGAAATACAAGTGTCTGTGAGACAGACTTTATGAGCATGTTCTAATTTGCGCTGCAGGTCCAAAATCTTGAATGAAAAAACATTTACAAGTAAAGCATTAAGAGGAGTGTGACCTTTTTTCAAATTAGGGGAATAACATATAAATAGCAAACATAGCAGTGCTAACATATTAATCTGACCTGAAGTAAAAAGAGTAGCTAGATTTAATTTTAAAATAAATTGTTTAATTTTTGCAGTATGTAATGCATTCATATAATTCAATGTGTGTATATAAAAGAAGCTACAGGCCAGACATGCTGGCTCACGCCTGTAATCCCAGAACTGTCGGAGGCTGAGCTGGGTGAATCGCTTGAGCCTCAGGAGTTCGAGACCAGCCTGGGCAACATGGTAAAACCCCATATTTACAAAAAAATACAAAAATTAGCCGGGCGTGGTGGTGAGTACCTGTAGTCCCAGCTACTCAGGAGGCTGAGTATTTGTTTGTTTGATAGATAATGCCAAACTGCCTCCACAGGTATTAGACCAATTTATACTCCCAACAGCATTGTGAGTGCACCTAGTTTCTCCACAGTGTGGCTAGATTCATGAATAACACTGCAAAACAAAATAGAAGTCTCTTATAAACCAAGCACCTATTAGCATATTGCTTAGCATCAATAATAGGTTTTTTAATGCTCTGGGAGAACTAAAAATATGATTTATGAATTTGAAAGAGAGACTGTTATATTTTAGAGTTTATATGACAGATTTAAAGTGTCATTTAAAAACATTTTTTTCTTGCCTTTTTCATGTAGCAGCAAAAAAACCCCACATTTTTTAAAGATAAATTTCCTTTACACTTGTTTACTTATTTTTATAAACTCTTGTGTCACCTTAAATTGTGCCTCGTACATAGTAGGTGCTCAATAAATATTTATTGAATGAATAGATTTCAGCAGGGTAGCTATTATCCCTCTAATATATTTCTGACCCAACAAGGAATCTTTTACAATGGCTTGGCATCACATTCCCACAAATATTCAGTGAATGCCAGTGGGTGTCACCCGTTTTCTAAGAGAGGGGCTTTCTGCATCAATCCCAAACCCCTGTACCTAGGTCTCTGCATAGCCCACACAGCATGAGAGAGAAGAAGATGCAGAATGATTCAAGGGGAATGGTAGTAGGCGGCCAGCCATCTGAGGCCAGCTCAAGTTCCTTGGAGCTGTTCTATTTAGTTCTGTCTAGGGAGAATTCTTACTTAAGGAATTCAGTAATAATTCCACAGACAAAAGCATCACCTCATTGGCTTCTCTGTCAAGGATACATCCAAACTTTTGAACCTGCCACACAATTTAAGAAAGGGAACATTTCCAATACTTGAAGCCCATTGTGTGACCCTCTTTGATTATCCCTCATCCCTCCCCACCAGAGAAAACCAATATCCTGAATTTTGTGTTAATCGCATCCTTGCTGTTTCTTTTTAATATATGAGAGGTTTTTTTTTTTTGAGATGTGCTGTTGCTATATTGCCCAGGTGATCCTCCTGCCTTAGCCTCCAGAGTAGCTGGTACTACATGCATGTGCTAATATGCCCAGCTAACTTCTTTATTTTTGTAGAGATAGGGTCTCACTATGTTGCTCAGGCTGGTCTTGAACTTTGGGTTCAAGTGATGCTCCCATCTCATCCTCCCAAAGTGCTGGGATTACAGGTATGAGCCACCATGCTAATAGTCCCTTCCTTCCTTCCTCCCTTCCTCCCTTCCTTCCTTCCTTCCTTTCTTCCTTGCTTCTCTCTCTCTTTCTCTCTCTCTCTCTTTTTGAGACAGAGTTTCGCTCTTGTCACCCAGGCTGGAGTGCAATGGTGTGATCTCAGCTCACTGCAACCTCCACCTCCCGGGTTCAAACAATTCTCCTGCCTCAGCCTCCTGAGTAGCTGGGATTAAAGGCATGTGCCACCACACCTGGCTAATTTCTGTATTATTAGTAGAGATGGGGTTTCACCATGTTGTTCAGGCTGGTCTCGAACTCCTGACCTCAGGTGATCCACCCACCTTGGCCTCCCAAAGTGCTGGGATTACAGGTGTGAGCCACTGTGCCTGGCCATTCACCTCACCTGGCCACTTGCCTTGCCTCGCCTCTCCTTTCCTTTCTTAAAAATAAGTTAATTCAGCCAGGGTGGCTCACGCCTGTAATCCCAGCACTTTGGGAGGCTGAGGTGGGTGGATCACGAGGTCAAGAGATCAAGACCATCCCGGCCAACATGGTGAAACCCCGTCTCTACTAAAAAGTACAAAAATTAGCTGGGCGTGGTGGTGTGCACCTGTAGTCCCAGTTACTCAGGAGGCTGAGGCAGGAGAATCGCTTGAATCTGGGAGACAGAGGCTGCAGTGAGCCGAGATCGCGCCACTGCACTCCAGTCTGGTGACAGAGCGAGACTCTGTCTCAAAAACAAAAACAAAAAAAGTTAATTCTAGGGAAATGGCTGTTCCATAGACAGAGTAGGGCTACCCCATAGGCAGAGTAGCCTGGATGCTCTTTCTTTGCAACTGATACAAAGTGGGGGAAAGAACTCAGATTACCAGTAATACTACCATATAAATATACAATTTATTTTTTTGATCTTTTGCCAGGGGACATTTGGGTTGTTTCTAGTTTTCTGTTATTCGGAACAATGATATTATGAACATGACTATATTCCTGTTTCCTGATACATACATACATGTAACAGTTTTTCTTATGCCTAGTAGAAGTGTTAAGTTGTATGATGTACACATCTTTAAAACATTTATACTAGTTAACTCTTCCAAGTGAAGTTAATATATATGAGTTCTTGTTGCACCAAATCCTCACTAATATTTAGTATTGTCTAAGTTTTAAAATCTTGCCAATCTTTACCAATTTTACCAATTACTTTTTAATGGAATTATAACATCCATATGGTAAAGTAACATACAATATATACATATGGTGAATAACATACATGTCTTAAGTGTACTCAATGAAATCTGACTTGTATAACTACTTCCCCGACCAAGATATAGAATACTTGCAGCACCACAGAGGATTCCCTAGTGCCCCCTTCAGTTAATACCTGTCACAGGAATAACCACTATCTTATTTCCATAGCTTAGTTTTATCTATTCTTGAACTTCATACTATACATAGAATTGTATAGTAAGAACTCTTTTGTTCTGGTTTCTTTAACTCAACAGTAGATTTTTTTAGTTTAATTCAGATTGCTGTCATCTACTTTTTGATGTTTGCTTCATATTATATGGTTTGATGAAATTTTTTTTGTCGAATTTAACTCTCAAACTTGCACATCAAAATGTACAACTGTTACATACTACTGCCACCTAGTGTTGGGCAATCTAAAATGAAGGGAAAATATTTCAAAATGGTTCATTTCACAACACAAATCCCCCTACAAAATTACAAAATATGTTTGATGTGATGAATATGATAATTACCCTGATCTGATCACTATACATTATATCTATTGAAACATCACTATGGGCCAGGCTCGGTGGCTCATGCCTGTAATCCCAGCACTTTGGGAGGCCGAGGCGGGTGGATCACGAGGTCAGAAGATCGAGACCACCCTGGCTAACATGGTGAAACCCCATCTCTACTAAAAATACAAAAAATTAGCCGGGTGTGGTGGTGGGTGCCTGTAGTCCCAGCTACTCGGGAGGCTGAGGCAGGAGAATGGCGTGAACCCAGGAGGTGGAGCTTGTAGTGAGCCGAGATCGCACCACTGCCCTCCAGCCTGGGTGACAGAGCGAGACTCCGTCTCAAAAATAAATAAATAAATAAATAAAAATAAACATCACTATGTACCCCATGAACAAGTACAATTGTTTGTCAATGAAAAAAACAAAATTAAAACAACATTTACATTAACAGCCAATCCAAATGAGAGAATACACCTTCTCAAATGTGAAAATATAAAACAAAGGCCACATGGGATCAGTCAGTTCTTTAAGTTCATGTTATAGCTTTAATAAAACGGACCTTTTTAAGCCCATGAAGTTTTTACAAATACACAAGAATTCCTAAAATTGTAGGAACAGGTGAAATCAAAACAGAAGAAAACATGGGAGAGAAAAAAAATCTTAGAATTCTATCAAGTCTGCATCATATTTATTTCTTAAAATCCTCAGGGAAATACGATTTCAGTAGTGGTATTCAGTGTATGCTGTTTATTAAGCATGAGGATAATTACCTTTTCCTCTGCATCAGCAACTTTAGATTTCTCCTGAGCCAGCTTTTCCTGTAGGTTGTTCTGTGATTTAATGCTCTGAGTGTGTTTAAGTACTTCCAACTCCAGTTCCTTGATTTTCTGCTGACAGTGCTTGCACTCTGCCGTGAGTGAAGAGCACATCTTTGTGCTGTCTAATAACTTCTGTTGGGCATGCTTTAGTTCAATCTTTATCTAGAGGTAGAGAATAAGTAAGAGTAATACAAATAAGTGTGGAATGAATGTGAACTAGAATAAGCAGCTTTCAAAGGAGTATAGTCCCCTAAAAGCCAACAAATACCAATGTCACATGGCTGAGTACCTCTTTAGAGCTGCCATGTAAGAGTTTCCAAAGTGTAGACAGATGGCAGTTAGATAAAGGAATTTTCCTGAGTTTCCATATATGCATGGTCTAAACATTTTCCATCCTTTCTTCAATCTAGTCCAAACTGGCTTTCATCCCCACTACTCCAGTGAAACTTTCTGCCAAGGGTACTAACTGACCTCTTCGTTGCCAAAATAAATCCAATGGACAAGTGACTTCTCAGTAGCATTCTGTGATACCAAACTTTGCTGGTTTTCACTTAGCTCTCTGCTGTTCTTTCTTGGTCTTCTTTGTAGACTCTTCTAATGCTACCCAACATGTGAGTATTATTGGACTCTTCTAGGCCTAGAGAGTAGATGATTTGCTATCCATTTCTATAATTTGAAATGCCATTTTATGCCAATACTTGCCAAAATGAAACTCCTTGATTCTGCCCGTATCTCCAAAGTCTTTTTTTCTCTGTCTTCCCAATTTCAGTAAATAATGCCACCATCCAGACTTTTGTGCAGGTCAGTAATCCCTGAGTCTTCCTTTTCCATTATGAACCAATTCCAATCATTTAGCACATGCTGTCCTTCTATCCCCACAATACAACTTGCATTAATCCATTTGTGTCATTTTTTTTGCCACCACTCTAGTCTGGGGCATCATCTCTAGCCTGGGCTATAGCAACTGCCTCTGCACTGGTCCTACCACTTCCATTTTTACTCTTTTCTAATCTATCCTCTAATGCTGTGGCCAAATTTTCTTTTAAAAACATAAATTGAACTACTTGACACCCCTGCTTAGAATCTTTCAGTGGTCCCTCACTCCAGATCCCACCAGCTTGCCTGGTTTTGTACACTCTGGCCCTTTTCTATCTCTTTAAAACCATCTTGTTATTTCTCCTTCTCCCACTGTAACTCCTGTCACACTGGTTTGTATTAAGAGTTTCCAATACACCAAATTTTTTCCACACTTCCCTCTGCCAGAAATGCTTTCCCTTTTCCCTTCTCATTGTATGGTTGCCTGCCTATTCTGCAGGTCTTAGCTTAAATGTCATTTTGCAGGGGGCAATTTTCAGAATCATTTAATCTGAAATGTCCTTACTCATCACTGTACCACATTTGTTTCCTTCATCAAACATACCATGATTTATAATTAAGTATGCATTTATATACCTGTTTATATCCCCTTCCCCACTTTAAATTCCAAGAAAGCAGAGACTATGTTTTTTTGTTTGTTTGCTTTTTTTTTTTTTTTGAGACAGGGTCTCTCTCTGTCGCCCAGGCTGGAGTGCAGTGGCACAATCTCTGCTCACTGCAAGCTCTGCCTCCCAGGTTCACGCCGTTCTCCTGCCTCAGCCTCCTGAGTAGCTGGGACTACAGGCACCTGCCACCATGCCCAGCTAATTTTTTTGTACTTTTAGTAGAGACAGGGTTTCACCAAGTTAGCCAGAATGGTCTCGATCTCCTAACCTTGTGATCTGCCCGCCTCGGCCTCCCAAAGTGCTGGGATTACAGGTGTGAGCCACCGCACCCAGCCAACACTATGTTTTTAATTCACGTCTTAATACCAAGGCCTATCAAAGAACCAGAGAGTAGGTGATTAATCAATTATTTACTGAGCAAGGAAATGAATGATATTCTAAAAAGTATCAGAACATAGTGAATGTATACACTGGGCAGGGAAGGCTCATAGACAAAAGTGGTGAGAGAGAATTTACTTTGTTTTAACGGTAAATAGAATTCCCTGGTCTCAAAGCTTTTCAACTGAATTAATAGGGATGATAGCTATAATGTCCTTCATCTGTGCTTTCTCTATATTAACCAATCAGATTATATAAAATGAATCTAAAACTCAATTGTGTTCAACCACTTTGAGCATCAGTTTCTTCATCTGTAATATGGGGATAATAACTACTTACCTCATAGGATAGTTGTGAGGCTGCATTAAATGAGACAAAGCAATTAAAGCCTCAAGAATAGAGCCAGACACATAGGAAAGACCTAACAACAGTTAAGTGTTGATATTCAATAATTGCTTTTAGAATATCTACTGCATTTGAAATACAGAGCTGAGGCATATGCTAATATTACTACTTTACATTTGTTAGGCTTTCACATCTATGAAGTGGCTGGGATTGGTATTTTAGCCCATTTTAGAGATAAAAAACTGAATCTCAAATAGTTGCCAGATGATAGAATCAAGGTCTGAATATAGATTTTCCGATTCTAATCCAGTACTCTATACTATATTTACTCTAAACTGTGAAATATGTGTATTTATTATTTCTCTAAAAAGAATACATTAGAGTGGATCAACAAGCTAAAATTTCATTCTTTAGACAGTCTAATAAAATGAATAAACTTCTAGTGAGACTGATCAAAGAAAAAGCAACAAGGCAAGGGTAACTAATATTATAAAAGTGAAACGACCATCATTATATATCTTTTCTTCTTTTTTTCAAAAGCTACCTTTGTTAAAATATATACATTTTAAAAAGAAGACAAGATGAATAAATTTCTGTAAAACTTTAAAAAATTTAAATGAAATGGAAACTTTAGAAAAATAAAATATAACAAAGTTGATGCAAAAAAAAGAACTTGACTTCTCATAACTATTAAAGAAATGGAACTAGAAATTGAAAACCTACCCAAAAGAAAGCAAAATCAGAAGGCTTTAGGGATGAGTTTTTTGCAATAATTTAAGAAGAAATCATTGTAACTTAATACAAACTCTTCTAGAAGACAGAAAAAGAGGGTATATTACCCATTTTTATTTTAAGAGGGTAGGATAACCTTGATATCAAAATCTGACAAGGGCATTGCAAGGAAGTAAATGACAGACTAGTCTCACTTTTGAGCAAAGTTGCAAACATCCCAAAGACATATTAGCAAGCCAAATCCAGCATTGTAGGAAAAGAATGATAATTTATGATGAAGTTAGGTTTATCCCAGGAATGCAAAATTGGATTAACATTAGAAAATCAGTCAAAGTAATTCAGCATATTAACAGATTAAAATTTTTAAAAAACCTTCTCAAAATATTCAGAAAAAAATTTATGAAATTCAACATGTATTTGTCATAAAACATTGAACAAACTAATGCTAGAAAGCAATTTCCTTAATGTAATAAATATTTTTATTTATTTTTCTTTCTTTCTAAAGTACATTTGGATAAAATATCTATTTTTAAAAAGCTGTAAAAACATACTAAATGGTGAAATTTGAGAGCTTTTCCTTTGAGACTGGGAATTAGAAAAGGATGCCTACTGTCACCAGTTCTATTCAGCACTGTGGTAGCCAGTAAACAGAACAAGAAAAAAGAATGAAAGGTTTAACATATGGAAACGAAGAAAGCAAATTGTCTTTAGATGATATGATTACTTGCATAGAAAATCCAAAATAACATATACATACATTGTAAGAATAAAAAAGTATGGGAAAGTTTTTATTAGAAAATGATTATATATTTTCTATATATTGGGAAATAATTAGAAAATGAACATTTTTAAAGTTACCATTTATAATAGTATGGAAAATATCAGCACCTGTGAATATGTCTAACAAAAGATATATAAGAAAATTTAAATATTGAGAGAAATTAAAAACCTAAATACACACACTCTCTTCTTAAATTAGAGGATTCAATATTGCAAAGATTTAAATTCTGCCCAAATTGACCTATAGATTCAATGTAATTCCAACTGAAATCCCAAAAGGTTGTGTGTCAGTATACATGTGTTCTATGTGAGTTCATGTGAGTATTTGTGTGTAGCTTAACAAACTGATTATAAAACTTATATAGGAACCCCAAAGGCCAGGAATAGCCCAGATATCCCAGAAAAGAAGAACAAGGTGAAAAGATTTGTTCTATCAAATGTTAATATTTATATAAAGCTAAAATAATCATGATAGCATAGTACTGGCACAAGGGCAGACAAATAGAACAATGGAACAGAATAGGGATCTCAGAAATATGCCACAATAGGCTGGGCACGGTGGCTCACGCCTGTAATCCCACACTTTGGGAGGCTGAGGTGGGCAGATCACCTGAGGTCAGGAGTTCGAGGCCAGCCAGGCCAATATGGTGAAACCGTGTATCTACTAAAAGTACAAAAAAATTAGCCAGGCATGGTGGTGTGTGCCTGTAATCCCAGCTATTCGGGAGGCTGAGGCAGAAGAACTGCTTGAACCCAGGAGGCAGATGTTGCAGTGGGCCAAGATCATGCCACTGTACTCCAGCCTGTGTGACAGAGTGAGACTCCATCTCAAAAATAAATAAGCAAATACATAAATACATAAATAAATGTTAATGTAGAATAGCTTTATGACTTTGAAGTAGTAAGATATTTATTAAATCAGACCCCAAAAATCACTAGTTATAATGAAAAATAATGAATATTAAAATTAAAAACTTTGGGTCATCAAAAGATATATAAGGAGAATGAAAATGCAAGCCACAGAGTCGATGTTTATAATACATACCTGCTAAAGGATTCATGTATTTAAAAAACTTCTATAAATTAATGAAAAAATTAAAATGACAGAAACCCCAAATAAATATGAACAATATCTTGAACAAGCACTTCACAAAACAGAAATTCAAATGCCAATTAAATGTATAAAAAGCTGCTCAACCTTGTTTGCAAACAGGCAAATGCACACTAAAACCACAAGGAACTACCGCTATACACGTATACTAGGTTTGCAAAAATTTTAACGTCTGACAGTTCCAAGAGTTGGTGAGGATGTAGAGCAATGGGAACCTTCAGACACTGTTGGTGGAAGACTTTAGAAGGAGTTGAAGTAATACATATTCTATGATAAAATAATTCCACTCCCAATCTCTTCCTAGAGGAATGTGTACTTACGGACATCAGGATACATGTGCATGAATGTTCATTGCAGCACTCTTTAAAAAGTAGAAACATTACTCAGTTCTATTCATATATCTTGCTACTCAGGAAAGAATCTGATATTCATTGACTGAACATATCTGAAATAATGTGCTGTTAAACCCTCTGTTCAAAGGCAAAGTTCTTTCAATAAAAGCTGCTCAAGTGTGTAGAGTGCTTAGCTTATGAAACTTCATTTCCTCATTTTTCATTAATTTTTGAAGACCAGAAATGCCATTTCCAAAAATGTTAGTGGACACATAAAAATGGTCAAACGCTTTGTTAAACACAATGAAATGAGTGTATGTAGAAGTAAAGAAATTAAACCCTAAGAGCAAAATGCCTTGATATCATTGGTGGATCAATGTAGGTCAACAGGAAAAAATGTAATAAGCTTATCTCATTGATATTACCAAAAAGAAATTCTCAATCAAGTTTTAATAAACTTCCTATTTTTCTAGTAAAAAACCATTTCCCACCTTGCCATTCTAAACCAGCTCACCTTCTGGCTCTTTTTTTTTTTCATTTTCTCATTTTATTTTGGAGGGTTAGTATAACTTTTGAAATTTCAATGATAAGAACAAATCTATTAGCTGTTGACTTCTTCTAAAAAGGCACTCCAGCCTTTTAGAAAGCCTAGAAGTTTCATTTTTCAAGAACAATCTTACTATGAAAAAAGTAAGACACAGACAATGAATAGATAAGAAACAAATCAAAGAAAAAGAAGAAATCAAGTGTTCTGGAGTATTTGGTAAATTGAATTTGTTCAAAATTAAGAAACCTAAATGTCTCATTGTAAACAGAAAGGGTACATACAAGTCCTTTCATAATATATTGTCTATTTACTCCACAGGCCAAGAAAGGTAAAGGCCTCTTGGGCCTGTGATCAAAGAGTCAACACTTAGGGTTTTGGCGATGCTGGTAATGATGAAATAAGACAACACGGGGGCAAACACTGTTATGGCCAATGACCTATGCATCCAAGGCAGCTTCTTCAGCTTCAAGTTGGGACAGTCGAGCACCAAGAAGAGGATCTACATCAGCGTCTTGGTACTGGTGGTGACAAAGCAGCAATCTGCCTGAGGCTCTGCAAGCCTACAACATTCTTTTTAACATCCCCAAGCTGGAAACACGTAAAATGTCCATAAGCCACAGAAAAAATAAATAAAGTATGGCATTTTCTTACAATAGAATACTATATTGCAAAGAAAATGAATAAATAATGGCTATACACTATAACAGGAATGAATCTTGCAGACAAAGTTATCATAAGGCAGACACAAGGTATAAATGCTGATTATATTTTTGAAATATGAAAAATAGGAAAGATAACTATATTGTATGAGATTCATAAATAGTTGATAAAATTATAAAGTAAAGCAAGAGAGTTATTACCAAAATTAGCGGTTACTACTGGGGTGGTAAGGTGATGGGATTATGATGGGGACAAGGTGTGCAGGGGCCACTAGCGTGCTGGCATTGTTCTATTTCTTCTCCTGGGTAGTGTTTAGATGTCTATTTACTTTATGACAACTAGGTAAACTGTATGTTTTATGCATTTTCTAAGTGTTATATTTTATAACAAAATGATTTAAAAGCAATAAGTTAGTATTTTGGTTTCTTTTTCTTTTTTTTAAAGAAAAAGTGATATTTTAATTTTTATTTAATTTTTTTTTTGAGACAGGGCCTCACTCTATTACCCAGGCTGGAGTGCAGTGGTGTGATCATAGCTCACTGCAGCTTCAAATCCCTGGGCTCAAGCAATCCTCCTGCCTTGGCCTCCCAAAGCCCTAGGATTGTAGGCATGAGCCACTGCACCAAGCCACTATTTTTATTTATTTTTAAATTTTTAAATAATTAATTTATTTTAGTTTTAAATTATACTTTAAGTTCTGGGATACATATGCAGAACACGCAGGTTTGTTACATAGGTATACATGTGCCACAGTAGTTTGCTGCACCCATCAACCTGTCATCTACATTGGGTATTTCTCCTAATGCTATCCCTCCCCTTGTCCCCCACCCACTGACAGGCCCTGGTGTGTAATGTTCCCCTCCCTGTGTCCATGTGTTCTCATTGTTCAGTTCCCACTTATGAGTGAGAACACGCAGTGTTTGGTTTTCTGTTCCTGTTTTAGTTTGCTGAGAATGATGGTTTCCAGCTTCATCCATGTCCCTGCAAAGGACATGAACTCATTCTTTTTTATGGCTGCATATTATTCCACGGTGTATATGTGCCACATTTTCTTTATCCAGTCTATCATTGATGGGTGTTTGGGTTGGTTCCAAGTCTTTGCTATTGTGAATAGTGCTGCAATAAACATACGTGTGCATGTGTCTTTATAGTAGAATGATTTATAATCCTTTGGCTGTATAGCCAGTAATGGGATTGCTGGGTCAAATTGTATTTCTGGTTCTAGATCCTCGAGGAATAGCCACACTGTCTTCCACAGTGGTTGAACTAGTTTACACTCCCACCAACAGTGTAAAAGCGTTCCTATTTTGCCACATCCTCGCCAGCATCTGTTGTTTCCTGACTTTTTAATGATTGCCATTCTAACTGGCATGAGATGGTATCTCATTGTGGTTTTGATTTGCATTTCTCTAATGACCAGTGATGATGAGCTTTTTTTCATGTTTGCTGGCTGCATAAATGTCTTCTTTTGAGAAGTGTCTGTTCATATCTTTCACCCACTTTTTGATGGGGTTGTTTTTTTCTTCTAAATGTGTTTAAGCTCCTTGTAGATTCTGGATATTAGCCCTTTGCCAGATGGACAGATTGCAAAAATTTTCTCCCATTCTGTAGGTTCCCTGTTCATTCTGATGATAGTTTCTTTTGCTGTGCGGAAACTCTTTAGTTTAAAAAATACGGAACGCTTCACAAATTTGCGTGTCATCCTTGCACAGGGGCCATGCTAATCTTCTCTGTATCGTTCCAGTTTTAGTATATGTGCTGCTAAAGTGAGCACGTATTTTTGTTTCTTAGTCTCATAAGCATGCCTAACATTAGCTAGATACTCAAGTTTGATAATTTGAATGGATTTTTTTTTTTTTTTTTTGAGACAGATTCTCACTCTGTCACCCAGACTGGATTGCAGTGGCCCGACCATGGCTCACTGCAACCTCTGCCTCCTGGATTCAAGCAATTCTCGTGCCTCAGCCTCCCGAGTAGTTGGGACTACAGGCGTGTGCTACCATGCCCGGCTAACTCTTTTTTTTTTTTTTTTGGACTTTTAGTAGAGATGGGGTTTTGCCATGTTAGCCAGGCTGGTCTCAAACTTGTGAGCACTTTAAGTGATCTGCTCACCTCAGCCCCACAAAGTGCTACGATTATAGGCGTCAGCCACTGCACCTGGCCTTGAGTGGATTTTTAAAAGTGAGTCCTAAGTTTGTAAAGCTGAGGTTCCAAAATGACCCAAATTGAGGAGGGGTGTAATATGGCAAGATGTCTATAAAGGAAAGAGAGAAACAAACTTGAGTTTAAGTTCTGACTCTATAATTTGTTAGCTTTGCAATCTTGAACAGTTTCCTCATCCATAAAGGGCTGACCCTTTAGGGTTGTGAGGCTGTTCGTAAGAGATAAAGTAGACAGGCAGGGCCCGGTGGCTCACACTTGTAATCCCAGCACTTTGGGAAGCTAAGCCGGAAGGATCACCTGAGGTCAGGTGTTCGAGATCAGCCTGGCCAACATGGTGAAACCCTGCCTCTACTAAAAATACAAAAACTAGCTGGGTGTGGTGACATGCGCCTATAATCCCAGCAACTCAGGAAGCTGAGGCAGGAGAATCTCTTGAACCTGGGAGGTGGAGGTTGCAGTGAGCAGAGATCATGCCACTGCACTTCAGCATGGGCGACAGAGCGAGACTCCATCTCAGAAACAAACAAACAAACAGAGATAAAGTGGACAAACTCTCAATAAAGGATACTCGTCATATATAACTTTCATAGGTGCCTGGCCAAAGGAGCTAATCAAGAGGCTGATGTCTTATTTCTAAATGGCCAATAATTTATCTCACCATGGAGATTAAAATAGATAAAAAAATTCTCTCTTTTTTTTAAATTTACTGCACGCTCTTTACAAACAGTGAGAAATAAAAATCTTCTCTTGTTACCAAGCTATCATTTATCCATCCCTGAAAGACTGTTCATTAATCCAATAAATATTTATACGGTACCAATCATATGTAAGGCATTATAATCTGTGTAGTTCTGGCCATTTTTCCTTAAGAAATATGTAGTATTGTTAGAATATGTCCCGAGTTGGAGAGTTAAAATGATCTAAGAAATGTCCTTGAAGGGAAAGTGAAAGACTGTCTCATGAGAACATGTGATAAAGATTTAGAATTTAATTTAAAACTACAAAGGCTTGAAGGAATATGATCAGTCTTCAAAAACTCATGAAGGGTGAGGACAGGGAAGAGGTTTATTCAAATAATCCCGGAATACGAGAACTCCCTTAGAAGGCCTTCCTTGAAGTTTGGGATAAACGGATATTTGTTTTCCTCTATATCTCCCCTACTAGACTGTGAGCTCTTGAAAAGTAGGGACCTTTCTTATCCATGTTTATGTCACTTTTCAAATAAGATCATTTTATCCTGCTACACCAGGTGTGGGCAAACTTTTCTCACAAAGGGCCAGGTAGTAAATATTTTAGACTTTGTGGGTCATATGGTTTCATCACAACTATCAAATCTGTTGCTGTAGCACAAAAGCAGTCATAATATATAAACAGACAGATATGGCTGCCAATAAAACTTTATTTATAAAAACAGAAGGCAGACAGAATTTGACCTACATGCCAAAGTTTGCTGACCCCTGCACCATGGGAATAAGGATTGTGTCTATTGTGCCTACCATTAAACTCTCAGTGTGTCTACAAGATTGCATATGAATATTGAATGTTGAATTTTAGAACCTTCAATAGAGGCTTATAGAAACTAAGTCCTTAATATATATTTACAGAATTGAACCATAATTAAGAGGAAGTACTATTTTACACGGAGGTTAATTTTAAACATTTATGTGGTCCATAAAATTTAGTTGAATCTGTGTATGGCAGTTCTGCATAGATTATTTTTAAACAAGCTTTTGGGGGATGTTGCCTTAACTATTTCATGCTGTTGTATTAGGAAGAACAACTTTGCTCTCCCACGAATTGTACCTTGGTGCAGTTGAGATCTGATTGAACCAATAATAATGGATACATCTAATAGGGATAAATAAGTCTAGTGATACACAGGGCAGGACAACCAGGGTTTAGGGCTCAGGTCACTGAAGTTTAGTAAATACTAAAAATTTTAGATAGTGTTTTCAGAAGATTATGTAATTTAATGCCTTTTTCTATTTACAGGTTGATAATACACACATTCTTACTTAGCAGGGAAAAGTTAAAGAAGGAAGTTACCAGATAGCTCACATTGTCCACATATTTGTGGATCCTATCATGAATTATCAAGTAGAGGAACTTAGTTTCGTTTATTCCCAGGGCCAACTGAAACCCTTCCATAAAGCATGTGCCCACAAGAGTTACCTTAATGTTTTCTTCCTGAAGTAAGCTATTATGTTGCTTTAAGTCCAAGTTCTGCCCTCGTTCATATCGAAGCTCATTTTCAGCTGAGTTGCATAGAATCTGGAGCCGGTGCAAATTCTGGTAAAGTTGTTGTACTTCCCCTTGCTGGTTGTATTTTAGTTTTTCTCCAGATGATGGATGCTAAAGCAAACATTTTAAAAGAGAAACACAGACAATTGGAAAGAATATTGGTAAAACATGGGTTCAAGTTGTCAGAACCGGAATTGTCAGAATGTGATTATTCACATGTAAATGTTTTTGGAGTTAGCTTATCTACAACAAACTACTCTTTTACATTTATGGATAGTTGATACATGTTCATATAATACATGTTATATTAGAGTGAAAATAACAATAAAATTATATTAACAAAAGCAGTTAGGCACAGACAACTTACCTTATTTTTCATATCAATGATAGCAGCACAGACAATTTTAGGGTAAAACACATTTAAAATGGGAAGTTCAAAGAGTCCATATGTTAAGAAGTAGAGTGTGAATGTGTGTGTGTGTGTGTGTGTGTGTGTGTGTGTGTCTGTGTGGTGTCTGTTGGCAAAAAGAAAGAGGAAATTTAGTAAGAGACCTTAAGTTTCTAGCCTTCCTCATCACTTTCTTTTATTTCCCGATGATTCTTCTCCCATAAACACACTCCCATAAAACACATTCTTTCAAGGATGAATAGTATTACATTGTGTATGCACACACACACATCACTTCTGCAGATATCTCTTTGACATACTGGTTTCAAATCCCTTGGATATATACCTGGAAGTGGAATTGCTGGATCATATGGGTAGCTCTATTTTTAATTTTTTGAGGAACCTCCATACTGTTTTCCATATTGGTTGTACTAATTTACATTCCCACCCACAGTGTCAAAGTGTTCTATTTTCTCCACATCCTTGCCAACACTAACCTTTTGTCTTTTTGATAAAAGCCATTCTAATAGGTGTGAGGTGATATTTCATTGTGGTTTTAAAATTTGCATTTCCCTAATAATTCATGACGCTGAACATTTTTTCACATACCTGTTGGCCTTTTGCATGTCTTCTTTTGAGAATATTTGCATCCTTTGCCTATTTTTAAATTGGATTATTTGTTTTCTTGCTATTGAGTTGTTTGAGTTTCTTATATATTTTGGGTATTAACCCCTTATCAGACGTATGATCCATAAATATTTTTGCCCATTCTGTAGGTTGTCTTTTTACTCTGTTGATTGTTTCCCTTGCGGTGCAGAAGCTTTTTAACTTGACGCAACCCCATTTGTCTATTTTTGCTTTTAGAGTCACATCCAAAAAATCTTTGCCAAGAAAAATGTGAAACATTTTCCGTAAGTGTCAATCAATGGATGAATGGAAAAGAAAATATAGTATACACACACAACACAAACACACATACAATGCAAAACTGTTCAGCCTTTAAAAAGACAGAAATCCTGTCATTTGTCACAACATGAATGAACTTGGAGGGCATTATGCTAGGTGAAATAAGCCAGGCGCAGAAAGACAAATACTGCATGATCTCACTTATACGTGGACTCTGAAAAAGTTGAACTCATAAAGTTGAACTCACAGAAGCAGCAAGTAGAATGGTGGTTGAGAGGCTGGGGAGGGGAGGCATGGAATGGGAAGATGCTGGTCAAAGGGTGCAAAGTTTCAGATAGACAGGATAAATTCTGGATATGTATTATACAGCATAGTGACTATACTTAATGTGTTGTATACTTGAAAATTGTTAAAAGAGTAGAGCTTAAATGTTCTCACCACAAAAAAGTATGTGAGATGATACATATGTAACTTAGCTTGATTTAATCATTTCACAATGTACACATAAATCAAAACATCAGGTTGTACACCACAAATATACAACATTTGTCAATAATCCTGAATAGGCTGGGCGTGGTGGCTCACGCCTGTAATCCCAGCACTTTGGGAGGCCAAGGTGGGTGGATCACCTGAGGTCAGGAGTTCAAGACCAGCCTGGCCAACATGGTGAAACCCTTAGCTGGGTGTGATGGTGCGCACCTGTAGTCCCAGCTACTTGGGAGACTGAGGCATGAGAATTGCTTGAACCCAGGAAGTGGAGGTTGCAGTGAGCCAAGATCACACCATTGCACTTCAGCCTGAGTGACAGAGAGAGACTCTGTCTCAAAAAAAAAAAAAAAATCCTGAATAAAGCTGTAAAAAAAGCACATGTATCAAACACCAGCAATACACTTTCCTATCAGGCTTCTTCAGTGAAATAAGAGAATAGTCATTTGGATTTTCTACAAAGGTAGGCACAAGTAGTATGCTGAATAGATAAAGAATTCAATCTTATACACTTCAGTAGATAAGATATTCTTAGAGTTTCCTTAGTCCTGGTCCAGCATGCTCCTGTCTACAACTTTCTAAAAAGCCCATGTCATTATTTTAGTTTTATCTTGCTTATGTCCCTAAAGTAACACAGAAGCCCTCAAGTCCAGTTAACTCTTCAATTCCTATTTTGGTTTAGCTAGAAAGGCAATCTAAACACAATCTGATTTTCTTAGAGCTGCAAGATCCCTAGGAAAAAAAAATCTTCAATGGGTTATAATGTAATTATGAAGAAGCCTCCCTTCTTTTTTTTTTTTTTTTCTGAGATGGAGTCTCGCTTTGTCGCCCAGGCTGGAGTGCAGTGGTGCGATCTCGGCTCACTGCAACCTCCGCCTCCTGGGTTCAAGCAATTCTCCTGCCTCAGCCTCTTGAGTAGCTGGGATTACAGGTGCGTGCCACCATGCCCAGCTAATGTTTGTATTTTTAGTAGAGATGGGGTTTCACCACGTTGGTCGGGCTGGTCTCCAACTTCTGAAGGTGATCCACCTGCCTCGGCCTCCCAAAGTGCCGGGATTACAGGCGTGAGCCAGCGCGCCCAGCCACTTTTTAAAAAAATTTCTTCTAAAAAAAACCAGGATACATATGCAGAATGTGCAGGTTTGTTACATAGATATACGTGTGCCATGGTGGCTCGCTGCACGTATTGACCCATCCTCTAAGTTCCCTCCCCTCACCCACTACCCCCAGCAGGCCCTGGTGTATGTTGTTCCCCTGTCTGTGTCGATGTATTCTCAATGTTCAACTCCCACTTATGAGTGAGAGAACATGTAGTGTTTGGTTTTCCGTTCCTGTGTTAGTTTGCTGAGGATGATGGCTTTCAGCTTCATCCATGTCCCTGCAAAGGACATGATATCATTCCTTTTTATGGCTGCAAAGTATTCCATGGTGTATATGTACCACATTTCCTTTATCCAATCTATCATTGATGGGCATTTGAGTTGGTTCCATGTCTTTGCTATTGTAAATAGTGCTGCAATAAACATATGTGTGCATGTGTCTTTACAGTAGAATGATTTATTTTCTTTGGGTATATACCCAGTAATGGGATTGCTGGGTCAAACTGTATTTCTGGTTCTAGATCCTTGAGGAATCGCCATGCTGTCTTCCACAATGGTTAAACTAATTTACATTCCCACCAACAATGTAAAAGCATTCTTATTTCTCCACAGCCTCGTCAGCATCTATTGTTTCCTGACTTTTTAATAATCGCCATTCTGACTGGCATGAGATGGTATCTCATTGTGGTTTTGATTTGCATTTCTCTGATGATCAGTGATGTTGAGCTTTTCTTCATATGTTTGTTGGCCACATAAATGTCTTCTTTTGAGAAGTGTCTGTTCATATCCTTCACCCACTTTTTGATGGGGTTGTTTTTTTCTTGTAAATATGTTTAAGTTCCTTGTAGATTCTAGATATTAGACCTTTGTCAGATAGGTAGATGGCAAAATTTTTCCCCCATTTTGTAGGTGGCCTGTTCACTCTAATGATAGTTTCTTTTGCTGTGCAGAAGCTCTTTAGTTTAATTAGATCTCATTTTGTCAATTTTGGCTTTTGTTGCAATTGCTTTTGGCGTTTTTGTCATGAAGTCTTTGCCCATGGCTATGTCCTGAATAGTATTGCCTAGGTTTTCTTCTAGGGTTATTGTGGTTTTGAGTTTTACATTTAAGTCTTTAATCCATCTTGAGTTAATTTTTGTTTAAGGTGTCGGGAAGGGGTCCAGTTTCATTTTTCTGCATATGGCTAGCCAGTTTTCCCAGCACCATTTACTGAATAGGAGAGCCTTTCCCCATTGCTTGTTTTTGTCAGGTTTGTCGAAGATAAGATGGTTGTAGATGTGTGGTGTTATTTCTGAGGTCTCTGTTCTGCTCCATTGGTCTATATGTCTGTTTTGGTACCAGTACCATGCTGTTTTGGTTAACGTAGCCTTGTAGTATAGTTTGAAGTCAGGTAGTGTGATGCCTTCAGCTTTGTTCTTTTTGCTTAGGATTGTCTTGGCTATACGGGGTCTTCTTTGATTCCATATGAAATTTAAAATAGTTTTTTCTAATTCTGTGAAGAATGTCATGGTAGTTTGATGGGAATAGCATTGCATCTATAAATTACTTTGGTCAGTATGGCCATTTTCCTGATATTGATTCTTCCTATCCATTAGGATGTTAGGATGGAACATTTTTCCATTTGTTTGTGTCCTCTCCTATTTCCTTGAGCAGTGGTTTGTAGTTCTCCTTGAAGAGGTCGTTCACATCCCTTGTTAGCTGTATTCCTAGGTATTCTCTTTGTAGCAATTGTGAGTGGGATTTCATTCATGATTTGACTCTCTGCTTGCCTATTGTTGGTGTAAAGGAATACTTGTGGTTTTTGCACATTGATTTTGTATCCTGAGACTTTGCTGAAGTTGCTTATCAGTTCAAGAAGTTTTTGGGCTGAGATGATGGGTTTTTCTAAATATAAAATCATGTCATCTACAGAGACAACTTGACTTCCTCTCTTCCTATTTGAATACCCTTTATTTCTTTCTTTTGCCTGACTGCCCTGGTCAGAACTTCCAATACTATATTGAATAGGTATGGTGAGAGAGGGCATCCTTGTCTTGCACTGGTTTTCAAAGGGAATGCTTCCAGCTTTTGCCCATTCAATATGATATTGGCTATGAGTTTGTCATAAATAGTTCTTTATTATTTTGAGATATGTTCCATCAATACCTAGGTTATTTAGAGTTTTTAACATGAAGGGATGTTGAATTTTATCAAAGGCCTTTTCTGCATCTATTGAGATAACCATGTGTTTTTGTCTTTGGTTCTGTTTATGTGATGGATTATGTTTATTCATTTGTGTATGTTGAACCAGCCTTGCATCCCAGCGATGAAGCCAGCTTAATTGTGGTGGATAAGTTTTTTGATGTGCTGCTGGATTTGGTTTGCCAGTATTTTATTCAGGATTTTTGCATCGATGTTCATCAGGGATATTGGCCTGAAGTTTTCTTTTTTTGTTGTGTCTCTTCATGGTTTTGGTATCAGAATGATGCTGGCTTAATAAAATGAGTTAGGGAGGAGTCCCTCCTTTTCAATTGTTTGGAATAGTTTCAGAAGGAATGCTACCAGCTCCTTTTTGTATTTCTGGTAGAATTCAGCTGTGAATCCGTCTGGTCCTGGGCTCTTTTTGGTTGGTAGGCTATTAATTACTGCCTCAATTTCAGAGCTTGTTACTGGTCTATTCAGGGATTCAACTTCTTCCTGGTTTAGTCTTGGTAGGGTGTATGCAACCAGGAATTTATCCATTTCTTCTAGATTTTCTAGTTTATTTGCATAGAGGTGTTTGTAATATTCTCTGATGGTAGTTTGTATTTCTGTAGGGTCAATGGTGATATCCTCTTGTCATTTTTATTGTGTCTATTTGATGCTTATCTCTCTTCTTCTTTATTAGTCTAGCTAGTGGTCTATTTTGTTAATTTTTTCAAAAAACCAGCTCCTGGGCCAGGTGCAGTGGCTCACACCTGTAATAACAGCACTTGGGAGGCCGAGGTGGGAGGATCATGAGGTCAGGAGTTCGAGACCAGCCTGGCCAGCACGATGAAACTCTGTCTCTACTAAAAATACAAAAAATTAGCCAGGCATGGTGATGCGTGCCTGTAATCCCAGCTACTTGGGAGGCTGAGGCAGGAGAATCACTTGAACCCAGGAGGCAGAGGTTGCAGTGAGCTAAGATCACGCCACTGCACTCCAGCCTGGGTGATGGAGCAAGACTCTGACTCAACAACAACAACAACAACAACAACAATAAAAATAGCTCCAGGATTCATTGATTTTTTAGAGAGTTTTTCATGTCTCCATCTCCTTCAACTCTTCTTTGATCTTAGTTATTTCTTATCTTCTGCTAGCTTTTGGATTAGTTTGCTCTGCCTCTCTAGCTCTTTTAATTGTGATGTTAGGGTGTCTATTTGAGATCTTTCTAGCCTTCTTATGTGGGCGTTTAGTGGTATAAATTTCCCTCTTACCACTGCTTTAGCTGTGTCCCAGAGATTCTGGTAACTTGTCTCTTCGTTCTCATTGGTTTCAAATAACTTCTTGATTTCTGCTTTAATTCCATTATTTACCAAGGAGTCATTCAGGAGCAGGTTGTTCAATTTCCATGAAATTGCATTGTTTTGTGTGAGTTTCTTAATCCTGAGTTCTAATTTGAGTGCACTGTGGTCTCAGAGACCATTTGTTATGATTTCAGTTCTTCTGCATTTGCTGAGGAGTGTTTTACTTCCAATTATGTGGTCGATTTTAGAATAAGTGCCATGTGGCACTGAGAAGAATGTATATTCTGTTGATTTGGGGTAGAGAGTTCTGTAGACGTCTGCTAGGTCCATTAGATCCAGAGCAGAGTTCAAGTCCTGAATACCCTTGTTAATTTTCTGTCTCGTTGATCTGTCTAATACTGACAGTGGGGTGTTAAAGTCTCCCACTACTATTGTGTGGGAGTCTAAGTCTCTTTGTAGGTCTCTAAGAACTTGTTTTATGATTCTGGGTGCTCCTGTATTGGTTGCATATATATTTAGAATAGTTAGCTCTTCTTGTTGAATTGTTCCCTTTACCATTTTGTAATGCCCTTCTTTGTCTTTTTTGATCTTCGTTGGTTTAAAGTCTGTTTTGTCAGAGACTAGGATTGCAACCCCTGCTTTTTTTTGCTTTCCATTTGCTTTGTATATTTTCCTCCCTCCCTTTATTTTGAGCCTGTGCGTGTCTTTGCACATAAGATGGGTCTCCTGAACATAGCACACCAATGGGTCTTGACTCCTTATCCAATTTGCCAGTCTGTGTCTTTTAATCGGGGCATTTAGCTCATTTACATTTAAGGTTAGTATTGTTATGTATGAATCTTATCCTGTTATCATGATGCTATTTGGTTATTTTGCACACTAGTCGATACAGTTTCTTCGTAGTGTCATTGGTCTTTATATTTTGGTGTGTTTTTGCAGTGGCTGGTACCGGTTTTTCCTTTCCATATTTAGTGTTTCTTTCAGGAGCTCTTGCAGCGCAGGCCTGGTGGTAATGAAATCCCTCAGCATTTGCTTGTCTGGAAAGGATTTTATTTCTCCTTCACTTATGAAGCTTAGTTTTGCTGGATATGAAATTCTGGGTTGAAAATTCTTTTCTTAAAGAATGTGGAATATTGGCCTCTAATCTCTTCTGGCTTGTAGAGTTTCTGCTGAGAGGTCCACTGTTAAACTGATAGGTTTCCCTTTGTAGGTGACCTGGCCTTTCTGGCTGCTCTTAACAGTTTTTCCTTCATTTCATCCTTGGAGAATCTGATGATTATGTGTCTTGGAGTTGATCTTCTCATGGAATATCTTAATGGTGTTCTCTGTATTTCCTGAATTTGCATGTTGGCTTGTCTTGCTAGGTTTGGGAAGTTCTCCTGAATAATATCCTGAAGTGTGTTTTCCAGCTTATTTCCAGTCTCTCCGTCTCCTTCTGGTACTCCAGTCAATCATAGCAGAACCCTCACTTTGGAATTAGACACGCCTGTGTTTCAATCCTGAATCTACTGCTTATCAATGGGTGATCCTGGAAAGATTACTTCATCTTCTATACTTCAATTCCCTCATCTTAAGATATGGATAATAATGATTACTGCTGGATGGGGTGATGAGTTAGAAAGATAACACATGCAAGCACTTAGCACAATGTCTGGCACTTAATAAGCACTCAATAATGTTTCCCATTACTGTCGATGCTTCCTAATTTTCCCTTAACTGTCTTCATTTTCCATCTGCAAACAACATGGAATGCCTTGATCACCATTCTACCTTCTTGTTTAACCATTATACAACAGCTTTTAACAATTAATTCATAATCAACAGCCTATAGGTTAACATACCAAAACAGTGATACTGTATACAAGAGATGCACCCCAGTTTTACCAAGAGGACAAAGGCCCAAAAGTTTTAGTTTCTTTTGAAGGATGGAAAAACCAGAACAGTAGTTCTTCTCATCTACATTTTCCAGTTCAGTCACTCTGCCAGAGTAGAAATGCAAATTATTTTTCAAGAAAGTCAACTGTTGAAGCAGCTAGCTACTAGATAAGCAGCCAACAAGAGTCTCTATTTTTTTTCCCACCATATAATCCTGGTAGAAAGTTACTGCAGAGCATATACACTCAATCAGGTTACTAGGAACCACATAAAAGAGCAAGGTAAGTACACAGGGGTCTTTTGTTTTTTTCTCAGTCAACAGATCTATTAAGCCAATTACCCTTTCTTAGTCTTCATTTATTCATCTGTAAATTAAAGACATAAGACCAGATGATGCCTAACATCTTTTCCGTCTTAAGGAATTACAAATTCCTTAAGAATTAAAATAAAACAAATTGGAACTAGCCTTAACTATCCTAATTTTATCAGCTTTTAATATTTTAAAATTTTAAATATTTTATTATTTACATATTTTATTTAATATATTTAATATAAATAAAATATTTTATTTAATATATTTAATATAAATAAAATATTTTATTTAATATATTTAATATAAATAAAATATTTTATTTAATTATTTAAATATTTTATTGTTTAAAATTTTTAACATTTTATTTTAATAAAATAAACATTAAGTACAAATGAACTTCATAAAACACTGGTCCCAATGGCAAGTTCATTCCTATTGTGGCAATAGAGTGAAGACTACTGGCCAAGAAAATATTTGATAATCTTTGTGATCACAGTGTTCAGCTTCTGCTCAAGCCTCCCACACTGGCCAATGTCCACTGACCAATGTCCATCTGGAGCTGTAAAAGTAATCTCTTCTTAAATATTTGATGTCATGTTCCCCTTTGGTCTTCTGAACAAATTTAGTGACTCCTTTTCCTTTCACAGGTGTATCTAAATCTCCTTACAGGTAAATATTTTCCCCGTTTACTGTGACTTGTCTAGTTTTCAAACTCTGTATCTGAATCCTTTCAAATATATTTTTTAACTTCCTTTATTGCTACTCTTTTTCTAAACGTATACTTGAATCACTTTTCAAATGTATATTATTGGCCTTCTATTTACTTATGAGTACACAAAGGCCTCCCTTCTGTGGATCTCAAAATAATTTCTGGAAAGGTGTATGTAGGGAAATTTTAATTTGTGTAAGAGAGAACCTGTAAAATGAGGTATAAGAACCAAAATGTGGCTATAGTCACTACTTATTTCTCCTACAGGCAGATCCCTAGTAAAATAGCAAAAGCCATAATTAAAATAATAAAATGTCTGTCGTCTTTTCCTCACTAAAATGAAATACTCTGTCTAGTAAGCTACATACCAGAAATGGAAAATGTGGTGCATCCTATCATCCCCAAATCCCATCTGGCTAGGGCAGATGTCAACAGTCAATTGGTAATTTTCCTGCTGAGCTTAGATGCAGTTTACGAACATTTTATAATAAAGTGCATCAACTGATGGACTTAGTTCAGATTTTACTTGCTATTTTGTTACTATTCAGGCCATGGTTATAATATTGCTCATAAATGTATATGATAACTCAAAGAGTGTACCTGGATTGTTTGTAATACAAAGGATAAATGCTTAAGGGGATGGATGCCCCATTCTCCATATGTGGTTTTTATGCATTGTATACCTGTATTAAAACATCTCATGTACTCCATAAATACACACATCTACTATGTACCTACAAAAATAAAAAAATATATATATATGAATGATGGTATTTAAAATGATGCTTATATCCACAGCCAATCAGAGGAAATGAACCCAGTCAGGGCATGTGTTTATAGCACCTACCTGGGCACCACTGTCATCTGAACTATCCCCAGAGCTCTGAGGCTGAAGGAGGCTCTGATTTATATGGCTCAGCTCTTCTCTAAGCCTCACAATTTCCTCAGGCTTCATGGTTAACTGCTGTTCTTTTTCTTCATCTTTCATATCTCGATTCCGTTGTGAGCCCTCCTCCTTCTGCCCCTCTCTTGGAAAACTGCCCTCCTTTACTGACTCCTCTGGAATTTCCTTCTGCTTTCTTTCTCCTAATTTGGGACTTGGTGCAAATATAAAAATAAAATCTATCAAAATGCTTATTATAGCAGTAGAATCGGGGAAAAAAAGCTACAAGTCAAGACAGTGTTGCAAACAAGATTTTCAACCTGAATTCTATAGCACAGCAGTCATCTTATTCTTAAAAATAAACTTTAAAAACATAAGTCGGCTGGGCGTGGTCGTTCACGCCTGTAATCCCAGCACTTTGGAAGGCCGAGATGGGCAGATCACCTGATGTCAGGAGCTGGAGACCAGCCTGGCCAACGTGGTGAAACCCCGTCTCTACTAAAAGTACAAAAATTAGCCAGGTGTGGTGGTGTATGCCTGTAGTCCCAGCTACTCAGGAGGCTGAGACATGAGAATCACTTAAGCCCAGGAGGTGGAGGTTGCAGGGAGTCAAGATTGTGCCACTGCACTCCAGCCTGGGCGACAGAGTGAGACTGTGTCTCAAAAAATAAAAAATAAAAGAAAACCCACAGATGAGTCACATTTTTTACTTACATTCAGGGAGATGACCCATCACAGGTTTTCATTTACAGCCAAACTGCCAGTTTAAATGAGTTTTATACTTTTTCAACTTTTAGTATGGCATTGAGCAGACACAGGTTATAATGATTTTAATAAGCACTAGCCACTTTGGCAGGCACTAGGGCTTCAACAGGACATGATCTCTGCCCCAAGGAGCTTACAATTTAGTGATGAATGAGGATAAGAAATGAGCTTACAATTTAGTGAGAAATGAGTAGTAAGTAATACAAGGCCTGATGGATGAGTAGGCACAAGCTAAACAAATGTAAAGGGAAGAAGGAGTGTGTATGTACTTGCATGTGTGTATGGACATTGGGGAAGGTGGGTGTTGGTATAGATGAGAACATGAACAAGCAAAGGTGTGCCAAAATGATTTAATAAATAAGATATGTAAAACCCCGAAGCAAAAGAGAGAAGGTGCTTTAGAAATATTATTTGGATGCCATGTGGCAGGGAAACCATTTGAGAGACAGTTGTAATAATCCATGTAATAAATAACAATAAATAGAACTATGATGGATTCTGGAGATATTTAAAAGACAGTATTGATAAGGTTTGTCATTTATTGGATGTGGCAGGTAAGGGAGAAAAAGGAATCATCATGACCTGGATTTCTGACTTGGGAAATGGGCAAGTGGATGGTAGACCAACATGGGGGAATGTGGCTATAGACTGACTACAGAGATGTCTGTGGTGAGGATACAGACACAGAAGAACGTGAGCAGAAACACTGGGACTGGATAAGACGAACCAGGGAGAAAGGGGAAAGTAAGAGGAGGCAGATCATCCTAGACAGAAGCCTAAAAACTTGTAAGGAACAAGCAGAGGAGGTGAAAGCCACAGAAACCAAGAGGAAGGAATGCACTTTCAATGGTTAGAGAGTGTGGATGACAAGGAGAATGAACACAAATATGCTGGTTTTATTTTTATTCCCTCAATCTTAAATTTTGTTTTGAGTACCTTGAAACCTAGCACAGCATACTTCACAGATTATAGTTGGTAATCATATTCTTCAAGAAAGCAATTTGGCAGTACAGATCAAGAGCTATGGTCAGGTGTGGTGGCTCACGTCTGTAATCCCAGCACTTGGGGAGGTGAGGTGGGCGGATCACCTGAGGTCAGGAGTTCGAGACCAGCCTGGTCAACATGGCAAAACCCTGTCTCTACTAAAAATACAAAAATTAGCCAGGTGTGGTGGTACATACCAATAGTCCCAGCTACTTGGGAGGCTGAGGCAGGAGAATCTCTTGGACCTAGGAGGCAGAAGTTGCAGTGAGCAGAAATTGCACTATTGCACTCCAGCCTGGATGACAGAGGGAAACTCTATCTCCACAAAAAAAAAAAAGCCATAAAATGTCCATAATCTTTGAATAATTGCATATGAATGAGTTTACTGCAATAAAATAATCCATAAGAAGAAAAAAGATGACTGTGCAATAATGCTCATACTAAATAGAGATATGGAAATGGCTAAGAGAATTAAAGATGCTTCAACTTAAAAGTGACCTCAAGACTATTCATAAACATGAAAACTACTTATCAAAGTAAAATTGTGGTGCAAAAACAAATAAACATATATGTATTAATGTGTGTACACACATACATACATATATATACTATGGGAAAATGTCTAGAAAAAGCTGGAAAGGAACAGGGAGAAAAATTGTGTCTAGGGAGTGTTTTATTCCTTTTAAAATTCCTCTAATACTATAAAGAAAATAAATATTTTATTTTGAATTTGGCAGTTTTTAAAAGATAATATATTCAAATGATGCAAAACAGTATGAGATAAAGGGTAAAATGCCTTTAAAAATTTTTATAAAACAACAATGAAATTTTCCATCATTTATAAACCCCTTTCCTTTTCTTATATCCAGTGGAAGCTAGACACACATTAAGACTGGGAAAATGCAAATGTATACCATGTATGTGTGTGTGTGTGTGTGTGTGTGTATGGAATCTCACCTTGTCACCCAGGCTAGAGTGCAGTGGGGTGATCATAGCTCATTGCAGCCTTGAACTCCTGGGCTCAAACAATCCTCCTGCCTCAGCCTCCTGAGTTGCTGGGATTACAGGTGTAAGCCACTGCATCCAGTAGTTTCATATTTTTTTTTAAATGGAGAAAATGGACTTTTTCTTCGAAGAAGATGGAGTAGACACACTTTCCCCCTATTTTTACCATTAAGTACAACTAAAAACCCTGAACATTATATATAAAACAGACATTAAAAGACTTTGAAAGGTGGAAAGAAGAAGGCAGACCAGCTAGGGGACTCAAGACCCAAGGAATGACATGGCTGTGAGTTTCCTGGGTGTTCTTTTTGCCTCACAGATCCCTGAGTTGGAGCTGAAGAAGACAGCAACCCGGACAATGTCAACAAGCACAAACAAAAACAACAACAACAAAAAAACAAAAAAGTCCCAACAAAAGTCTGCCATCTTTAGCCAAAGCACCAGAAAAGGCCAAGGAAGAAACACAATTTTGGACACCTACCTACTCCAGCTGAACGTCACAGAAAAAACTGTGGCTTCACCTCCACTTATGCCAGCAAAGCCCAAATTGGGAGCCTAGATTTCCACCCTCACCAGGCTGTAATAAGGGATTCCAATTCCCTGACTGGGGTGGTGTCAGAGAAGGCCAAGTAGGGATAAGGGACTTTTATCCCTGCCAGATAGTAAAGAGCTACCCTACCCTGCAGTGTGAGGGGAGACCAGGTGGTGAGTTTAGAATTCCAACCCACCTGGAAGGGAGGAGGCACACTTCTCCCTTTCCACTGGGGCGGTGTCAGAGGAGGCCACCACCTAGCACAATAAGCCACCCCCACCCCCCTGCCTTGTGGTATCAGTGGCGGCCCCGGGGAGAGAAGTCACAAGGCACTCCTCCCTTTCTCAGCCATGTGCTATAAGTGGAGGCTACTGGAGAAAAGGAACTCCCACCCTCACCAGCTGTAATAAGGAACCCTTCCTCCTGCAATTACTTCAAAATAATTTTTTTTAAAGTTTTCCATTTAAAGTATATTTTTCCATTTAAAAAATGGAAAATCCATGAATTGGTGCTTTAAGTTTAATATATATGAAGGTGTCTCATTTGTCACATTAAGAAGGATTAATGACTTTATAAAGACCAGACTTAACCAGACCAATTTAATTTCCTTCTGTAAATACATAATGGCCATAGAAGAACAGAAGTGGCCTTTGTTATGTTTCCATAGTTTAAAGATAAGGTTTAAGTGTCCCTCCTCTTTGGTGGGTCCATGAGATGTGCCTGTACAGCCACATTCAGAGCATGGCAGTCAAGGAGTTTTCCCTGACTTGGAAGGAATGAGCAGTGCTCTCCAGGATACAATTCTGGGCTGATGCCATTTTACATTTTTATTAATGGGCTGGATAAATAAATTGCATTCACATGAATCAGTTAATTAGTAAATTAAGGAGAACTAGCAATACCTGGGAATACAGGGATTTAATACTTAAGTGATATTGATACATCAGGACAAGAATCCATGAAAATAAATGCTGCCCCAAAAGAACAGAATTTGGCTAGGTACAGTGGCTCATGCTTGTAATCCCAGCACTTTGGGAGGCCAAAGTGGGAGGATCACTTGAGCCCAGGAGTTCGAGACCAGCCTGCGCAACATAGGGAAACCTCCATCTCTACAAAAAAATTTTAAAAATTAGCTGGATGTGGTGGCGTGTACCTATGTGCCTGTGGTCCCAACTACTCAGGAGGGTGAGGTGGGAGGATGACTTGAGCCCAGAAGGTCGATGTTGTAGTGAGCTGTGATGGCACCACTGCACTCCAGCCTGGATGACACAGCAAGTTCCAGTCACACACACACACACACACACACACACACACACACCCACACACACACCAGAATTTATCCTTTCAAAAGGTATAAGAGAAAATGTGTATACTTAGAAACCAAAGGAAGACTGAACAGATTTTTAAAAGTAATAACTAATAGTATGTATTACTTTATTATTATGTTCACATAATAATAATATTATGTATTGCATTAACGTTGTGTGGGCAAAAGCAGACTATCAGCCAAAAATTATATGGAGTTGAGAACATGTCCTATAGCCAGCACATCTGCATCTTAAGAACTGGAAAACCCACCATGACTCTCAAATTTTTGCTTCCTCCTGTTGTAGTTCTTAATTTTTAACTGAAAGGATTTATTACCTAGTTCTTATTGAAACACCTCCCTTCCCCCAGCTTCTGCTTTTTTACATCATGCAATACTTTTGCAACTGTCACCAGTCTTCAACTGGTGGGAGGTATCTAGGCAGCAACCCTGTCCTATTCCTTTTCTAGTAGCATACATGCATAGCAGTCTCAAACATATACAGATTCAAGAAAGAGCACAGTACAGTAGAAACCATGAGTGGTAGTCCTGTATCTTCCACCTACTATTTACGTAACCTTCTACAAGGCACAATCACTCAGAGTCTCAATCTCTTCATTTGCAAGGTGGTCTTTCCTTTCTCATAAGCTTTTTGGGATTTTTGAAGTAAAATGTAAGGCATTTTGAAAACCTGCAAGGCAGCACACCAACATGGCACATGTATACATATGTAACAAACTAGCACGTTGTGCACATGTACCCTAGAACTTAAAGTATAATAAAAAATGAATAAAAAATAAAAAAAGATATCATTAAAGTGAATTAAAGCCTAGTAGAACAGAATAGGGGTGGCTAACGATGAAACTTTGTTCCCACAGACAAAGAAAAAGATTCAGTCATTTATTTGTCAAATATATGTTGAATATCAATTATATGACAAGCACTACTCCACATACTAAGGATTCAAATAAGTGATCAACACAGCCAGGTCTGTGCCCTCACATAGCCTACATCTAGAGGAGGACAAGAAACAAACACACAAACAAATAAGATAATTACCGACTATGATAAGTCACAAACAAGGTGACATGGTAAAGTATTTGGAAAGTAGGAGTTACAATTTTCCTAGACATGGCAGTTAGGAATTACCACTCTGAGAAGGAGTTAGCCATGAAAAGCTGGGGGAGGACTATTCTGAACAGGGGAACCTTTTAGTGCAAAGGTCCTGAAGCAGGAAAGTCCTTTAAAAGTTGGAGGATCTAAAAGGCAGCAAGATGAGGAGGAGGTAGGTAGAGGCCAAGTCATGGAGGGCCTTATGGGTCATGGTAATGGTTTAGATTTTAAGTGCAATAGGAAGCCATGGAGAGGGTTTTAAGAGAGAGAACAATATTACTCGATTTGCATTTAGAAAAGAGCATTTGGCTACTCCATGGAGAATGGATTGGGAGGAGGGTATGGAAGCACGGAGGACAATTAGGAAGATATGTAACAGTCCTGATGAGTGATATCAGTGCTATGGAGTAGGGTAGCAACAGTGGAAATATAGATAGAAGTGAACAGATTCAATATTTTATGTTTTCATGGTAGAAGTGACAGGATGTGTTGGTGGAACAGATGTGGGGAAGAATCAAAGGTGACTCCTAGGTTTTGGCTTGATCAACTGTGTGAATGGAGGGGCTATTCACTGAACAGATTGGACTGGGGAAGAAATAGTTTGGAGGAGGATGAAAAATACATTGGTAGTCTGTGAAGGAGACAGAAAGTCAACATCAAGTTGAACTTGAAATTAAAATGGACTTGAACACTTATCAAACAACCCTTGATAAAGGTAGAAACGATGCAATGAAATAGTGAATGAGAGTGTGTTGGAAAGAATAAAGCTCATTAAGGTCAAGGAAGCCACCAGCTGTTCTGGTCCAAGCTTCCTAATAAAACAAAGACAGGCTGAGATCAGCTGGGCTCTAACAGCTTGGGGCTGCTATTGGAATTCCAACTTCGGATTCAGTTGCAAGATAGTGCAATTGTATACCCATTGTACACAGTAGGAGTAGGGGGAAATTTTCATTTACTCAAATATTTTGTGAGTACCTACTATGTGTCTGGCATTGTTCTAGACACTGGAGACATAGTCAAGAACAAGACAGTCTGGGCTTAGAAGAGTTCCTCCCACCCTACCTCTCATGTTATACATATAGAGAGACTGTGCCCTAAGCAATTTTTCAGCACCATAAAGCTCATTTTCTGAGAAAGTGACCTAGAACCCAAGTGTCCCAAGACCTTCTTGCCCTTGCGATATTTGTGACTACATCTTCTCCAAAGCAGATAAAGTAGTACTTCTCGTGACTCAGCATTAGGAGACTTGGGTCCTCATCCCAGTCCTGCTGGTAACTTGCTGTGTATGTGATTGTGAATGAAATAGTCATTTCAGTTTTCTTGGTCTCAGAGACCTCATTTGTGAAAAAAGAAGACTTAGCTAAATATCAGTGGTTTTCAAACTTATTTTAGCTGTGGACCCTTTATTGAATTAAAAATCTTACACAAAACCCAATATATGAAACATAAAAGTGGAGCTTCTCTGGGTGAAATGGGAATGGAGGGCTCAATGGTCCCGCTCATCAGTCTTTCCTCATCTTACAAGGTAATTTCTGAGGCCCCTCTGCAGAATTCCTAAAGTTTTGGGAAGTAGAAATTTGAAAACTGCTAAGTTGGAAGATCTCCTGAAGGTCCTTCCGGTTCTAAGAGTCCGTTACTCTATGACAAAAGCACGATAAACAGAAAAACAAGACACGGCCCATTACCTTAATACCTTAAAGGAGCTTAAAATCTAGTAGAAGAGATGTACTGTAAGGATCAATCAATCAACTTGGCTTATAAGCAGCTTCTGTGTGCATGAGACCATGCTAGGTATGCTGTACCACTTGCTACTTCACTTCAATTGAAGACTCTGGCTCGTGGCTTTCTGTCATCTTCTTCACCCCAAGTCCTGCCATCATACTGGAAGATTGCAAGTCCCATAGAGACCACCCATGAATGCCTTGGCATCGCTTCTTCCAACTCCTTCTCTCCAATTACCTTCTCATCTCTCCTATTTTGTCAACTACTTGCATGACCATGTCATGAGTTGTCAGCAGCAGCAACTATTTCACTTCTGAAATATTAAAATTAAATATTGGATTCCAGCTTTTCCTTTTTATATAACTTGGTCCCAAGGCAATCATAGTATCTGCAATTCCTTGTCTATTTTTCTATCCATTTTACTGATAAAAAGCCCTTTTTTTACTTGCTTCCAAATCCAATATAGAGTTTAGAGTTCATTATTTCAATCACTGTCTAAATAAAATGGTCAACTCTCTTACCCCATTGTCTTTCCACTGCACTCACATGGCAAAACCCCAACCCTGGATAAATCCAACTGTCTTCTCTTGCCTATACTAAACTACTGAATATTACTAAAGAATATCATCTATTCTCAAAGACAGATGAGCCAAATAAATTCAGCTTCTCTAGCCTGTTCTAGTATCCTCCATGCTACCAAACACTGTAGTAGTTTCCCACTATCCAAACTCCCTAATACAGGTCTTCGTGTCCCTTCATGATCAGGCCTCTGCCTGCCTCTTCATTCTCATCATCCTGTTCCCCATTTCCTCTCTTCATACTCCATGCTATAGCAGCATAGAGGTCACTTTTAGGGCCTCAAACAAACCATGCTTTCTCTTGAACATGCCATATCTCCCCTGAAAATTATTCTCCCATCTTTTTGCTTGGCCCCTGATTACTCAGACTTCCTTTAAGAATATTTTTTGATTCATTAGCCTGGGCCAGAGCCCATGCTTTGTGTTCCCATAGTACTCAGTACTGCCTTGTTTAACCATTTTTCTCCATCAGACTATGTGGACCATAAGGATAAGAAACTGTGTCTTATTTTATATCTTCGGTACCTCCCTACAGTGCCTGACACATGGTAGATACACAATGTCTTGCCCAATGTGGTTGTGTTATGGACCCATGATGAGGGGAGGCTGTGAAGAGGGGAATAGGAGATAAACAAGTAGGAAAACATTATGAGAAAAAAAGGAGAAGGAGGCAGATGGCAGATACCTAGACTTTTCAGAGTCCCAGTTATGGGAAGCAGATTGGACCAAGTCCTGGAAACAGGTGGCATCAAGGAGCTCTTAACAGGGAAGGCCATTATCTTTCTTATGGCAAGGTTTCCCATCCCTAGATGAATTAAAGCCACATCCTTGCTCCCCACGGCAAGTATCCCTGCCAATTACCCAAAATCACCTGGGTCGACTTTTGTCAGATTTGATTATTTATGTCAGCTCCTTTTTGAAGAACTTTCAGATTGACCATTTCATCTTCATTGCCACTTACTCAATGTAGGCAACCATCTCTTCATCTATCACTCATATATAGATTAATTGGTCTATCTTCCATCTCCATTTTATCTAATAAAGAGATACTAGAACAATCTTCCTCAAAAATCCTGTAAGACACTGTTCCAGTGCTCAAGAACTAGATTTTCTCTTTCCCTACAGCAAACCTAAATGCTGTGATGTAGCTTCTTGGCTCTCTGTTTTTATGACCATTATCATACCCCTTTCCCATCGTCTCTCCAAGATGCTCTCCCACATCTGCAACTAGCTTTCATAATTGTGAATCTTGGACTCAAAGCTTACTCTAAAGTTAAAGCAACTTTTAAGAGGGCATAATATTTAGGAGCCCCAAACTGGCAAAATAATCTCCTTCTATCTTTAGAACATTTACAAAGATATAAATTTGTCTACATCTAGACTATATTTTCTCACTTCATTGATGAATGTATCCTTTAGTATGGTATATGTCAAAATTGACATCATTGTTTCCTTTTGATTATTTAGTTCTAGACTTTTTCCCAGACAAAATTTGATTGCAACTATTAACTTATGTGCCCAAGAAGAGTAGTGCACTTGCCAAAGCCTCACGTTTCTGTGAAAGATACTTTTGGTTAAAAAAGTAGAAGTACCTTTAGAGGGCAAAATTAACAAGATAGATAGATAGATAGACAGACAGATAGATAGATAAATAAGAGAAAAGTGGTCAAAAAATTATCAAATGCAATGTAAAATAGAGACAGCAAAAAACAAACTCTGCAGAGTATAGTCATAATTATGTAAAAATATACATATATGTGTATGTATACAGAAAAAAGAAAGACAAATTAGGATGTTAACATCTTAACATCTTTCCCTGGTGAGAATTAAGGGTTGTTATAATCGCCTTATACTTTTGCATGCTTTCTAAGTCTTCTAATAAAAGGATATCTATATATCCTTTTATTAGAATACTATATATATATATATATATATATTTTTTTTTTTTTTTTTTGAGACAGAATTTCACTCTTGTTGCCCAGGCTGGAGTGCAATGGCGTGATCTCGGCTCATCGCAACCTCCACCTTCTGGGTTCAAGTGATTCTCCTGCCTCAGCCTCCCGAGTAGCTGGGATTACAGCCATGCACCACCACGCCCAGCTAATTTTGTATTTTTAGTAGAGATGGGGTTTCTCCATGTTGGTCATGCTGATCTCGAACTCTTGGCCTCAGGTGATCCGCCCGCCTTGGCCTCCCAAAGTGTTGGGATTACAGGCATGAGCAACTGCGCATATGTAACAGGCCGCATACATTCGTTGTTTAAAAGCAGGAAAAAAGTTTTAAAATGTAATAATATATCAAAAGACGAACCTTTTGGAGAATGCTTATAACTAATTTTTCCACTCACATAATTTGGAAATGAATATTAAATTATTATTATTATTATTATTATTTTGAAACAGGGTCTAGCTCTGTTGCCCAGGCTGCAGTGCAGTGACACAATCATGGCGCACTACAACCTCCACCTCCCATGCTCAAGCAATCTTCCTACCTCAGCCTCCCGAGTAGGTGGGACTACAGACACACACCATCATGCCAGGCTAATTTTTGTTTTTTGTAGAGATGGAGTTTGCCATGTTGCCCAGGCTGGTCTCAAACTCCTGAGCTCAAGCAATCTGCCTGCCTCAGTCTCCCGAAGTGCTGGGATTACAGACTTAAGCCACTGCACCCAGCCGAATGTCAAATTCTTATAATGATCAAGCCAAATAAAATATACCCTCTCTGAATAATTAATGTGATATAGGATTTTCTCAATTTACCAGAGTTCCTCTGTCTCTTCCTTTGGGCTTTGAATTTCTGTTTCCAAAATTGGTTCATTAGATTCAGGATCTTTACAGGTATTTTCACTTGTAATTAAATTAGAAGGTACAGTTTTTCCCCCTAGAGTAAAATGATTTAATTGTGCAAATTCTTGTGAAAGCTTCAAGACCTGCAAAATTAAGTGAAAAGACAAATATTCTTTTTTGCATACTTTTATTTACAGTTGTGAAAAAAAGTATACTGATTTCATTAAATGCTTAACTATTGGCTTATATAATATAAAATGACATCCTAATTGAAGTCTGATTCCAACTTAATTTAATACTTTGCAGTTGTTATATAACTTAATCGATTTTTTTTTTTTACCATAGGCATGAGGGTATGTAAATTCCCTTTTTTTTTTTTTTTAAAGGTATTTTTGGTCTCTGGGGTTGGGTTCTCAGAGTGCTGTTTAGCATTTGGTTATACCTTTTAACAAGCACAAATATGTGATCTACAGAGTTTTACATGATCACCACACATTTTTGTTTTCAAGTTTTGAATGTACTTCATTGATTCATAAAAGCAATAATATATAATAAAAACAAAAATATATTGCTGCCAGAAAACATTAGAAAGAATATTAGATATATCTTACGGAGATATCTTCTATATCTATAAGAATATTAGATATATCTTACAGAGAAGAACTTTCTTCCATAATGGTTCTCAAACCACTATGATATAAAAGCATCAGCTGAAGAATTTATTAAAAGTGCAGTCTTGGCTGGGTGCAATGGCTCACATCTGTAATCCCAGCACTTTGGGAGGCCAAGGCAGGCAGATTGCTTGAGTCCAGGAGTTCAAGACCAGCCTGGGCAACATGGAAAGATCCTGTCTCTATGAAAAATTAGCTGGGCATGGTGGTGTGCACCTGTAGGCCCAGCTACTCAGCAGGCTGAGATGGAAAAATGGCTTGAGCCTGGGAGGTGGAGATTGCAATGAGCCGAGATCAGGCCACCGCACTCCAGCCTAGATGACAGAGTGAGACCCTGTCTCAAAAATAAAAATAAAAAATAAAATATTTGTTAAAGAAAATGCAATCTTATATTGTAGCCCCTACCCTGAGTAAGATTCACTATCAGTGGTCTGGGGGCGGAAATGGAAATCTGTACTTTAAATAAGCCTCCCATGTAATTCTGTAAGTAGATGCTTTGAGAATCACTGCCTTTTGTGATTTGGCAAACCATTTGCTCAGTCTTTTTGTTTTGGTTTGACAAACAGATTCTAAAGATTTCCTTTCCTGAAAGGTTACTCTATATCTTCATATAAAATGAAAAAACATTTCCTTCAGGGAGTAGAAAGGATGGGTGGGGAATGATTCTAAGAAACGAAGATGGGCTAGGCGCAGTGGCTCATGCCTGTAATCCTAGCACTTTGGGAGGCTGAGGTGGGAGGACTGCTTGAGGCCAGGAGTTTGAGTCCAGCCTAAGCAACATAGAAGACCCCGTGTCTGTACCCAAATAAACAAACAAATAGAATGGAATAAAAAATAAGAAAGGAAAATGGATCCCCATTAAAGTATTGTGCTAAGGTAGACAATAGCCTGCCTGATTCATATCCTGAGCCTGTCTGAAAATGCAAAGCTTCTACATGTTTGATTCTAAGAACACAATGGACTTACTTATAAAGATCAATTTAGTTTACTTTAAGAGATCCCTTTGGTTTCCTATGCCTTTTCAATTCTCTGAAGAGAAACTACAGTGTGTAAAATGGACTATAATCTCATAAAATCCATATAATCTCATATGGACTATAACCTTTCTAGGGGAGAAGGTTGGTCTTGAACTAGTCCTTTCAAGTTGGGAAGACATAGATAAGAGAAGAGACTACAAATAGCACATTTTAAGCATGGGGAGCAATATGGCCAAAGGCACTGACGTAGAACTGAGTATAGAGTAATTTGGGGGAAAGTAAGGAGGATGATTTCATTGGAATAGAGGCTACAAAGTAAGGAGCTGCAGAAATAAAGCAAGATTGCTGGAGTTTGAGACCAGCCTGGCCAACATGGTGAATCCCCATCTCTACTAAAAATAGAAAAATTAGCCAGGTGTGGTGGTACATGCTGCAACCCCAGTTACTCAGATGGCTGAGGCATGAAAATCACTTGAACCTGTGAGGTGGAGATTGCAATGAGCCAAGATCGTGCCACGGCACTCCAGCGTGAGTGAGAAAGACAACTGAGTGAGAAAGAAAGAAAAGAAAGCAAGGTAGGAAGGAAGGGAGGGAGGGAAGGAGGGGGAAAAAAAAAAAAAGAAGGCCGGTCGTGGTGGCTCACACCTGTAATCCCAGCACTTTGGGAGGCTGAGGTGGGCAGATCATGAGGTCAGGAGTTCAAGACCAGCCTTGCCAACATAGTGAAATCCCATCTCTACTAAAAATACAAAAAATTAGCTGGGCGTGGTGGCAGGTGCCTGTAGTCCCAGCTACTCGGAAGGAATAAGGCAAGATTGAAGGGAGAGGTCAGATTATAAAGGAATGTAAAAGACAATTTTATTAATGAGCTTGCATTATTTTTGTAAGCAGGAAAAAATATTCCAAAATGCTACTTAATCACTAATCTTTGTGGTCATTGTAAAAATGTAAACATTACAGATAATAAATGTTAGTCACTTAAGTAGTAAAGAAAGGCAGCCTGGCAAAATAGGGAGACCCTGTCTTTATTAAAGAAAAATTTAAAATTAGCCAGGTGTGGTGCCATGTGCCTGTGGTCTCAGCTCCTTGGGAGGCTGAGGCAGGACAATCACTTGAGGCCAGGAGGGGGAGGTGAGCTATGATCTTGCCGCTGCATTCCAATCTGGGTGATAGAGAGACCTCATCTCGGAAAAAAAAAGGATAAAACAGTGGAGTTTAGATTTGATGTTATAGCAAACTGAAAGCTGCTGAGGGTTTCTGCAAAGGATGGTGACACTAACACAAAGCATTTTCTAGGTATTCTGAATTCTCACATGACAAAGTAGTGTATATCTTAAGTGAGTAGAAGCTTTATTCTTTATAACAAAGAAAGTTAAAGCCATCAGACCCTCCCATGACATGGATATTGTGGAACAGGACCAACTCTGTTCCACAGACTTCTTCCTACCAAAATTGTATCTTAGTGATATAGCTCAGTTTAATAATCAGCCATGTTTAAGTAGCATAAGAATTAAGCTTATGGTTCCACTTTCTGATTGAGGCCTTAGGCTAGGGTAGAAAGAGCATAGGCTGAGAATCACCATGTAACTTGGCAGCAGCCTAATATCCCTGGGCCTTGGTGTTCTTATGTGTAAACTGAAGGAGTTGGCCTACATGATCATACTCCTTTCAGCTCTAAAATTCTGTATGAGTCTAGATGTTGTAACCCAAACAAAAATGACAGCCTGTAAAATGTGGGCTTCAGCAAATACATACAGCTTCTTTAGCAAGACTATCTTTAAGTCTAAAGCACTCTATATTCTGAAGAAAAACTAGAATATAATTTAAAAATCAAAGATTCAAAACAGAAACTTTTAATGAGTAAAAGTTTGATGGGAAACATAACACATAGTCTCAAAGTATCTCCCCACAAGATATTTATCTATTGCAAAGGCGAAAGTAATAACTTTGTAGTGGAGAAATCTAGCAGACAGTACCTTAACCAAATGATCCAAGTTAATATCATGAGTAATAGAACAAAAAATGTCATGTCTCCTGATAAAATACACTGAGAGGGATACAACATTATCTCTGTAGTGTGGGTAATCTGAATTACATCGTGAGAAAACATCAGACTAATCCAAATTAAGAGACATTCTTCAAAATCAATGGTCTTGTTATGCACTGCATGTTTGTGTTGACTCAAAGTTCATATGTTGAAAGCCTTACCCTCAATGGGATGGTATTAGGAGGACACATTGGCAAGTAACTAATTCACAAGGGTGCAGCCCTCATGATCATAGTAGTGCCCTTATGAGAAGAGACAGGAAAGAGCTTGCACTCTCTCTCTCTCTTTGCTGTTGGCCATGTGAAGATACAATGAGAAGATACCTGTCTGCAAATCAGGAAGAATGCCCTCACCAGACACTGAATATGCCAGATATGCCAACATCTTGATCTTTGATTTCCCAGCCTCTAGAACTGAGAGAAATATATATTTGTTGTTTAATCTACCCAGTCTATTGTATTATGTTATAGCAGCCCAAACTGACTGAGACAGTACTCTTCGAAAATATCAAAATCATAAAAGACAAAGACAGACTGAGGAACTTTTGCAGATTGAAGGAGCTATAGAGACATGACAATTAAATGCAATGTATGATCCTGGGTTGGATCTCAGACTAGGAAAAATGTTATTCTCTTGCTATAGAGGGGAATCAGAATAAAATCGGAATACGAGCTATAGATTAGATAATAGTATTGTGTCAATGTCAATTTCCTGATTTTGAGACTTGTACTGTGGTAATAGGAGATGTTATTGTTTTAGTAAACCCACATGGAAATATTTAAGGGTAAAGGAGATTATGTCTCCAACTTACTCTCAAAGAGTTTACAAAAAACTGTGTGTGTGTGTGTATGTGTATGTGTGTGTGTGTGTAGAGGGAAAGAGAGACAATGATAAGGTAAACACGAAACCATGTTAACATTTGGAAGAGTGAAAGTATATGGGAAGTCTTTGTACTTTCATAATTTTTTCTGTGAGTCTGATATTATTTCAACATAAAAAGTTTAAGAAAAAAGGAGACCCAGATTACCAGAAGAGCAGATCTGGATCTCTTCATTTTATATTATATTCTTCTCATTTCAGCTCATCTGTTGTTAACTTTTTCAATGATATTTTAAAAGGCCTGGTCCTTTAACTGTACAACGTGATGATAACTTACCTTGCTGACAAGGTCCCACAAAAAAGGCTTAGTTGTATATTATGCTCTACATAGCTACTCTCCCACACAGCAAACCCTATGTTCTGGACCTTTCCCTCCCATGTCACATGCTATCTGATCTATGTCCCAATCCCTCAGCAACCTGCTCCTGATTTTCTGGGATAACTACACATAGGTTAAATTAGGCTTTGATTTAGTTACTCACCTTACATATGGTGTTAAAATATAGCCTAATATATTTTAACTGCTGTATTCAAGACTTTGCTCCTTAATCTTTAATCTAGGTCAAAAGAGTGATCAAGGAAAGGAATTTTCAGCCAGGAGGAGATAGTGATAACCTAATAGGTGGGACTCTAGAAATTATACAGGCAACCTTTCAGTCTAGTATTGGACTAGATGGGAATTCTTTGCCCTGGCCAGGTAGCCTTTTCTTTTTTTTTTTTAGAGATGGGGTCTCACTGTGCTGCCCAGGCTGAAATGCAGTGGCTATTCACAGGCACAATCACAGCACACTACAGCCTCTAACTCCTGGGCATATTTTTAAACTTAGGCTCCCTGGAAGCCATTTTTAAACTTAAGGAACAAGCTTGAATCAGGACATTTGAACATTTTCCTAATTCTAAGCCCAATTTTCAGTGTAACTGAGAAAGACGCTTTGGTCCTACATTTTTAAATTGAAGACATTTAAATAAATCTTTTACATTATAGAAAGATGCTTTGATCCTAAATTTTTAAATTGAAGACATTTAAATAAATATTTTACATTATAATATGTACTCCAAAAATTAAGTTGGTGGGAAGCTGATTTAAAGTAAAAAAATTTGCAGATTAATCCTAATTGCCAAGTGCTGGTTGAAGTCTGAATATTTATCTTGACATATAGCTTGACTCATAATCCACACTATATGGCAGTATATGGCAATTTATGCTATAATAATAGAAGAAACTCCAATTCCCAAATCATCTGTTGCTTAAAATTAATTTCCTTTTAACCTATCCTCATAAAAGCTATGTTAAATATTGAACATTTAAATACCTAACTCAGTCTCACCTTTGTTTCTAATTCAGAATTCTCTCTTTGTAACAGGTCACATGCTATTAAAAAATGGTCTTTGCTTTCTGATTCCCCTGGAAGATTGTGAACTTCATTATAAAGGCATATAAGCTCTGACTTTGATTTTTGCAATTCCTGATTAAGAAATGAAGACATTTAGTAGAATAAAATAAGACTATTTTCCCCCATAAAAGATATAATATTTTTAAGAATGAATCTTGAAATGGTCCTGACAAATTTTTTGTTTTAAATATTCCAACCTATCCTTCTGGCAGACCGATGCCTTTCTTAGTAGTTAAAACAAAGTTTACCTAAATCAATTAAATCAATTAAATAAACTGAGCATTCTTAGTTTCTATCATTCACAGGTTGAAAGATTTAGTTTCTAGAGTCCTTCCTACATTAAGCAAGGCTTATATACAGGTAAATTCTTTGGCAATGCTTGCAATGACTATCAATAGTTATATTATCTGTTTCTAAGATGTATCTTTTTAGAAGTACCATTTATAGAACAAAGTGCTATGTGGTTTACCTTTAATGTTCTGACAACTTTATAAGGGAATTACTGAAAGTAAGGCTCAGAGATCTTAAGTGACCTGCCTAAATTCACATAGCTAGGAAGTATAAAGCTGAGATTCAAAATCCATAAATCTGTCTGACTTTAAACTCTGTGGTTTTTTAAAAAAATATTTATTTATTTATTTATATTGATGCAGTCTCGCTATGTTGCCCAGGCTAGAGTGCAGTAGCTATTTACAGGTGTGATCATGGTGCACTATAGTCCTCAACTCCTGGGCTCAAACCATCCTCCTGTCTCAGCCTCCCAAGTACCTGGTACTATAAGGGTGCCATGACGGACAGCTTAAACTCTGTGTTCCTAACTACAAATTATGCATATTTAATTATATTCAGTGACTTAATTAACCAGGGTTTTCTTTAATCCTCTGATGTTTTTTTCTCTTTCTCTTTTTTTTTTCTTTTCTGAGACAGGGTCTCCCTCTGTCACCCACACTGGAGTGCAGTGGTGCGATCACAGCTCACTGAAGCCTTGACCTCCTGGGCTCAAGTGATCCTCCCACCTTAGCCTCCTGTGTAGCTGGGATTACAGACACATGCCACCACACCTGGCTAATTTTTTTTTTTTTTTTTTTTTGTGGAGACAGTGTCCCACTATGTTGCCTAGGCTGGTCTCGAGCTCCTAGTGATCCTCTTGCCTCAGCCTCCCAAAGTGCTGGGATTACAGATGTGAGCCATTGTGCCCAGCTTGATTTTTAAAAATATATATCCACAAGAGAAAACACTTTGGCTAAATGCAGATTTTTTTTTTTTTTTTGAGATGGAGTTTCGCTCTTGTTGCCCAGGCTGGAGTGCAATGGCGTGATCTCAGCTCGCTGCAATCTCTGCCTCCTGGGTTCAAGTGATTCTCCTGCCTCAGCCTCCCAAGTACCTGGGATTATAGGCATGCACCACCACGCCTGGCTAATTTTGTATTTTCGGGAGAGATGGGGTTTCTCCATGTTGGTCAGGCTGGTCTCGAACTCCTGACCTCAGGTGATCCGCCCACCTTGGCCTCCCAAAGTGCTGGGATTATAGGCGTGAGCCACTGTGCCCAGCCTAAATGCAGATTTTTATCAGATTTTTACATTGATGACACAGGATGTGCACTGATTGACTGGTGGAAGACTTTGGGTTGAGAGTCAGTCTGTGGTGCTCAGTGAAGGGAATAGGTTACATAAAATTTACTTTAGGAGATGAGCTACTTGGTATTTTCCCAAAGCCTTGAAGTCAAAGTGGGAGGTAAATGCTGATTAGAAAGGCTTAGACAAAAAGGCAAGAAGGTAGAGGGTGGCCTCCCAAAACCACAGGAAGAGGGTAAATGATAATTGATTTCCTATCTTATTTCACTGAAAATTCCTGTAGGTCATTAGGATGAGATTAGGGGCACTGCAAACTACAAACTGAATGAGTGTCACTATCCTCTAAATTACTGATTTAGACTTCCATGAACTCACTTCCAGGTCTCTTTTCATAATATAGGCTGATTATGTCTCCTGATAGATCTTTCCAAGATGGCAGGACAAGAAGTTAAAACGAGCAATAAGCCCATGACTCTATGAACACTACAACAATCAAACGTCTGCTAAATAAAGGACTCTTTGATTAGTGCTAGAACTCAGCTTGGAGAAACAACAGAGCTACCCCATTATTATTATAGAAACACATATTCTATAGTGCTATGGACTGAATTGTGCTCTCCCTCCCTATTCATGTTGTTGAAACCCTAATTCCCAATATGGACTGTATTTGGAGATAGATAGGGTTGATAAGGAGGTGATAAAGGTCAAATGAGGATATAAGGGTGGGGCCTTAATCCAATAGGGTTAGTGCCTTTATAGGAAGAGGAAGAGACACCAGAGCTTGCTCACTCTGTCATGTGAGGACACAGCAAGAAGGTGGCCATCTGCAAGCCAGGAAGAGAACCCTCACCAGGAACTGACTTGGCTGGCACCCTGATCTTGGACTTCCCCTCCTCCATAACTGTGAGAAAATAAAATTCTGTTCTTTGAGCCACCTAGTCTGTGGTATTTGGTTATGGCAGCCCAAACTGAGACATACAGTTATACTTTATTTAAAAATGATAACATGAAATCCCTAAATTAGAACTACAACAAGAAGAAAACAGCTTCCTGAATGGTAATACCTCACTTTCAACTTTCAAGGCCTTCTCTGCAGTGTCAAGACCAGATGCCAACTGCTTCTCTCTCTCTCTCTCTTTTGACCACTCACTTTCAAACATTTCATTTTTTTCTTGGCTCATTTTCAGGATCTGTAAAAAGCATTTTACATAATTAATTTTATATATAATAGCAGTGTTTCCTACAAATTCTGATAATAACAACTTTCTAACTCAATAATGAAATCATCCAGGGGATTTATGAACCTAGGAAAACTAGTTTATAGCTCATAAGATACGTTTTTCTCTCTAAGCCTTAATTTACACAATGGTAAAATGCAGTAACACTTGTTCTACCTACATTATAGCCATCACAGTAGGACTAAAATGTGATTTTGAAAGTATTTTATAAAATTTAATCACTTATCAAATATAAGGCATTATTGAAATCTTTCCAAATTATTTGAAAATAATAAAAATTGGAGTCATAATGATGACAGCTACTTTATATTGAGGACTTACCACATGTCAGAGACTATGGTAAGTATGTTAGATGCATTATTTCATTTTGTTTTTCTAGGACCCCTATGAGATTGGAATTATTATTACATTATTTTTACAGTGGAGACATGTGAGGCTCAGATATGTTACATAATTTGTCCAAGTTCACACAGTCAGTACTGGGATTCTAAGTCAAGCCTAACTTAAATCTCTTACTTTTAATATCTACTCTATTCAGCCTTGCCAAAGTGAATTTTCTGTTATGTACAAAAACCTATTAGGAGATAAAATTGAGATCAAAATACAACTTAGGAACACAACAAAAACTGAGCCAATTTCTTTGATGAGCACACTATCACCAAGCAGCAGACCCCTCTCCATTGTTTATTTTTTAAATTTTTTAAAAATTATATATATAATATATATTTTTTATATATTATATATTTTATATATATATATATGGTAGTGATGGGATTTCACCATGTTGCCCAGCCTGTTCTCAAACTCCTGGGCTCAAGCGATCCACTCACCTCGGCCTCCCAGAGTGCTGGGATTACAGGTGTGAGCCACCGTGCCCGGCCGACCCCTCTCCATTGTAAAAGCCAACCTGTCAAATGAACTAATTGCACATTTGGTTTGGCCAGTCAGGAAGCAGCTGAAATTGGCACATCTGTATTTTGTAACTTGGGAAATGCAGAGTGGTATGTAGGAACAGCCCTCCCAGTCCTGTTCTACCGGTTTCCAACAATGGCATCCCGAGCTAGTTACCTCACTTTTCTTAGCCTTAGTTCCTCATATTAAAAATACAGATAATGATGCCTGGACATATATGGGCTCCTCACTTATAGAAAATGCTCTGTATGTGGCAGTTTATATTATTATTGGATTGTTCCAAATTTTTACATTCATTCGTTAGTAAGGCAATACCTTTAAACCATCCTTATAATTTCAACATACCAGTTTATCCTAAATACATTAGTAAATGGGCTCCTTACTGATTGAGTACTCCTGGCAAGGTTTTCTGTAACCACTGGTCACAATCATAGGATGTATATTCCTAGAAGTGTGCTTTCTCCTTTTGCCTGTTTTCAGTGATTCTTGAGCATCCTTATGGTGTCTGCCTTACCTCTATTAGAAAACGTAACTGAAAATTATCCCTTTTTTCTTACCTCATTCAAATCTTGTACTTTGTCTCTTGATCTTTTGTACTGGTTTCTCTTCTATCTTCCTATGTTACTGATAATTCAGGCTCTAACATGGAAGCCTCAATCTAAATAAATCACCAGTTACAAAATGTCATTTTAAAAAATACTGAAAAAAAGCGACATTTCTTAAGCATCTTCTTCTGAGGTAGTAGCCCTGAAATCGCTTCCTAGCAACAAGTTTCACCTCCTATCTGGTCTTGGATCCTTAAGAGATTTGCTTTATTATGGATTTGAGACTTTGCTGTTGTTTGGTAGCTGAGCCAAAGGGAACAAGTATTAGAAAAATACACTACAGAATCCTGATTGTTCTGAATTAATCAAACTACTAATTTACCTTTCTTATGTTTAATGTCATTAAAACAGAAATAACAATCCCAAGCTGATGAGTTAGAAAGAATGGGGAATGCTATTAGAAAAATGGATACTAAAATCCTAGTGTAACTTTTATAATTCCTCCTGTCCAGTGGTAGGGACAAAAGACGTAGTCAAGAATCATGTCAGCTTAGCAGCACTGCACAAGGAAATGGAGAAGAATAAATGTTTTTTTTCCCAGAGTACCTTCTCCCATCAGCCACCATCTGCACTGCTGAATATTTTTTCAAATTCACACATGACATGCTGATGCATTCAACACTCAAGGCAAGAATTCCTTTAGCCCCACCCTTATGGCACCTGAGATGCTTCAGTACAAAGTAGAAGAAACATCTCAACTCTTAAATATGGACCCCCCCTCATTTTCTTTGTCTTTTCCTAGAGTAAGAATGTCATGTATTTCAATGCTATAATTTTTAAAAGATACCTTTCCCAAAGAATATATATTTAAAATTTACCATAATTCGTGGCACATTGAATATAGTTACGCCTTTAGGCAATTTATATACTTAATGAGCCCAGTAACCAAAGTTTAAAGCAGAAAAACACATGAAAGGGGCAGTAAATAATGTGAGAGATGAGCAATAGGATACAGAGATCTCTGAGTAGCTGAGGGAGCCTACCTCACCTGCCAGCCAGCAGTAAGCAAAGAGGACTATGACTTAGCATGGGTAGCCACCAACGACTCTGGAGATGGTGTAACAGCTCAGAATTTTCCACTTTCAATGTTCTACTCTCTGAAAGGTGGGGATCACCTAATGCTCTGAACTAAACTGTGCCTCCCTGCATATAGTATGACAAGTTTTATTGTCGTCCCACTGTGTGCTTGCATTGTGCTGCGCCCTCTCACAGGCACAGTCAAATGAAAAGATGAATGCAGGCACTGTAGAAAATAAAATACTGCCTGGTCATCACCTGTAGGTGGAGGCGGTTTATGTGCTCAGTGCTGGGTATGCTGTAGCCCTCATGAGTTATAATAAGTCCCCTATATAAATCTCCTCTATAAGTTGCCCCAAGAGTTGTTATGGTGTAGAAAATGAGCCCTGGGGCCAGATAAACCTGGATCAGCTCCTGGCTGCAACAATTACTTTGGTCAAGTTCCCTTAAGTTCTCACAAATATGTAATGGGAATACTCCTGCTTACTCTGGGGAGGGCTGTGTAAAATATGACAAGGTTTCTCTTCAACCAACCTGATTAATCCTTTATTCTTTAATTCTCAATACCCCTCCACCTCTCTTTCTTCTTCTTCTTTCTTTTTGCTTTTACTACATGCCCAGGCATGCCACAACACCAGTGACATTATCAACACCAGCTCACATTCCTTTCCTTATTTTTTAAAAAACTGACTCTCTAACTTGCCACAGACAACCCCTTCCCTCTCTCTCCTCTCTCCCTTACGTGCCCACCTTATCTAAAAAAAAGTTTAAATGTTTATCCAATCAAGTCTAGCTTAAATTATACAGTCCAACCCCACCCAGTGGGGAAAGGGCACAGGGACAAGATTTACGTCAAAACTAAAAGCTTTTGGCCGGGCAAGGTGGCTCACGTCTGTAATCCCAGCATTTTGGGAGGCCGAGGCGGGTGGATCACGAGGTCAGGAGATCGAGACCACAGTGAAACGCCGTCTCTACTAAAAATACAAAAACAAAATTAGCTGGGCGCGGTGGCGGGCACCTGTAGTCCCAGCTACTTGGGAGGCTGAGGCAGAAGAATGGCGTGAACCCGGGAGGCGGAGCTTGCAGTAAGCCAGATGGTGCCACTACACTCCAGCCTGGGCGACAGAGCGAGACTCCATCTCAAAAAATAAATAAATAAATAAATAAATAAAAACTTTCACCCTCCTTTACTGTATATGCTCTCATAACGACCAGCCATATGGGCGGCACCCCCCTGCACAAAAGTAAATTTGCTTTGCTGAAAAATCCTTTATCTAAGTGCTCATTTTCCTTACAACTCCAAGGTCTATTTCTAACGCTGTTATTGGGATTAAATGAGATTATGTTTGTTAGACACCTAGAACAGATCATGACACATGATAGATGCTCAATATATTGTGGCTATTATTTTCCTACCAGATACCTAGCATTTCTTCTATTTTAAGCATGTTCTCTGAGAACACGTGTAATAACAGCACTAAGATGGTCTATTTAGTGATAAGTCTGTCTCCATAGAGAAATGGGTAAGGAACACAGTTACATCTTGAGAAGAGTGCTTGATATAAGGGAATGATTTCCTAAATTATTTTTCCTTTTTAAGTCACAGGACTCCCCTCTCCCCTTTATTTTCGGAATAATTCTTATGGAAAAGCCCTTTACAGAGTTCCCAGAAGTGGAGATTTCTCTGACTGATGTGGAGGTAGAAGACCCACAGCTTTCTATTTATGGAACATCAAAGATCCCTGGAACACAGTTTGGAAACTACGATGGCAAAAACATTAAGTCTTGTTTTGTTTGTTTTTTAAGAGACAGGGTCTCACCATGTTGCCCAGGTTGATCTTAAACTCCTAGGCTCAAGCAATGCTCCCACCTTGGCCTCCCGAAGTGCTAGGAATATAGGTATGAGCCACTGCACCCGGCCAAAACATAGGTCTTGTAGTTAGGTTGAGATTTGAAATCTTGACTTTCACATTTTACAAATCTGCGATCTTGGTTTTCTCATCTGTAAATCAGGGTGAACAATACCTGCCCTCTCTGAATTTCTGTTAAAATAAGTTATGTCAAACCCCCAGGAGAGTCATTACAACACTGTAGAGACTCATATATTAGTTTCTATCTGTATTTGACAGGGTTCTTTGGAGAAACAGAACCAACAGAAGATTTTATATATATATAGTATAATTTCACTATCATTCAGGCTGAAGTGCAGTTGTATGATCACAGCTCACTGTAACCTCTGTCTCTCAGCACAAGCAATCCTCCCACCTCAGCCTCCTGAGTAGTTGGAACTACAGGCACGCGCCGCCACGCCTAGCTAATTTTTGTATTTTTTTGTGGAGGTGGGGTTTTGCCATGTTTCCCAGGCTGGTCTCAAACTCCTGGACTCAAGTGATCTACCTGCCTTGGCCTTCCAAAATGCTAGGATTACAGGTGTGAGTCATTGTGCCCAGCCCAAAAATAATGTTTAATCAGGTATCTGGGCATCCCAAACCTCAGTCAAGTTGACATATGAAGTTAACCAGTACACCATCTATGCTAGTTCATTCTTGCATTTATAATAGTATAAAAAACTACCTGAGACTGGATAATTTATAAAGAAAAGAGGTCTAATTGACTCACAGTTCCTCAGGCTCTACAGGAAGCATGGCTGGGGAGGCCTCAGGAAGCTTACAATCATGGCAAAAAAGGGAAGAGGAAGGAGGCACGTGTTACATGGCCAGAGCAGGAGGAAGAGAGAGAGGGTGAGGTGCTACACACTTTTAAACAACCAGATCTTGTGAGAACTCACTCACTATTACTAAAACAGCAAGGAGGAAGGTGTGCCCCCATGATCCAATCACCTCCCACCAGGCCACTCCTCCAACATTGGGGTTTTTATTTAATATTACAATTCGACATGAAATTTGGGTGGGAACACAAATCCAAACAATACCACCATCTTTTTACTTCCTTTTTGTAAGAAACAGAAAATAAAGTACAGCAGTCCCCCTAATCTTTGGAAGATATGTTCCAAAACCTCCAGTGGACACCTGAAACTCCCAATGGTACCAAACCCTCTATACAGTCCTCCCTTGATATCTGAGGGAGATTGGTTCCAAGATCACTGAAGGTACCAAAATCCATGGATGCTCAAGTCCCTCATATAAGATGGTATAGTATTTTACATATAACCTATACACATCCTCTCATATACTTTAAATCATCTCTAGATTACTTACAATGCCTAATATAATGTAAAAGCTATGTAAATTGTTGTTATACTATTTTTAAAATGTTAAATTGAGAGATGAGTCTCATTATATTTCCCAGGCTAGTCTCAAACTCCTGGGCTCAAGCAATCCTTCTACCTCAGCCTCCCAAAGTGCTGGGAGTGAGCTACCATGGCCAGCCTGTTCTATACTTTAAATTTTATATTATTTTATTGTTGTATTGTTATTTTTTATTTTAATATTTTCAACTCATGATTGGTTGAATTGGGAGATGTGGAACCTACAGATATGAAGAGCCAACTGTACTGTTTTTTCCATGTATACATAACTAAGATAAAGTTTAATTTGTAAATTAGGCATAGTAAGAGATTAGCAAAAATAATAATAAAAATATACTGTAATAAAAGTTATGTGAATGTGGTCTCTCTCTAAATATCTTATTGTACTGTACTTAACCCTCTTGAGATGATGTGAGATGGTACAATGCCTAAATAATGAGGTGAAGGTGAATGACTTAGGCATTATGACATGGCATTAGACTACTACTGACCTTCTGATGATACTTGAAAAGTAGAGTCATCTGCTTTGAGTGATCTTGGATCACTGAGCCATGATGATGTCCATGGTTGCATGTCAGGAGCAGGCTGACTAATGCCCATGACTAATGGGTATACAGTGTGTATGTTGTAGGTGCACTGGTCGAAGGGATGATTCCCATCCCAGCAGGACAGTGTAAGATTTCATCATGGTACTCAGAATGGTTCACAACTTAAAACTTATGAGTTGCTTATTTATGGAATTTTGCATTTAATATTTTCAGTCTGCAGTTGACTGCAGGTAGCTGAAACTGTGGAAAGCAAAACTGAAAATAAGAGGGAACTACTGTAGTCAGCGATAAGGAAGGAATGACTGAAGGAAACAACCCATGCCAGGAATAGCATATTACTAGGTCAAGATCTGGAAACAAGTTAATGGGAATGGGCTGTTACTCCTTACCTGCTGACTACAGCACTCAGTTCACTTAATTCCTGTGCTGAAAATGATCCTTCAGTTAATACTTGTTGCTATCACCATCACCTGGCTGCCAAACACCATCAAGAAATCTTGAGGCTTTTCCTTCATGAAAGATTAAGAGAGAACTTGGAAGGCAAAATCTTTCTTTAGGAAATGATTTTAGAAGGTCATCTAACTCTAATTGATTATTACTAACTGAGACCATTTATTTATTTATTTATTTTGAGATGGAGTTTTGCTCTTTCACCCAGACTGGAGTGCAGTGGCATGATCTCAGCTCACTGCAACCTCTGTCTTCTGGTTTCAAGCTATTCTCCTGCCTCAGCCCCCCAAGTAGCTAGGATTACAGGCGCCCGCCACCACGCCCAGCTAATTTTTGTATTTTTAGTATTTTTGTATTTTCACCATGTTGGCCAGGTTGGTCTCGAATTCCTGACCTTATGATCCGCCCACCTTGGCTTCCCAAAGTACTGGGATTACAGGCGTGAGCCACCGCAGCAACTCATTTTCCAGTTTTAAAGATTTCTACTTGCTAACATCTTTAAAAAGAAGAAATATTTACAGTGTTCATTAGTCCAATCCAGCTTGCTTTATGTGGGATGATGTAAGTGAAAGGATTATTAGAGTCAATATAAAGCTTTATTTTCTAATTTTAGAAATCCACACAAACTTCAGTCTCGATGACAAGGAAAAGAAAACTGGTTTACATCACAGCTTAGAGGATTGAGATTAGACACACATACACAATTCTGGTACTTAATGTTAAACGTTAGGGAAAACCGTGTGATCTTTTCTGAACATCTTTTGAAATAAAACAGATGCTCATTTATCCAGAATGTCACAGATAACATTTGTCAAAGAGGGAGGTAGATTAACCAGGTATTCTCCAACGATCTTCTCCAAGCATAAGTTCTACAATACAGACAGCCATGTGGAGGTACACCACTGATACCTCCCTTCAAAAAAGTACTTGCCTCTCTTCCCAGGTAGCCTCCAGTGAATGACTGAGCATGGTGGGAATATTAAGGCCCGCCCAATTCTGCCCAATGTGTAATTCCTCTACAGGTTATCAATATTCCAAAATCATCTGTTGGGCTGGCAGAGACTTTCTCAGAGCTACACTACAGTTTGAGGCTCTTCCTACCCAATCAATCTTCCTTCTTTCTCCCTCTCATTTAACAGATGTCAGACCTGCATTGTGATCTGAAGGCTTTCCCTGGCCATGTCTGCTCCTTACCTTTATATTTCACAGATGCCCCCTCAATAACTCTTGAAATTCTATGTTCATCTTGGGGCCTGCTTCCCATATCAAGCCTCCTTCACACGGATATATGAATGACAGAGCAAGGTGTGGGCCACAATTGTGGTCACCATGAAAGAAAAAAGAAGTCAGAGTTTAAGCCATTCTCACATAGGTAGTCTTTTGAAAAATATTTCTCTTTTGGAAGACAACTTATCAGAGCTAGCACACCTATTCTATGTTCCAACTGGTTTGTTCTAGACTTCAATGCCACTAGAAAAGGTAAAAGAGGCCGGGCGCAGTGGCTCATGCCTGTAATCCCAGCACTTTTGGAGGCTAAGGAAGGTGGATCACCTGAGGTCAGGAGTTCGAGACCAGCCTGGCCAATGTGGTGAAACCCCATCTCTACCAAAAATACAAAAATTAGCTGGATGTGGTGGTGGGCACCTGTAATCCCAGCTACTCAGGAGGCTGAGGCAGGAGAATCACTTGAACCCGGGAGGCAGAGGTTCCAGTGAGTCGGTATCGCGCCATTGCACTCCAGCCTGGGCGACAAGAGCAAAACTCGGTTTCAAAAAAATAAAAAAAGAAAGAAAGAAAGAAAAAGAAAAAAAAAGAAAGAGTAGAGAAGATGAGGTTAAAAGATTAGAAAACACAACTACCCTCCTTCCCAGACACCACAGGAAGGAGCAATTCTCAACATCATTAATCTTTTTCCTAGAATGTGGGAAGGAAGAATGGGAGGTTAGTGAGATTTGCATAAGAGATTCAGTCTGCTTTTCTTTATGTTTTGTTTGAAAAATTTGACCTTTTAAAAACTTTAGTGTTACATGTGTACAATAGTTTCCTTCAGTAATTCTAAAGAAAATGTTATCCTGTTAAATAAAATCACCTTTCTTCTTATTGATTTGTTTGTATGTTTACTCATTAATTCACTCAATGATTACTGAGTACAAAATATGCCTTCATTCTTTGCTGAGTCCTAGGGACATTATTATTCTCATTTTACAGGTAAGGAAGTTAAGGACAGAGAGCTAAGTAATGTGTTCAGGGTCACAATGTAGTTGATAAGAGCTAGGATGTGAACCCAGGCAGACTGGTTCCAAAGTGTGCTCCCAACATCTAAACTAAAGTTGCTTGATCACATCTTTCTGTGTTACAAATACCCCTGTGGTCCTATCCTAGTAGAATGTCACAGTGGGAAAGCACAGATATGCAAGCAGATAAGTTACCCTGTAAAGTTATCAGCTCTGTAGTAGGGGTGTACAACAAGTACTGAGGCAGTCAGAGGACATTATGTATTGACCCAAATCCTTATACTTGCAAGAAGTTTTACTAGAAACACATGTATTTATTTTCAGGTTACCTTCCTGGTCAGCTTTACACCCTTCAGAGTAGTTATTTTGAAAAATGATGAACACAAAGTATGTTGGAAATCCATGTTTAAAATCACCTCTGAAATGGTGAACACACGCAAAAAAACAAAAACAAAAACAAACCCAGATAATAAGTAATCATCTTTCTGGGAAAGGTTGATTTTTAGGGGGAACATTTAATATGTTCAGATATTCAGAGACAAATTTGAAAATTTACTTGTGTAACAGTTTGGGGGAAGTTTCATTCTATAAGACAAACTATCTTATGTAACTATGCAGTCAATTTGTAAAGAAAAATTTAAAAATAGTTTTTATCCAATGCATGTGGCAAACATGACTAAAGCACCCCAGGAAAACTGTACTGAAGGAGATACAATATTAGGGTAGATAAATTTTGGTGTATTCACTTAAAAAAAATAATAAAAAAATGATTTTAAACCACAGAACATTAAGTGTAGAGAGTCATTCCCTCTGTTACAGAGGACAAAAACCTTGGAGATCCATATTTAAAAGATCAATTTCTTTAGCACCTGGAAAAGAGATCCAAATAAAAACAAGGCCTGGGAAAAGGATATGAATTATTCAGGTAGTCAAGCAGAGATAGTTCTGGGATGATATCATTTGTATGATTTGACAAAATGAGCCAGAACTTAGAAAGTACTCAGCGAGAAGAAAACGACCTCAAAACCCAACACTCCAACAAAAAAATAGACATGAAAAACAGGTCATGGAAAAAGAAAAAAAGGGCCATGATGGAATAATGAGGATGAGATTTTCCTCACCCTTACACGTGGAAGAGTGGAAAAAAACTTATAAAACAACTCTTCTCAGACACTTGACAAGAGACATTAGGGGACTTTACTCCACTAGAGATGGGTGGAAATTAGGTGACACTACAATTGCCAGGGATTTCTGCCTTGAAATACTTTCTAGAGTGTGGTGATATGAGGGAAATCCTGTATAGAGCATAGCAATCTTGTGGAATTGAGGAGACAGAGAAAGGAGTTCAGAAAGATGAAATGGCAGAAATACGTGGGATAGAGTACCACAGAAAAGGGAGCCACACAGAGAAAAGAACTGCAGAAATCTGCAGTTTTTCAAGTCTTTCCTGAATACTGAGCCACACATGAGTAGGGCAAAACTCCACAAAGATAAGTAAAGAACAATGAGAGAGCTGTAAGAACAATTCTCAGAGGTCAGCAGGGTTGGGAGATGTTTGAGTTCTGATCAGCTAGATCAGAGAGTCCTTATTGAACACCCAGGGTCACACCATAAGAGTAGGACTATTCTAGCCCTAGAATAAAAGTTCCTATAAATCTGCCCTAAGGAAGCTTAAAAACAATCCAGAAAGAATTAAGCTATTCAGCAAGTAACTTAACCTACTGTGAAAACAAAGTTTAATATTATTTAAGCAAGACAATAAAATTCAGTCCTCAACAATATAAAATTCATAATGTCCAATATCCAGTAAAACATTATTAAACCTTCAAAGAAACAAGTGCAACACAACTAGGAAAAAAATCAGTGAATAGAAACAGACCTAGAAGTGGCAATGTATTTTTTAAGAGACCTAATGAATAAAAGATAAAAGATATTCAAAAAAGAACTAATGAAATTTCTAGAGATAAAATTTTCAGCACTTTAAATGAGTGATTCATGGGATGGGATTAAAAACACAATAAACACTACAGAAAAAAAATGAGTGAACTTGAAAACAACAATAGAAATTATCAAACTAGAACAAAGAGAGAAAAACTGGGGAAAAAATGAACAGAGCCTTTGTGAAAATACCAAAGGATGTAAAACACATGTAGTTGGATTACAGAAGTGGAGCAATACAAAAAATTTTGAAGAAATGAAGAAATAATGGCTAAACTTTTTCCATATTTGAGGAAAACTATAAACTCACAGAATCTAGAAGCTCAAATACTCCCAAGCAAGATAAGTACTAAGAAAACCAAGAGAAACTGTAATCAAACTGCTAAAAAAATTTCATAAATGCCAGAGAAAAAAGAAATAGTAAATATAGAAAAACAAAGATAAGAATGACTATGAGCTTGTCAAAAACTATGAAAGCAAGAAGACAAAGGAATGACATCTATAAAGTATTGTTAAAAGAAAGTCAACTTAAAATTCTATATCCAGTGAAAACATTCTTCAAAAATGAAGGCCAGGAGAGATGACAGATTGGGAAACACCAGAAATCTGTCTCTCCACCTAAACAATAATCCTGCTGGTGGCATCTGTCTGATACAAATATTTTTGAACTCTGGAGTCTATTAAATGCTTGAAACTTCTAGAGGAAAGGGTTGGATGGTAAATTGCTGTTAATTTCTATCAGTTTAAGCTCTTAGCCCTGCAGCAGCCATCTCCTCTCCTCCACCCCTGTGGCAGGCAGTGTGCATGAGTTCCTGGAACAGCTTGCATGCAACGTGTGGGAGTCAAAATGGACAACAAGGATGCTTTCCTTTAAGTATTGGGGATTTGTGTTCTGATGGGTGATTGCTGCTTTCGCTCATGTAGGTACAGACAGAGTCAGGTGGCCATTGTTTTTGCACCTCCACCCATTGTTGCAAGCCCCTCCCCCTCTGGCAGAGGTGACATTCAGGAGATTCAAAGGGCTAGCATCCTTTTTCTTCTCTCCTTAATTTTTCTCTTTTTCCCTTTTTGGAAGCCAGTCATTAAAGAGCAGAACATTTGAAAGCAACTGCATATAGAGAGGAAACTGGAAAATCCACTGCATATGATAAGGGAAAGGCACACACTCAGAAAAGACTCCAGAAGACCTTAAGCTTATACATCAGGCTAATGCCACAACAATAAAAAACAAAACAAAATAAAGCAAAAACAGCAATCCCTGGGAGGGTGGCGAATCTGATTTCGAGAGTTACCACATTAGATTCAGATGTTCAATTTTCAAGAAAAAAAAAATACAAAGAAACATGAAGGTGTGGCCCATTTAAAACTTAAAAAAAAAAAAAGAAAACAAAACCAACAGAAACTGTCCCTGAAAAAGACCATATGGCAGATCTACTACACAAAGACTTTTAAAAAACTATATTAAGGAAGCTTATGGACACATGGAGAAAGTCAAGAAAATAATGTATGAACAAAACAGAAATATCAGGAAAGAGATAGAAAACCTAAAAAGAAACAAAAAGAATGTCTAGAACTGAAAAGTACAACAACTGAAATAAAAAATTCACTATAGGGATTCAAAGGCAAATTTGAGCAGGCAGAAGAAATAATCAGTGAACCTGAAGATACGACAATTGAAATTACTGAGTTTGAGGAACAATAACAACAAAACAAAATTGAAGAAAAGTGAACAGGGCCTAAGGCAGCTGTGGGACATCATCAGGTGGGCCAACATACACACTGGGGAGTCCCAGAAGAAAGAGAGGGCAGAGAGATTATTTGAAGAAATAATGGGTGAAAACTTCCTAAATTTGATGAAAGGCATGAATACAAACAACCAAGAGGCTCAACCAACTTGAAATAAGATGAGCTCAGAGACGACCACACCAAGACACATTATAATCAAACTGTTGAAAGACAAAACCAAAAGAAAATGTTGAAAGCAGCAAGAGAGAAGCAACTTATCACACACAAGGAATCCTCAATGAGATTAACAGCAAAATTCTCCTCAGAAACTTTGGCAACCAGAAGGCAGTGGGCTGAAATATTCTAAATTCTAACAGGAAAAAATTGTCAGTCAAGAATCCTATATCTGGCAAAACTGGTCCTTCAGAAATGAGACAGAATTTAAGACATTCCTAGGTATGTCTGGGGAAAAAAGCTGTAAAGTTGTTTACATTATACCTGCTATTCAAGAAATGCTAAAAGGAGTCCTACAGGTTGAAATGAAAGGACAGTAGACAACAACCCAAAGCCATATGAAATTAATAAAGATCTCAGTAAAAGTAAATACACCGGCTATTATAAAAACCAGTACTGGCTGGGTGCAGTGGCTCATGCCTGTAATCCCAGCACTTTGGGAGGCTGAGGTGGGCAGATTACCTGAGGTCAGGAGTTTGTGACCAGCCTAGCCAACATGGTAAAAACCTGTCTCTACTAAAAATACAAAAATTAGCCAGGTGTAGTGGTGTGCACCTGTAATCCCAGCTACTCGGGAGGCTGAGGTGGGAAAATCACACACTCCAGCCTGGGCAACAGAGTGAGACTCCATCTCAAAAAAAAAAAGGAAAAAAAAGTAATATTGTAACTATGGTTTGTAACTCCACTTTTTGTTGTCTACATGATTTAAGAAAGAATATATTTAAGAAAATTATTGGTCTAAAACTAGTATTATTGTAACTTTGGTTTATAACTCCACATTTTGGCTTCCACATAATTGAAAAGATTCATTTATTTTTTAGTTGTTAGTTTATGTTTTTGGAAACACATTTGTACAAAGATGTAATTTTGGGACATCAAAACTGAAAGGGATAGTGATGGCTGTAAATGAGCAGAGTTTTTGTATGATACTGAAGTTAACCTAAAGAAATTCAATTTAGAGTATCATAACTTTAAGATGTTAAATGTAACTTTCACATTAACCTTAAGTAAAATAGTTACAGAATATACACAAACGGAAATGAGAAGAAAAGTAAAGTGTTTTACTATCCAAAGTCAACTAAACATAAAAGGGTAATGCAGGAAATAAGTGGGGGAAGCTAACAAAGCATATAGAAGACAAATAGCAAAATGACAGAAGTAAGACCCCCCTTTTCTGTAATTATTTTAAATGTAAATGGATTAAACTCTACAATAAAAAGACAGAGATTGGCAAATTGGATAAAAAAAGTCCAACTACAGTTGGCTCTCTGCATCTGTGGGTTCCGTATCTGCCATTTCAACCAACCCTGGATTGAAAATATTAAAAAAAATAAAAATAACAATATGACAATAAAATGCAAATAAAAATGATACAGCATAACAACTATTTATACAACACTTACATTGTATTAAGTATTGTAAGTAATCTAGAGATAATTTAAAATATATGGGAGAATGTGCATAAGTTCTATGCAAATACCTACACCATTTTATATAAAGGACTTGAAAATTTTGTATCTGTGAGGGGTCCTGGAATAAATCCCCTTATGATACTGCAGGATGACTGTATATACAGTCTAAAAGACAAAAGTAGATTGAATGTGAAAGAATAAAAAAAGACATTTCATGCAAATAGTAACCAAATTAGAACAGGGAAATTACTACACTATACTAATATCAGACAAAATAAACATTCAATTTCAAAAAGGTTACAAAATATTGTAAAATATATTATATATTAATAAAAGGCTCAATATAGTAAAAATATATCATAATTATACATATTTTGGCAAATAATAAGACCATCAAAAAACAAAAGAAAAAATTTACAGAATTGAAGGGAGAAACAGACTGTTCAAGAATAAATGGAGTCAATACCCTACTCTCAATGATGTATTAAATAACCAGACCAAAAGTAGGTAAGGAAATAGAGGACTTGAACAACACAATAAGCCAACTAGAGCTAACAGACATATACAAGATGCTATAACCAACAGCAATAGCTTACACATTCTTCTCAACTGCACACAGGACAATCTACAAGATAGATCATATGTTAAACCACAAATTAAGTCTCAATAGATTTTAAAAAACAGATATCATACAAAGTATCTTCTCCAACTGAAACAGGATAAAGTTAGAAATTAACAGGAGGAAAACAGAAAAATTCACAATTTGTAGAAACTAAACAACACACTTTTAAAAAACCAATGGATCAAAAAATAAGTCACAAAGAAATTAGAAAATACTTGGCCAGGTTTGGTGGCTCATGCCTGTAATCCCAGCACTTTGGGAGGCCGAGGCGGGTGGATCATGAGGTCAGGAGATTGAGACCATCCTGGCTAACGTGGTGAAACCCTGTCTCTACTAAAAATACAAAAAAAAAAAAGTTAGCCAGTCGTGGTGGCGGGCGCCTGTAGTCCCAGCTACTCCAGAGGCTGAGGCAGGAGAATGGTGTGAACCCGGGGGCGGAGCTTGCAGTGAGCCAAGATTGCACCACTGCACTCTAGCCTGGGCAAAAGAGCGAGACTCCGTCTCAAAAAAAAGAAAGAAAAAAGAAAATACTTAAAGATGAGGCTGGGGGCTGGGTGCGGTGGCTCACGCCTGTAATCCCAGCACTTTGGGAGGCTGAGGCAGGTGGATCACAAGGTCAGGAGATCAAGACCATCCTGGCTAATACAGTGAAACCCTGTCTCTACTAAAAATACAAAGAAAAAAAAATTAGCTGGGTGTGGTGGCAGGTGCCTATAGTCCCAGCTACTTGGGAGGCTGAGGCAGGAGAATGGCATGAACCCAGGAGGCGGAGCCTGCAGTAAGCCACGATCACGCCACTGCAATCCAGCCTGGGTGACAGAGTGAGACTGTCTCAAAAAAAAAAAAAAAAGATGAGGCCAGGCGTGGTGGCTCATGCCTGTAATCTTAGCACTTTGAGAGGCCGAGATGGGCAGATCACGAGGTCAGGAGTTTGAGACCAGCCTGACCAACATGGTGAAACCCTGTCTCTACTAAAAATACAAAAATTAGCCAGGCGTGGTGGTGCATGCCTGTAATCCCAGCTACTCAGGAGGCTGAGGCAGCAGAATTGCTTGAATCTGGGAGGCAGAGGTTGCAGTGAGCCAAGATCATGCCACTGCACTCCAACCTGGGCAACAGAGTGAGACTCTGTCTCAAAAAAAAAGAAAAAGAGAAAAGAAAGAAAATACTTAAAGATCAATGAAAATGAAATCATAACACACCAAAACTTACCAGATACAGAAAAAGCAAAGTGAAGGCGGGAAATTTGTAACTGCTTACAGTAAAAAATAAGAAAGATCTCAAATCAATAAGCTAACTTCACAACTTAAAGAACTAGAAAAGGAAAAACAAAACAAACCTGAAGGTAGCAAAAGGAAGGAAATAAAGATTAGAAAAGAGATAAATGAAAGACAGAAATGAAAAATAATCAAGAAAATATACAAAACGCTTTGTTCTTTGAAAAGATCAACAAAATTGACAAATCTTTAATTATATTTACTAAGAAAAAAGAGAGAAGACTCAAATTATTAAATTAGGAAGTGAGGGCATTACAACAGATACTAGAGAAATAAAAGTGATTTTAAGAGTGTACTATGAATAATTGCATATCTAGAAACTGGATGACCTAAATGAAATGCAGAAATTTCTAAAAACATGGCCAGGCATGGTGGCTCATGCCTGTAATCACAGCACTTTGGGAGGCTGAGGTGGGCGAATCACAAGGTCAGGAGTTTGAGACCAGCCTGGCCAACATGGTGAAACCCTGTCTCTACTAAAAACACAAAAAAAATTAGCCAGGCATGGTGGCAGGTGCCTGTAATCCCAGGTACTTGGGAGCCTGAGGCAGGAGAATTGCTTGAACCCAGGAGGTGGAGGATGCAGTGCTGAGACGGCATCATTGCACTCCAGCCTGGACAACAAGAGAGAAACTCCATCTCAATAAAACAAAACAAACAAACAAACAACAAAAAAGAAATTCTAAAAACACAAAGTCTACCAAGACTAAATCACAAAGAAACAGAAAATCTGAATAGACTAACTAGTAAGAAGAATGAATCAGTAAGTAAAATCTCCCAACAAAGAAAAACCCTAGATCTGATGGCTTCATTAGTGAATTCTACCAAACATTTAAAAAAGAACTAATATCCTTTTTCCCAATGTTCCTTTAAGAAAATGAAGCGGAAGAAATACTTCTTAACACATTTGAAGAGGACATAATTACTCTAACAGCAAAGCCAGATAAAGATACCACAGGAAAAGTAAACTACAGGCCAATGCCCCTTAAGAATGTTGATGAAAAAATCCTCAACAATATACTAGCAAATTGAATTCAGTAGCATATTAAAAGGATTATAAACCATGACCAAGTAGAATTCAGTCCTGGAATGCAAGGATGGTTCAACATATGAAACTAAATCAACGTAATACATCAGGTTAACAGAATGAACAGAAAAACACCCATATAATAATCTCAGTTGATACAGAAAAAGCATTTAACAAAATCCAACATCCTTTCATGATAAAAACACTTAACAAACATGGAACAGAAAGAATCTGCTTCAAAATAATAAAATCCATATGAAAAATCCACAGTGAACATTATACTCAATGGTGGAAAGACTGAAAGCTTTTGCTCCAAGATCAGACAAGGATGCCTGCACTTGTTATTTCTATCCAACAAAGTACTGGAAGTCTTAGCCAGAGCTATTAGACAACAACAACAAAAAAAATAAAAGGTATCCAAATTGAAAAGGAAGAAGTAAAATTACAGTTGTGTATTGTTTAATGACAGGAATACATCCTAAGAAATGTGTCGGTAGGTGATTTTGTCATTGTGCAAACATCATAGAATGTACTTACACAAACCTAGATGGTATATCCTATTACACACCTAGGCTATATGGTTTAGCCTATTGCTTCTAGGCTACAAATCTGTACAGCATGTTACTGTATTAAATACTATAGGCAATTAAACAAAATGGTATTTGTATATCTAAACATATCTAATCAGAAAAGGTACAATGAAAACACAGTATTATAACCATATGGGACTACTGTCACAAATGTAGTCCATTATGCTGCATAACGATATCTCTGTTTGCAGATTATATGATCTCATAAGTAGAAACCTAAATATTTCACCAAAAAAACTTCTTAGAGCTAATAAATTCAAAAAGTAGTAGGACATGAAGTCAACACACATAAATTAGTTGCATTTCTATACTCTAACAATGAACAATCTGGAAAGGAAATTAAGAAAACAATTCTATTTATAATAGCATCAAAAAGAATGAAATACTTAGGAATTAGCTTAATGAAGAGAGGTGAAAGACTTGTACAATAAAAGATAGAAAACATTGGTGAAAAAATTAGGAAGATGAAAATAAATGGAAAGACATTCATGTTCATGATTGGAAAACTATTGTTACAATGTAAATACTATCCAAAGCTATCTACAGATTCAATATAATCCCTATCAAAATTCCAACAATATTTTTTGCAGAAATAAAACAATCCATCCTAAAATTTGTACAGAGCCTAAAGGGACCCCAAACAGCCACAACAATCTTGAAAAAGAAAAACAAAGTTGGAGGACTCACACTTTCTGATTTCAAAACTTACTACAAAGCTGCAGTGTTCAAAACAGTGTCATAATTGAATAAAGACAAATATATAGACCAAGGGAATACAATAGACATCCCAGAAACAAACTCTCGCATATTTGATCTTGCATATTTGATATTTAAATGTTTGGTAGAATGAAGCCATCAAGTCTAGGGCTTTTCTTTGTTGAATGATTTTCAACAAGAGTGCAAAGACGATTGAGGAAAGAAAGTTTTCTAGTAAATGGTGATAAAACAGAACATCCACATGAAAAAAACTAAGACACTTACCTTACACTATTCACAAAAATTAATTCAAAAAGGATAAAAAGACCTAAACACAAGAGCTAAAACTGTAAAATTCTTTTGCAGAAAACTTAGGGGGAACTCTCCATGACTATGGATTTGGCAATGATTTCTTGGATATGACATCAAAGACACAGGCAACAAAAGAAAAATTTAAAAATTGTATTTCATAAAAACTAAAAACTTTTGAATATGGAAATAACACTACTGGCCAAGTGTGGTGGCTCACACCTGTAATCCTACCACTTTGGGAGGCCAAGGTGGGAGGATTGCTTGAGGCCAGGAATTTGAGACCAGCCTGGGCAACACAACAAGATCCCATCTCTACAATTTCTTTTTAATTAGCTAGGCATGGTGGCATTTGTCTTTGGTCCTAGCTACTCAGGAGGCTATGGCAGGAGGATTCCTTGAGCACAGGAGTTGGAGGTTACGGTGAGCTATGATCTTACCATTGCACTCCTGCCTGAGTGACAGAGCAAGACCCTGTGTCATAAATAAATAAAATAACACTGTCAACAAAGTAGAAAGGCAACCTACGAAGTAGGAAAAAATATTTGCAAATCATGTATCTGATAAGGAATATTAACATCTAGAATATACAGAGAACTTTAAAACTTATAAGAAAAACCAAACCTAATTCAATAATGGGGAAATAATTTAATAGATATTTCTCCAAAGAAGATAAACAAATGACTAATAAACACCTCAAAAGATGCTAACATTAATAATCACTAGGGAAATGCAAATCAAAACCACTATGAGATACTACCTTAGTCCATTTTGTATTGCTATAACAATACCTGAGCTGGATAATTTATAAAGAAAAGGGGGTTATTTGGTTCATGCTTCTGGTGGCTAGCAAGTTCAAGACTGAGCAGCTGCATGTGGTAAGGGCCTTATGCTATTTCAGCTTATGGTGAAAAATGGAAGAGGAGCAGACAGGAGCAAGAAGAGCACGTGGAAAAAGAGAAGGCAAGAGAGAAACCAAGGAAGTCAGATTCTTTTTTTTTTTTTTTTTTTTGAGATGGAGTCTTGCTCTCTCGTCCAGGCTGGAGTGCAGTGCAGTGGCGCAATCCCAGCTCACTGCAACCTCCACCTCCTGGGTTCAAGTGATTCTCTTGCCTCAGCCTCCCGAGGAATTCATATTCTTTACATAAACTAAATCTTGCAAGAGCAAGACTCACCCCCACAGGAAGGCCTTAATCTATTCATGAGGGATCTTCCCCATGACCCAAACACCTGTCACTCGGTACCACCTCCCAATACCACCACACTGGGAATCAAATTTCAACATGAAAAGGAGTTTTGGCAGGGACAAGCCATATCCAAACCATAGTACCACTTCACACACTTAGGATGGCTACCACGAAAAAAACAGAAAGCAACAAATGTTGGCAATGATGTGGAGAAATTAGTATGATTCTACACGGTTGGTGGAAATGTAAAGTGATATAGTTCCTGTGGAGAATAGTATGACAGTTCCTCAAGAAAAAGTAGACACAGAATTTCCATATCATCTGACAATTTCACTTCTGGTTATATACCCCAAAGAATTTAAAGCAGGGATGCAAATATGTATTTGTACATCCATTATTTACACTAGCTAAAATGTGGAAGCCACCCAAGTATCCACTGACAGACAAATAGATCAGCAAAATGTGGTATATACATACAATGGAATATGATTCAGCCTTAAAAAAGAAGGAAATTCTGACACATGCTATAACATGGATGAACCTTGAAGACATCATTCTAAATTAAATAAGCCAATCACAAAAAGATAAATAGTACATGATTCCCCTTATATGAAATATCTAGAGTAGTCAAAATCATAGAGACAGATAGTAAAATGGTGGTTTCCAGAGGCTGGATGCAGGGAGTATCTTAGTCCCTTTGGACTATTATAACAAAATACCATAGACTAGGTAATTTACAAACAATAGAAGTTTATTTATCAGAGTTCTAGAGGCGAGAAGTTTAAGATTAAGGTGCTGGTAGGTTTGGTGTCTGGTGAGGCACCTTTCTGCTTCCAAGTTGGCACCTTGTTGCTGCATTTTCCAGAAGAAATGAACACAGTGTCCACACACAGTCTCATTTCAACCTCAAGGCCTTTCACAAAAATGCTAAATGCCATTCATGAGGGCTCTGCCAAATCATCTCCCAAAGGCCACATCTCTTAATACTGTTGCATTCTAGTTACCATAACAAAATCCCACAAACTGGGGTCTTAAAACAATAGAAATGTATTATCTCACAGTTTTGAAGGCCAGAAATCTGAAATCAAGGTATTAGTAGGGCCATGTTCCTTTTGAGACTCTGGGTAGCATCATTTCTTGACTCTTCCTAGCTTCTGATGATGGCTGCTTATTCTTGGTTTTTTTTTTTTTTTTTTTTTTTTTTTTTTGGCTTGCAGCTGCATCATTCCAGTCTCTGCCTCTGTAATCACATGGCATTCTCTCCGTGTATGACTGTCTTCACATGGCATTTCTTCTTGTTATAATTGTACCAGTCATATTGGATTAAGGCCCACCCTAATTAACTCATCTTAATTTGATTACTTCTTCAAAAGTACTATTTCCAAATAATGTCACATTTACAGGTCCTGGGGGTTAGGACTTCAATATATTTCAGGGTAGAGGACACAATTCAACACCTAAGAGGCCAAGCACAGTGGCTTATACCTGTAATCCCAGCACTTTGGGAGGCCAAGGTGTGTGGATCACCTGAGGTCAGGAGTTCAAGACCAGCCTGGCCAACATGGTGAAACCCCATCTATAAAAAAATACAAAAATTAGCTAGGTATGATGGCAGGTGCCTATAATCTCAGCTACTTGGGAGGGTGAGGCAGGAGAATCACTTGAACCTGGTAGGCTGAGGTTGCAGTGAGCTGAGATCTCGCCATTGCACTCCAGCCTGGGCGACAGAGCATGACTCCATCTCAAAAACAAAAACAAAAACAAAACACACAAGAGACTAATATACAAAATATATAAAAGAGCTCCTGAAACTCAACAAAAAGAATAAATAACTCCATTAAAATTGGTAAAGGATTTGGAAAAATTTTCACCAAAGAAGATATGCAAATGGCTAACAAGCACTTGAAAAGGCAGATACTCAGTATCATTAGTCATTCAGGAAATATAAATCAAAACCACACTGAGACACTACTTCACACCAGCTAGGATGGTTATAATAAAAAAGAAGGATAGGTGTTGGAGAAGATGTGGAGAAACTGCAACCCTCATACATTGCCGATGAGATGTAAAATAGTACATCTTCATTGGAAAACAGTCTGGTAGTTCCTCAGAAGGTTAAATGTAGAGTTAGCATATGACCCAATAATTCCACTTCTAGGAATATCCCCAAGAGACATGAAAACATATGTCCATACAAAAACTTATAAATGAACATTCATAACAGCATTATTCATAATAATCACAAAGTAGAAACTATCAAATGTCCAATTGATGAATAAATAAACAAAATGTGATGTATATCTGATATAGCTTGGATATTTGTCCTCACCAAATCTCATGTTGAAATGTGATCTCCAATGTTGGAGGTGGGGCATTAGTGGGAGGCATTTTGATCATGAGGGTGAATCCCTCATGAATGGCTTAGTGCCCTCCCCACAGTAATAAGTTCACATGAGATATGGTTGTTAAAAAGAGGCTAAGCCCTTCCCCCTCTCTCACCATGAGACAGACCTACTACTTCTTTGCCTTCAGCCATGACTGTAAGCTTCCTAAGGCCCTCACCAGAAGCAGATGCCATCATTATGCTTCTTGTACAGCTTGCAGAACTGTAAGCCAAAATAAACCTCTTGTCTTTATAAATTAACCAGCCTCGGGTACTCCTTTATAGCGACATAAAATACACTAATGATATAGGAGTTAAAAAGAAATTATTTAGGCAGATTTTGAGGGTAAGGAAGTCCTCATTAAGGTTTTACTTTTCATGAAAAGCACCCCCAAAACCATTTTCTTTTCTAACAAAGAGCAGTCTGTAAAATTGAGCTGCAGACATAGACAAGCAAACTGAAAACTTGCACGGGTGAATGCCGGCAGTTGTGCCAATAGGAAAAGGCTACCTGGGACTAGGCATGATCAAAATGGCGGCTCCATCTTCCCTTCTCTTTGCCAGCCACATGTACAGTAAGGAGCAGACAAGATGGCACTGGCCAAGTAGAAAACCCATTTGCATATTAAGATCAGGGTGGGGTGACAAACCTTCCCCACACACTATGTAAATATTATACCTGGTCAGAACAATCTGTTGGCCCCACATAAGTCAGACACTGCCTTCTCAATCCTGCCTATAAAATCTGCTGCAGTCCGCTGCAGGCCAGCTTTTCCCTTTCAGATGCCCCTCTCTCACACAAGAGAGAGCTGCTCTCCTCTCTCCTTTCTTCTGCCTATTAAACTTTCCCCTCCTTAACCCACCCATGTATGTCCATGTCCTTAATCTTCTTGGCATGAGACAATGAACACTGGATATTTCCCCAGACAATGATGCTGCTTCACTTGGGGGCTCGTCCAGGATCAGAACAGGAACAGAAGGTATAACCATCAGAGTGGTAAGAATGGGAGCAAATCTCAAATCTGTCCTTTAATTTTGAGGTTCTTGGCCTCCATTTTAGAATCAAATCAAACTAAATAAAAAATACTGGGCTCCCATCAACCATTTAAAAACACGGTTAGTGTGGCTGCCAGCCTTACAAGACACAGGGGTGAGGCGTACTGAGGAGAACATGGAGAATCCCCCAGAAACCACGGGTTGCTGGGCATGTTGGCCATGTTTGAATGAGTTACTTTTCATGTTGGGCCTAGCCACCGCATGGGGCTGAGTGAGGTCCTGAAACAACTGAGGATTTCTGGTCAGGGCAACAACCTGCTATTATCCAAAGGCTTCTGGACTAATCCCAGCCTCTGACTGCTTGACTGGGTGTTGGCAAAAAGGATCTCCAGCTATCCTGTTGCAAAATTTCCTTCTTTTCTATCCATGGTTGCCATGTCTCCTATCCTCTCTCTGTGTGCAATATGCAGGAAGTTTTACAGCTCAGGGAAGTGATCCTGTTAGGCAAGATCAGGAAATTCTATAGTAACAAAGGATATAACTCAGGGGAATGCTGTTGTGATTTTCTAGGATCAGAGGGTCTCCCCCAACCCGCCACAGTGAGGTCACTCCCTGCCCTTAGTCTGGAGAGCACATGGCATTTCCAGGTCACTCTCTGCCTTTGGTCAGGAAAGCATATGGCATTTCCAGGTCTGTTGGGAATGGGCCCCCAAATCTGGCCATAAATTGGCCCCAAAACTGGCCATAAACAAAATCTCTTTGAGCAGCACTGTGACATGTTCATGGTAGCCTTGACGCCACACTGGAAGGTTGTCGGTTTACCGGAATGAGGGCAAGGAACACCTGGCCCACCCAGGGTGGAAAACCGCTTAAGGTGTTCTTAAACCACAAACAATAGCATGAGCGATCTGTGCCTTGAGGACATGTTCATGCTGCAGATAACTAGCCAGAGCCCATCCCTTTATTTCGGCCCATGCCTTTGTTTCCCGTAAGGAATACTTTTAGTTAATCTATAATCTATAGAAACAATGTTTATCACTGGCTTACTGTCAATAAATATGTGGGTAAATCTCTGTTCAAGGCTGTCAGCTCTGAAGGCTGTGAGACACCTGATTTCCCACTTCACACTCTATATTTCTGTGTGTGTCTTTAATTCCTCTAGCACTGCTGGGTTAGGGTCTCCACGAGCAAGCTGGTCTCAGACAGGTCACTCTCTGCCCTTAGTCTGGAGAGCACATGGCATGTCAAGGTTGTCAAGGTCACTCTCTGACCTTGGTCTGGAGAGCACATGGCATTTCAAGGTCAATAGCGCCACCTAGAGGAATAAAAATCCTCTCCATGAGGCACAATGTGGTCTCTTTGCCAAATTCTCCTCCCAATTCTGCTCCCTTTTTGCACCAATATACAAAAAATCAGGCTCTATGACCCTTCTGTAAATGGGAAAACTCTGCTTTTGACAATTAGGAGTTCTAATTGGCCACAAATGGCCTCTGGCACCAAATTTTAGTCTTGACACTGTCCCATCGGCAGGAAAAATGCCATTTGGTCCCTGTGTTCTTTTAAGGCACCTATTCTACCTCCAATTAGAACAGTACTTAAATAGTAAGGGAATTTTAGGTCCAGAAGTTAACTGGAACCATTCTCTAAGGGGAAACGCTTTAGCATGGGCCATAATAGTAGGATATAGAGTTCAATCTAGTACCCTTTCTCCATTAAAGGGGCCTTGTCCAAATGCAACTATTACATAGTATTTCCTGAGATCCATCTTTGAGGGAGCCATGCAGATCACATAAGTCTAGGAAGTCAAAGGGAAATCACAAGTGGAGGACTACAGTCACATGGGTAATCGTAACTAATCCCAGTTGCTTAGTTCCTCTGGTTCCACAACTGAGGGTCATGCCCGCAACCATGGGTGGCACATCTAACAAGGTGCTGGGACCCAGGAACCAAGGAGGGAAAACAGTAAGGGGGATGCCCTCACTGTCTTCCCCTACACGCTGGGTCACACTGAAAGGAATAGGATTAAAGGGACGTCTTTTTCTCGCTTCTCTTTCTAAATGGGTAACAGACCATCTTCAGCTTGCACCTCTCTGTAGTGCTTTCTGAAGCACAAGGACTCCTTTGACCCTGAGACTTTGAAGAAAAAGTGGCTCATTTTCTTTTACACAAGAGCATGGCCTTTTTACTAGATCTTCACAAGAGTTGCACAATCAACCCAGCCCTTATAGCAGTCATATCAGGCGACCTACAGAGAATGATTCCCCCAAATTAGAGAAGCAACTTCCAGGGAAACCGTCTGAGGATCCCCCTTATTTGGGGCCCCCCTCAAGTTCCCTTCTCATTGCAGGACCTTAGGCAAATAAAGGGAGACTTAGGCCAATTTTCTGACGATGCTGATAAGTATATAGAAGCTTTCCATATTTTTTTTTTTTGAAATGGAGTCTTGCTCTCTCACCCAGGCTGGAGTGCAGTGGCGCGATCTCAGCTCACTGCAACCTCCACTTCCCAGGTTCAAGTGATTCTCCTGCCTCAGCCTCCCAAGTAGCTGGGACCACAGGCATGTGCCACCACATCCAGCTAATTATTGTATTTTTAGTAAAGATGGGTTTTCACCATATTGGCAAGGATGGTCTTGATCTCCTGACCTCGTGATCTGCCCACCTTGGCCCCCATAAAGTGCTGGGATTACAGGCATGAGCCACCACACCTGGCCTCCAAAATTTAACTCAAGTGTTTAACCTCTCACAAAGGGATATTATGCTATTCCTAAGCCAAACCCTAACCAAGGTTGAAAACCAGGCAGCTCTGCAGACAGCAGAGAAATCTGGAGATGAGCAATATGTCTCCTATGGTAGGTCAAAAGGAAAAGAGAAAATAGAGAGAGTAAAGAAACATGGGAATCATCATTCCCAATTGGAAGAGAGGCAGTACTTATTGACAACCCTAATTGAAACCCTCAAATGCAACTTCCAGATGCCCTGGTTCTTCCTGCCCACCATCTACATTGTCAGCTCCTCCAATTCTACAACACAAACCCCCAGACTTTTCTATGGTATTTTTCCTTCCTTTTTTCATGGTTTATAATGTTCCTCCAAACTGGGAAAAGTTAATTTCCCCAAACCTTAAAATGCTTGGCTTAGAGTTGAGCTTGGAGAAACGGAACCCAGAAGCTTGACATGCTGGCAAAAGGGTAAAAGTTTTACGGTTTTTTTTTTTAACCAGTGGGCTTTTGGCTTCTCTCTCTCCGTGCAAACTGGTAAAATGAATAATAAGAATCACTGTTTATATTCTCTGTTAAGTTTTAATTAATGAAAGAGGATTTGTGAGGTTGGTCTTAAGTTGCAGCCAGTCTAGTGTGCATTGTGTGTCTTTCTGCATGATTCTGTTAAAAGAAAGGGTACCTTAGGTTAGGATACAGGCCCGGGACCTCATAAGCCTGTTGATCAAGCCAGCTCAACAAAATGTTCAGTAACAAACTTTGCTACAGGCCTCTTCTTGTTTTATGTCCTTGGGAACATGACCTGTAACCACATGGCAATACTTTGTTTTAGTCCCCACCATTGTAAAATGGTGACTGTCTTCTGTGCTAAGTCAGTTCCTGGGTGGGGGTCTCAAACTCAGATAAGCCAGTTTATCGATCTGGGTGGTGCTAGTTGATCTATCAAGGGCGGGGTTTGCAAAATATCTTAACACTGACCTTGAGAGCAGTTTAGAGAGAGTCAAAATCTTGTAGCCTCCAGCTACATGGCTCCCAAGCAATGGTTTCTAATCTTGTGACTAGTTTCTTGGTCTGCTCCCCAGGAAAGAGGGATGGTTATCATCTTTGTTTTAGACTATAAACTGTAAATCACACTCCTTCCAGAGTTGGTTCAGCCTATGTCTAGGGATGGGGAATGGCAGCTTTGGGGCTGGAAGCAAGATGGAGTTGGTTGGGTCAAAACTCTTTCACTGTCTCAGTCACAGTTTTGCAATGAAGTTTTCAAAAGCTGCTTACCACCCCTTTGAAAATACCTCATACACTCACAGCTAAGTCATAACCTAATTTAGGCTGGTTGGTTTCACCTGTGAGGTTACTTTTTGTAAAGTTCAAAAGCTGAAAAACTTAACTGCTAGGTGTGGCTAAAGTCAAGTAACAAGAGACTTAAAAGGATTTTCTTAAAGAGTGCTCAGTTTGATTAAAAGTGGATATCCAAGCAAGGGTATATTTTAAAAACCTTTATGCTTTTCTCTTCTTGGAGCCTGTTTTTTTTTGAAAAAGGGCTTTTTTCTTCAGTCAACTGAACTATTTTTCTCCATTTTTTTTGTCTTGCCACTCTTAATGCACACATAAGAGGCCCTAAGATAACTTCTGGTAGTCTGGGACTTCTTGGGAAAAACAGAGGAGGTGCCACAGACCCTGTTTTGGGAAAACACATACACACACATGCACACACCCTCTGTTTCCCTCATGAAACCCCAGGAATTAAAAGCAGCTAGATCTCTCTCAAAATCAAAGGTGCTGTTCTGTTTCGCATTGTGTTATCTGATGGTTTTAAGTTTTGGGGCTATCAAATTACTTTGCATTATGAGAGGGCTTTGTGTAATAACTAGGTAAAAAATATACCTTAAGGGATGGCTAATAGAAGTTATGGAGGGATACTTACTTCTTTGCACATCTGGATCAGAGAAGCATGCTCTTGGCTACCTGGAAGATTTGGAAACATCCCCACCCCAAATTAAGGGATAAGGCTCCCATGGGGAGTGGGCTGATTACAAAATGGGCTGATTGCCTTTGGGTTGCCTTGCAATGAAATGTGCGGTAGAAGCACTACACTGTCTTCTCCCTATAGTATTTCCCTCCTTTTGGGAATCCAGGATCCACTATAAAATGGCACCCTTAATTTTGAGGATCTGTCTTTGCCTTCAGCTGTGCCAGCTTATTCAGCCATAAAAATGCATGTTTTCCTAGTCGTGTTCCTCCAAGGTCTCCACCCTGAAGCCAGTAATCCAATTAAGAAACTAGCAAATGAAAAATTTTACAAGTGCTAAATCTTCTGTCTGGGTAGCTATATATGTGTTGTGTGTAATATCTATAAAAAGAGCTCTAATTAATTGGCTTAGAGAAAAATAAATGCTTAAATATTTTAAAGAAAGATAAAAGCTGTAATGCTTCTTAGTTAATGTGACTTTAATTTCTAAGAAATAAAAAAGTCTTAAAGATTATTGGTAAAATACAAGTGTTATCAATATAAACAGGTGATCTAAATCATATAAGTCAAATACTAGGTTTGCTAAAGGTTTCAAGGTTGTAAACCACCTGCTTCACAATTTGGTAAGGGCTGGGGACATACAAAATTAACAACCCCCTAACTATGCTGGAAAAAGTAACTGATTTTCTCTGTGCCTAGTACATAATCAAAACAACCTACCAGGTTTCACATTAAAGTTAAAAATTGCTATGAGTTACTATCATAATATGTAATTTTGACTACTAAAAATAGATTTACATGCAAGGTGTGTAAAAACAGTAAAATATGTTTTTTAGTAAGAGATTATAAGAAAGTATGGAAATGTAAATTTTACCTAGTCATAAAGAATTGTCTTAAATTAGATAAGATAAAGCTGAAGGTTTAAGCAAGTTATGGAAAGATTATAAAAATTAATCTGGCAAAAATTCCATGTGTAAACCTTAACTAAATTCAAAAGGGTATTATATGGTTTTTTCATAAATTGAGCATTGAAATAAAAGCACAGCAAAGTTGTCTTAAGACACTAATTCGCATTTCAGCAAAAGGGTTATAAAAGGTTTGCAAAGATTTCACCTCATGGTCAAATTGGTTAAGATTAGATGGTATTGTCTATGAGGTTTCATTAAAAAATTGAGGCTGGGCATGGTGGCTCACGTCTGTAATCCCAGCACTCTGGGAGGCCAAGGCGGATGGATCACCTGAGGTCAGGAGTTAGAGACCAGCCTGAACAACATGGTGAAACCCCGTCTCTACTAAAAATACAAAAATTACCCAGGCGTGTTGGCACATGCCAGTAATCCCAACTACTTGGGAGGCTGAGGCAGGAGAATCACTCGAATCTGAGAGGCAGAGGTTGCAGTGAGCTGAGATTGCACCATTGCACTCCAGCCTGGGCAACAAGAGCAAAATTCCATCTAAAAAAAATGGGGTTAACATTAAACCAATGCAAGGATAAATTTTGGCTTTGAACAGGATTTTCACGTAATAGTAAAGGTTAATGAAAGATTTTTGCTTTTTGACTTATCATTTTGGCAAAATAATTTATGGTAATCTAGACTTCCATTTCATAATATCAAGTGTTTTAAACCTCTAACATATTTATCAGGCTTCCAAAAATCAAACTTCAAGTTTCAAAATTGTCTCTCCTGATGCCTGGCTTTCTGGATGGTTCAGAGGGTCTCTAAACCATCCAAAGAAGAGGTAAACAGAATTATTTGACATATTTAATTACATGGAATTGCTAAAATGATGTCCAATCTTCTTTAGGTTCTATTTTGTTGAACAATACTAATACATGTTCCAAAATTGTATGGGATTTCTAAAATTCTAATGTCTATGTATATGCTATTAATCAAAATTAAGATTGAAGTTATTGTAAACCACAAAGATAACCAAATCTCTTTGTCACTCGTGTTTTTAACTGTAACTATGCTGGAAATTTTGTCATCTGCAGGCAATTGTTGTATTGCTTTGTTCCTTTTCAAAAGATAGTTTATAATCAAGCTATAGGACTTTTACAGGTGTTCTCAAATGCAGGTTTCTAACATTGGAATAGAGAAAAAACATACAGGATTCATGAGGAGCTGAAATGTTCATGAACATCAAACAGGAGGTAACTGCATGAACTACACTAACAGAAGTCTGACATAATCTTTTTTAACTTTTTGCTTGAAACATTGCTCATCCTTATTTTGTCCTTCAGTGTCAAGGAAACTTTTATTTTAAGCTATCTACAGCTTTTAACAATTAAGTAAGGTATACTCTTGTGAACAAAATTTAAGGCATACTTCTTTCTCATTGCCTGGTTCCTCTAAAATTTGGAAACGTATTCTTAACTTATGGCAATATAGTTATTTGCATCAGTACAATAAGAATCCATTTTCTTTTTCAACAGAATACAATTGGAGAAACTGGTTGTCTTTATCAAGACTTTGACTGGAAGGCTGTATTTCTTCCAATGGAATCAAGCTTGACTTGAAGAGCCAATAAAAGCCCTTTGGGGAAGACTGGCCTCATATTCTTGCCTACACAGTCCCCCAGGCAGATTCCTGACCTACGGTCAGTAAAAAATGTCACTTTCTAACAGGTCCAGGTGCTCCAAGCTTATCTTAGGAACTTAAGAGGAAAGGATCACCCAACTCACAGGTATTTAAGGATAAAAACCCATGGCTGGACTTGGCTTTAAAAGGTATTATTTGAGATTCCTCCTGGAACAGAGTTTCATCAAATCCAATCCAAAAGGCCTATGTAGAAATAATTATTCTTGTTGCACTTTATGCAAATAATCAGGCCAAGTATATGACTAAACTTTATTCTACAAACAACATGGTCCTATCATAATTTGTTTTTACTGAAAATGAAGACTAGAGAGAAAAAAATTATGCTCCAAAACTTATACATTTGTCATTAAATTCTAGTTTCATTGGTTATTTTTAAGTTTTTTTCCCTACATTTTAGACTAGCCCTGCTTATTCTTGTGAATCAAGTAATGATTTCCTGCAGCTTGGGAAAAAGAAAAATGTATGGGTAATGTAAAAATCTGGATCAATTATCCTGCAAATAATTGGCCAGATAGTTCTGGCCAATTATCCTGCAAATCCTGCCATGTAATAAAAGTGAGTAGGTTGCTCATAACGCAGAAATTTCTTTAGGAAAATAAAACCAAGGAACTTCATAGACCTTCCAAAAGGGAAATTCTATATCTTGGCAACTAAAATTTTAGATGGAAATGATCTGCTACACCACCCTTGTGGGAATCGCTACACACACTCTACTATTTGTGGTAGAGTTATACATGGTAGCACCTTGTAACTGAAATATTGGACAGAGAGTTTCCACTGCTGTAGTATTTTGCTTAATTATTATCCTTATAGCTGGAATAATAGCTACTGACAAGAGGTAAACATGAAGGTTTCACTATTGCTGAGTCCACCAGGACTTTTTATTGGGTTCGGTAATATGTCACACCCTAGCTATGCAAAGAAGTTTATAAAGAAAATAGATTTTATATAAGAAAGGATCTTGTATGGTAAAATTTTATCCTGAAGAGAATAACTGCTTGTTTAAAAAGAGGGATGTTTAGGAAAAGTCAGAAAGTTTAAACATGTCATAAACGGTCTGTGGAAGTCGCAAAAGAATTAATAATTGCAGGAAAGATTTAGCCAAGTTTAACAGTAGTTACTCTAGCCACCCAAATCCAATGCCACTTATCCTTTTATACTAACATTATTAACATTTGTTAATGTTACTTTTATATTAACACTATTAACATTTCAGCAGCATCTGGTGGAGGCAAACGAGTATTACAACCCATTGGAATGGCGGACAGCAATCAAACTCCAAACGGTGCTGCATACAGAACCATGCATCGACATGCCTTTCTTCTGAGGACCCTAAGAGAAGCCCCAGCTGGTGTTCTCCACAGGGCACCCCTTTTCCGCAGAAAGTAGTGAGAAAGAGTCATCACCTAACACCCCTTGATAACAGGTGTTGGGAACAAGCCCCCTGAAATCTGGCCATAAACTGGCCCCAAAACTGGCCATAAACAAAATCTCTGCAGCACTGTGACATGTTCATCATGGCCATAACGCCCACGCCGGAAGGTGGTGGGCTTACTGGAATGAGGGCAAGGAACATGCCCTCATGTTTTGGCCCACCCAGGGCGGAAAACCACTTAAAGGCATTCTTAAGCCAAAAACAATAGCATGAGCGATCTGTGCCTTAAGGACACGCTCCTGCTGCAGTTAACTAGCCCAACCTATTCCTTTAATTTAGCCCATCCCTTCATTTCCCATAAGGGATACTTTTAGTTAATTTAATATCTGTAGAAACAATGCTAACGACTGGCTTGCTGTTAATAAATATGTGGGTAAATCTCTGTTCGGGGCTCTCAGCTCTGAAGGCTGTGAGACCCCTGCTTTCCCACTTCACACCTCTATATTTCTGTGTGTGTGTCTTTAATTCCTCTAGCGCCGCTGGGTTAGGGTCTCCCCGACCGAGCTGGTCTCCACAGTTAGGGTTACCACTCCTGAGGGGGGAATAAGACAGGAGTTAAAAAGAAATTATTTAGGCAGATAGTGAGGGTAAGGAAGTCCTCATTAAGGTTTTAATTTTAATGAAAAGCAGCCCCCAAATCATTTTCTTCTCTAACAAAGAGCAGCCTGTAAAATTGAGCTGAAGACATAGACAAATAAGCTGGAAGCTTGCAAAGGTGAATGCCAGCAGTTGTGCCAATAGGAAAAGGCTACCTAGGACTAGGCATGATCAAAATGGCAGCTCCATCTTCTCTTCTCTTTGCCAGCCACGTGTACAGTATGGAGCAGACAAGATGGCGCTGGCCAAGTAGAAAGCCCATTTGCATATTAAGATTAGGGTGGGGTGACAAGCCTTCCCGACATGCTATGTAAACGTCACACCTAGTTGAACCTATCTGTAGGCCCTACATAAATCAGACACTGCCTCCTCAAGCTTGCCTATAAAATCTGATGCAGTCTGCTGCAGGCCAGCTTTTATCTTTTGGATGCCCCTCTCTCTCACAAGAGAGAAAGCTGCTCTCCTCTCTCTTTTCTTCTGCCTATTAAACTTTCCACTCCTTAGCCCACCCACGTGTGTCTCTGTCTTTAATCTTCTTAGTGTAAGATGCCGAACCCCAGGTATTTACCCCTGACAACAATGCCACTTCACTAAGGGTGGGGTGTACTGGCTCATGTCTATAATCCCAGCATTTTGGGAGGCCAAGTGGAACGATTGCTTGAGCTCAGGAGTTTGAAACTAGCCTGGGCGACATAGCCAGAACTTGTCTTTACTAAAAAATCACAAAAATTAGTTGAGTGTGGTGGTGCACATTTATAGTCCTAGCTACTCAGGAGGCTGAGGTGGGAAAATTGCTTGAGCCTGGAAGGTCAAGGCTGCAGTGAGCATCCACTCCAGCCTGGGTGACAGAGTGAGACCCTGTCTCAAAAAGAAAATCCATACAATAAAATATTCAGCCACAGAAAGGGATAAAGTACTAATTCATACTACAATATGAACTTTGAAAACATTATGCTAAGTGAAAGAAGACAGACACAAATGTCCACATATTGTATGGTTCCACTTATGTAAAATGTACAAGATAGCCAAATTCAAAGGCAGAAAGTACTTAAGTGGTTGCCAGAGGCTGGGGGGAGGGGGCAGGTAGAAAAATAAGAAATGGATACTAATGGATAATGGATAGAGTTTCTTCCTTGGGGGATAAAAATTTCCTGACAAGAAGTCACGAGGGAGGTTCCAAGATGGCCGAATAGGAACAGCTCCAGTCTACAGCTCCCAGCATGAGCGACGCAGAAGATGGGTGATTTCTGCATTTCCAACTGAGGTACCGGGTTCATCTTACTGGGGCTTGTCAGACAGTGGGTGCAGCCCACGGAGCATGAGCCGAAGCAGGGCGGGGCATCGTCTCACCCGGGAAGAGCAAGGGGTCAGGGAATTCCCTTTCCTAGCCAAGGGAAGCCATGACAGACGGTACCTGGAAAATCGGGACACTCCCACCCTAATACTGTGCTTTTCCAATGGTCTTAGCAAATGGCACACCAAGAGATTATATCCCGCGCATGGCTCGGAGGGTCCCAGGCCCATGGATCCTCGCTCACTGCTAGCACAGCAGTCTGAGATCGAACTGCAAGGCAGCAGTGAGGCTGGGGGAGGGGCGCCCGCCATTGCTGAGGTTTGAGTAGGTAAACAAAGAAGCCAGGAAGCTCGAACTGGGTGAAGCCCACCGCAGCTCAAGGAGGCCTGCCTGCCTCTGTAGACTCCACCTCTGGGGGAGGGCATAGCTGAACAAAAAAGGCAGCAGAAACTTCTGCAGACTTAAACGTCCCTGTCTGACAGCTTTGAAGAGAGTAGTGGTTCTCCCAGCACGGAGTTTGAGATCTGAGAATGGACAGACTGCCTCCTCAAGTGGGTCCCTGACACCTGAGTAGCCTAACTGGGAGGCACCTCTCAGTAGGGGCAGACTGACACCTCATATGGCCGGGTGCCCCTCTGAGACAAAGCTTCCAGAGGAAGGATCAGGCAGCAACATTTGCTGTTCTGCAATATTTGCTGTTCTGCAGCCTCTGCTGGTGATACCCAGGCAAACAGGGTCTGGAGTGGACCTCCAGCAAACTCCAACAGACCTGCAGCTGAGGGTCCTGACTGTTAGAAGGAAAACTAACAAACAGAAAGGACATCCACACCAAAACCCCATCTGTACATCACCATCATCAAAGACCAAAGGTAGATAAAACCACAAAGATGGGGAGAAACCAGACCAGAAAAGCTGAAAATTCTAAAAATCAGAGTGCCTCTTCTCCTCCAAAGGAACACAGCTCCTCACCAGCAATGGAACAAAGCTGGACACAGAATGACTTTGATGAGTTGAGAGAAGAAGGTGTTACACCTTATAATTTCAAGACTTACAATAAAGTTACAGAATGGAATTGTTCTAAGAATAAACACATCAGTTAACAGAATGGAATACAGAGACCAGAAGTAGATCTTTATAAATGTTTTTAATAAAGGCGCCAACCTTAATCCATAAGGAAATAACTCTTTTTACCAAATCTTTCTGGAATAACTGGATATACACTAAAAATGAATGAACCTCTCAATCTTACCTCACAGTATATACAAAAATTACCTGCAGTAGACAATAAACCTAAATGTAGCAACTAAAACTATAAAAAATTTAGAAGAAAGTATAAGAAACATATTTTGTGACCTTAGAGTAGACAAAGATTTCTTAAATAGGCTTTTTGTGTCCTATCACAAAATTATAAAAGAAAACATTGATGAATTCACCTCCATCAAAATTTTAAAACTTCTACTCTTTATAAAACACTATTAAGAAAATGAAAGACATGTCATAGAATAAGAAAAGATTTACAATACATATATCTAAAACAAAGGACTGGTATTGAAAATATATAAAGAACTCTTGGCCAGGTGTAGTGGCTTATGCATGTAATCCCAGCACTTTAAGAAGCCAAAGATGGAGAATCACTTCAGGCCAGGTGTTTGAGAGCTTGGGCAACATGGTGAGACATCATCTCTAATATGTAAAAAACAAAACAAAACTACTTCTACAATTCAATATAAAGAAAGAATACAAGCCAGAGGCTGGGCACGGTGGCTTTCACCTGTAATCCCAGCACTTTGGGAGGCTGAGGCGGGTGGATCACGAGGTCAGGAGATTGAGACCATCCTGGCTAACACGGTGAAACCCTGTCTCTACTAAAAATACAAAAAATTAGCCGGGCGTGGTGGTGGGCGCCTGTAGTCCCAGCTACTCGGGAAGCTGAGGCAAGAGAATGGTGTGAACCCGGGAGGCGGAGCTTACAGTGAGCCGACATCACGCCACTGCACTCTAGCCTGGGCGACAGAGCGAGACTCTGTCTCAAAAAAAAAAAAGAGAGAACTCGGTGGTGGCCACTGCGCAGACCAGACTTCGCTCGTTCTCGCGCGCCTCACTCCGCTTTTCCTCAGCAACTATGTCTGACAAACCCGATATGGCTGAGATCGAGAAATTCGATAAGTCGAAACTGAAGAAGACAGAGACGCAAGAGAAAAATCCACTGCCTTCCAAAGAAACGATTGAACAGGAGAAGCAAGCAGGCGAATCGTAATGAGGCGTGCACCGCCAATATGCACTGTACATTCCACAAGCATTGCCTTCTTATTTTACTTCTTTTAGCTGTTTAACTTTGTAAGATGCAAAGAGGTTGGATCAAGTTTAAATGACTGTGCTGCCCCTTTCACATCAAAGAACTACTGACAACGAAGGCTGCGCCTGTCTCTCCCATCTGTCTATCTGGCTGGCAGGGAAGGAAAGAACTTGCATGTTGGTGAAGGAACAACCTTCTGGGGTAGAAGAAGTGGGGTGGGACGACAGTGAAATCTAAACCAAGCTGGCCCAAGGTGTCCTGCAGGCTGTAATGCAGTTTAACCAGAGTGCCATTTTTTTTGTTCAAATGATTTTAATTATTGGAATGCACAATTTTTTAAATACGCAAATAAAAAGTTTAAAAACTTAAAAAAAAAAAAAAGAATACAAGCCAGAAACAGTGGCACATGCCTGTAATCCCAGCACTTTGGGAGGCAAGAAGATTACCTGAGGCCAGGAGTTTGAGACTGGCCTGGACAACATAGTGAGACCTCATCTCTACAAAAAAAGATTTTTTAAAATTAGTTGGGTATGGTGCTGCATGCCTATAGTCCCAGCTACTTGAGAGGCTGGAGCAGGAGGATGGCTTGGGCCTGGAAGGTTGAGGCTGCAGCGAGCTAGGACTGCACCCCTGTACTCCAGCCTGGGCAACAGAGTGAAAACCTATCTCTAAAAAAAAATAATAATAAAAATAAAATAAATTTTTTAAGAATACAGACCACTCCATTAAAAATGTATAAAAGATTTGAACAGATGCTTCACAAAAGAACATATATAAATGGCCAAAACATATTCATGGTCATTAGACACCCTCAAAAGGCAAATTAAAACCACTATTTACTAGATATACCCTGGCACTTGTATCAGTCTGTCTTGGGTTTGATTGCTTTGCTCACCACTTCAGAGGCTGATCATGCTGAATATAGTAGACACTGTACACACTGGAGCCTACATCTTATTAGTTCTCCATGATATGCTCAAATTGTATCTTTATAAGATTATTTTCTCTTCAGAGAAACAATCTACTATATTCTCCAAATTAATTGTTCTCTATGAGGAAGAAGTAAACAGAAACACATCCTCTGTAGCCCTCTTTCCTCTTCCACTCTAATTAGCTGAGCACTAGAAAAAGACAGCCCAATAAGAAAGAGTAGCAAATGATTAGCACCAATCACTCTAGTACACTCTGTAAAAATGCAACTCAAAAATTAGAGATCAGAAAGAACAGAACTTTAAAATACAATACCTGTTCTCTCTGTTCACCACCCACAGTTTTTCCAGGGGAGTGGTTTCCAAGTTGCTTATTCTCTTGAGATTCACACACCTCTCCTTTAAGTCTTTCAACCTTAAATACAAAAGTAAACACCTTGTAGACTTCTCAGTTTTTGTTTGGATAAATTATTGTTTTGTTTTTTAATTATACAAGTAATATATAAATACATTCTCCTTGTAAAACTTCAACACATAGGTATACAGAATAAAAAATGGTATTTTCCTTCATATCACAACTGGTCCTCCCTTTCCAGAAATAACACTGCTTGGAATGTACCCTACCTGAACTTTTTCACGCACACACACATGTATTAAATATATAAATGTATTAGATACATAAATTTATGAAGACTTAGACAACTTACCAATCTTCACTTGTTTATTCATTCTTTTTATGATTGCATTTTTATTGTGGTAAAATACACATAACACAAAATTTACCATGTTAGCCATTTTTAAGTGTACAGTTCAGTGGCATTAAGCATCATTAAGCATATTATTAAGTACATTGTCAGACACACTGTTGTGCAACCATCACCACCATCCATCTCCAGAACTCTTCATCTTGCACTGAAGCTCTATACCCATTAAACAATAACTCCCGTTACTCCCTCTCCCCAGCCACTGGCAACGACCATTCTATTAATACTTTCTGTCTCTATGACTTTCACTACTCTAAGCATGTCATATAAGTGTAATCACATATTATTTGTCCTTTTGTGACTGTATTATTTCATTTAGAATAATGTCTTCAATGTTCCTTCATGTTGCAGCATGTGTATGAATTTCTTTCCTTTTTAATGCTGAATAATATTCCACTGTATGGCTACACCACATTTTGCTTATCTGTTCCTCTATCAACGAGCATCTGAGCTGCTTCCAACTTCTGGCTATTGTGAATAACGCTACTATGAATATGGACGTACAAATCTATGTATGAGTCTCTGTTTTCAATTCTCTGGGGCATATATCCAGAAGTGGAATTGTCAGACCACATGGTGATTCTATATTTAACTTTTAGAGTAACTGTTTTCCATGGTGACTGCACTACTTTAGATTCTCACCAGCAATGCAAAAGGGTTCCAATTTTTCCACATCAACATTTGTTATTCTCTGTTGTTTTGATAGTAGCCATCCTGATGGGTCTTTAGTCACTCTTGCAAAAAAATTTCTAAAGCACCTAGTATTATGCCAGGTATTTTCTTAGACATTAGATATACGATTATTTAATGAATATAAACTAAAATTGAAGAGATGTATTTAAAATTTGGAAGTACATATTTTTAAAAATCAGTAAATTGCTAAGAAGAAATGGTTAAAAATATAAACAGTTAAAGATTTAGTATTAATAATCTTAAACTTATCCAATATAATAGAGTAATATTTTCTATGTGGTGAACGTGTTAACTATAAACTATTATCTAATTCCTTATTTAAAAGATCCTAGATTTACATGATAGCAACAATGTTGCTGTTTAGCATACGTAGTTAAAATGTATAAAATATAAGTACAGATAGAATGCATCTAGGTCAAAGCATGGCATCCCCCTGAGATATTACAGCCACCAGTATTGGTCCCTGCTAAAGACCAACTTACATGTTGTATACCTGTGTTGCTTATGCTGTTGATTGTTATGGTAGACACATTTAAATACGTTCTAAGAAGTAAATTAAACTTACCATTTCACCAAGCACCTTTTTTTCTGAGTCAAGTGATCGAACCCTATTTCTTAAAGCCAGAATTTCCTCATCCAGTCTCTGATTATGTTCCTTTGCTTTCTGTAGGTCAGCTGCATCTAAAACAGAGAAGAACACAGTTTACTCAACTGGATCAAAGTTTTAGTTTCAGGGGCACTAACTCTAAAAACGAAGGAAGTGCTATTTGGCCCGCCCTTCTTGTCAGTCCTACCATGTCTCTGCATATGTGGCTGGCTCTCTGTGCAGGAGAGCCACTAGGCTCTCAAGTCTAGTCCTAGAATATTCTACCAAACCAAAGAAATAACAGAGAAAGTTTTATATTACTCACACCAGACCAATGAATTGGACTTTTTGAGTGTAGGGTTTGCAGCAACAGAGGTTCTTCTAGGACCTAGAATTTTAAAACAATTTAGCCTAGCCTACCTTTTAAAAGTTAAATGACCAAAAAAATGCCTTTCAGTCCTGTCTCTTTTACATACCTCCTAGTCCATTAGTTTATATATCTGTTCTTAGAACAATTCCATGCTGTAGCTTTATTGTAAGTCTTGAATTGTAAAGTGTTAACACCTCAAATTTTATTGATCACAAATGGAACATAGGCTTTTTGTTAATCAAACTACATAGTTTTGTTCAAAGTGAATATTTTTATCCCACCTTCACCTAGTACCATGTCCCAAAATAATATTTTTAACACATAGTAAATATTTTCAGACATTTATATATATATTTATAGTAATATACAAACAGACAAAGTTGTGTTAAAAATATTTAACAACTGGTTAAGCATGTACCCTCATCCATAAGAATGTAGCTCTGAAGTAGAGTTCTAGAGAACATTTTGCTGTGCTAAATATTATCTCTTTAGTAGCTGGGAAGACATGGGGCTAGAAGGAGATAAGACAATTAGGGCAGGTAGAAATGCTTGGAAGACTCAGGACAACAGCTACTTACAACTCAACACAGAATTATTCCAGTATCTTCACAACATTACTGCCATAATAGTATATACCAGCTCACAGAGGTCCTGTGAGTACACACACACACACACACACACACACACACACACTCCACAAATAAAAAACCCAAATGACATTATACCAAACATCTTACTCTACAACTTGCCTTATTCACTTGATAATATATCACAGAAATCTATTCATTGTCAGTGCACACTTGGCTCCATGTCGTCTTTAACAGCTGCAAAGTATGCCTCGTATAGTCACTTATTTAACAATCTATTGTTGGTAAACATACTGCATTTAATTTTACTGTCCAACAAGTTATTTCTTACTCTCTGTACTTCTTTGTTAACTGGCCACTTAAAAAGGTGGGAAGTATTCTCTTCTTCAATTTTCTGGAAGAAATTATGTAAATTTAGTATTATTTATTCCTTAAATAATTCCTCTTATTAGAATTCACTAATGAAGCCATCTGAGCCTGGAGTTTTCCTCATGGGAAAATTTTTATTTTTATTTTTTAATTTTGTTTTATTTTTTATTTGAGTCAGAATCTTGCTCTGTTGCCTAGGCTGGAGTGCAGTGGTGCAATCTCACTGCAGCCTCTGCCTCCTGGGTTCAGTGATTTTCCTGCCTCAGCCTCCTGAGTAGCTGGGACTACAGGCATAGGCCACCAAACCTGGCTAATTTTTTTTTTTTGCTTTTTTATTTTTATTTTTATTTTTTTATTATCATACTTTAAGTTTTAGGGTACATGTGCACAATGTGAAGGTTAGTTACATATGTATACAAGTGACATGCTGATGCGCTGCACTCACTAACTCAGCATCTAGCATTAGGTATATCTCCCAATGCTATCCCTCCCCCCTCTCCCCACCCCACAACAGTCCCCAGAGTGTGATGTTCCCCTTCCTGTGTCCATGTGTTCTCACTGTTCAATTCCCACCTATGAGTGAGAATATGTGGTGTTTGGTTTTTTGTTCTTGCGATAGTTTACTGAGAATGATGATTTCCAATTTCATCCATGTCCCTACAAAGGACATGAACTCATCATTTTTTATGGCTGCATAGTATTCCATGGTGTATATGTGCCACATTTTCTTAATCCAGTCTATCATTGTTGGACATTTGGGTTGGTTCCAAGTCTTTGCTATTGTGAATAGTGCCGCAATAAGCATACGTGTGCATGTATCTTTATAGCAGCATGATTTATAGTCCTTTGGGTATATACCCAGTAATGGGATGGCTGGGTCAAATGGTATTTCTAGTTCTAGATCCCTGAGGAATCGCCACACTGACTTCCACAATGGTTGAACTAGTTTACAGTCCCACCAACAGTGTAAAAGTGTTCCTATTTCTCCACATCCTCTCCAGCACCTGTTATTTCCTGACTTTTTAATGATTGCCATTCTAACTGGTGTGAGATGGTATCTCATTGTGGTTTTGATTTGCATTTCTCTGATGGCCAGTGATGGTGAGCATTTTTTCATGTGTTTTTTGGCTGCATAAATGTCTTCTTTTGAGAAGTGTCTGTTCATGTCCTTCGCCCACTTTTTGATGGGGTTGTTTGTTTTTTTCTTGTAAATTTGTTTGAGTTCATTGTAGATTCTGGATATTAGCCCTTTGTCAGATGAGTAGGTTGCGAAAATTTTCTCCCATTTTGTGGGTTGCCTGTTCACTCTGATGGTAGTTTCTTTTGCTGTGCAGAAGCTCTTTAGTTTAATTAGATCCCATTCATCAATTTTGGCTTTTGTTGCCATTGCTTTTGGTGTTTTAGACATGAAGTCCTTGCCCTTGCCTATGTCCTGAATGGTAACGCCTAGGTTTTCTTCTAGGGTTTTTATGGTTTTAGGTCTAACGTTTAAGTCTTTAATCCATCTTGAATTGATTTTTGTATAAGGCGTAAGGAAGGGATCCAGTTTCAGCTTTCTACATATGGCTAGCCAGTTTTCCCAGCACCATTTATTAAATAGGGAATCCTTTCCCCATTGCTTGTTTTTCTCAGATTTGTCAAAGATCAGATAGTTGTAGATATGCGGTGTTATTTCTGAGGGCTCTGTTCTGTTCCATTGATCTATATCTGTTTTGGTACCAGTATCATGCTGTTTTGGTTACTGTAGCCTTGTAGTATAGTTTGAAGTCAGGTAGCATGATGCCTCCAGCTTTGTTCTTTTTTTGTATTTTTAGTAGAGATGGGGTTTCGCCATGCTCACCAGGCTGGTCTTGAACTCTTGACTTCAAGTAATTCACTCCCCTCGGCCTCCCAAAGTGCTGGGATTACAGGCATGAGCCACGATGTCCAGCCCATGGGAAGGTTTTTAACTAAAAATTCCGCCTCTTTACATAGATTTAGAGCTATTTCTTCTTAGCTGAGGTTTGGTAGTTTGTGTCTTTTAAGGAATGTGTCCACGTCATCCAGGTCATCAATTTACTGGCATAAAGTTATTCATAATATTCCTATATTATCTTTTTATTCTGTAGAATTATTCTGTTATTTTTTATATTGGTAATTTGTGACTTCTCTCTTTTTTCATGACCAATCTAGCTAAAAGTTTATCAATGTTGTTCTTTCTGAAGAAGCAGCTCTTGGTTCCACTGATTTACTCTATTGTGGTTCTGTCTTTAGTTTTGTTGATTTTTTTTTCTTTTTTGAGATGGAGTCTCCATCTGTGGCCAGGCTGGAGTGCAGTGGCACGATCTCCGGTCACTGCAACCTCTGCCTCCCAGGTTCAAGAGATTCTACTGCCTCAGCCTCCCGAGTTAGCTGGGATTACAGGCATGCGCCACCACACCCAGCTAATTTTTGTATTTTTAGTAGAGATGGGGTTTCACCACGTTGGCCAGGATAGTCTTGATCTCTTGACCTCGTGATCCACCTGCTTCAGCCTCCCAAAGTGCTGGGATTACAGGCGTGAGCCACTGCGCTCAGCCACTTTTGTTGATTTTAACTCTTATTTTAATATCTCCTTCCTTCTGCATGCCTTGGATTTAACTTTCTCTTCTTATTCTGTTCTTATTCTTCTTATCCTTATTATATTTAATTATATTCTTATTGTTCTTATTCTGCTCACCTTATTCTGGGTTTCTGAGGTATAGACTTAGATTATTTTGAGTCCTTTCTTGATTTCTAGTATAAACATTAAATACTATAAAATTCCCTCTAAGTACTGATTTAGCTATGTCACAGAAATGATGATATTGTTGCATTTTCATTTTCTTAAATTCAAAATATTTTCTAATATCTCTCTTAATTTTTTTCTCTGAAGGCATGGTCTTTTTATAAATATCTTTTTAGGCCGGGTGCGGTGGCTCATGCCTGTAATCCCAGCACTTTGGGAGGCTGAGGCGGGTGGATCACAAGGTCAGGAGTTCAAGACCAGCCTGGCCAACATGGTGAAACCCCATCTCTACTAAAAATACAAAAATTAGCTGGGCATGGTGGCAGTTTCCTGTAATCCCAGCTACTCGGGAGGCTGAGGCAGAGAATTGCTTGAATCTAGGAGGTAGAGGTTGCAGTGAGCCGAGGTCATGCCGCTACACTCCAGCCTGGGCGACAACGTGAGAATCCATCTCAAAAAAAAAAAAATCTTTTTAATTTCCAAATATTTCCAACGAATCTACTTCTGTTACCAATTTTTAGTTTAATTCCATTATGATCAGAGAAAATAATTTGTATGATTTCATTTTTTTCACAGAGATTTGCTTTATGGCCCAGGATGGTCTCTCTTTTTTTTTAATTTTGAACTTTAAACAGATTCTTGGACCAGTGCTTCATATCCATCAGCTAATTCGACTTTAGCACCTGTCTCATCCCCAGTGGCTTTTCCAGAACAATTACCTTCATGAATTTTCCCAAATCAAACTTGGGCATCTTCAGCATTTTTACTTTTCTAACAAAGACATCATGGAGAAGATAAATAGATAGGCAAAGCTTTTCTCTTTTCCAGTGCTGTCTGGAATCAATTTATTGACCACTTCTTTCAAGTCATTTGCACCTTTCAGGTCATAATTTCCATCATTTTCTTCTGGATTTCGCAGACCTGTTGGTGCTGAGCATAAGAGGCCTTCTGTATCAGATTGTTGTGTTTTTTAGTAAAATCAACACAGTAGATGAAACAAATAACCATTGGTAGTCTTGACATCAATGTGAGGTTCAATCATGGTCTGCCATTTTTTGACCACGGAACACATTTCGTCAGGGGTAAATCCATGCCCTGGAAGTTAGTCAGTTTTTTTCCTGAACATCTTCAGCAATCAGCTGGAATTTTCTAAATGCAACTTCATCATTCTGCAGATCAGCAAGACTCACTTCAAACACACGACCCTTGAGGCTATCAGATGCAATTTTGGTTCCTCGAGTCCTGGTGACTAGCGTCTCTCCAATATTTCTTATATTGAACATAGCAAGTGCTTTTACATCACACCAATCTTTCTTAGAAAATGGATCAACCACTCTATTTTCGGCTCCCTTTTTGCCACCTTTCATAAGGTGCTTGTTCTTGCCAACAGCCATTGTGCTGCTCACAGAGCCAAAAGGCTACATGTTTTGATACAGGCATGCAATGCGTAATAATCACGTCATGGAAAATAGGTTATCCATCTCCTCAAGTATTTATCCTTTGTGTTACAAACAATCCAATTATACTCTTTAAGTTATTTTAAAAGGTACAATTAAATTATTATTGACTATAGTCACCCTGTTGTGCTATCAAATACTAGGTCTTATTCCTTCTTTTTTTTTTTTTTACCCATTAACCATTCCCCACCTCCCACTGAAACTGCCCCTCTACTCTCCTTCCCATCCTCTGGTAACAATCTTTCTGCTCTCTATGTCCATGAGTTCAACTGTTTTGATTTTTAGATTCCACAAATAAGTGAGAACATGCAATGTTTGTCTTTCTGTGCCTGGCTTATTTCTGTTAGCATAATGACTTCCAGTTCCACCAGGATGGTCCCTCTTGGTGAATGTTTCATGGGTGTATGAAAAGAATGTGTATTCTGGTGAAATTTTCTATAAATATCAATTAGGTCATGTTGACTGCTAGTATTTTTAGGACTTTTATATCCTTACTGATTTTTTTCCGTTTACTTGTACTATTAATTACTAAGAAAGCAGTGTTCATTTTATAATTGTATTAATACATTTTTAAAAGGAGGGTATGCGTAGTTTTAGAATTTAAAAATTGGTAAATGTATTTAAAAATTTTTTAGCTGTTACCATTAAAATAGTCAAATTTCATTATATTATTGATAACTGGTAGCATTTTTATATAGGCAAGCTAGGGTCAAACTAATTCACCACTGATTCAAGCCTACTGGCTTTCCAGTGAACAAATATGTATAAAGTATTGTTAAATGCATTATAAAGTATATTGGTGTCAGTGGTCCCAGTAAAATATGCATGATTTGTATTGATCACAGGTTTGGGAGTCAGACATATAAAGATTCAAATACCAGCTCTGATACTTAATGTAGCTACTGGATAACTCTTAACTTTGCCATGACTCAGTTTGCTTATCTAAGAAATGGGGATACTACTACTCACTACTTGGAACTGCTATGAGGATTAGATGAGATATGTGTGTTCAGGGTGGTATGGCCATAGACTGTTGTGAGGATTAGAGATAACGCATGTGAAGTGCCTGGCAGAGTACCTGTCACTTAGTAAGCAATAAATGGTAGTAGTAGTGGTAGTAGTAGTAGTAATAATAACAGTAGTAGCAACAGCAATAATAGTAGTAGTACTTATTATTTTAATTCCTGAATATTATTTTAAAGCATATTAATGTGTATTATATTATTTCTTAATGTATTATCATTAAATAATAATTCTTTTAAAAATTTATTCTTTTGAGATGGGGTCTTGCATTATCACCCAGGCTGGAGTGCAGTGGCACAGACATGGCTCACTGCAACCTCCAACTCCTGGGCCCAAGCCTCCCAAGTCTTTGGGACTGCAGGCGCGTACCACCGTTCTTGGCTACTAAATAATAATCATCATATCTTCTAGAATGACTTACCATTTTCTTTCAGCTTTACCAAATTTTCCTTCAATTTGTCAATTTCTAGTTGAGCCTTCTTAAGTGCAGAATCTAAAAAAAGAAATAAAATATTTGTATAAGGAACAAATGATTAGTTTAATAATCAAATTTCAAATGACTCTCTCTCTCTGGAACACTTTCTTTCACCTGGCTACTGTCCTAGGAGTTTCTGCTTAAATGTCAGCTCCTCAGGGAATTTTCCCAGACTTCTCTCTTAGAGTTCCTACTGCACCCTATATTTAGCCCTATCCCTGATTATCTGATCTTGTAACTGTCTTTCCTTAATAGTTTCCTCCATCAGATTTCATGATGAAGAGGAATTTAAACCACTGTAAACAATAGGAAAAGCTCAAAGTTTTTAGGTATGGTACTACCAGTTTAGTAAAAAGAAATTACACCCAGAAATAAGTAAAAATAATTCCTGCAATCAATCATATTTAGAATTTTGCCAATAGCTGCTAGAAATATCAAAATAACAAAATTTCAGGAAATAGCTTTTGGTACTATGCAAGAATTGTATAAGGATGGCACAGTGATATTTAGGAAGACTATTGGATTTGGGCTCTCTACTTCAGGTTTTACCCCTTTGTCTCCTATGGTCTCCTCATCACCAGCGATATTGCTGGTGGATCTCCTATATTATCAGAACGAAGAACCTCCCAGAAGTAAGAGACTAACATGAATTTTATAACAGGTCACTTCTAACCACAGAGTGAGCACATCAGCACAATTGTGAAGGTTTTATTATTACATCCGTAACACTCAGTTCTTTAGAGTAAATCCCAGGATAACCTACCAGATTCACCTAAAACTGCATTCCTAACTATAGCAATACTATTACTACTACTGTTACCATAGCAGTAACTACCAGTGCCAGATGTATGTACCATCATAACAAATCTGCAAAGTAGATATTCATGTTTCCATTTTATAGATGAGATAAACAAGACTCAGAAAAGTTAAGCAAGTTGCTCAACATTACACAACTAGTAAACTGTATGGCTGGGATGTGAACCTAAGTCTGTTTACACTGAGCCAAAGATGTAAAAATAGCTTCTGTTTTTACTAAAAGAACAGTTTTCTAAATGTATTCCTCTATGGAAGAAGGAGAGAAAGTAAAGTGAGGGCAGGTGGAAAGGATATTCTGGAAAGAAGGAATAAGACGAGTAATATAGGAGGTGGGACAGAACAAAGGAGATGACATAGGAGGGAACACTGAGTAGTTCTGGAACTATGTATAGTCTAATACTGCCTGGTCTGTAGTGCAGAGAATTAGGACAGTGTGGGATATGACCTGGATACATAGGCAGAGGCCAAACCAGAAAGACCTTATTTGCTACATAAGACAGCTCAGAATTTATTATGTGAACCAGGGGCTTCCAAACTGTATTCTATGAACCTCAAAGTTCTGAAGACTTCAGGTGTTCTGAAAACATTTGACTTAATTGCCATTTGAAAAAAATTACTATTTTTGGAATAGCACACATAGTGAAATATATTGCTCCAAATTTAGATAATATCAGACTACCAAATTTATTAACTTGTATGGTCAGGTTAGTTTCTGCCATGTTTGTGAAGATACTTGAAAACTGTAGCTTTCTGGGGTTGGGCACAGTGGCTCACACCTATACAACACTTGGGAGGCTGAGGCATGAGGATTGCTTGAGGCCAGGAGTTTGAGATCAGCCTGGGCAAGTAAAACGCCCTTCTCTACAAAAGATTTAAAAATTAGCCAACTGTGGCACTACATGCCTGTAGTCCTAGCTACTCATGAGACTGAGGCAGGACGGTCACTTGAACCCAGGAACTCAGTGAGTAAGTGATGATCGTGCCACTGTACTCCAATCTGGGCAACAGAGTGAAACCCTGTCTCTAAAAAAAGAAAGAAAAAAAAGAAAATTTTAGCTTTCCAACAGTCCTCCTAAACCAGTAATATTTCTAAAACTGTATTGGTTGTAACTTTTCTTGAGATCTCTCTACCAGATTAACAGTTTTACTTTCTTAGTCTATTTCTAAGTCTCTTTCTAAGTCTGGTTAGCATCGATTTAAAAAAAAAAACTTTTTTACTTATGGAAGATTTCAAATATATACAAAAGTAGCTAGGGCAGAGTTATGGTAATACCTACATCCATCACCCAGCTTTTAACAATTACCAACTTATGGTCAATCTTGTTTCACTTATACCCTTACATATTATATTAATTTTCTAATGTCGTATAACAAATTGCCACAAACTTAGTGGCTTACAACAGCATCCATCTACTAGTTCACGGTTCTCTAGGTCAGGAGTCCGGGCACGGTGTGCTGGGGTTCTGTGATCAAAGTCTTACAAGGGTGAAATCAGGGTGTTAGCCAGGCTGTGTTTCTCTCTGAAGGCTCTGGAGAAGAATCCATTTCCAATCTGATTCAGCTTGTTAGCTGAAATCAGTCCTTGAGGGTGTAAGACTGAGGTCCCCATCTCCTCACTGTCAGCTGGAGGTCTCTCTTGGCTCTTGGAGGCTGCCCACATTCTTTGTTACGTGGTCTCCTCCATCTTCAAAGTCATTATTTATTTGTTTTTCAAAGTCATTAATGAAGAATCTCCCTCATGTTAAATCCCTCTTGCACTTCAAATCTCTTTTGCCAGGAAATGCCTTGACTCTTTTAAGAGCTCACCTGATTAGATCAGGCTCATGTAAGATAATCTCCCTTCTTTAAAGTCAGTTGGTTTGGGACCGTAACTACGCTTACAAAATCTCTTCACAGCAGCATCTAGATTGTATTTGGTTGAATAACTGGGAAAAGATGTGTGTATACCAGGGGGTGGGGCTCTTGGAGGCCACCTTAGATTTTCACCTAATACACTTATTTCCCCCAGTTCTTATATTTTTAACAGCTTTGAGGTACAGTTTACATACCTTAAAAATTACATATTTCAAGTGGACAATTCAATGGTTTTTAGTATATCTACAGGTATGCAACCATCGCAATCTAATTTTAGAACATTTCCATCACCCTATTAAGAAAATCATATGCACTTAGTCAATCCCAATTTTCATACCTAGCCCTAGACAACCACTAATCTACCTTCCTTTTTTTTTTTTTTTTTTGAGACAGGGCATCACTATGTTGCTCAGGTTGGACTCAAACTCATAGGCTAGGTGATTCTTCTGCCTCAGCCTTCCAAGTGGCAGATAATTGGGACATAAGCATGTGCTACTGTGCCCAGCTATGCCAATCTACTTCTTATCTCTATAGGATTGCCTTTTATGTACATTTCATCTAAATGGAATCACACAATATATGATCTTTTGCATCTGACTTCTTTTACTTGGCTTTTTTTTGAGATTCATCCATGTAGCAGGTGTAAGTACTTCCTTCCTTTTTACTGGCAGATAGTATTCTATCATATGAGTGTCAGGAGTTCCCAAGATCACCCCCAGGTTTGGTGATGTGCTAAGAGGACTCACAAGACTCAACATATGTTCCTATTCAAAGCTAAGATCTCCTACAGCAAAAGGATAAAGCAAAATCAGCAAAGGGAAAGGATGCATAGGGCAAAGGCCAGAAGAAACCAGGAACAAGCTTCCAAGAGTCCGCTCCCAGTGGAGTCACACAGGATATGTCTCCAGCAGTGAACTGTGACAATACATGTAAAATGTCTACCTGGGAAGTTCATGAAAGACTCACCACCTAAGGTTTTGTTGAGGGCTGGTCACACACACACTTTCTGCCTAGCATATACCAAGACTCTTAAAGGAAAGCAGGTGTTCTGCATGGACCACATTGTATAAACGGCTTAGGCACAGTGAGCCACTATTGGTTAAGGAATGGTGGAAACCCTCCCAAAATCCAAGTTCCCAGATGTCAGCCAGATGCTTGTGACTGTTATAAGCAGTCCTTTCTTAAGAATAGCAGTATCGGGTGTGCTGTTAGCTACTTTCTGCACAGTATGGATATACTGCATTTTGTTTATCTGTTCACCAACTGACAGACAGTTGGGTTGTTTCTAACTCTTGGCTACTGTAACTAATATTGTTATGGACATTTACATACAAGTCTGTGTTGATACATGTTTTCTTTTCTCCTGGGTAGATAGCTAGGAGTAGAATTTCTGGGTCGCCTTTAATATTTTGAGAAACTGTTAAATGTTTTCCAAAGTATCTTCACTATTTTACCTTCTTACTAGCAATGTATAAGGGTTTCAATGTTTCCACATCCTTACCAACACTTGTCACTGTCTGTCTTTTTTAGCATGGCCATTCTAGTGGGTATGAAGTAGACGCTCATTGTGGTTTTGCTTTGCACTTCCCTAATACCTAATGGTATCGAACATCATCTTCTTAATCGACAAATAATAATTGTATATGTTTATGGGGTACAATGTAATGTTTTGCTATATATTTATATTGTGGGGTGATTAAATCAAGTTAATTAACACATCTATCACCTCACATACTTATCAATTTTTGTGATGGGAGGTGCTGAGCATCTTTTCATGTGTTTGTTGGTCATTCACATATCTTCTTCCTGGAAATGTCTTTTCAAATCCTTTGCCCATTTTTTTTCTTTGAGACAGGGTCTTGCTCTGTCACCCAGGCTGGAACAATCATCGCCCACTACAGCCTCAAACTTCTGAGCTCAAGCTATCCTTCCACCTCAGCCTTCCAAGTAGCTAGGACTACAGGTGCATGTCACCACGCCCAGCCCTTTTGCCCATTTTTAAATTGGGCTGTCTTTTAATTATTAAATTGTAAGAATTTGTTACATATTCTGGATGTAAGATTCATATCAAACACATGATTTGCAAATATTTTCTTCTAGTCTATGAGTTGTCTTTTCACTTTCTGATGGTATGTTTTGAACTGTAAAGGTTTTAAATTTTGATTTAGTCCAACGTATTAGTTTTTCTCATCATTTTTGCTTCTGGTGTCATATTTAATGTATCACTGCTTAACCCAAGATCATGAAGATGTTTTCCTTGTTTTCTTCTAACAGTTTTACAGTTTTAACTTACATTTAGCTCTATGATCCATTTTGAATTAATCTTTGTGTAGGTGTAAGGTAGAGACCTGTATTATTTTGAAGCAAATCCTAGACATCATTTCATTCACTTATGAATATTTCACTATACAGCTCTAAAAAATAAGAACTCTTTTTAAACAAATAATTAATTTAACAAAAATTTAACAATAATTCTTTAACTCATATGTCTAGCAAGTGTTCAAATTTCAAATTGTTTTATTAATGTTAAAAATTTGAATCAGGATTCAATAAAGGCCACACATCATAATTGGTTAATAAGTCTCTTAAATCTTTAAAAATTCATCTTTTTTCTTGATATTCATTTGTTGAGGAATAAATATTTTATATAAATTCTTTTTTATTCTTGAAAAAATTATCATTGAAAAAATTTTTCATTTTCATCCAAATTTTATGATGTGATAGAGAGCTAAAGAATAAATTAAAGAGAACTAAAGGGATTTATTTTAAAGAGTTTGTTGAAAGAAACAAGCTAATACTTGGGAAACACTGTCATATAACACATGCCTAGCTACAAATTCTGCTATAAGTGGATGACTCAGGAAGTTACAGATGGCGCACACACTGATACTGCACACAACATTCCAAAAGGACTTGCTAATTCAGCTTCCCAACAGTCCTAATAGACTCACTGTGGAGATGGCTTTCAGTTGATACGTTTGGGATTTACCCTACAGAGCAACTGCTGATAGAACAGGTTGCTATGTGATTGTGTTCTGTTGTGTCCAAATGTAACTACTAAGGGTACTGAATATCCTGCTTTCCTTTTTTCTTCTTGTATGGCAAGCAGCAAATATTGCTTCTCATCGTGCTCATGTGACCAAATTTATTTTCTTTTTAGATAGTGTTTACTGAGGAATAAATTGCATGCAGTGAAATTCACCCTTTTAAGTGTATAGTTTGAAGAATTCTGACAAATATGTACAACTGTATACCCACCAACCCACATGGGATATGGAACATTTCCATCATTCTGAAAAGTTATTTGTGTCCACTGTTTAAAATGTATTTATAAAAAATTTACATCCTGATATTCTTTGTTTTTTTATTATTTGTTTTTAATCACACAGTTAGGCATAATCATTATTGTTTTATACATTTAACATTTTTAATGTTTATGATTCTAAAGTAACCTATATATTGCATTTGTAAAAGAATCAGTCATGGATTAAAAATATAGAAAGGAGATAATTATAATTTAAAATTTTTATACTAAATTCTAGATAAAGCAAAGATGTAAATATAAACAATAAAAGTACCCGCCCCCCAAAACCAGGGGTAAATATTTTCAATAATCTTGTAGTGAAGAAAAGGCTTTAAACATGAAAACTCAGAAAGCATAAAGAATAATTCACTTAAACCCAACTTGATGAATATTAGCATTTATGGTAAAAAAAACAATAACAACAACATAACATTTATAACCAACAAAAGGCTCATATCCACAATATATAAAGAACTCCCACAAATAAATAAAATAGAAAAATATACAACAGACTCGAGCAGGAACTTCACAAAGTTGTATATCCAAACGAGTAACAACAACAACAAACATATGAAAAGATCTTCAACTTAATTAGCAGTCAGGGAATACCAGTTAAAGCCACACTTATATATCACTATACACTCAACATAAAAGGTGAAGTTAGTAAGACTGACAGTACCAAGTATTGAAAACCAAGGTGGAGGAACTAAAATCTCACATACAACCGAGGAAAGCTTAAATTAGTATAATTACCTTGGAAGACCAAAGTAGAACCTGCCCTTTGATTCAGTAATTCTGCTCTTACCACAATCAGAAATGTGTAACAAGCACACTGAGACATATACCAAAATGTTTATAGCAGCAATATTCATAATAGACAAAAACTGACAACACAATCGTCCATCAGTAGAATGGATAAATTGCAGTATGTTTATTAATGAAATACTATAAACAGCAGAGTGAACAAACAACTGCTACGTGTAACAAAATGAATGAATCTTATAAGACTGAGCAGGAGAAGCAAACCATAGAAGGCATACTGCATATAGTCAAACGCAGAAACTGCATTCAGTCAGGACAGTAGTTACTCTGAAGGAGGAGGAAGGATGTAGAGATAGAAAGAAGGAACACAGGGGACTTCTGAGAGGCTGGGAATTTCTTGTGGTGAGTGGTATACACTTACGAGTTGTGCACTTTTGGTAGATATGCTTGGGCTTTGACAAAAATTCCTAGCATGGTAGAAAATGAGGCTGTTCATCACTTTTATGTGTTTATCTTAAAGACTTTTTTCTCAGTGTTTTTTTTTTCTCATGTTCCACCCTGAGATGAGATCAGTACAGTTAAAGCATGATCGGAAATGGTCATCTGAAACCACAGCTTACCTAATTTACATTGTTCCTTCTCCTTCACTTGTAGTTCATCAGTGAGCCTTTGAATCTCTTCATGAGCCACCCCTAACTTCTTTGCTACTTGTTCCATTCCTCTTCCTAGGCAGTTTTGTGATGTTTTGTCTTTTTCCAGGTCTTCATTATGATACTGAAATAAAACTTCTATTAGTAATAAAACAAAGAGCAAATGTACTCTCATGACATTTTGCTATTTTCTATTAATGTTTAAAAGCCAATAAATTAGCAAACAATATCTATGTGTATTTCTTTGTGTGTGTGAGTGTGTGTGTATGTGTGTGTGCCTGTGTATTTCCTTTCTTAGGTTGAACCAAATAAAACTGGTGATATTTGATTGCTTTTACTTATAAATATTTGGTTTCATGTGGTTCAACCTAACATCCAAGAGATATGAGCGTATTGTTATATTTCTTTGCAGTATTTTTTATTTATATACATTTTTACATAGTCATAATACCAACACATGTACAAGTTTCTGTCTGGCTTTTTAAATTTAACATTATACAGGAACACTTCTCTGTAAATTGCTGTACAGATTTTGTAATGTAATTTTTTTTTTTTTTTGAGATGGAGTCTCACCTGGTCCCCCAGGCTAGAGGGCAATGGCACAGTCTCTAATGGCACAACTACAACCTCCGCCTCCCAGGTTCAAGCGATTCTCCTGCCTCAGACTCCCAAGTATCTGGGATTATAGGCACGCACCACCATGACTGGCTCATTTTTTGTATCTTTAGTAGAGACGGGATGTCACCATGTTGGCCAAGCTAGTCTCGAACTCCTGACCTTGTGATCCACCCACCTTGGCCTTCCAAAGTGCTGGGATTACAGGCATAAGCCACCGCACCCAGCTTGTAATGATAATTTTTAAAGGCTGTACTGTGTTCCAGCATGTCTATAACATTATTTCTGTACTCACTTAAAAATTTGGATAGCTTCTGATTTTTGCTATTGAAAATAATACTGTGATGTACAGTTTAATCTTGGGTTACCTCCCATACTTAAATTCACAGTGTATACTTTATTCACCAGACTTACCTTTTAATAACATTTCCCTAGATCAAAAACATTAAATTCCATGAGCAGAATTGAATATATTTAAAATAATGTGCTATATATTCTAAAGAACTCCTTAAAAGGGGAACTACAAACATATTTGTAAATAAAAAATATGTATAGTCCCAAGGTGATTTTTTTTTTTTTTTGAGACAGGGTTTTGCTCTGTCGCCCAGGCTGGAGTGCAATGACATAATCTCGGCTCACTGCAACCTACGCCTCCCAGATTCAAGTGATTCTCCTGCCTCAGTCTCCCTAGTAGCTGGGATTACAGGTGTGCACCACAATGCCTGGCTAATTTTTGTATTTTTTAGTAGAGACAGGGTTTCACCATGTTGGCCAGGCAGGTCTTGAACTCCTGACCTCAGGCGATCTGTCTGCCTTGGCCTCCGAAAGTGCTGGAATTACAGGTATGAGCCACTGCACCTGGCCTAGTCCCATGGTGATTTTTAAAAGGACATAACATACATTGATTGTTTAAATTTTGATACATTCAATAAAAAATCAGCTATCATGTCAAATGAGAGATTTTTTCCTCCTCAAATTTTTGTGATGTGTTCAAAATACTTTTATGCATAATTTGATAATTCTTACAGCATGACTTTTTTTTTTTTAAGAGATGAGGTCATGCTCTGTCACCCAGGCTAGAGTGCAGTGGCGCAACCATAGCTCACTGCAGCCTCCAACTCCTGGGCTCAAGCAATCCTCCCACCTCAGCCTCCCATGTAACTGGAACTATACCACACCCAGCTAATTTTTTTTATTTTTCATAGAAACTGAGTCTCACTATGTTACCCAGGCTAGTCTTGAACTCCTGGCCTCAGGTCATCCTCCAGTTTTGGTCTCCCAAAGTGCTGGGATTATAGGCATGAGCCACCACATCTGGCCATGAATCTATACATTATCATATATTCAAACAAAATACTTCTAAGGTAAAAGCTGATTTGTAATTAGCCACAATTATTAAGTAAAGGATTATAATTTCTTTTTTACCTCACTCAGTTTTTTTAGACTGTTACACAGGTTCTTGATGTTCTCTTTGTAGAGACTGGTGGATTTGTTCCAATTTCTTCTTAACAAAATTCAATATATAAATGAAGCGTACATAAATCAGTCTTCATGAACAAAAATGTCATTTTGCCTGGGTGTGGTGGCTCACCTGTAATTCCAGCATTTTGGGAGGACAAGACAGGAGGATTACTTGAGCCCAGGAGGTTGAGGCTGCAGTGAACGGAGATCATGCTACTGCACTCCAGCACTCCAACCTGGACAAGAAAAAGAAAGAGAAAATGTTTAAATCTTCAACTAAAGTATAAAAATGAATGATAAATTTTAGCAAGATTGCTAGATATAAGGTCAATATATAAAAATAATTATAATTTAAAATACCAGTAACAAATTAGTAGAAAATTAATTTTTTTAAAAAGATAGCATTTATTATTAATAGCATCTAAAAATATGAAGCACCTAGGAATAAATCTAACAAAAATGTGCAAGATCTTTGTGGGGAAAATTATAAAAATTTACCTATATACATTAGAAAATGAATAGATATTTCATAATTACAGATCATATCTATCAAACAATTTGAGTTAATTTTTATATATGGTGTGAGATAAATTTATTGCAAGGTCTAAAATTTCATATATTGCCTTGACATCTTTCAGCCTCACAGAAGCCCCAAAAAAGCCTAGCCATCAGTTACTCGGCTCGCACCAGAGATGTCCCCCATCCAGAGAGAAAGAGTCTCCATCTGGCCAGTTCCTCTATCAGCCGGAGCAGCTGTACTCCACCCAGTCCTTAAACTAATGAGTTTCACTTCCCTGCCAGCCCACGGAATTTTCCAGACAAGCCAATCACATCTTCCCATGGGAACCAGGAGGCACCTCATCTTCTTGTTACTACAAAGCCTGCCTCCCATACTCCCTATGAGTTCATTCTATTCCTGAGAATAACCCCTTGTGGCCCTGCATAGCATGGCATATCTATCCTCTTCCCATGGGCTGAGTGTATCTGACTAATAAGCTGCTATCAATCTCATCTCTCTCCAGTGTCAGGTGTCATGTATTTGGCCATCTTGTGGTATTTAGAGCAGGCATTCCTCACCAATGGGGAACAGAACTTCGATCAGGATTTGGGGGGCTTTTTTTTTTAGCATATGTCTATATCTAACTGTTCCAGCATCATTTGTTGAAAAGGTTATCCTTTTCTCATTGAATTACCTTGGCACCTTTGTTGAAAATCTGTTGATGGTGTACTTGTGGGCTTATTTCTGGACTCTCTATTGGGAGTTCCATTGATCTATAGATCTATCTGAATGCCAAGAATGCATTTTCTTTTTTTGAGATGGAGTCTCACTCTTTCGCCGAGGCTGGAGTGCAATGGTGCAATCTCGGCTCACTGCAACCTCCACCTCCCATGTTCAAGCGATTCTCCTGACTCAGCCTCCTGAATAGCTAGGATTACAGGCACTCACAACCACGCCCGGCTAATTTTTGTACTTTTAGTAGAGATGGGGTTTCACCATGTTGGCCAGGCTAGTCTTGAACTCCTGACCTCCGGTGATCCGCCCAACTCGGCCTCCCAAAGTGCTGAGATTACAGGTGCGAAACATCGCGTCCAGCCCAAGAGTATATTTTCTTGATTGCTACAGCTTTATGGTTAAGTCTTGAAATCAGGAAGTGTTAGTGCTCCAACTTTGTTCTTTTTCAGTTTTTTGACTAGTCTAGGACCTTGCATGTCCACATCAATTTTAGAATCAGTTTGTCAGTTTCTACAAATAAAAAAAGTGACTCTGCTGATTATTTTATGCTCAGGCTCTTTACAACATTAGCTAAAACAAAATATTAGCTTTAACCAAATTAGGAATGCAACACAAATGTTACAGGCTATATTTTATCATAAAATGGGTATCTGGGGGGGGCGCAGTTTGGTTTTTGTTTTGTTTTATTCTGTTGTTTGAGACAGGATCTCACTCCGTTCCCCAGGCTGGAGTGCAGTGATGCAATCATGGCTCACCACAGCCTCGACCTCCCAGGCTCAGGCGATCCTCCCACCTCTGCCTCCCGAGTAACTGAGACTACAAGTGCATGCCACCATGCCTGGCTAATTTTTGTATTTTTTGTAGAGATGGGGTTTCGCCACTTTGTCCTGGCTGGTCTCAAATTCCTAGGCTCTAGCAATCTACCCGCCTTGGCCTCACAAAGTGCTGGGATTACAGGCGTGAGCCACCGTGCACGGCCAGAGAATCTGTGTTAATTTTTTCTGGCCATTATTGGAAAACTATGATCTAAAAGTGATTGAGTAGATGGTATTAGAGTCATCCAAGATTTCACCCACCATTCTCAATTTGTTTGATAGATTTCTTTTCATTAATAAATCAGTTCATCTTCCCTTCACCATTTACACTCTGAGCCTTGTTTTCGTTCTCATTCTTTGATTATTACTGCAAAACTACCCCTAAGTTTCCCAGTTCCAATCTGGTCCCTATGTAATCCATCTCTCTACTGTTGCTAGAGTAATTTTTCTAAAACATGAATCAGATCATGTTAGCTGCCCTCTTAAAATTATTTAGTGATTCTCCAGATATTTTATAACAAAGTCAATAATTCATATGTTCAAAAATATTTGTATGCCTTTTGCATAGTCCAGGAACATCAAGCATAGTCCAGGTGTCAAATCCAAATGCCTTAGTTTAGCACACGGTTTCACCATGACGTGGTTCCTGAAAATATCTCCAGCCACATTTCTTCTTAGCATTCACTCACGTGAACCACTATGTATTATCAACTCTGTTCCCTTTGCCAGGAATGCCTTTCTCAGCTTCTTAATCTAGCTAGCACCTTTCAAAACACAACTCAATGCAATCTCCTTTGGAAGCCTTTTCTGGTCACCCTGCCCATCCTGTCTTTCTCATCACCTCCCCTGAATTTTCCTAGTATTCTGTGCCTTCCCTTAGCATAGGACTATCCACACTGAACTACAACCACTGGCTTATCTCTTTCCTTCACAGTTTACAGATTTATTGCAAGTCCAGATCAAGTCTAATTTGAAGAATGTGGGATGAATAGGATTGACTTACAAACTGAGGCTTACTGGCAGTCCAAATCATTAACATGCTAGGGAAAACTGTATATGAACTTTTGCATTATAATGACATCATTCTCCTACTTATCAATCATCATGAGCTAATTTATATTGCAAAAACACGTGGCCTGTAATCCCAGCACTTTGGGAGGCTGAGGCGAGCAGATCACGAGGTCAAGAGATCAAGATCATCCTGGCCAAAATGGTGAAACCCCGTCTTTACTAAAAATACAAAAATTAGCCAGGCATGGTGGCGTGCATCTGTAGTCCCAGCTACTAGGGAGGCTGAGGCAGGAGAATCCCTTGAAGCCGGGAGGCAGAAGTTGCAGTGAGCCGAGATCATGCCACTGCACTCCAGCCTGGGTGAAAGAGTGAGACTCCATCTCAAAAAAACAAAACAAAGAAAAACACGTTGGCAGTAGGACATACAATATCTTCTGTTTCTTGCAGTGTGGCAGATTAGAGCCCTTGAACAACCTTCCTACTGAGAATTACCAGAAATGCCAGAAGAAATTTTCCAGAAGCTTTGTAGAGGGAAAAAAAAAAAAGCCAGAATTAAAGAAAACTCTTAAAATGCAACCATTATACAAACAAAAATAGAGTATTAACTTTAAATCATCAGAAGAAAATTCAGTCTACCCAGTAGAAAGGAAGAAAGGAAAAAATGAGGGTACAGTACAGTAATATGTCCTATAATTAACTCAATTTTCTCTGCACCTGGGCAAAAAAAAAAAAAAAAAAACTTCCATCAACAAACTCTTGTAAAAGAAATTTCTAAAAGGAAAAAAGGAAAATGATCCTGAATGGAATATCTGAGATGCAAGGAAAAATGCTGAGTACAGAAAATAATAAATATGTGGTAAATATAATCACTGACCATATATAATAATAAGTATAATAACAGCACCTAATTTTTTTATCTTTTTTTGTTTTGAGAAGGAGTTTCACTCCTTTTGCCCAGGCTGGAGTGCAATGGCACAATCTCCGCTCACCACAACCTCTGCCTCCCAGGTTCAAGCAATTCTCCTGCCTCAGTCTCCCAAGTAGCTGAGATTACAGGCATGAACCACCACATCCGGCTAATTTTGTATTTTTAGTAGAGACAGGGTTTCTCCATGTTGGTCAAGCTGGTCTCGAACTCCCCACCTCAGGTGATCCGCCCGCCTCAGTCTCCCAAAGTGCTGGCCTAATAGCACCTAAGTGTGTAGCTACACAAATATAGAATATTTTAAAAGGATTCTGTCTGTATTTTCCTTTGCAGCTTTGAAGTACTTAATATTTTCTAAGTCCTTAATATGCTAGTGAAGGAGTTAAAAATACACCACTCTGGTGTATTGACTATTTTGAGTTAAACACACTTGAAAAACAGCAGGTGCAAGATCATTCTGATCTTCCTTCTATTTCTTAAAAGCAGGAGATGAAATTCCCGTGTTGAAAGATGCCCTCCCTTTGCTAGAAGGAAAGCAACACTCTTCTGATTAAGGATGGGAAGTTGAGGCCAAGAGAATTCTGTACAGACCTTGTTAAAGTAACTCTTATCTTTTCAGCCTTTCCATATATTTAGTTGCTTTTCACAGCTTACTATTGTCTGTCCAATTCAGTATATGAGAGATTGATTGTAAGTGCTTCTTTGGGTCTTCATCTCCATTTATTTCCAATTTAAATAAATGTGTATGCTTTTCTCCTGTTAATCTGTTTTATATCAACTTAATTCTCAGGCTCAGCTGGGAAAAAAAAAAAAAAACTAAAGAGGAAGAGGTAAAGTTTTGCCTCCCCTAAACTGGGTACTTTACAAACCAGGTACTGTGAGAGACACAAATCACTAAAACTAGGACATGATCTCTACTCCAGAGGAGCTGATACTGATTATAATATAGTGTGGTAAGTGCTGTAACAGACACTGAAAGAAAATACCCTGCACTCTCATACACATTTCAGACTATTTCAGAATACATACTTTTTTAAAAGACAGGCAGAAAATACACCTAAAACATTAGAAGTATTATACTTTTCTTGGGGTAGAAGATATAATTTTTCCCTTCTTTATAAGAGCATACATTTCTCAAATTTTCTATAATGTCATATGTTAATTTCTAGAATTAGGGAAGAAGTTTTAAAATGACATGCCCACAAAAGGAAAAACAACTCTGTTTGAGTTGGAGCTCTTTAAACTCATGTCTAAGCTGTTCATTTTCCTTTTCATCATAACCATGAAAAAACGCTTCTCTTCCCTCTGTTAGGTTACAAATATAGTTTGCATAATTTTCCACCTAAAAAAACCACATTTTCTTACTTTTAGTCCATGGCTCATATTTTAATCCATATTAAAGGTCCGGGAAGTGAAAGAGCAAGTAAGAGATCACCATTCTATCATGACTATAATCTGAGAAATCAACAGAAAACTCAGCTTTCCTCAAGTGTTGGCATCTGGCTCTAAACTCCCTTCCAACTGTCTTACATTATCATACACTATGTTTCCCATAGGTATAATGACATGTAACCACAAATTTCTGGGACAGTCCCAATCTCTAATAGTTTTTTCTATCAACATACCAGGTTTTAAATCAAGTTTCCCTCTCTGTGGTTTAGGAAATATGGTCATGATATCCATGAACAGAAAAAAATCTACATAATAATTAGGTTTATACTGCTATGCTGAAACTGATGGCTAAGATGATTAAATGTTAACAGGAGATTACATTAAAAAATTGTTGTGTATTCTTTGAAAAGCTTGCAGTTAATATAACGGCTTCACAAAAAGCTACTTTTATGTGCATAATAACAGGTAGAAAGCTAATATGCTCCAGGCACTATATTAAGTACATCAAATATTTAATTGTCTCCACAACCACATGGGACTATTATTCTCCCACTTTGGAGGTGAAGAAGCAGGCTTAGAGAGGCTAAGAGCCTTGCCTTGTCACATAGGGAATAAGGGGAGGAGCTAGAATTCATACTCTGATGGGTAGAAACCAGAGACTGAGTTCTTAGTACGCCAAAGTGCTTAGAAGTAGACTACCGAAATAACTGAATTGCATTTTGGTGAATTCTTTGGAAGCCTATAGGAAAACTCCTCAAAATATGTACAGAAAGATGAATAGTATAGAAGGAACATAGGAATCACAGTTCAACTTTATCACTTCCTGGCAAGCTTTAGTTTCCTCTTTAAAATGGCAGGAACAATATCCATTTCTAATGATAATAGCTATCATTTATTGAACACTTGCTAGGTGCCAAGTACCTGGGTAATTTATACACACTAACCTGTATAAATCTCACAAATCCCTTTGAAGATGCTATTAACATCTCTATCTTACAGACAGAAATTTCAAGCTCAAAGCAGTTGAGTAACTTGCCCAGGGTTAAACAGAAAGATAATGCTAAAGGCAACTTTTCACCCCCATCTGCCTAATGTTAAAGTTCACACTCTATGATGCTATACTGCTTTTCATTCTAAAGGAGCTGCACTCTTCTTTAGAATTTGGAGATTGGATTGTCCTTTAAGAATTAAATTTAAAAATGTTACCTGTGTGAAGCTGAGATGTAAAAACATAGCAGAGTGATTCCCAGGCAACCTGAGATAATTCATTAGTTCATTTAAAGAAAGTATGTAGAAAGTATGTTGATGAGTATTGGAAACATCCAAGAGAGTAACAATAGGGTCAAAAAAAAATAGCTTTATCTACTCCTCTAAGCACTAGGTGCCTGGTCCTAGGATATGAGGTCCAGAAATGAGGGTAGATACAGATAGCCCTATTGTGGAAACCTGGCTATCTCAGCCAATGCTATAAAAAGTTAGAATCATTTGTTCACCAAGTAAACATCTAATTAAAAGTTGGCTTCCCACATAATGTGCCTGTAAGAGAATACATCAGCCACCAAAAATACATGTTTAGTTCCTCTGGCAATTATATTTCTTATTGTCAATTAAAAAGGAGGTGTCTCATCTCTATGACTTTGGTTAATACAAGCCCACCTTTGAGAAGCAGATCCACTGATACTATGCCGACATTAGTTTCCAAGCCTTCAAAGAAAAGAGTCACCTAGAAGGTCAGCTCCTGAGAGGATGACTTTACCAAGATAATAAAAGCTACCTGGAGCAGTCCTGTTTAGATGTTCAGCCAGTCATCACTGGGCAACATCCTATACATATAGTCTTAATGGAAACCAACACAGACTGTTGCCATGTTTCATTAGAAAAAAAAAAAGTCTACACATGGGTGCTTTTCAAACTATACAGTGATAGCCAAACATTAGTTTTTAATATGTCAATTTAATGAAGGGCAATGAACAAAATCACAGGTGTCTTTAAAATTCTATGCTATTAGTTCTCACTTCTTTTGTTTCACCCATGTGCTTCACTATAAGCTCTTCTACATCTGTGGTAGCGGTCCTCAGCCTGTCTTCACTGTGCTGGCTGGAATAAGCACCAAACAGAGTCATTCTTCTGTAGTGGCAAGGGGTTGATTTCTTCTTTTGTCAAGATGGTGAAGTATGTCTTCTAACTGAACTTTTCCCTTGATAGAAGAAATAAGCATATGTATATGAACACAGACACACACACGACTGAGGATTCAAGATATCTATGTGGGTGCCACCTTAGTCTCCTTATTAGAGTACTAGTCTTTAGGGTACTAGTAATAGAAAGCTAGTAAGCCACCTGAACCTTCATCACACTTATGTATGTGTATGTATATATATCTTGGAAAATCCAAGATATTTCTAAAGAACAAAATATAGCTGGCAATACACATACAAAGCTGCTATGTGAGGAAAACTGAAAGCGGAAATAAAGAAGTCTATGTATATATGACTAGAGTCAGACTCTCTACAATGTATATTTTACTTTTCCTGCTGTTATCTAGTTATGAGCACTTAAATGAAACAGCTGGTAATACCGAAAAATTTAAGCTTTGAACAATTGTGTATCTTCTAAAATAACAAATGACATGATATACTTAATGAAAATTATGTACAATGGAAAAAAAAAAGCTTTTCTGTCTGTTCTAAAGTTTGCAACTTTTATCTGAAAAGTCTCCCAAAGGGCTCTTGTTTCTTTTTTAAAGTCCAAAGAAGTCTTTGTTCCCTTTATTGCATATTTAGAAATAAAAGGATTTCTCTGGAAGCTAGAGAGGCCCCTAATTCTACACTATCCAGGATTTATTTTACTCACAGAATATGTCTTATAATTTATGTTGACTTCTCATTAATTCAGTTCTCTTCTGCAACTTCTTGATCTAAGCCTGCTATCAATATCAATTTTTTTAGGTTGCAAGTAATCATGACATAACAGTTTGCAGTATGACAGTATATGAAAGATAAATATCTGCTGATCGATGAAATGATATCTGTGTTACTAGAGCCACTAACTATTTTTTTTTCTTTGAGATGGAGTCTAGCTCTGTTGCCCAGGCTGGAGTGCAGTGGTGTGATCTTAGCTCACTGTACCTCTGCCTCCTGGGTTCAAGTGATTCTCCTGCCTCAGCCTCCTGAGTAGCTGGGATTACAGGTGTGTGCCACCACGCCTGGCTAATTTTTGTATTTTTAGTGGAGACGAGGTTTCACCATGTTGGTCAGGCTCGTCTCAAACTCCTGACTTCAAGTGATTAGAACCACTAACTATTAATAGGACTTGCTGTTCTAATCAAATACAACTTTTAACCAAGTTAATCTGACCCAAATTGCAGTGACAAATTGTTATTGTACTTCAGTCCATATAAATATACTATTTTGCTTTTTAAAAAGCAAAACCATATTTTTATTATTTTTCTCCTTGATTGCTAAGTTTTCTAGAGTCTTACCATTTCCACATCAACAGTATTTATAGATGATACATGGTTTTAATTATCAGCTGATACTCATACTGATGAAAAAGCACCCAAGTCTGAATCCTGCACCTCTGTAGGTCCTCTTCATGACATATAACTAAAAATTTTCTTCTGTTCCCCCGATCTCCTTCACCTGGTCCCCACTCATATCTTCCCCCTTCTCCCTACAAGGGTCTCTGAGCAACATACAGTTATTTGTGGTTTTAGTCCTGGGTAGCTGAGAGCCCAAGATACTAAGAATACATAGCATCCCATGAGGACTATTTGGCAATATGGAAAAATGCTAAGAAATATGTGATAATGCTAAGAGAAAAAGCACAATGCAAAAGTATTATTATAACTATGTAAACACCAGACACACAAAGAAAAGACTGGAAGCAAATACCTCAAAGTGCTAAAAGCAGTTGTGATAAACTGATGAGGTAATTAGAAAATAAATGCTTAAATTATTATAAGTCCTGTACTGTGGGTTGCTTGCCCAACAGCATAATCCCCATGCTGTAGGGGTGGAGTAGGGGAGTCTAAGGTTGGAGGATGTTAAAAGGAAAAGGGGATCAGGATATTGGAAAATACCTTTGGATCTGATCCTTGCTGATCAGTAGGACGGTATAGGCTTCAGGTCAATACTCAAGTGCACAAATCACCCAAGCTCCTTCACTTGACCATTCTCCCAAAGCCAGTGATCTTTATGCACATTTTATTTAGCCGCCCATCCTCATGGCTACACCTGAGTCCTTATCAACAGCCTGAGCTAATGTTGAAACCCTGCCATCCTAAACTCCATGTGTCTCCCTCTAACACCTTCTATGCTTCTTCCCCCTTTTTCTTAATTGTAAATATACATAACTTAAAATTTACCATTTTAACCATTTTTAATAAAATTCCATGGGATGAAGTACAATCACAATGTTGTCTAACCATCACCACAATCATTTCCAGAAATTTTTCATTATCCCAAACAGAAACTCTACACCCATTAAACAATAACTTCTCATTCCCCTCTCCCCCAGGCCCTGGGAATCTCTATTCTACTTTCTGTCTCTATAAACCTGCCTATTTTATATAACTCATAGAAGTGGAATCATACAATATTTGTCTGTTTGTATTGGCTTATTTCATGCAGCATAATGTCTTGAAGATTCATCCATGTTGTATCGCTAATCATAATTTCATTTAAGACTGAATAATATTCCATTGTATGTACATAGCACATTTTATTTATACATTCACCTGTTGATGGACATTGGAGTTGTTTCCACCTTTCAACTATTGTGAATGATGCTGCTATGAACACTGGTGTAAAAGTGTCTGAGTCCCTGTTTTCAATTCTTTGGGGTATATACGTAGGAGTGGAATTGCTAGATATATAATTCTATGTTTAACTTTTTTTTTTGAGGAACTGTCCTACTGTCTTCTACTGCAGCTGCACCATTTTACGTTCCTACCAGCAATGCAGAAGGTCTTAATATCTTCATATCCTTGTCAACACTTACTTTGGGTTACTTTTAAAAAAAAAATAGCCATCCTAATGGGTGTGAAGCAGTTGCTCTCTTAAACTAAAAGAATTCTACAATTACAGTGAGACCTCCAATCTCTGGACCATTACATCCTCTCTCAAACTACCAGATACTCTTTGGCTTCACTTGTTTGCCCCTCAAGCCTAAACCCAACTGTTGATCATTTCAATCCTTCACCAACATCCCCAGTTATCTTACCCCTTTGTCCCACCTTCCTTGCAAATCTCAGCCCTGGAAAAGTTCATGCATTTGACTATTATCCACCTATTTTAGGTTGCTGAGTGCCGATAGAGAACAAAATCAAACAGGCATGCAAATCTGAACCATTACAAATTCATGGCCTCTGGTCTGAACCAAGCTTCTCAACCGCTGGGTCATTTATGAGTTGTTAGTTTCTGTTACTATTTCACTCAGCAACTATTCAAAACTTTTACCTCTCCCATCAAACTGAATATCTCATCTCTCCCCTCACTCTTGACAAATGACCTTGTCTCCCAGAGAACTAGTAAAACTAAGGTCATCATAAAACTGTCAGTTGCTTCTCCTCATCAACATACCAACCTTCATCTTTACCAGTCTTGTCCTCTTTCCCTTCTCAGTGGAAGAGCTTCCCATCCTCCTGATCAAGGTTAATCCCTTTACCTGTATTCTAGGCCCCATCCCATACTGCTTCCTTAGGGAAGCATTTTCTTTTCTGTATGTTCCTTATCTGCTTTTCTACTGTTCTCTTGTCCTCAGCTCAAGACATCTCTGGTCTTAAAGATACAAAAAATAACCTTCCTTTAGCCCCACCATATGCCTCTCTAGCTACTGTCCTCTTTTGGACAATTTGTCTCCCACACTCCTATATTGTGGCTTCTGTGCGTGGCTTCCACACTCTCACACTTGCTGCATTTTGCCTTCTGCTCTTACCATTGTACTCAAATTATCAGTCAACAATGAACTCAAAATGCCATATCCATAGCTCACTACAGTTTCAAACTCCTGGGCTCTAGTGATCCTCCTGACTCAGCCTCATGAGGAGCTAGGACTACAGAAATGTGCCCACATGCCCATCTTATTTTTTAAACTATCTTTTTAGAGACGAGGGTCTTATATGTTGCCCAGGCTGGAATTGAACACCTGGGCTCAAGTGATCCTCCCATTTCAGCCTCTCAAAGTGCTGGGATTACAGGCGTGAGCCACTGTGTCTGGCCCTGTTTTTGTTTGTTTGTTTTAACATATGATCTCTTTGCTGTACCTCTTCACTCCTTCCCTGAAAGTTTTTTTTTTTTAATTCTGTTCTGTGATGTCACTTTCTCCTGTTTTGACTCCTATGTCTCTAGCCTTTCCTTCTCAGTATGCTTCCTGGGTTCCTCCTCTTCCATCCCTTCAAATGCTGCCATTTCCAAGAAAACCCTGCCTTTAGCTCTCTGCTCTTTTCACTACCATGTGATTAATAGCTTGGGCACAAGAGTCTAACATACCTTGGCTCAAACCTTGGCTTTGCTACTTTGTAATTGTGTGACTTACACAAGTCAGGTAACTTCTTTAAATTTTTATTCTGTCTGTAGAATAAATGTAATAGTAATGCCTACCTCACTCTGTTGTTTGAAAGATTAAATAAGAATCTCTCTCTGCTATGCTCCAGATCAATCTAGAAGAAGTGGCAAGAAACAGAAACACATTGAAGTTGGAACAAATACAGGTGAGTGTGGGAGAGACTGCTGGTGTCCTTTCATATTTACTATTCCCTTCTTCCACAGAAATAAGATATTTAGTGTTTTGACTGATCACAAGGCTGACTTCCTTACTGATAGATACAGCCAGGTGACCAAGTTCTGACCAATGGGTGTAAATGGAATTATGTGGTGCTTCCAGAAACTGTCCTTAAGGAACGTGATGCCCCCTTTCTTGCTCCTTTCTCCTTTCTACTAGCTGGAATTCAGACAAGATAGCTGAAGCTTGAGCAGCTATCCTGGGCACCATAAGCTGGAAACCACATGCCATGGATGCTATAATATCAGGAGAGAAGAAATCTGGGTCTCTGACCATTTCAAGGTGCTGCTCTACCAGTTATAGATTGTTTTGTTTTTGACTTTTATGTGGGAGGAATACATTTCTTTCTTTTTCAATGCATTATTATTTTGGGCTTTCTGTCCCTCACACAACCAGCTAATCCCAACTACTATATGAGGGTTATTGAGTGGATGAGGTACAAGGACATATGCTGGAAGCTAAATGTGGCTACACAGGAACTGGATACGGAATTACAGAGCCATTAACAGTCTCTCCTGACCCATGAGGTCTTTTGTCTCTGAGCTTCCCTGCGAATTTGCTCCTCTTGCTTCTCTACAGAGATAAACTTCCTCTGCTTGCTCATCAGCAAGGCTGAAAACAGCTATTCAAGTCCTTAGCCAATGTGACTTTTTAGATTAAACCATTTCTATCTTTGTATCTCTTAGTTCAAATTTTTGAAAGAGACAATTGTTTGTTGCTCACCAAATAGGCTGTGGCCCCCTCTCCAAAGTTACCTGCATTTTCCCCATTCAGTCAGTTGTACATGGAATGGGTTGGAAGTAGAGGTACAAATATGGCCTCTGAGGGCCTACTCTTTAAGCAAGATTTGGCAGACAGATGCAAGTTCCAGAGAAGAGGCTATAAGCTAAGAGGGCAATATAAAATGAGTCTACTGTTTAAGACCAATGCGTGTCCAGTTTTCTAGTGAACAACTCAGCTTGAACAACCCATTCATCTTTCCCTCCTCCTTCTCTATTTCATAGTTAAAATCACTGTCAACATAGTTTCCCAAGCCAGAAACCCAGGAGTCATCCTTGATCCTCCTTCCTATTCATTCTACTCTGGTATGCAACCAGTCACTGAATTTGCAGTACTTCTTTCATCATTTTCTAATTCATCCTCTCCATGTCTAGGGTTACTGCCTTAGTTTAGGCTTGCCTACTATTTGTTCAATTTAGTATGATAGCATCCTTAACTGATGTTCCTGCTGCCAGGCTGGCCCTCATCCAATCCATTCTCAGCAAAACTCCAGACTGATCCTCCTGAATGCAAATCACTTGCTGCCTAACCTTCTCGTTGCTTTCAGGTAGAGTTCAAACCCTTTAGCTTGGGACCAGATATTCTTCACAATCTGGTTCCTCCCAGTCTCTCTAGCCTTGTCTTCTGCCGCACCTTGACATTAGCCATTCATGTCGGTATACTTATTGGTCCCCATCATGCTGCTTACATTTCCACAAATTTGGACATTCAGGTCACTCTACCTGGAATGGTGCTATGAGATCCCCAAACAAACATTTTCCCAGTGGATTTATTGAGACCTGATGATTAACTTTTAAATTCTAGTAAACTAGATCTTGAAGTAATAAAACTAAATTATAAATGCTCTGACATCTAAACTGTACCTAAAATTGCCCACACAACAAAGTACATAAGAATACTATTCTTGGCCGGGCGCGGAGGCTCATGCCTGTAATCCCAGCAGTTTGGGAGGCCGAGGCAGATGGATCACCTGAGGTCAGGAGTTCAAGACTGGCCTGGCCAACATGGGGAAACCTCATCTCTACTAAAAATAGAAAAATTAGCCGGGCATGGTAGCGGGTGCCTGTAATCCCAGCTACCCAGGAGGCTGAGGCAGGAGAATCACTGGAACCCGGGAGGCAGAGGCTGCAGTGAGCCAAGATCTCACCACTGCACTCCAGCCTGGGCGACAGAGCAAGGCTCCATCTCAAAAAAAAAAGAAAAAAAAAAAACTATTCTGTCCAAAGTAGATACTAAGTAAATGCTCACTAAATCTCTTAAAAATCCAATCTCTGGAAAGAAGTGCATCCTGAAGTAGTTTTAGGCCTCCAAAAACTTCTAGATGTAAAGAATAAGGTGGTAAAGCAAACTGAGACAAAGAATTTTAAATGAGAAGAGGACAAGGAGAATGGGTGCAGTCTCCTTGTTTTTTCTCCTGGTAGGTACTCTCCAACTGCACTGCAGGGGCCAGGACCCTATCTTACGCCATAGCACATCTCCTGCCTCTGAGCAAAGGCTGAGCTTTGGATTCCAAAGTCTTTGAGTGACTCTAGGGAACAAAGTACATAGCACGGCCACAAAAACTGAAATATGCTGTCAGGTGACTTTTCACTGTAACCTTTCTTTCTTCTATCTTCCACTTCTTTCACACAAATATAATTTAAAACTCACACACATCTTAAACACAATAAATATTATGCATAGTTTTTCAATTCCCAAATAAAATTAGTATACTTTTTTCAAAAGTTGAAAACAGTGTAGCAATGTAAAAAATGTTTAAAATATAAAGTGAAAAAGAAAGGCAAAATGTACATAACTATGTAAAAATGTACACAGCTAAGCAAGAGTGACAGAACAAAAAAATACTGTTGATGTGTTAAGACAGAGTTTCTCAACCTTGGCACTACTGACATTCTGAGCTGTTGTGGAGGCAGTTCTGTGCATATTAAGATATGGAGCAGCATCCCTGGTCTCTACCAACTAGATGTCAGTAGCATATCCCTAGTTGTGACAACTAAAAATGCTTACGTACATTGCCAAATGTCTCACAGGGGGCAAAACCCCACCCCACTCCCCTGGTTTAAAACTGTGCTAGAAGTCGGGTGCCGTGGCTCACACCTGTAATCCCAGCACTTTGGGAGGCTGAGGGGGGCGGATCACCTGGGGTCAGGAGTTCAAGACTCAGCCTGACCAACGTGGAGAAACCCCGTCTCTACTAAAAATACAAAATTAGCAGGGTGTGGTGGCACATGCCTATAATCCCAGCTACTCAGGAGGCTGAAGCAGGAGAATCACTTGAACCCGGGAGGCGGAGGTTGCAGTGAGCCAAGATCGCGCCATTGCAATACAGCCTGGGCAACAAGAGTGAAATTCCGTCTCAAACAAAACAAAACAAAACAAAAACAAAAACAAAAAAACTGTTCTAGAATGACAGGAATTTATTTTTTTTGAGACAGGGTCTCACTCTGTAGCCCAGGTTGGCGCGCAGTGGTGCGATCATAGCTCACTGCAGCCTCGATCTCCCAGGCTCAAGTGATCCTCCCACCTCAGCCTCCAGAGTAGCCAGGACTACAGGAGTGCTCCACCATGCCTGGCTAATTTTTTGCATTTTTTGTAGAGTCAGGTTTTTGCCATGTTTGCCCAGGTTAAATTGTTTTTAAATTTATGCCTTGCTATTCAATAAATACATATTAGAAGAGGAAAGGAAAGCCCCTTACAATATAGCATCTAACACTTTTTTCAAGAGTTACGGTTTATCCAGTTCCAATTTAATGTGCAAGATTGAAAAGGCTGCAGAACTTGTTTTTGTTTTCCGATCTATTCTAGAGGAGAAAGCTGAATTTCTCAGTATTTAAAAACTTGACCTGGCTCTAAGCATGAGACATCACAAACGACTGCTTCTATTGAACTGAGAAATCAAAATATCCAAATCATTGTAGCCCCAAATAGCTGTTTAAAATGTGTATGTTCTGTATGTCCTCAAAATAGGTTTACTTTTAAACCTGAATACTGAAGAAGAAATAGTAAGATTCAACAAGGAATGCGTATTGTAAGACAAATTAAGTCAAGCTTTCCAAGCTAAAATAAAATTGCACTGGATCTAAATTAATCTTATGCCATATTTAAGGCCCTCTGTTCCAGCCTTTTTAGAACAATTGTGTCTGCTCCCTTGCCAAAAATATTTATTTTCAATCACTCCTTATTGTTTTCATTTATTGGCTTACATCACAAAGAATGTTTTCTGATTCAGAAATTGACAGGAAAAGAAGGCACAAGTACTATTTCAATCATCTCCTCTCCAGAAAATTACATCATATCCCCAGTGTTGGGTTCATATGGGCTTAAAGTTGAAATCCTGTCTTACATGATCATTTTGAATGCCCTTTTCACATTGATAAACACATCAATAAAATTTAATTAAACAAGGAACAACCTTCTTTCATTATGTAAGCCTGAAATGGGTCCAATACTGCAATTTTGATTTTTTTTTCCATTTTCAAAACACACTAGACCTGCAGTATTTAATGTTTATATTTACCAATGTGCACTTCTCCTAGTCTCTAGTTTACCCAAGACTGAAAGGTTGCCATAGTGCAAAGAAAAACAGAAAATCTTCCCAATGACTGCAGAGCTGGAGAATGCGAAATACTTAGGTACGCAAAGCATTGCAGCAGGAAGGCAGAAGGAGGTGGTCTATAGATGACAGAGGTGGTGCAGACAAATGGACATTCAATAATGTGCAGCGTGAACAGGGAAAGGTTAAAATGGCTGTGAAATAAGCAGGATGAGAAAGCTGGTGCTTGGAGTGATGAGAGAAGTGGAAAAAGTTGTAGCTTGAAAGGCAGAAGGTAACTGACTTCATGACCTCTGATGTTGAGGATACAAAAGGCCTCCAAATCTTCATCGGGATTCAAGGTTCTGCATGACGAACATCGGCCAAAAAAAAATCAGAAAACGGTAGTTCTTTGTTCGCGGGCCTACACGTAGGGGAAAGCTGCCCCTCCGTGGACTTCGTAGTGGCCTGGACCTTCGGGCGTTGTCTGTCCAGGGGCGCGTCTCGACACCTCACCTTTAAGTGAGAAAAGGAACGCCGACCTACCTCCCTGAGGATGTTCTAAGCCCGCTCTAATAATAAGCGGCAGCCTAATACTAAATGCTTGTGGCAGCTGGGTCCGGGGAAAACGGGCGAATTCTCCTTCAGGCGGAATCACTCCAGCCAGGGAACAGAAAGGCCGGGCCAGGAGGTGTCCCCCTCCTGTAGTTTCGGACCATACTGGGGAGAAGCAGAAAAGGCCCGGAATGCGGAAAAGAGGGGAGAATGGGTGCTTTCCTCCTTGGGGCTGAGGCAGGAACCTCAAGAACCAAGTCGGAAATTTTCCTGCGGAGGGTGCCGCGAGCGTCCCGGGGTCGCTCGGCCCCCACGCGCTCAGCTGCTAGCTGCAGGTGCCGACGGAGACCTGGGCGTCATAGCAACCGCGTTCGCCGCATTGACGCAGTCGCGTCCTTCCGGCGGGAACCATAGAGACGGCGCACGCCAATGGAACCAGCGACTGTGGTTCTTGTGGAGACTGTTATTATGTCTCACTCCATTGGCCTTCGGGTCGGGGGCGGAGTTGTCCCGGCCGTATCGATAGTACAACTCATTCCATTGGCTTTGGCGACAGCTGTAACCATGGTAACATGTCGAGCGTTTGCGACTTTGCGAATACATTTTGTCTTGTGGCGTTCTAGTTCTCAAAGAACTTCCCGCCAGGCCTCAGCTGGAGCCCCTGCCTACTAACCTTGGATTTATTTTTCTACAAGTTCCTTCATTCTTAAAGGGGCAGGAAGTGCTAGCTCAAGAGTTCTGAATTTTAGGCCTAGATCGTGTCACTAGCCACGTGGGGTACGCAAGATAAATCACAATTTTTGGATCCAGCTTATTATTGTAAAAAGGAAGAAACTGGGCTTGACTAGAATTGTCCCTAAGGCTGAAGCCCTTTAGAAGTCCTAAGCACTGAAAATTCAGGTAAGGTGAACGTTATCTTCCCCACCTATGTAATGCAAAATAAAAACTTATAAATGACACAATATTTAACATACTCAATTTATATCATCTTTTTAGATGCTCTTATTGCAAAATTCTAGTTAATTATCAAACTTGATTTTACTCATGTTTTGGGGGCCCTTGCTTTGCTGCTATCCCAAACACAACATTTCTTGGTCTTACTCTAGTTCCCCAAGAGAATACTTTCCAAATTTTTGCTGGTTCTACATGCATTATCTGGACGTATCTTACTCTTTATATAATAAAGTGCCTCAACCTCTCCTTCTGGCACTAGACCTCTTGCAAGTGTTTTTTTCTGAACTAAAATGCTCACCACCAGCACTTGTAGCCCACTTCACTCCTGTTTATCAGTTTAAGTATCACCTACTCAGGGAGACATTTCTTGATCCTCCATCCAAGATCAGGTTCTTAGTTACCCTCATTGACTCATGTTCCTTTTCTTTATACACTTCCATTTGCTGTTAAAACACACACACACTCTCTCCCCCACCCCCCTGGAATTTTTACTTGTGTAAATAATCTTTTTAAGTGCTCTGAATATAAATTAAACTAAAGTGGAAAACACTAAATAATGTCATGTAGAACACTGATTGTTTTTAAGCGTTAACAAGACAGGATATAAAATTCCCAAGGGAGGTAATAATTATGGTAAAGACAAACATTAAGATCACTTCTACTTTTAACCCCATATATCCCCATTGTACATTCAAAGATGATGACAGTCATCATCCACATAAAGCTATGAATGCAGAGAAGAACATATTCTACTTCTTGCCCTTCAGTACTGCAGCCACTGACAGAGCCCACTGCTTTTGGGGTTTTGCAAATCGGACCTGAAGTTCACTTAAAATCATTGTCAAAGGAGCCTGGGTGGCTGGGCGCGGTGGCTCACGCTTGTAATGCCAGCACTTTGGGAGGCCGGGGCGGGCAGATCACGAGGTCAGGAGATGGAGACCATCCTGGCTAACAAGGTGAAACCCCATCTCTACTAAAAATGCAAAAATTAGCGGGGCGTGGTGGCGGGCGCCTGTAGTCCCAGCTACTAGGGAGGCTGAGGAAGGAGAATGGTGTGAACCCGGGAGGCGGAGCTTGCAGTGAGCCGAGATTGTGCCACTGCACTCCACCCAGGACGACAGAGCAAGACTCCGCTCAAAAAAAAAAAAAAAAAAAGAGCCTGGGTAACATAGTAAGACTTTGTCTCTATGAAAAATATTTAGCCAGGCATGGTGGCACACACCTGTAGCCTCAGCTGCTCAGAGGGCTGTGGCAGTAGGAGTGCTTGAGTCCAGGAGTTCAAGATTACAGTGAACCATGATTGGACCACTGCACTCCAACCTGGGTGACAAAGCATGACCTTGTCTCTAAAAAAAAATTATTTTTGTTCAAAGGGACTGCTGCTTCCAGAACAGTCTTGACTGCTGCAGTTATTTTTCCTCTGTTCAAGGTCACACTTCCTGATTAATGAAGTCTTTCAGTCTTACAATTTCTGTCAAATCTTCTCAATTAAATTTATTGTACTTCTATTATCAGACAGACACAGGGGCTACCCTTCCCTACTCCACGAAACACTATGAATTGTATTTTAAGTCAAATATTTATGTGAAACACAGTACCTGCTTCTACCTTAGTCATCAATGCTAATTTTTCAGATTGCACCTGGACTATCCTACAGATCATTTAGGGAATTTTTTTGCACTATGCTACTTGTGCACTCCAAACCCAAAACGTAGGACAGCAAGAGAAGTATTGAAAGTTTTTCAAAGATTCTCAAGGATTCAAAGATTAAGCAGGGCACTGGTGTAATCCTGCTTTGCTAAGTGAGAAAAACAATAATTGCAACCATTTAGTGAGTGTGAATCAAATGCTAGGCACCAGACTGATGCTTTCTTTTTGCTATTTCATTTGATCCTCACAATAAATGGCATTACTTTGCAGAGAGATTATCCTCATTTTATGCATGCGGACACTGAGATTAAGTCAAATGCCTAAGTTTATAAAGCTAATAGGTGGCACAGCTGGTTAAGTTGACTCCTAGCCCATACTCTACCACACTGTAATGCATCCCTCAGGACAGAGATCACCAAGTGGCCCCTGCCTGGTCCCAGGTGGAAGGACATATTAAGTTAAACTGAAGAGCAGTCCTAAAATACTTGAAATGTAAACTATTACCCAAACATGAGGTGAATCTATAATAAGAAGCAAAAAGTAAATGCAGTGAAAAGCTCACCATTCTACAATCTATCTTCAGGGAGGTATCCTTCTTTCCTACTACTATATTTGATAAATTTCAAACAAAACAAAACATCCTTTCCATTGTGTCGACTTTTGGACACACACTTTATTGCACTTGATTTTTTTATACATCCATTTCCTAAACAAGATATGTTTATTCATCTTTTTAATCCTCATGGCTCAGCACAGGGCCTGACATACATAGGCATTCAACCAATATTTGATCTCCAAAGCATGACCATTCATGCATCCATAATCCTCTTTTTACAGTATAAAGATGGCTGACATTCAGGCCCCCATGTATATTTTAAGGAATATATAATTCCCAATAAGCTCTTCTTTTTAAAGGTGATTAACAGTTCTAGTGTTCAATTTCAAAATCAAAATGACATCAGGTGAGCATATCAGGTGTCATTAAAAGACAAATGCCAAACCATATTTGCCTGCACACCACTGCCTTTTCCCTTTCTTTCATTTTCTCTGTCCATATGAAAGCCATGGTTTTTTTGTAGTTTTCACCATCTCTAAGAGCCCTGAACAATTTTTGATCCTATAAGGGCTTTTTACTTCAGTTTTTGTCACCTATAAAAGCTGTGTGTCGAGACTGAAGATTATCCACTATCTTCTCTTCTATCTCTATGCCTTTTTCTATTTCTTCCTCTGATAGCAATAACTTGGTTTCCGAGTCTTTGGTTACAATAAACACAAAGGACTGTCGTGACTCAAGGATATTAGCCACCACCACTTGATGCTGATAAATTTCCAAAGCCTTCCGAGCTCGATTAATTACAATGGCGGGGTCAGTCTCCAACTTAAAGGAAATTATAAATGCTTTGGGAGCCCAATCTTTAACCAAAGGAGAAAGCAGTTTTGGCACCATCTTCATTGTTATCTGTATTGGAAAAAGAAAAGCTTAATAAGCAAACAATGGTCATTACCTACCAGGTCAATCTCATGGGAAACTAAGGAATTAAATTTAAGTGGGATTTCTCAACCATCAAACTTTTCAGTTAAATGTTTAGTTTAAAAAGTCTTAGGGGAACACAGTGGCTTGGCCTGTAATCCCAGCACTTTGGAAGGCCAGGGTGGGTGGATCGCTTGAGCCCAGTTCAAGACCAGCCTGGGCAACATGGCAAAACCATGTCGCTACAAAAAAATACAAAAATTAGCCAAGCATGATGGCACCCACCTGTAGTCCCAGCTACTCAGGAGGCTGAGATGGGAAGATCACTTGAGCCTGGGAGGTTGAGGCTGCAGTGAGCTGTGTTCGTGCCACTGCACTTCAGCCTGGGCAACAGAGCGACACCTTGTCTCACCAAAAAAAAAAAAAAGCCTTGGCTCTGTAGAGTTCACAGTGATGCCTAAATTCAAGGCTCCATATATATTCTGGGGCAAACCATGCCTTCTGAATAAGCCCTGCCATGCTCTGCCAACCTTACCACCATTAATATTTTCTCAAGCATGTCCCTTTATTTTTGAACCAAACCCTCAAATAAACAGATACAAATAATCTGTTCATACAAATGTTTGGCAGAAGCCCAAATAAAGTTGGGTTTTTAAACCTCTCAGCCTAAAATATTTCTTGCATTGGTAGAATGGCTATTAGATTCCATTTTTAAATTGTCACATGTAACACAACTTAGCAGTGAGGAAACTGATTTTATTTTCACTTGACCAAAACTCCTAGTACCTCATCCCCAATCCCTTCTCAGGGTAATGTTCAGTTGCTTTGTTACTTTCAAGATAGAACTAAAAACTGTGGGATAAACTAAAGATCCCAGAGATTTAAAAGCATGAAATCACTAAGCTAATCATCAGACTTTCCCCTAAAAAAAAGCTGTTAGTGTGATAGGGATCATATACCAGTTTATTTATACTTTATTTTTCTCCTTAGCATTTATCACTACTAAACGAGTTATGTATTTGACTTATTTGTCTCCTCTGCAGAGGAAGCAACACAAAGGCAGGGTATGTTTCTTTTCACTGCTTTCATCTCCAGGTCCTACAGCAGTGTAGGACCTCAATAAACTATTCTACGAAGTCGGCAAATGCCCCACAGATAAGAGTTTCTCCTAATAAAATCCTACCTGTATCACCCAATAAATGACTAAGAACTCCTGAAGGTTCCAAAAATCTAAAATCACAACCACACCTACCTTATCCATATTTCTTCCTTAACCTACAATAGCCCCCAACTAATCTACCCACTCCACTTTCTCCCTCTCTACTTCATCTTTCATACTGATGCCAGAATGTTGTTCTCAAACAAAAACTTTATCTCATTCTCCTACTTATGTGTCCCTTAGCTCCACAAGAAAAAGTCCAAGCTCCTTAAAAAAGGAAAACAAAGTCTTCTACAAAGCAAGCCATCTCTTCAGTCAGCCCTCCAGCCTTACCAAAGCACTTCGGTTCACAGCCCACTGCCCACTTTCAAATTCCTACTGGCATACTCCACCTGGAATGACCTTTCCCACTTCGTACACCCTCTGCTCATTTTGTTTTTGTTTTTGTTTTTGTTTTTTTTTTTTTGCGATGGAGTATCGCTCTCGTCGCCCGGGCTGGAGTGCAATGGCGAGATCTCAGCTCACTGCAACCTCCGCCTCCCGGGTTCAAGCGATTCTTCTGCCTCAGCCTCCCGAGTAGCTGGGATTACAGGCGCCTGCCACCACGCCCGGCTAATTTTTGTATTTTTTTAGTAGAGACGGGGTTTCACCATGTTGGCCAGGCTGGTCTCGAACTCCTGACCTCAGGCGATCTGCCCTCCTTGGCCTCCCAAAGTGCTGGGATTACAGGCGTGAGCCACCGCGCTCGGCTCTGCTCATCTTTTAAAACCCAGTTCAATTCATCTCCTCCAAGAAGCTTCATCGACTCCCCCAGGATTCACTCGCCCCATGATCTGACTGCACTTTGTACATACCTCCACTAGAGCATTTATCACTCTGTATTGTAATTATGTCTGTGTCCAGCTCCCTCACTAGATTGTGAGGTCCATGAGGGAGGGAGGTGTCTTATTCATCTCTGTATCCCCTGTGCCTAGCGAATACAGATGCAGAAAGGCCATCTCCAGATCAAGAGGAAATTAACCCAAGATTGGTTATATGGGATTAGATCTCTGGAAGAGAAGCGCCCATCACCTGCAGTGGGCCCCCAGATGACTGGATCTTGTGTTCAGGCATTTCAGAGACAGGAACATAGAAATCTGACACAGCCGCAGCCAGGTAAAACATCGCAGAAGGGCCTGCAAAGAGAAACACAAGGTGTTAACAAATCGGCGAGGTACGATATAGGATCAGCTCCTTCTCAACTCGGGTTCCCCAGCTGAGATCCGTGGGTAAGCAGGAGGTAAGGGGATAAGTGGCTGGAAAGAAAGGCTGTGCTTCCAGGCAAAAGGGGTACTCCTAGGGCACGCACCTAGCGGATTGAGTGCCTGGGCCGCAGCCTGCAACAGATGCAAATAGTCCGCCAAAGTGGTGAACTCTACCACCAGGAAGGTGCCTGCAGCCGCAGCCTCCTGGTAGCTCCTCAGAGCCTCAGCAAAACCCGGAAGTGCATTCTCCTCCGCCTCCAGGCTCAGCAAGCCCGAAAGGGCTGGGCCCGAAGGCCGCAGAGCGGACAGCCAAGTCTGGGGTGGGAAGCGGTGGGCATAGGGGAAGGCAGAGCGAGCGCGATACAAGAACAGGACCCCGTAGCCGGCGGCTAGGAAGGCCTCGGCCGAGGTTGCACCGCGCCGCCCGCTGCTGAAGTTGTCCAGGAAGCGCACCGGCCGCGCTTCCAGTGGGACCTTGGTGCCGCCTGACGTAACCAACACCACCCGCCGGCCCTGCGCGCCCAGCCTGGCCGCGAAGCGAGCCATAACCTCAGCCCAGCGCGCAGCACCGGGAGGCTGGGGGAACTCGGCTACCGGATCCATTTCCGCCATCTGCACCGCAGCGGCCGGCGCCTGCGCACGTTTCGCGGCCGCCGCGCCACGCCCCTTCTTCCCTACCTGGTGTACGCGCTGCGCCGTACTGAGTGGGCGGTTCACTACCCTTCTTTTGACACTAGGTCCCGATCTCGCCAAGTCTGGAAATGCGTAGTTGTTCTGCCCCAGAGCCCAGCGAAAGTGACACTGCAACGAGGGGGATCCCCGGCTGGGTGGGCATCTGGTAGGGTCACGTTCCCTCACTTTCGTTTCCTAGCCTGGGTGAAGAACTGGCCATGTTTGACCCTTACCGGCCACTGTACGGGCCTTCCTGGACTTGGACTCGTTGGGAGTCGTTTCTCGGCCATTTGACCCGTGGGACTTGTGGGTTTTGTGCTGCTTTTTCTTTCTTTCTTCCCCTTTTTCAACTTCAACAATACACCCAGATGTTAGTCGAGTCACGTCCCGCCCCCCTCTGCCCTTGAAATGCTGGCAAGTACGCGGCCCCGCGATCGTCACGTGACGCCGGGGTTCAGCGTATCCTTGCTGGGCAACCGTCTTAGAGACCAGCACTGCTGGCTGCACCATGAATGTGATCTACCCACTGGCAGTCCCCAAGGGGCGCAGACTCTGCTGTGAGGTGTGCGAAGCCCCAGCCGAGCGGGTGTGCGCGGCCTGCACAGTCACTTATTACTGGTAGGCCCTGAAACGTGGCACCTGGGCGCTATAACTCCCTCCCTATCTCCCTTTCCCGGGTCTGGCTTGGGTACCTTGCGTTAGCCGTTGCCCCTGACTCTGCAAGGGACACCTCAAAACGGCTTTAAGACAGGCCCCTAAGACTCCCATGGCCTCGTCTGCCTCATCTCCCACTTATTCGTCACTCATGTTTTCTGAAGGCGTACTCTGTGTTATGCACTATTTTAGGTGCTAAAGTTACTGGGGCAGCTCGGTAGATCAGTTCCTTCAAAGATCTAACATTCCAATGTGGGAGACAAATCAGTAAAGAAACAGGCCGGGCGCGGTGGCTCACGCCTGTAATCCCAGCACTTCGGGAGGCCGAGGCGGGCGGATCGCCTGAGGTCAGGAGTTCGAGACCAGCCTGGCCAACATGGTGAAACCCTGTCTCTACTAAAAAATACAAAAATTAGGCGGGAGTGATGCTGGGCGCCTGTAATCCCAGCTACTCGGGAGGCTGAAGCAGAAGAATCGCTTGAACCCAGGAGGCGGAGCTCGCAGTGAGCGGAGATCGCACCACTGCACTCCAGCCTGGGCAACGAGAGTGAGACGATAGTGAATGGGGCAGTATGTGGAAAGCTTTCCCTGTGGAAGAAACATTTGAGCTGCATTTTGAGAGGGCAGTCAGAACCTGCTGTGTACAGGAGTAGTGAAGAAGGGTAGGGCATTCCCGGCATCCGGGACTGCTAGGGCAAATGGCAAAAGAACAGAGTTTGCTAAGGGCTGAGTGGAGAACGTAGTAGTGGAGGGAGCAGTCAGTGATTTTCAAACCGCAGGCCAGGGCCCTTTAGCAGTTTATGAATAAGTCACAATCACCATTTAGAGAAAACAACAACAACAAAAAAGAGCATAGAATGAGTAGAAAGTATCAGGTTAATCCTACCTGAATTGTTTCTTAAAACTTTTGTCTTAGTGTTTTATGTGGACATGTGTGTGTGTACAGGGAAAATGTATTTCTTACTATAGGTTGAGTCAAAATTAGCCGGATGTGGTGGCATGCACCTGTAATCCTAGCTACTCGGGAGGCTGAAGCAGGAGAATCGTTTGAACCCGGGAGGCGGAGGTTGCAGTGAGCCGAGATCGCTCCTTTGCACTCCAGCTTGGGCAACAAGAGTGAAACTGTGTCTCAAAAAAAAAAAAAAAAGTTGGAACATCATTGTGATAGGTAGTAGAAGTTTAAACCAAGAAGATAAAGGTTAGGGCTAGACAGTGACATGAGATCAAGGGTTTGGAATTTATCCCCTGGGAAACCATGAATGGTTTTGAGCTGACATGCTCTCATTTGTGTTAAGGAAAGAGGATGGGCTGCAGTGTGGCAGATACAGAGGAAGGTAGACACTGACGGCTGCATCACAGATCAAGAAGCTGTTGCAGTACCTTCTCATACTGGCCTACGTGTCCTTCCTCAGCGCTCTCAAAGCACTGAGTATGTCCCCTATCCTAACACTTAGGACATGAACTGAAATCATTTATTTATTTCCTTCATTAGGCTGTATGCCCCACAAGGGCAGGGATGGCATCTGTGTTTTCATTGCTATCTCCTATTTGGTGGCTTCCTTGCATTTAGAATATAATTAAGAATTTGTAACAGAAAATACAAGGCCCTGGTTATTTCTCTACCTTCACTTCCCACCACACTCACCCCATTTTTTCTTTGCTGTAGTTATAGAGAACTGAAGTTCTAATTTGCTAAGCCCTTTCTTCCCTCAGTTTCTTTTCCCAGACTGTTCTCTCTGCTAGGAACCTCCCCTTCAACTACAAGCCTTCCTGGCTCCCTTTCATCCTTCAGTTCTCAGTTTAAATGTCATTTCTTCAAAGAGGTCTAAACCCAGTCTCAACTCCCCGTCATACTTTTCTCTCTCACAGTACCATTTTTTTTTTGCTTTTTCTGTACTTTTATATTATTGTGTTTGCTTGTCTGATGTCTATGTCTTTTACTAGACCCAGTGCCCACACATACCAGACACTCAATGAACATCTGTTGAATAAAACTAAATGGATAATAAACCCATTAACTTGGGCAAGGAACACGGGGAAAAGATGACAGGCGTCAGATTTGGTTGTGGGCATAGAGTTTAAGAGGCCTTTGGGTCACCCCTGGAGAGACGGCCAGTAAACCGCCGTGAGTAAAACCTGCCACTCAGGCTTGGGAAAGATTCAACCCTTTTGCTTGGTGTGAGCACTGACTTTTTCCTTAAAACACCCCTGTCCTCTGTATCCCTCCAGCCGGAAGTAATTCCTTCTTCCTCTGAACTAACTTTACAGTACTCTGTATCTCTCAGATGACTCATATTTCCCTTCATTTTAATTGTCGGTGAGTGTGTTATTTCAATTTTGTTATGCTCCATTAATGCTAGATACTATGTTAAATGTGTACAGAGGGACTGTCAAGTATGCTAACTTTTGATCTATGTCCGACCTGTCATTGTATGCCCCATAGTCTCTAGCAAAGTGTCTTGAAATAGTTGGCACTTGTGCGTTTATCCCTTGGGCCAAAAAATAAAAAATAAAAATGTGAAAAAAAAGACATAGTTGGCACTAATATCTGATAAATGCATGTATAAATTATCATCTATCCCCTTATCTTCGATTTTTTTTCTTTTACTTGCTTTTAATTCTCTTTAAGACCTTCTCCTTTTGTTTTTTTGCTTCCTTTTCTCCAGATTTCTGTGTCTTTGGGTCTTGGAGATTTCAAGATTTTTTGATAAAACAAAACTGAGGTCGTTGTTCTATAGGTTTTGATGGTTGAATGTAAAGCATCTAGTACCCTGCCTGGAACCATGTTGGCACACAATAAATGTTCCTTTTCATCATCCCAAGTTTAAGGAACAAGAAAGTCAGTCTGAATTTGTGAAAGTTTTTTTATGCAAAAGAATTTTTTTCCTGATTATAATTGCAATTCATGCTCACTGCAGAAAACCTGAAAATATAAAAAATAAAGAAGAAAAATAATCCATAGTCCCACAACCCAGGGATTAATAACCTGAAATTTTGGTGAATTTCGTTCTTTTCTCTGAATACATTTATTTTATATATTGTGTGTAATCTTGTGCATATTGCTCTATAGTGGATTATGACCATTCTCAGAGAATAGCACATTTTTATTTACTTTAGAGACACAGTAGAACTTTTATTTTTTTATTATTTTTTTGAGACGGAGTCTTGCTCTGTCTCCCAGGCTGGAACGCAGTGGCACCATCTTGGCTCACTGCAACCTCCGTCTCCCGGGTTCAAGCAATTCTCTTGCCTCAGCCTCCCAAGTAGCTGGGATTACAGGGATGCGCCACCACGCCCTGCTAATTTTTTTGTATTTTTAGTAGAGACGGTGTTTCACCATATTGGTCAGGCTGGTCTCGAATTCCTGACCTTGTGATCCGCCCTCCTCGGCCTCCCAAAGTGCAGGGATTACAGGACAGTAGAACATTCTTAAGAAAAGGTAATTTTATGGAAGTACATACTAAAACATTGGTGACAAGTAAAAGAGACTTCAGTACCATAGGTTTGCATGAATTTAAATGTCTTTAGTCAGGGCGTACATTCTGTAATTCACTACAAATACTATTGCTTCCTGTTCTTGAATACCACTTCACCATTTGTTTTCTTCTTCTGGCCAGTGACGGCATTTAAATTTGCGCTTCGTATGTCAAACAAAAGGAAAAATTATTGCAAAAAATATTGCAGATCACTAAGAAAACAAACAGTGAAGTGGTATTCAGTAATAGGAAGCTATAGGATCAGTGGTGAATTGTAGAATGAATGCCCTACCTAAAGACATTCAAATTCAGCTTAAAAAAAAACATGATAATAGCCAAACAAAACATGTGGCTCACAAGCTACTTAATTGTGAGCCCTGATTGAAAGCATTTATCCATTCCTACTTTATCCCTGACCCTGTGTTAGGTGTTACGGGTGGGACAGATCAATAAGCAGGGAGCCCGCAAATATATAAATAAAGCTCACTTTATTTAGAAAGGCAAGATATGTCAATGGCTCTCAGTGGAACAAAAGCTCAGGCATCTAAGTTAACATTTCCATTGCTTACAAGCCCCACTTGATAAATTCCCTGTGGAACTCAGCTATATCCTGGCTAAGTGCTTTTATTGATCTGTTTATAATAATTCTCTACCTCCCCAAAAACATTTTAAATGGTTTCTGTCATTTCTTTGGTAGCAGTCACAACTTGTAAAGAAAATACTTTAGTTGCATTTCTATTGTCCAAGAAGGTGGCAATATTGTCCAAGAAGCTGCTTGAACATGGCTGTATATTGTCTGTGGCTGCTTTTGTGCTACAACAGCAGAGTTGAGTAGTTGTAACAGAGATCCTATAGCTCTCAAGCCTAAAATATTTATCTGACCCTTTACAGAAAAGCTTTTCTGATCCCTCCTCTAGATTATTGTTACCTGTTTTGAAATATGTATAAATGGAATCAAACAGTTAACTTACATTTAAGTGAAAATGTGTAATAAGCAATAGAAATGCAAAAACCCATGACTGTATGCATCTAACAACAGAGCCTCAAAATACATGCAGCAAAAACAGACAGAACTGGGGAGAAAAATAGACAATTTAATAATGATGGTTGAAGACTTCAATATCCTACCTTCAGTGATGAACAGAACAACTAGATGAAAGATCCAGTATCCCACTCTCAGTAATGAATAGAACAACTAGGTAGAAGATCAAATACCCCACTTTCAGTAATGCATAGAACAATTAGACAGATCAGCAAGGAAATATAAGACTTGAACCACGCTGTAAACCAACTAGACCTAACAGGTATCTGTAGAACACCATTCAATAACATGAGAATGCCTATTCTTCTCTAGAGCATATAGAACATTCTTCAGGATAGAACATATATTAGACCATAAAATAAATCTCAATAAATTTATAAAGATTGATTTCATACAGAGTATGTTCTCCACCTACATGGAATGAAATTAGTAGTCAATAACAAGGAAATTTGGTAAATTTACAAATATGTAGAAATAACACACTCTTAACCAATGAGTCACAGAAGAAATTACAAAGGAAATTAGAAAATGCTTTGCGATAAATGAAAACAAAAACAACATACTAAAACTTAGATGCTGGCAAAGCAGTACTCAGAGGTTACTATATGAATTTAGTACTCATATGAATTTATACTAATATACATTACATTGAAAAGAAGATCTCAAATCAGTAACCTAGCATTTCATCTTAAGAAACTAGAAAAAGAAGAGCAAACTAAAACATATTTATAAACTCCTTTATGCACAGCCCTGTGTTGGGTATAGACACAAGCTAGCAGAAGAAAGGAAAATTAAAGATTATAGCAGAGATAAAACAGAGAATAAAGAAACTACAGAGAGAACTGATGAGACCAAAAGTTGGCTCCTTGAAAGACCAACAAAATTGACAAACCTTTAGCTAGGTTGACTGGCCTAGAAAAGAAGATTCAGATTACTAAAATCAGAAATGAAAGTGAGGACATTACTACCAACCTTGCAGAAATAAAAGAGATTATAAGAGAACACTATGAGCAATTGCATGCCAACATCCCTGTGTGACTTCAGAATGTGAATGTGTGCCTGCAGAAACAACATACTCTCCAATCCCAACACAGTTTATACATCATCAAATAACCACATGAAAGGAAAGAGATTTGAGTCTCAGAAATGGCTTTGAGCTCCCTGCCTGGTTTGTATTTGGCTTACTTTTCTGGTGTCTAGGGATAGGCCAGTAGGAGGGTTAATGGAATCTTAAGTCATGCCAAATATAAAGATCATGAAGTCTATGTTTCTTTTGTCAGTGGGGTGGTACATCAGAAAGCTGACTGGGACAGCATCCATGAGAAAATATGTCAGCTCTTGATTCCACTGCGCACTTCCATGCCCTTCTACAATTCAGAGGAAGAACGGCAGCATGGCCTGCAGCAGCTGCAGCAGCGGCAGGTAGGGCCTACGGCACTTTCCAAGGTTAAGTCATAGGTGCGGTGAAGCTGCCCAAGACAAGGGTCAAACTGTGTTGGGATCACTAAATTGTAACCTCACTGAGGGCAGAGACTTTGTTTTATATCTTTTTAAGTCCTCAACACCATCCAGTCTGTTGTTTTCCACATTTACTAAATACTCACTGTATTAGTCTGCTAGCACTGTCACAATCAAATATCACAAACTGGGTGGCTCAAACAGCATGCATTTATTTCCTCACAGCTCTGGAGGCTGGGAAGTCCAAGATCAAGGGGTCAGCAGGTTTGGTTTCTTCTGAGGCCTCTCTTCCTGGCTTTCAGATGGCTGCCTTCCTGCAGTGTCTTCACATGGTCCTTTGTGTGCAAGCATGCCTGGTATCTCTTTGTGTGTCCAATTTCCTCTTTTTATAAAGACACAAGTCAGATTAGGTTAGGGCCCACCCTAATGGCCTCATTCTAACTTAATCACCTCTCTACAGGCCCTAGCTCCAATTATAGTCACGTTGTGACAGACTGCAGGATAGGGCTTCAACACATGAATTTTGGCAGGGGACACAGTTCAGCCCATAACATCCACAGATGCCAAGAGTCTGGCCACATAATAGGAGGGTTAAGAATGATGTATGGATATACTACTGAATAAATAAAGGAGGTTACCAAAACCTACCGCTATTATTATGTATAGTATTGAGTATTGAGCATCTCAATCACTCTAAAAAATTGGCCCCTTATTATAAGCCATAAATCTCTAAACATAAGATCCATCCATTTTAGTGTTATGACACTTTGATAGTGGCCTTAGAACAATGCAGAGTTAAAGTTTTTTGTGATATTAGCTAAATAGGATAATTCTGGAAGGGAAAATGAGATGTTTCTCTCAAAATTAACTCAACTAGGAAGGCAGAAAGTTTCAGATTGTCCTGAGACATGCTAGCTTTGCTAAAGTAAAGTTTTATTAGAACTATAAAAATAATACTCATTTATTCATCTGATAACTCTATATTGAGCATTCATCTACGCCAAGCACTGAACTAAGATGAAAATACACATGTTCCTGGGCCTTAAGGAACTCATAGTCCAGAGTTTGCTTTCTTATATCACTTATGTGGGGCTTCACGTCCACTCTAATACAGGCAGGCTCACTATGTGCCTTTAACTGGGTCATTAGGTGTTGGCCTTATCCCCAGGGCCATCTACATCCACCTTTGCCTTTAACTTTAGACTGTCTCAGATAGTCTGTTTCTCTCTTCCACAGAAGTATTTGATTGAATTCTGCTACACCGTAGCCCAGAAATACCTCTTTGAAGGGAAACACGAAGATGCTGTACCAGCAGCTTTGCAGTCCCTTCGCTTCCGTGTGAACCTGTATGGCCTGAGCTCCATAGAGCTTGTGCCTGCTTACCTGCTGTTGGCCGAGGCCAGCCTTGGTGAGTGAAACCGACTTGAGATCCTTGGATCCCTTAAGTGGTGTTATGTTTGGGTCACACCAATGATCAAAGAGTCACCCTTGACAGTGGCACCAAGAGACCTATTGTAGAAGGAGCAGGGTTGCTGTAAAGTTTAGCACAAGGTAGGGAAGGAGATGTCACAGACTTTTGTCTACAACTGGCAGAAATCCACTCAAGCTGGCCTGCACAAAAAGGAGGAACTTTGTGAGGGTGCTGTAGTATCCTACAGGAGCTGAGGCTTCATGAGGGACTAGAATTGGAGTGCCTTTCGTTCTCTCTTGGGCCTTGTCTCCTGTATCTACTTCTCTCTGGGTATCTGCTTTGCTATTTTCCCTCTCTGCAGACCAGATTTGTCTACCCTGTGCTCACTGTAGAAGACAGCTACCCCAAAATGTCAGATGGAGTTTTTCAGTTTACATGTTTTCTAGGTTTGAAGTAGGCAGTAGAAACTAATTAGCTTCTGATTTCCAATTACAAATTCGTAGAAGACAGAATTTTGTTGACATGGCTTGAGTGTGGGATCCACCTTTGTTCCCTGGGATCAGGGCTACATAGTTCAGAAATACAGGAACCCACCCCTATAGATGGGAGAGGCAATTCTGAGAGTATAGAGCAGACTTAGTAGATACCCTACAGGGTGGCCGCCGTTTAAAAAAATGCTTCATATGTTTTAATAGCCATCATTTAAAAAAATACTTTTTTAAAAGTAAAACTGTTAAAATTAAGTACAATATAAAGAACTTTTATCCCCTGAGTTCTCTGAGAGTAAGTTGTTCACCTGATTCCCTATCCTTAGAATACTTCAGTGTCCCCTTAGTAAATGAGATCTATTGTATTGTGGTTATGAAGGAGAATGTCTTTGTGGGAACCACACAAGGGGACCCTGTCATCTAAGAAGACCCCATTCAAGTTTCTCGAATTTTCCCAATAACATCTTTATAGCAAAAGGATACAGTTCAGGGTCACACTTTTCATTTTGTTGCCATGTGTTGGCGACAAAACTCTGGAATAGTTTCTCAACCTTTTCTTGACTTTTATGACCTTGACACTTTTACAGGTTTCAGGCCAGTTGTATAAAACATTTCTCAATTTGAGTTTGTCTGATATTTCCTAATGATGGGACTCACGTTATGGATTTTTGGCAAAAACAGTACAAAGGTGATGCTGTGTTCTCATCCCATCCTATAAACTGGCATGTTTTCATTTTTTTCATTACTGATGATGTTCATTTTAATTACTTTATTAGGATGGTGTCTGCCAGGCTTTCTCCCTGTAATGTTACTCTTTCACCCTTCTGTAATTAATAACTTTAATTTTCATTTCATGGAGATGTCCTTTGAAACTATATAAATATCCCATTCCTCATCGAATTTTCAATGTATTCATTTAGTTATTTGTATCAGTATTGCCTCTTTATTCAATGGGCTTAAATCCATTACTATTGTTAATTTGATCCTCAAACTGTCCCTGATTTGACCAGTGACAGCCCCCACTCAAGCTGGCTTCTGCATCTCCCAGATACAACCCCATTTGTTCTTTGCTCACTTGACTGCTTTCTGGAACATACCTCTAAAGAGCCCTGACCTCTTTCAGTGGAAAGTGAAAATCAGAAGCCAAAAGCTGTGCACTACATGTACTCATGCTTTTGGGGTATTACTGCTCCCAGGCCTTCTCAGTGGAGTTAGGGAGTAAGTGTAAATATAATAATGGGTATACGCATACACACATTACATCTGTATTTATTTCTATATCTATATATCTTTTTTTTTTTTTTTTGAGACTGAGTCTCACTCTGTCACCCAGGCTAGAGTGCAGTGGTGCAATCTGAGCTCACTGCAGCCTCCTCCTCCCTGGTTCAAGCAATTCTCCTGCCTCAGCCTCCCGAGTAGCTGGGACAACAGGTGTGTGCCACCACACCTGGCTCATTTTTGTATTTGTAGTAGAGACGGGGTTTCACCATGTTGGTGATCTTGAACTCCTGTCCTCAAGTGATCCACCTGCTTCAGCTTCCCAAAGTGCTGGGATTACAGGTGTGAGCCACCGTGTCTGGCCTGTATCTATATATCTACATCAATATCTGTATGACCACTAGTCTATACTGTTTGATCCAGATCTAATACAGCACCATAGGGTTCAATCTGATTTACTTCCATTCCTTAATTGCAACTCCCTTTGCTGACAGCTTTCACTTTCATTGGTTTATTTACATATTAATGAGTTCCCCTATATGAATCAATCCCCGCTCTCTAACTCCATCCTTTCCACCTTACAGATACCTCCTCCCGCTCCATGGGCTCTGACTCCCCATTCCAGGCTGCCTCTGCTGCATGGATCCCTCCTCACTTGTGTGGGTTCCAACTCCCCATAACAGGCTGTTTGCCTGCAGGAATGACCTGCTCACCCTGCCCAGGTCTGACACCCCATTCCAGACTGTCTTTCCTCCAAACTAATGAGAAAAGCACTGGACAAGAAAATACAGCCCAGGTTCTGTTTACCTCTGACAGTGGCTAGCTATGGGATTCTGGAAAAGTCACCCTAGCCCAAGTCTCATCATCTCTCATCTAGACCACTGCCTACTAACTGGTCTCCCCACATCTTCTCTGGCCTCCCTCCAATGTGGTTTGCATACAAAAATGTGACCCATCACTCCTCTAAATAAAGATCAAATTTCTAAAGCAACCCGTGAGGCTCTGCTTGATCTAGCCGTTAACAAATTCTCTCACCTCAATTCTATCACCTTGTCTCTCTTGAATTATTTTCTCCCTCCCTTCCAGTTACACCGATCGGCCTTCTCTCAGTTCCTCAGAAGCATGATGATTTCCTTGTTTGGAAAGGCTTTTCTGTAGCCACTCTCTCTGCTTCTCCTCCTCTTCCCTTCACCAAATTAACTCCTTGTCATCTTTCAGGTTTCAGCTCAAGGGTTACTACTGCCTTGTCTAGAAGCTTTCCCAGGGCTCCAGACCAGGTTGGGTCTCCCTTTTTTTTTTTTTTTTTTTTTTTTTTTTTAGACAGAGTCCCGATCTGTTGTACAGGCTGGAGTGCAATGGCCTGATCTTGGCTCACTGCAACCTCTGCCTCCCAGGGACAAGTGATTCTCCCACCTCAGCCTCCCGAGTAGCTAGGACTACAGGCACGCGCCACCACGCCCAGCTATTTTTTTGTAGTTTTATAGAGATAGGGTTTCAGTATGTTGCCCAGGCTGGTCTTGAACTCCTGGCTTCAAATGATCCACCCACCTCAGCCTTCCAAAGTGCTGGGATTACAGGTGTGAGCCACCGCACCCAGCCGGGTCTCATTTTTAATATACTCGTTTAAAGAACTACCCTTTCTGGCCGGGCGTGGTGGCTCACACCTGTAATCCCAGCACTTTGGCAGGCTGAGGTGGGCGGATCACGAGGTCAGGAGATGGAGACCATCCTGGCGAACACGGTGAAACCGCGTCTCTACTAAAAATACAAAAAAATTAGCCGGGCGTGGTGGCGGGCGCCTGTAGTGCCAGCTACTCTGGAGGCTGGAGCAGGAGAATGGCATGAACCCGGGGGGCGGAGCTTACAGTGAGAGGAGATCGCACCACTGCACTCCAGCCTGGGCGACAGAGCGAGACTCCGTCTCAAAAAAAAAAAAAAAAAAAAAAAGAACTACTCCTTTCTTCTGAGCACTTAGTCCATTAATAATTGTATTCATTGATGAGATTATTTAATTGTCTCCCTGCTCCAGTAGACTGTAAGCTCAGGGGAGAACTGGATCTGTGTCTATTCTTACTTATCACGGATGTCTTCACACTCAGCCCAGTACGTAGCACAGAGAAGGTACTAAAAAAATAATTTCACAGTACCTGAAACCTCGCGAGCACTGTGTAAGTATGTGTTGAATCTGAGTTCTCTTCACAGGATTCTTTTAAGGGTGAAATGAGTTCGAGTGTAATGACCATGAAAGTGCTTTGAAGTCTGGAAAGTGCTGTCTAAATGGAAGATTTCACTGTAACTCCACAGTCATTGGTTTAAAACCTTGCTAACCTTTCTGGAAGTCTAAAGAAATCACTTTCCTGTGCACATGTTTCTTTCCCATCTTAGAGATTCCTTCAGACTGGAGTGGACAGATAACAGAAATTCAGCTTTTTTTTTTCTTTTTAGTAAAACTTTGAAATTTTAATCAACTAGAAATGACATTTTCAGTAACACTTCAAGGAGGAGCCACCCTACTCATCTTCCCCCACTGTTATCAGCGATTTGGAAGCAGGAGAGCCTGAGTTCAAATATCATCTCTTTCTTTACTGTCTGGGTGATCGTAGGCACCAAGCTCTTCCTCACTCAGAGCTCTCACATATATGGTTCCTTCTGCCTGGGATGCTCTTTTCTCTCTCATACGTGGCTGGCTTTTGATCATCCTTCAGGTGTCTGCTTAAACTGGCCAGGTGTGGTGACTCCCACCTGTAATTTCAGCACTTTGGGAAGTCGAAATGGGAGGATCTCTTGAGCCCAGGAATTCAAGATCAGCCTGGGCAACCTAGCAAGACCTCATCTCTTAAAAAAAAAAAATTAGGCGGGCATGGTGGCATGCACCTGTAGTAGTCCCAGCTACTTGGGAGACTGAGGTGGGAGGATTGCTTGAGCGCAGCAGGTGGAGGCTGCAGTGAGCTAGGATTTTGGTTACTGTGTTCTGTTCATTTCCTTCACAGCACTCATGTTTTGTCTATTTATTGTATGCCTACTTCACTTGATTTTAAGCTTCTTGGAGTCAGGGATCATGTCTTAGTGTGCATTGAGCATCACGCATTGTGATAGAGACTCAATCAATTAGGTGAATATATGTTTGGTTGAATGAATGAATGAAGTTGCCTCCTCTTCAAACTCCTCATCTGATGTTTATTTCACAGGGTTGTTGGCAGACTTAGACCACCGATGCAAAGGGACTAGCACAATGTCGGGCAAATAACAGGTCTTCAGTAAATACAGATTCCCCTTTCTTCCCCTGGGCACCTCACAGCCACAACCTTTGACTCAGCTGTGACTGCTGTATGCTGCATTCCTTCACTTTCATCACCAAGTCCTGCAAAATCTTCTCCCATAATATCTCCCAGATCTGCCATTAACCCAGTGTAAGCCTGTTGCCTCACCCTTCAGACAAGTACCACTGGTCTGTAAGAGGCTGTCCTTTCTCAATTCCATACACTAGTAAAATCACCCTAAGGGATAGTATCACTTCCTTTATGTCTCCACCACCTCCACCTCACCCTATGCCTCTCCAGGTGGGCACTGTCCATAAGAGGCAGACCTGAACTTACGCACTCACTGGTCACAAGCTTAGTTCTGACTGTAATCTCATGGGCTAGTAGTAGCCCATTCTTCTCACCGTACTCTCTCTCTCTAGCCTCACAGTTTATTCTCCCAAGTATGCCTTTTCCTTTAGGACTGATGCTTGTTTAGATGCTGGTTCAGCTGGGCCTTGGAGTCTTCATTCTTTGGCATTGCCTCCTTGAGTGAGAACTGGATGTTGAAAATTTTAAATTTCCAATATTTGTCAATGCCCTGTACCATTTTTTTCCCATCTAAACAATCTTAGTTAAGAGTCATTTGCTTCTTCAAATGTGAGAGGACTTCAGCCTAAACCTCATATTTTATAGACAAAGCCTGGAGGGAAGATGTGACTTGCCATGTTCACGTGAGCCAGGATCAGGGACAAGGCCTCGCGCTCCTAATCTAGTAGTTTCCCATTTTAGTTTGCACTTTGACCTTCCATCAGGCAAAGTTACTTGCTTCTTCTTGTAGACTGCTTCCTCTTCATCTCTTTTCCTTTAATTCAGTGATGTAGGGTTACAACTAGAATAAAAGCATGCTTACATATGAACTAGGTCTGACAGGAAGGACACAGAGGAGCAGAGGGTTGGCTTATGAGGGGTTCGTGTCCTTACCTCTTAACCCTTTGTTGGTGCCATTTCTGCTGCAGCACCTATCACACCAATGCTTCGCCCCCAGAGCACGCCTCCTGCCCTGCAGCACACCGACATAGTGGCTTTCTATTCAGTTCTGACAAATTTCCCCAGGAGTCAAGCAGGTAGGCAGGCCTCTGTATATATAAAGATGATATGTAATAAACAAAAAGCTTTAAGTGTCAAGAGTATCTAAATATTAGCAATAAAGGTGGCTTTCCTTTCCCTTACCTTCCACATTACTTAGTAACCGTGTGTTGTCCATTCTACTTCCTGTCTCTTTTTGATCTCCTCCTCCTTAGTTCACTGTCTTGTTTCAGGCTCTTAAGCGTGCTTGCCCGAACTATTTCAGACATCTTCCAGTGAATCTTCTACCTTTATTCCTCCCCTCTGGTCCCTCCTCCACATTGGTTCCAGAGGATCTTTCTAAATTTAAATCTGATTCTCTTGCCCTTTTTGAAAATCCTCTAGTTTTTATCCACATGCATCAAGTTCCTTGGTATAACTCACCAAGCCCTTCATGACCTGCCCCCTGCCTACCACTATAGCCTCATTTTCTGCCATTCTGTCTTTCACAATTTGTGCTCCAGCATCACAGGCTGATACAGTCCCTACACCCTCCATATTTGTAGGTTCTGCATCTGCCCATTCAAGCAACCATGGATCAAAAATATTTTTTAAAATAATACAATGATTAAAAATGATACAAATAAAAACAATACATGATGTTACTTGTGGGCTTATAAACAAAAAAAGAAAGAATGTAAACAAAAAAGACAAAAATGATATAGTAGAACAACTATTTACATAGCATTTACTTTGTATTAGGTATTATAAGTAATTTAGAGATGATTTAAAGCATAGGGAATGATGTGCATAGGTTATATGCAAATACTACACTACTTTATATTAAAGCCTTGAGCATCCTTATATTTAGGTATCTGATGGGGGTTCTGGAACCAATTCCCTGCAGCTGTGACTCTATATAGTTCTACGAACATAACATATTATTTCATATTTCTATGACATTGCACATGCTGTTACTTCTGCCTGGGATGCTCTCCCTGCCTTATCTACCTGGAAAACTTCTATTCATCCTCAAAACCCAGCTCAGACTCTGCTTCAGTGTCCCTCTCCATCTCATCTATAGAATTAAACATTTCCTATCCTCTGACACTTCCAAAGCTTGTGTTGCTATTGCAATTATACTATATTGTAAATATATTTGTTTTCATGTTGCACTTTGATTCCCCATCACCCAACACAAGGCCTGGCACATAAAGGGTATTAAATATGCATATATATATTTCACAATTGAGATATAATTCACATATCATAAAATTCACCCTTTTAAAGAACAATTCAGGCCAGACGCAGTGTCTCATGCCTGTGTTCCCAGCACTTTGGGAGGTCGAGGTGGGTGGATCACCTGATGTCAGGGGTTTGAGACCAGCCTGGCAAACATGGTGAAACCCTGTCTCTACTAAAAATACAAAAATTAGTGGGGCGTGGTGGTGCATGCTTGCAGTCCCAGCTACTTGGAAGGCTGAGGCATGAGAATCACTTGAACCTGAAGGCAGAGGTTGTAGTGAGCCGAGATCGCGCCACTACACTCCAGTCTGGGCAACAAAGTGAGACTCCCTCAAAACAACAACAACAACAACAACAAAAGGACAATCCGATGGTTGGTTTTAGCACATTCTGAAGGTTGTGCAACAATCACCATGATCTATTTCCACAACATTTTCATCGCCCCTAAAAGAAAGCCTGTAATTATCAGCAGTTACTCCCTCTTAGTGCCTCCCTTGCATTGGACCCCCTGTTAGTGCCTCCCTTGCACTGGACTCCCCCTGTCGCCTGGCCACCACTAGTCTACTTTCCGTCTCTATGGATTTGCCTATTCTGGACATTTCGTATAAGTGGAATCATACAATATGTGGCCTTTGGTGTCTGGTTTCTTTCACTTAGTATAGTGTTTTCAAAGTTCATCCACATTATAGCAGGTAGCACTACTTCATTCCTTCTTATGACTGAGTAATATTCCACTCATGGATATGGAGATGGAGATGGAGATGCCTCCTTTTGTTCATCCACTCATCAGCTGATGGACATTTACATTGTTTCTGTTTTTTTTTTTTTTTTTTTTTACTCTTCCAAATAGGCTGCTATGAACATTCCTGTATGAGTTTTTCTGTGTCAATAAATACCTGAGTCAATGAATACATGAGTGAATGGGTAATGACTCATATTTCCTCATGTGTTCTTTGGCCTGGATATGAATTATAACCTTCTTTTCTGCTTTTGGGCAGGTCTGGGCCGAATCGTTCAGGCTGAAGAATATCTATTCCAAGCCCAGTGGACAGTCCTCAAATCAACTGACTGTAGTAATGCCACCCACTCTTTACTGCATCGGAATCTGGGACTTCTCTGTATAGCTAAGAAAAACTATGAAGAGGCCCGTTATCATCTGGCCAATGATGTAAACAAGCTAAGTTATAACACCTGTATATTTCCAAAATCTAAATTATAACACCTGTATATTTCCAAAATCTGTTTAATTTTTTTAAAACTGTGCATTTCTCTAAAACTTTCTGTTTACAACTGATTATTTGGTGGGATGTTAGCCATAACACAATTCTACCGACCTGAGTTCAAGCATTTCTACTTCATAGCTATTCAACCTTGGCCAGGTCACATATTCCTGAAGTTTCAGTTGCCCTGAAGAGTAAAGGGAGGCAAAACAGCATACTCGTTGAGAGAAGGGCTTTGCTGGCTGGGCATGGTGGCTCACGCCTGTAATCCCAGCACTTTGGGAGGCCAAGGTGGGCGGATCACGAGGTCAGGAGATTGAGACCATCCTGGCCAACATGGTGAAACCCCGTCCCTACTAAAATACAAAAAATTAGCCAGGCGTGGTGGTGCACGCCTGTAGTCCGAGCTACTCGGAAGGCTGAGGCAGGGGAATCGCTTGAACCCGGGAGGTGGAGGTTGCAGTGAGCCAAGATCGCACCACTGCACTCCAGCCTGGCGACAGAGCAAGACTTGGTCTCAAAAAAAAAAAAGAGAGAGAGAGAAGGGCTTTGCTTCTAGTCACAGATCTGTTGTTTCACTAGCCACATAGTCTTGGAAAATTTGTTTAACCTCTTTTATCACCTGCAAGACAGGAATAATAAAATAGTCTCTGTCTCACTGGGTCATTGCGAAGATTAATAATAGGACAATAAATGTACAGTACCTTGGCTATTATTTTAAAAAATAACAGTAATATCTCTACTTCAGAATGTTGGTTATTAAATTTAAAAGAGCTAGATGTATAAGAAAGCACTTATCGATGATAAAACTCTGTACAAAGTTAGATGGGATGTTGAGGATGATAACTGAATTGTTCTTTCAAAATTTAAGGGGTTTCTATTAGGATTTCAGTACTGGAAAATATTACCAGAGAAAAGAGTTCCTGGGCGTGAAATCTGAGTTAGCGTAGAGTCAGACTGCAGTCTCCATGCAGGTTGGTTCTCTCTTCAGCCTCTCTTCTGGCCTCTGCACCAAGCAGCCCTTCCTCTGGTTGCCTGCCTGTACAATGCCCATAAATTAAATTTTACGCTGGTTATTCTTTAAATTCCACTAACCCATATCCATTCTCTGCCCTACTCTATGCCCTGGGAGCCTGACCTCTATGGACTACACAACCTCTATGGACTCCATTGCTCTCTGGGCTTGGTTGGGTTTGGAGAGTGGAAGGCATAGTAGGGGAGTGGAGAGTAGGAGGAGAAAAAGGCTGGGGCACTGATTCTCTCTGCTGCCTCTCTGCCCCACCCCTGATCTGTCAGGAACAGTGTTCCTCTGTGGCCACAGCTCCTGTCAGGCAGCCTTCTTCCATAGTGCTAGCTCTTGCTGGGCCCTGGTAACCTTGTTTCCTCCCCTTGCTGTTTCAGGTGTAGGGATGGTAATAGTTTCTTGCTGTTGGTAGTCCCTGGTGTTTCACTAGGCCTTGTTGGTTTTACTCGTAGGGCTTTTCCCTAGCCCTTGTTGGTTTCTTAACCCTTCTACATGTCAAATAATAATTCCACTAAACTATCTTCAGGCAATCTTATTGAGGGTGCCATCTAGTTCCACCTGGGCTCCTGACTAATACAGTTCTTTGTGTTTCCTCTCTATACTCTACATCCTCCAACAAATTAAGCAGAGGCACATTCTGTCCTGAGCTGGGCCACACAGTTAAGAATTAGTAGGCCAGGTGTGGTGGCTCACGCCTGTAATCCCAGCACTTTGGGAGGCTGAGGCAGGCAGATCATGAGGTCAGGAGTTCGAGACCAGCCTGACCAATATGGTGAAACCCCGTCTCTATGAAAAATACAAAAATTAGCTGGGCGCAGTGGCTCACGCCTGTAATCCCAGCACTTTGGGAGGCCGAGATGGGTGGATCACCAGAGGTCAGGAGTTCTAGATCAGCCTGACTAACATGGTGAAACCCCGTCTAAATATACAAAATTAGCTGGATGTGGTGGCATGTGCCTGTAATTCCAGCCACTCGGGAGGCTGAGGCAGGAGAACTGCTTGAACCTGGGAGGCAGAGGTTGCAGTGAGCCAGGATTGCGCCACTGCACTCCAGCCTGGGCGACAGAGTGAGACTCAGTCTCCAAAAAAAAAAAAATATGAAAATTAGCCAGGTGTGGTGGTGTATGCCTGTCATGCCAGCTGCTTGGAAGGCTGAGGCAAAAGAATCGCTTGAACCCGGGAGGCGAGGTTGCAGTGAGCCAAGATCGCGCCGCTGCACTCCAGCCTGGGCGACAGAGGGAGACTCTGTCTTTAAAAAAAAAAAAAAAACATTAGCACAAGCTCAGATTCCTTAGCCTAGCTTTTTAAACACACACACACACACACACACACACACACACACACACACACACACACAGCTTTATTGATACCATAAAATTCACCCATTTTACATGTACAATTAAATTATTTTTAGCAAATTTACAGAGTAGCGCAACCATCAGCACAATCAAGTTTCAGAACATTTCCATTACCCCAAAGAGATCCCTTGTATCCATTTGCAGTCATTTCCCATTCCTGTTCCAGCCCCAGCAACCACTTCCTGTTTCTACAAATTTGCCTTCTCAGGACAGTTCATACAGACAGCATCATGTGTGGTCCTTTGCATCTGACCTCTTTCACCTAGGGTGATTATTTTGAGATTCATCCATGTTGTTGCATGTATCAACAGTTCATTCCTCTTATTGCTGATTAGCATTCCATTGCCCGGATATACCACAATTTGTCTATCCATTCATCAGTTGATGGACATTTTGGTTGTTTCTATGTTTTGTATATTTTAAATAATGCTGATATAAACTTTTACGTGCAAGTCTTTGTGGGTAGGTACTTAGAAGAGGAATTTCTGGGTCATATAGTAACTCTATGTTTAACTTTTTAAGGAACTACCAAACTGTTTCCACAGAGGCTGCACCCTTTTACATTCCCACTGGCAATGTGTGAGGGTTTCCTTTTCTCCATATCCTTCCCAACACTTTTTATTTTCTGTATTTGATTCTAGCCATCCTAGATGCAGTGATATCTCATTATAGCTTTGTTTTGCATTTACCTAATTACTATGTTAGTATCTATACATGTGCTTATTATTCATCTGAATAATTTTTGGAGAAATGTCAATTCAGATCTTTTGCCCATTTTTAAATTGGAATGTTGTAACAGTTTTTTGTATGTATTCTAGATACAAGTCCTTTATCAGATATATGATTTGCAAAAGGAACTCAAGCACTCTCCTTCTTCCTTCTGCTATAGATTTATTTTGCCAGTTGTGCATTTGGAACAGAGGACATTAGGACTTCAGGAGGCTACTTCCACCTGGCTAATATATTCTATGACCTTAAAAAGTTGGACCTGGCAGACACATTGTACACCAAGGTCAGCTGGGGAATGTGAGAGCTGAGCCTTCACTCTTAGGCTTGGTGTCTTACAACTTGTATTAGACTATTCATGAAAAACATACCATTCACGAGAAAGAGAGGCACAGAGAGATGAAGTGGCTTGCCCAAGACTATATAGCCTGATACATGATATACTCCATTTTCTTTCTTCCAGTGTCTCCACTACCAAAATAGACTAACCCTTAACATCCATAGGGTGATTAACGAATAATGAAGGACAGGTCAGTAAGAGCCAAACCCCTTCAGATAGACTGTTGTATGCTGTGTCATACCCATAGCAGCAAGCTAATGTGGGCTTATTGAAGTGTGCGATAGAGAAGGAGATTTCCAAGGGAAGTCTGTTGCTACAAGATCCTGTCAAGGGATCCAAGAACATCAGAAATTTCCATATTTACATGTAAAATATTTTAAACTGTTTCCAAAATATTAAAATGTCAGCTGTATCCATATAGTAACACCTCACTTAGCAGGCAATCATTTGTGTAATAAATGTGTAATATAGGCTTTCTGCTGATTGTTGATTCATGTTTTAGAACTGCTTCTGAGAAAGAGGCATTTTGCTGTAGTTTAAAAGCTTTAGAATCAGATAGACCAGGGTTTAAATTCTGGCTATGCCACTTAACAGCTCTTACCAGAAGTCACATGTGATCTTCTCTGAGCCTCGGTTTATTTACATGTAAAATGGGAATAATAAGAATATTACATCAGGATGTTGTGAGGATGTGAAGGTTTCGTGTTGTGTGTGCTATACAAAGGATAACCACTAGGGCTACCCCAAGATGAGCTGCCACAGGCCCTTTTCAGCCCATCACTTGTCACACTTACCTTGGCCAGGCCTGTTTGGGCTCCTAGGGTTCCCTCTGCCTCCAGGCACAGTAAGAGAGAGAACCTCCAGGTTGTCCAGAAGCCCGGCCAAATGCGCTACTCTCCTCACCTGCCTGGTCCGACGGCTGAGGTCTGGCCTGCTTATCGTCTCTTTTCCCAACAGGTCTCTGAGATCTGGCATGCATATTTGAACAATCACTATCAAGTCCTCTCACAGGCTCACATCCAACAAATGGATTTACTGGGCAAACTATTTGAGAATGACACTGGCTTGGGTAAGTGGCAGTTTTCGCTGAAGGGAGAGCAGTGACTTCATCTCACCCAATACACAGACCTTGTCCCTAAGAGGGAAAGCAGCTGTCCCTGTCATGAAGCACACCATTGCCACCTTCCCCATGTTGCTGATGGAGAAAACTGAGACACGGGGATCAAAGAGATTTTACCAGTGTTGGGAAGAATTCAGATCCCTATCATCACACATAGCCATTCGGGGGTTACTAAGGGACAGATTTAGAGGAAAAAAAAGACCACATCAAAGCCCCCTGTGATTTCTGCAGAGCATCCATTTCTATGTTATCCCTCCAGGGCAGCAGTCCCAATCTCTCCCTGGCACCAGGGACCCGTTTCATGGAAGACAATTTTTCCATGGACTGGGGGGCGTGGGAGGAATGGTTTCAGGAGAATTCAAGTGCATTACATTTATTGTGTACTATGTTTTTATTATTATTAATATATTGTAATATATAATGAAATAATTATACCATGCATCATAATGTAGAATCAGTGGGAGCCCTGAGCTTGTTTTCCTGCAACTAGATGGTCCCATCTGGGAGTGATGGGTGACAGTGACAGATCATCAGGCATTAGATTCTCATAAGGAGTGTACATCCTAGATCCTTTGCATGCACAGTTCACAATAGGGTTCACACTCCTAAGAGAATCTGATGCTGCTGCTGAACTGACAGGAGGTGGAGCTCAGGTGGTAATGCAAGCAATGGGGAGTGGCTGTAAATACAGATGAAGCTTTACTTGCCCCCACCACCCCTGCTCACCACCTGCTGTGCAGCCCGATTCCTAACAGGCCACAAAACAGTTCTGGTCCATGGCCTGGGGGTTGGGGACTCTTGCTCCAGGACACGTAAGCCAAGGTAGACTCTACACAGAAGGTGCATTGCTGATTTCTTCTGGTGCCTTAGCTTCATGCTTTACTGAACAGTGAGCTTCTCAGTGGCAGGGCCCAATTGGATTAAACTGTATTCCCTGGGCCAGCAAAGGGCTAAGTGTTGAATAGTACCGTACAGCATCATGCCCTCAGAGACAATGAAAAGACACAGAGGATCTAGTTTCTGCTCAAAAGAGACATACAGTGCAGTTGGTGATATAGAACCTATAGGCAATAACAAAAGAACATTCCTGTGAGTACAAATTATGTTACAAGATGAGTCCCAGAATGAAGAGGTGAGGACAGCTGGGTGGTGTTGAAGAAGGAAGACTCTTTGGAGGAGAGGTTTTGAGCTAAAGTTTAAAAAATTAATAACTTTATTGAATTTTCTCTCATTATGTAAATAGTTCATGTTATAGCTGAAAACTTGGAAATCATAGATATCCAAAGATAGCCAGCCTTAACATGATGGTGTATATCCTTTTCGTCTTTTTCTCTAAGCTTAGTACTTGTATAAGTGCTTTTAAATGCATGTAGTGACTTCTCAGTAAATGATGACTAAAGTAGGACCAAAAACTACTGGGGAAAATAGCAAACAGACTCTCAGAGGGAAGCATGAAGGTTGTTGCTTACGCATCTAAGGCCTAGACGAGAAGAGTTAAGCTGCTGCAGCTGCAAGAAGTCCCTTTCCCCAGTTCTCTCCTCTCAGCTGTAGAGTGGAATCTGAATTGGACCCAAGGAATCTGCCTGTGACAGATTATCTGTGTTTGCAAGCCCAAGAGATCTAGAGTTCAGGACTCCGAAAGAGAGAAACCTTAGCAACTTTGGGACCTGTGGGAGTGAGCATATTTTTAGGCTACTCTGATAATGGCATGCTAAGCAAAGCTGGAAAGCGGTCTGAAACTCCTGCTTCGGGGCTTCCTGCTTTGCACCTGGAGGGAGTCCTCTAGGTAAAAAACTTGCTGTAATTGGTGCTATTTCCACCAGTGCCCCTGGGAAGGCTTCAGCAGACCAGGCGCTTTAACAGCTGAGTGCTTTTGATGAGGGCAGACTCAGTTGCCAAGAGCCTGTTTTTTCTTTCTTCCCCTTCCAATGCAGATGAAGCCCAGGAAGCAGAAGCCATTCGCATCCTGACTTCAATCTTGAACATTCGAGAATCTACATCTGACAAAGCCCCCCTAAAAACCATCTTTGTTCTGAAGATCCTGGTCATGCTTTACTACCTGATGATGAATTCTTCAAAGGCAAGTTTCCCTAAAAAAGCAACACGTCTAAAATGAAGGTAGAAATTCATCTAGTTGAACTCAAAATTTGTGTTTTGCCCAATTCCAATAGCTTTTGCCCTCAGAGCAAGCCCTCACTCCAAAGAGGTTCAGATGCTCACGACGTTTCTCCTGTGTTGGGTCTAGCCTGCATAATGGAAACTGGATTGTCTTCTTCCCCCGAGGGTTCCCAGTCTTGCATAGATAAAGGGAGTCTGGGGCAGTGCTGGGAAGCCTGCAGGGCAGGAAGGCTCTGGGGAGCCTTGGACGGATGAAGTAGCCGCTCTAACTCCACTCAGTTACTGAGTTCCCTGTTGCTGCGGGGATTCAGGTAGAAATGCATTGCCATGAAATGATTCAAAAAGTAACTTTTTGAGTACTTTTACATACCAGTTGTTGGCCTAAACCCTTTACATAATTATCATACTTAATGCTTACACCAACATTAATGAGGTAGCTATTTTATTATCTCTACTTTACAAACAAGGAAACTGAGGCACCGAGAGGGTCAATTCTTTGCCCAATGTCTTACAGACAGTAAGTAGCATATCTCAGGTTTATTGACTTATTGGTTGATTCTCTCATTCATTCAAACATTTATTGAAAATCTACCATTTGTAAAGCACTAATCTAGGGACTGGGGATACAGTGGTGATCCATACATTTCCTATCTCCATGGCACTGGTGTTTTTTGGAGGAGTGGAAATAAACATATGTATGTGTAATATAATTTCAGATAGTAGAAACTGCTATAAAGAAAACTAGCCAGGCACAGTGTCTCATGACTGTATTCCCAGTACTTTGGGAGGCCGAGGAGGGATGATTGCTTATGTCCAGGAGTTCAAGACCAGCCTGGGCAACATAATGAGACCCACTCTCTACTAAAAATAAAAATAAAAAAATCAGCCAGGCATAGAGGTTTGCACATGTAGTCCCAGCTACTCGGGAGGCTGAGATAAGAGGATTACTTGAGCCCAGGAGATTGAGGCTGCAGTGAGCCATGCTTGTGCCACTGCACTCTAGCCTGGGTGACAGAGCAAGATCCTGTCTCAAAAAAAAAAAGAAAAAGAAGAAGAAGAAGAAAAAGCAGTAGGCAGGGGGAGAGAGAGGAGGCTGGTTGGAGGGAGCCCTTTTTGTGTGGGTGACATGGGAAAATTTAAGACTCCTTTCCTCCCTCCTCCCTCTCTTCTTTTCTTTCTTCAGCTAACTTTTACTAAGCACCTGCAGTATACCAGGCCTGGAGGAGCTCACAGGTTATAATAGAGTGTGACAGTGAAGCCCAGAGCACTGTGGGAGCACAGTGCACAGGGCACTAACCCTGTCTGGGATAGGGGTAGGAATGGGTGAGGAATAGGAAAATATTTCCACTGAACTTTCAAATTTACATTGGACAAAACCTCATTTCTACGGTGCAATGTCCAATTTTCCACTGTGTACTCAAGGAAGTCATTACCCCAGGGTGTGTTAGATCTACAAGAGACCTTAGACAAAAGGCACACATCTATCTATCCATCAAGACTGGCACCTCACTTCCTTCAGGCCTTCACTTGACTCAGCTGTTTTCTTTTCAGTGAAGCGTTCCCTGCTCTCCCTGTCTAAAACTGCAAACCCCCACTACTACCTCTAATGCTTCCTATCCCCTTTCATGCTTTATTTTTTTCCTTAGCATTTATCATTTAAGATACTGTCGTGTTTACTTATTTGTCTTCTTTATTGTCTTTCTCCCCTACTACACTGTAAGTTCCATGAGAATAGGAATTTCTGCCTATACTCACAGGACCTGGAACATGGTAACCATTCAATAACAATTTATAGGAAGGAAGGAAGGAAGAGAAGAAGGGAGGAAGAAAGGGGAGCCTCTTTCCAAGTCAAAACTCTGGGCCACATGGTCTCCAGGACCACCCCAGAGTGATAATTTACTTGTGGCACCTGTCACCTCTATGCCTTCCAGTGATGGCCTCTAGGGCCTGATTAAGGTCCTACAAAGATCTCACTTTGTTAAGAAGGTATACTTAGTTTGTACTTAGTTTGTCAAGTCAGGTGGGGTTTTTTTCTGGTGCCCTGCTGCCCCGCCCAGCGCACATGTGGCTAGCTGTAAGGGCCCAGTGTGTTTACAGGTTTATCAACAAGAGCTCAGTGGGTGGTGTGAAAAGGTGGTCAGTTCTCTCTCATGTTTCTGGAGTTGAGCACAGATGGGGCTTCCCAGTGTTATGCTTTCCTGTGACAACTTCCTTTTGTCACTGCAATTCTATTTCAGGCACAGGAATATGGCATGAGGGCCCTCAGTCTAGCCAAAGAACAACAGCTTGATGTCCATGAGCAAAGCACCATTCAAGAGTTATTAAGTCTCATTTCAACTGAAGACCATCGCATTACTTAGTGACCCATGAGCTCTGCATCAAGGGTTATTCCAGGGGCTACTGAAGATCTAATATATTCCAGCCTTGCACAACTGCTTTGAGGTACTGTAGACTGCTGAAGTTTCCACCCTCTTCCCCTGGGATTGCACACATAGCTGTTATTTTTTTCTTACACAGCATATTAAGGGAATATAAAGCTTTAGGCATAGAAATCACTAAAAACTGTGTTTGTCATGACCTTTGTACTTGATTTATCATGACTTTGTATGACTGAGTAATATGTAGTCAGATCACTAATATGGTATTTGTAATTAAACTACAAATAGTTTGTCATTTCCCAGAAGTCTCCCAATGATGCATGTTTCATACACTTTTGCTAAAGGAGGGGTAAAGGAGGGGGTAGGGAATAAAGCTATATTGGAACAAAGTTTCTCTATTCTTAATTCCATGCTGGAATTAACTTAGCGTTAATCTGAGGTAGATTGTGATAAAGTACCCATTATAATAGAGCAATCACTAAGAAAATAACTCTAAGAGTAGTTAAAAATCAACAAAGGGATTACAATGGTATGCTAGAAAATACCCACTTAAAGAAAAGGTGAGATAGAGGAACAAAAAGGACATGAGACACATAGAAAACAAATAGCAAAATGCAGGCATAAATTAGATATAAGGTCTTCCTGTGCCAGAGGAGGCCCCTGGGCCTGCCAAGGAGCTTCAGTATGGACTGACTGAGATGCCATTCCAGGGTGGCATCTTTCTTATCTCAGACAATAATTTGAAGCAGATGTGGGCCATCTATACAGTCTAGGGGAGAGGCATTCTGAAAGATCCCCTGTGATGGAGAGGACAGAGGGTGAGCCTTGGACTCAGACATGCCTGAGCTCAAATTCCAGCTCTCTCACATCATTGGTTTGTGACCTTGATCTCCCTATGGCCTCATCCATTACTGTTGTAAAATGGCCCAGATGTGGCCACAGCTATATCAGCTCATCCCATCTTGATGACTCTGGTAATTTGGCATATCCTTTTTTTTCTCCCTTAGTTCCTCTCCAGACTTGCCAAGCAGCATTTTGCTTCGTGAGTAGATCTGCACCCAGGGAGAAGATATGCAGGTCAAGAACCTGTCAGAGAGTTTTATGTTCCTCACTGTAAATTAATTCACTCAGACACATATAATAAAAATAAGTCAGATGGGTCACCCTGCCCCTTCAGGTAAAATCAGCTGGAAACCGCCCCCCACCCCCTGCTCCCACCCCCCCCACTTCCATACTTGTGGGCATTCTTATGCTTCTCCATGATGGCTATGAAGTCCCAGGGGCTTACTTGTCTTTCAGCCATCTCTTGATCTAATTTTCAGCCTCAGATGAATTCTCATTCTCCAGTCAACATTGTGTAGCACTTTCTTCTTCTCTTTAAAGACAGAGCCCCTTCTTCTTAGCTCTTAACCCGTAACCCCAAATATGAGTCAGCTCTTTCAAATAGACTCTTAATGAAGACTGGAGGGGTAAGGAGGAGGATCAACAACGCTTCAGCAGATAATTTCAGAGAAAATATTAGAACTTACCTATTCTGAAAACATTCTAAAAAGTCCATTTTATTAGACTCCTACTCTATCCTTTATTCCTTGGCCTCTTTTTGCCTTCTCACTCCTGTCTTATCTATTCTCCCTGAATTCCTGTTCATTAACCCTCCTGCATTGAATAAATTTATAAAGTTATTGTTTAAATATATTGTTTCTATTTCTTTATTTTTATTTTTATTTATTTATTTATTTTTGAGATGCAGTCTCGCTCTGTCGCCCAGGCTGGAGTGCAGTGGCCCGATCTCGGCTCACTGCAAGCTCCGCCTCCCGGGTTCACGCCATTCTCCTGCCTCAGCCTCCTGAGTAGCTGGGACTACAGGCGCCCACCACCACGCCCAGCTAATTTTTTGTATTTTTTTTTAGTAGAGATGCGGTTTCACTGTGTTAGCCAGGATGGTCTCGATCTCCTGACCTCGTGATCTGCTCGCCTCGGTCTCCCAAAGTGCTGGGATCACAGGTGTGAGCCACCACGCCTGGCCAATTTATTGTTTCTATTGACTGATTTACTTCTTGGCTATAGGCCATAATTTTCTGCTTTTTTTTCATGCTTAGTAATTTAATTTTCAGTTTTTCTTCTTTTCTAACACATGCATTTAAGGCTATAAATTTTACCCTATATACTGCTTTAGCTGATCCCATATATTTTTAAAATGCAGTATTTTATTTTTCTAAATGTGTCTTATTTTTTATGACTCATGAGTCACTTAGAAATATGACTCAATTTCCAAAAGAGAAGTTCTAAAACAACTTCTTTGCTATTGATTTCTAGCTTTATTGAGGTCCTAGAACATACTGTATATAATTTTGATTTTTAGAAATGTTCTTTATAGAATGTGGTCAATATTTTAAGTGTTCTGTGTGTGCTAGAAAATAATGAAGTTATTGGGAGCAGTGCCCCTTAAGTCAAGTTTGTTCATATTTTCAATTCTTGCATATTTTTGCTGACTTTTTGTTCATGTCTAAGAAAGGTATAAAATCTATCCACTAACATTGTGGATTTATCTATTTCTCCTTGTAGTCCTGTTAGTTTTTGCCATATATATATATATATATATATATATATATATATATATATATATATGAAATATGTATGTGTATGTATATATATATATTTTTTTCTTTTTTTTGAGATGGCGTCTCACTCTATCGCTCAGCCTAGAGTGGAGTGGCATGATCTTGGCTCACTGCAACCTCTGCCACCTGGGTTCAAGCAATTCTCCTGCCTCAGCCTCCCAAGTAGCTGGGATTACAGGCATGTGCCACCATGCTCAGCTAATTTTTGTATTTTTAGTAGAGACCATCTTGGCCAGGCTGGTCTTGAACTCGTGACCTTGTGATCCACCTGCCTCGGCCTCCCAAAGTGCTGGGATTACAGGCGTGAGCCACCGCGCCTGGCCTGTTTTTGCTTTATATTTTTTGAGGCTTTGTTATTAGGTGTCTACACATTCAAATATTATATTTTTCTAGTGAATGGAATTTTTTGTATTATGAAGTGTGATTCTCTTTATCTCTAGTAATGTTTTGGGCCTTAGAGTTTATTTTGGTCTCATATTAATATAGCTGCATTCACTTCCTTTGGGGCTGGATTGCTCGTTATCAGCTAGGCATCATCACCATTCCCTTCATCATTTCCCTCTGCTTATAAGGGGAAACTTAGAGCTATAGTTCTCAGTATCCCTCTCCTTTTATGATTCTGGATAACATTCTGTCAATGAGGGCCAACTGCTCAAAATTTGGAAGCTGCATAAGGAGCAACCATTTACCTTCCTGTGAGTCATCCACTGTTGTTTTCCTGAATGCAGATTTCCTGTGGAAGCAGCTTACTGCCCTTTACCCCCTGATCTTGATCTCCCAGCTACTTCAAAGATTGTGTATGCCTCTAATTCTCTGTATTAAATAACTTTCTTTATTCAAAATGCCCAGAGAGGTTTCTGTTTCCCTGACTAAACTCTGACGGAAACTCTTGATATTTCTTCCCAACAATCTATATGTCTTCTATACTTCCAAACAATCTATATCCTTAGAGGGGTTCTCACTATGTTTTGCAGGCTGGATTTGAACTCCTGGGGTCAAGAGATCTTTCTGCCCCAGCCCCCTGGGTAGTGGAATTGGGGCAGGCACCACTGGGCCCAGCTCGTAATGTTTGTGATGCATCTCTTGTAAAAATAATATGATTAGATGTTTTTATATCTGTCATTCTTAAAGAATCATTTAGTCCATTTACATTTTGTTTATACACTAAATGATTTGAGTTTTTAAAAGTTATTGGAGTTTAAATCTATGATCTTATTTTAAGCCTTCTATTTGTTCTGTGTGTTCTATTTTTTCCTTTTCTTTCTTTTGGATTGATTACATAATTTTTCTCCTTCCATTTCTTCCACTCTGCGAGCTTTTAGTTTATATTCTGTGTTTCTGTTCTTTTAGTGATTGCCCCAGAAATCCAAGCATTTGTTCCTTACTTATCAAAATTTAAAGTTATTTGGGAAACTCTCATCCCTGACAATAGAAGGTCTTTAGAATCTTTTAACTGTATTTACCTCCCACTAACTTATACCTTCTTATTATTTATTTCAAATATATCTTAAACTCATGTCATAATTATTTTGTAAAGTCATCATGTTCCTTCTTTTCACATCTTCCATCTTGGCTCACATTACTGATAAATATTTCAGTATTTCCTATAGTGAGGGCCTAAAGATGGCAAATTCTCAGATTTTCTTTCATTAATTCAAAAATGTTCTTATTTTGCCCTAATTTTTTTTACTCTTCAATGAAAATGTATTTCATTTTTATATATGATTTATTGATGCAGGAAATCATCTCAGTTCTGAACAGCTCTACAAAATGTGGTTTACTTGGCCGGACGCAGTGGCTCACGCCTGTAATCCCAGCACTTTGGGAGGCTGAGGCGGGTGGATCATGAGGTCAGGAGATCGAGACCATCCTGGCTAACACAGTGAAACCCTGTTTCTACTAAAAATACAAAAAAATTAGCCAGGCGTGGTGGTGGGCGCCTGTAGTCCCAGCTACTCGGGAGGCTGAGCCAGGAGAATGGCGTGAACCTGGGAGGCGGAGCTTGCAGTGAGCGGAGATCATACCACTGCATTCCAGCCCGGGCGACAGAGCAAGACTCCATCTCAAAAAAAAAAAAAAAAAAAATGTGGTTTACTTGACCCTGAAGGGTATAAGTAGGTTGAAATGAGCCAGGATTCCTGGGTTCCCTATAGAGTGTCTCTTATCTCCCCACCTGGTGATCACATCTTTCCTAAGCGTCTTCAGCAGAATTCATAAGGGTGGAGCTGAAGGATCATCTCTGAAAGGCCTGATTAAAATTTTCCACTAGCAAGCACATATGCACTGTTACAAATATATCATATCGTCTATGAATCTTTATTTAACAAAAATTCACTTTGAGTTGCTGCTGTACGCTCTCACTATATAACATTTTATCATTGCACTCCATGGCTTTCTGCTGTGCCACAGGGCCTCAGATGATCAAGATTGGAACCAAACTGCTCTAGCACCAGGCCTTGCCATGTCCCATTACAGATACACATTGTACAAATGAGGTGTCTCTGTTCTCATGATGACTCTGTGAGGTACAACATTTCTCAAACACAATAGGTCACACAAAACAAACAATTGGCAAAGAAAATGCTTCAGAAAAGATGGTGAAGCATTATTTGGATGACAGAACTATGCAATCATTTTGCCAAACACAAAACATATGTCTTTCCTAATATTCATCAAGATCAGTGCAATGTGATAGAAATATTTTATATTATGTACATACATACACACACACTTTTAATAGCTAATATTTAAATAAGCAGTAGCAGGTTTTAAAAACATATGAACAAGGTTACTATTGGGAGCAAGATGTAAAACCAGAATTATATATTATAAGCATTATCCCATGCAGACCTTTTTCAGGATTGTGTATCTCCTGGAACATCTTAATGAACATGGCAAAAAAGAAAAAGAAAAGTTTTCAGTGAAAAAAGGTGGTTCATGGTTTAAAAGTCAAGTTTTACCACAAAAAACCAAGTTGGAGGTAAGGGTTGAGGAAGGTAGCAGCCAAAAATGACCACTGTAGTTCTGTTTTATTTTGTGTGTGTGTGGTTTGAGCAAGTGGTTGGCATTGTGCACTCAACTGAGGAGGCCCTGAAAGAGCGGAGGTTTGTTGGGGAGAGATAAAAACATGAATTCAGCTTGAAACATGGTGAATTTGAGACGCTTATCAGACATTTGAAGAGAGATGAAGGGTGGGCAACTGGATATGCCATCTGACCTTAAGAAAAGAAGCCTGGGCCGAGCACGGTGGCTCACGCCTGTAATTCCAGCACTATGGGAGTCCGAGGCAGGTGGATCACCTGAGGTCAGGAGTTCGAGACCACCCTGGCCAACACGGTGAAACCCCGTCTCTACTATAAATACAAAAACATCAGCTGGGTGTGGTGGTGGGCGCCTGTAGTCCCAGCTACTTGGGAGGATGAGGCAGGAGAATTGCTTGAACCTTGGAGGTGGAGGCTGCAGTGAGCTGAGATTATGCCACTGCACTCCAGCCTGGGCAACAGAGTGAGACTCTGTCTCAAAAAAAACAAAACAAAAAAAAAAGAAAAGAAAAGAAGCCTGGGTTCAGAGATAAATTTGAAAGTATCATGTACGTGGTAATTAATACCAAGCAAATGGAGATCATCTAGGGATGAAACCCGCAGCTAAGGAATAGCAGAAAGCCTAAGGAAACGCCGGAGGAAACAACATTTAATGGAGAGGAGGTGAACCCAGCACAGGAGGCTGATGTAATTTCAGACTTACTCAGCCTACTCATGCAAAGAATTCCTATAATACCTTTCACCCAGATCTCCCAAATGTTAACGTCTTGCCACATTTGCTTTATTTTCTCTCTCTAGAAACCCATTATTTTCTGAGCCATTTGAAAGTAAATTGCAGACATGATGTACCTCTATCCCTCGATATTTAATGTGTATTTTCTAAAAACAAGGACACATTCTTACGTATTCTTATTAGAACAATCACCAAAATGAGGAAATTGACATTGATATGATACTATCAGGCAATACAGTACAGACCAGTTGTCTTAATAATGTCCTTTAGAGCAGAAGAAAATCCCTGGGCAGGCAGTGTGCTCAGCTGCCACTTCTCTTTAGTCAGAGGAGTGCCTTTAGATGTGACACAAGTGCTGCCACTCCAAGGTTCCCTGACCCATCTCATGAGAATTTCAGCCAGAATTTTCTAACAAAAGATGCTTAGGCCCTTGGGGAGCTCCAAAGAGCTGTGATTCACCAAGAGTACAGTAGACCTAAGGTTAGTGGAAGAGCGATCATTTTTGAGAGAAGCCTCTCACCAGATTTAAGAAGTGCCATTAGTGAAAGCAGCAGCTGCAGGAAAAGCAGCGGATACCAGCGTGATAGACAAGTGGGTGCCAGCAGCATGAAGCTGGGAGAGTCCTAGAGGGACACCATGTGACTCTGGGAAGTAGAAGGGGAAGTGTCACAGGCTTATTCTTTGAGGAGAGGAAATCCCAAGATCCCACAACTTGGAAAGGCATCTGCAGCCAGCCTGAACATCTCTCCACCTGTGTCCCTGCAGCATGGTTTCTGCCAGAGCCACCGTCAAGAGGGTAGGGAAGCCATCAGCAACCTTTCCAAAGTACTTCCTTTCTCACCAAATACGCTGGTCTACCATGGAGCTAAATGCAGTTCTCTTTGAGACAATGGAGGAATTTGAATATGGACTGGGAATTAGATGGTATCAAGGGATTACTGCTAATCTTTTTATATGTGGTAAAGGCAAATGGAAAGGTCCCTTTCTGGGGAGTTTACTATTCTCTCCACTTTTGTGTAGTTTGACGATTTTCATGTAAGAGAAGAAGAAAGAAACATAGGCCACATTCCCCAGTGTTTGGGTTCAAGGACAATATGAATGGTACATAATGTCATACCCCAAATCATCCTCGGCTGCAGCAATCAAGCACTATCCCTTTGATGCTCTGACCTCAGTTTGGACTCCCTGACCCTCAGAAGCTGGGGAATAGCCTTAGTTCAAGGGTCTTGAGCCTTGTTTTGACTGTTAGTCCCCCAGGGTCTTATCACCGCTTCTCCCAGGAAGCCTCTTGAAATGTCAGGCAAACACAAGTCCTGAGGGCCCTGCCTGACCTGTCAGAGTTCTTCTGGTGAGTACACAGATTCTTTCAATCCCCTGAGACCCCTTACTGCACCATACAGCCATTTTAAACAGCTTTCAGCTCTCACTTGCTATTTGAATCTTAATTCAAATGTCAGCCCAGGAGAGCACGCTGAGCAGGCCCGTGACAAGCTCACGCCATCTGCATTAGTATTTTCCTCCATCATCTTGACAGTTGAGAGTTGGCAGTATTACAATTCAGACGGCACTCTGCGTTTGAAAGGAAAATTATAGTTTTTCAGAACGCAGCTGGTGTGCAAGTGAATAGGGTGAAGTTTCTTCTGTGAAGGCTCTTCCTCATTTTATGATATGAAAATAATAAAATGTAGATTCAGCATGTGATTCTTACTTTACAAGAACCACCAAAAGGCACAGAATTTTGGAGACAAAGGCAAACAAAGCATTCTGTTCCATAGTAATAATTTTAATAAAAAGCAAAAACAGCAAAACAATCATTTATAAATGATTTCTTCTCTGTTGGAGAAGTTAACACTGTTATTGCTGTATAAACCACTTGGAAATGAGCTATTTTGGTGCCTAGTTAAGATGTATTCTTTTCAGCACATTTTTATTTTGCCAGTTAGGCAGGAAAAACTACAGTCCACTTTCCTGGAGGGAATTTAGCGGAACTACTGCCCACAGGTGACAGTGAACTTTACAAATCACTCCAATAAGTTTAGTAGCAAAGTAAACATCTTTCTCAAGTGTTAAAATCACAGAAGTTAGACAGAACAAGCAGAGAAGCAGTCTTTTAGGTGTTAAACTTCATGCCACTTGTGCACATTACACTAGGACACTTGCTACTGAGAAATACAACACAAATGCTACCTCCCTGGAACTAAGATGTTCCAGTGCTCACGTGTATCAATTTCTTCTCTCTGTCTCCCAGCAGCAGTGGTGTGCTGACAAATGTTTAGCAACCAGCTCTTGGGGAGGGCGGTCTTGATATAGAGTGTTTGCCAATCTCTGTGGTGTAAATACTCTCAATAGGGCCGATTCTGCAGCTACTGATGTGATGTCACTGAATGTTCAGGTTGGGAAGAGATGTGCAATAGCACGCCATTATACTGTAGCACACCATACCAATACAATAGATGTCAGTATCCTCAAGAACATAGATAATAGTAAAATAATTAGGAAGTGATGAGTTTTGAGTATTTATTACTGTTTTTAACATACTTTATTTAATTGCAGGTTAATATAATCTCTAATGGTCACTGTGGCTGTGTTTACCAACCAGCTTACAAAATTCCTGAAAATTGAACAATCCACTCTCATGGGCCAGCGCAAACCACTTCAGCATACCACTGGAACTCGGGACCTCAAGGTGGGACTAAGCAAACCAGGCACCTGCCTAGTCCTGCCTCCACAGTGACCGTTATCAGCTCTGCAGAATGATTAAGGGCCCCAGCTCTCCCCTTGCAGATCAGTGTTCCTTCTAAATAGGAGATTATGGGAGTCCCACTCCGGATAGGCCCAGGACAGCAGAATTTTAGCAGCTTTATTGGTTAGTTCCATCTGATCTCAGGGCTGTCATCCCTGCCAAGTCCAGATGGTGCTGTCAGACTATCAGAGTTCCCCACACAGCCCCTCCTTCCCCCAGCCTTCTGCACTCCCCTCACCCTCTATTTGACAGGTTTAATTCACGTCCCTGGCACCACCTCCTTCCATTTGATGCGAAGCCAGCAAACCTAATACAGGAAGAGCCAAAAAACCCAGGTGCTAAATCATCCAAGGTCAGGCTGCTTTCCAGGTCGGCTTTCCAGCCTCCCAGTTGTCTGAGGCAGTCTCTCCTCCAGGATTTTTCTTAGCCAAATACGTTCGCTAGATCTTGCACATAGCGTCATAAAATCTCAAGGATGGATGGGACCTTCCAGTCATTAGCCTGAACCACAGCATGCTTGAGCTGCCGCCAGCCCTGCCCCCAGCAGCTCTTTTTCCCAGCTGTAAAGCTGCTGTCTGCCAGCTTTTATCCCTTGGCACTGAGCCATGATCTCAAGAAGGCGATGCTTGTGTTGCTCACAGTGGGGGAAGCAAGAGGAAAGGAACCTATGGAAAGCCAGGCATGTGGTTAAGTGCAACACATTCAAGTTTGTTTATGTATCACATTTATAGGTGACAAAATTAAGGTTTAACAAGTTGAAGTAAAGTGTCCCTGGGTCACACAAGCTTTAAGTTACCTGGATTTGAACTGGATCTGACTCAGACTAGTACCATTCACATTAGCCCACGCTGCCTTCCAAAAGGTGTACCCCTGACAACGAGTGGTGAATATGGTCATTGTGATGCCTGGCTTGTGCAGTGGGAATTAAAAATGCATCACCTTAAGAGATGGCACTCGAATTCCGCTTGAGGAGGGAACTGTCTTTGTCCAGGAAAATGTTTTTAATAAGCCACCCATGGTAAAAGGTGAAGTCATGACGGTAAGGGTGTTGGCAGGAATCAAATTAAGAAAAGGAATGGCTATCCATGCGGTTGTGAGAATATAAATGGATCTGCTCTGTCCCAAGGACAGGAGACAGGGACCACGTGGAGTGGAAGGTGAGTGGAGATTCCTCCATAGTATATAAAAAGAACATTCTATAAATGGGGTACCGAGTCTGCACTGTTGTAGCATCTGCCATTCCTTCCCACGTCACTGAGACACACGCAGGCACACACACTCACTCGCTTGAATTTTGCTATGTGGAAATGGGCGAGGGAACTGAGCTTCATGTCTCAGCTGATGCATTGCAGGGATAAGATGCTATTTAAAATGAGGTAGCAGAAGTGTGGAGTCAGCAGTGGCTACAAAAATATAAGTCTTTGAGAAATCACAGAAATCTAGAGGTTCAGAAACAGAGCCCAGTTATCAGACCTCTCTGGATGCCAAGAGGCAAGGAGCCCTCAGCTGACATTTGGGTTACAATAGGGATGAATCTGTGCCTAATGTCTGGCTGCAAGGGGAATGCACTGTGGAACAGAAAGTGGGGGGAAGCTTTTGACCTTGTTGCTGATTGAAACTGGAGCATGTGCATCGAACAGGATTTCTTCTTGGGTGTGCCTAATGCAATAGGTTTAGGAGCTGCAAACCCTTGGGTTCCAGGACATTCTGCAGTGAGGGAACATCAGCCGAATTGGAGCCAAATAAGCTTTCAGTTAGCTTGGCATGGGCTTTCTTCCTCACATCCCACCACTGAAAGTGTGGGGTAGAGTTAAATGGTCTTGGCTGGTCTAAAGACGGTGCGGGCCATGAGCCAGCTTGCATCATGGAAATATACATGCCTCTGGGGCTCTCACCTAGAAGCCATCCAAGTGCTGAACCCTTGACAGCTGGCACATCAACACCGTGTTGATCCAGAACAGAGGCTCATCAGAAGGGGAGGAGGCGGAGGGTAGGCCCAGGATGGGAGCACGTGCTAGATCCCAGGGAGGGATGGAGCTACCTCTGGCAGTATGCCAAAGTGGATGAGGAATCAGATTGCCTGAGTCCAGCCTTGCTATTGACTGGCAAGTGACCATGGCCTCTGGAACTAAGTAAGATTCCTTACTTATGAAATGGGGGACTAGACTGGTCTCCAAAATGCTAATTCCATGGTCTCAAATGGGGATCATAAGCGACTTTCTTAGTGTTGCCCTGGAGCCCCAGAGAACACGAACCTCACAGCAAAATTACCAAACCAGGTTGGAATGCCAGCACAGGGCTTGAGACAGTGCATATTGGCACAGGAGCTGTACCTAGAGAAGGAAATGGAAAGGCTTAAAAGAAGAAAGTTTCCACATTCAGCCCTGTGGTTTTAGGAGGGAGGGCTGCAGAGTCTAGCCATAGACCTGGAATGGAGGCATGATTTCGTTTTAGGAAAAGATTAAAACAGTATAGCCCTTAGAAGAATCGTCTTCCAGGTAACATTTTAAAGTAACAATCTGTCCTGATCTTGAGTCTCAGAGGTACAGTCAAAAACAGTCCCAGATCTATGAACATTCACTTTAGGGACAGTGACAAATATGGCTATTTTCAGGGGCTTTCCCAAGACATCCACTCAGACTAATGGCAAACAGGCTTACCTCCAGTTGCAAAGGAAAATATTAAACTGTAGTGACTTGACTAAGGTTGGATTTATTCTCTGACCTGACTCCTTAAACTGACCTGCTAAGGCTATGCCTGCACACAGCATTGTGGTTCATTAGCCTCTGGGAGGGTCAGCTTTTATTTGGGTGGTCCTAAAACTCCCCAGCCAGCTGCTTACATCTTCCTCAGATTTGCATTCAGTGTTCTCAAGACCAGCATTCCTCAGGATTTAAAGAAGGGAGGAAGCACATCTCCCCCACTTCTCCAGGGTGGATGGAAATCCATGCATCTCATTATCTTTATGCAGAACAGCTTCAAAGACATCTACCTCTGATCAATACATATTCATGATTCTTTCATTAAAACAGCCCACAGAAGAGCCATTTTTTCCTCTTTCCTACTAGAGTTCCATATGATCCCAATTTTTTATTTCTTTCACAAAACTATTCCGGACCTTTCCCTTTTCCCTTTCCTCCTCTCCTGGTCCGCATGGTCATGGAATCTCCTTTTAGCTGGAAGCAGTGGGCCTGAAATTGTGACACTAGTGGCTTATGATCTACTTATATTGTTTCTGAGATCCGAAAGACCTAAAGCCCCAAATCCTCATTCTGGCAACCCCATACCCGATCAGAAAAACAGCATGAAGACATTTTTCCCAAGTGCAGAATCATATATTCTGAGTGACTGAGCTATTGGCATTCAAGTTTTGACCAGTTTCAAGATGCTACTACCAGATAATGGGAAGACCATATACAGACACTGCAATCTATGTTACATAAGGAAGACTTTGTTAGTTGGTATACAAGAGTGGAGAGTTTCAGGTTATATACGATACATCCAGAAGGCTGTCTGAATACACAAAGAGCCTTATTCCTTTCAGGTCTTAAGTTTCCCTGGCTGGAAGTGAGGCCTCTGAGAAGCTGCATTCCTTTCTCAGGGTCCCTACCACTGTTTGGTGTGCTAATGCCAAGAATGTGTGGCTTTTTTTTTTTTTTTGAGACGGAGCCTCGCTCTGTCACCCAGGCTGGAGTGCAGTGGCATAACCTCAGCTCACTGCAGCCTCCACCTCCAAGGTTCAAGCAATTCTCCTGCCTCAGCCTCCCAAGTAGCTGGGACTACAGGCGCCCGCCATCATGCCCGACTAATTTTTTGTTCACTGTGTTAGCCAGAATGGTCTCGATCTCCTGACCCCATGATCCGCCCGCCTCGGCCTCCCGAAGTGCTGAGATTACAGGCGTGAACCACCATGCCCGGCCTGACCTTTTTCTTTAAGGAGTGATGGGAAACTGTTATAAAATCAGATGTGGGAGGTGCTCTACTACCATTAATTTACATGCACCAGTCTCACTTACTTCAGCCTCAAAGAGGTAAACAAAGGAGGCATTTTCTCTATCTGAGTGAATCATGGAGATGCAGAGTTCCTGTGATTGCACAAGGTCAGCTGTTCAAGCGGAGAACCAGAACCAGGCTCTGGCTCTACACCCCATGTTCCTTCAGCAGGCCTGTGGCCAGCTGTGAGAAGTATAGCCTGGCCACCTGGCTGAGGCTCACAGAGTCCACAGCCAGCATGGTATGGGAAATCCTGGATTGGGGCTGGTTGTGGTCCAGCTGTGATCCAGCTTTCTCCACTTCTAGACAGGGCTAGTGCCAGGCAATGAAGCCAATGACTACAGATGTCACTCACAGCTGGAAAATGGGCCTCCTTTGGCAAAGGAATCTGGAAGCACTCTCTAGCTGCTCTGCTCAGGCTGGGGCCCTGCTAGCCTCCTTTCAGATAAAGTGGGGAGACTAGATTCACACCAAACAGTGGAAATGAGGGAATGCAGCTTCCAGACGATCATCACTTGGTTAAGTTTGCACAGAAAGTGTAACCAGTTCCAGTGAGAACAAACCTAAAGCTGTCCGTCTTTTAAAGCCACCCTGAGTGGTAAAGATAAGGTACATATCTTAACCTATATAAAGGTGAAGTATTATTTTTCAACTGTACAAGACACATTACTAGGGTTACAGTTCAGTGGCATGCACCTTATGTTGGACTGCATTTAAACTACAACTGTGTAGTGTGACATCTCCATTACATGGCACCAAACATTTGTCAATTGCACAACTATTACTTGGTGAGATCTGGTTTTAACTACAATACTTTAAAAGCCAATTTCTATTTAAATGTGTTACGAAAAAATGCAATAGCTTAACTTTATACACATTTTACATTTATGGCAGAGTAAGTACGGTAATTTCTGCACCCGAATGGGTAGTGTTGCCTTTGAAGTAGTCACCTTGGGAAGATGTATGTTTATTCCAGTGAAGCTGACCTTACACAGAACATTCCTAGAACCCTCTTTAGAAACTGTCAACTTGTAAGGGTCTTCAGTGTTGGTAAATCTTTGTCCTTTAAGGGTAGATCTATTTTTTGAGGAATGATTTTTTTTTTAACAGCTAAAGAGCATTAGAAAATAAGTCTGCTAAATAAAATGGGTGATGAAGCTCAGGATTATCTTGGTGGGCAGGAGGAGGGGTTGGATAAAACACAAGGTCTGACTATAAAGTTGCGAGGCCTCTTGCCTTGCATGGCTTCAAAGGTAATCCCAAAGGGGAACCCTAAGTGTTCTTGGCACATGCAACATCAAGAAAATAACTCCAATTATGCTAACTCTTGAGTGCATATGTTCTAGTGTATTTGGTTAAAAAGGTGGCTTTGTTCATTTTCAGTCATATTTCATATAAGCAGAAATGGAAAACTCCATCTCTGTGATTTCTCCCAAGGGAAAGATCTCATCTACTGCTTAGCGAATTAAAATGAAAAGCACTTGGTGTCATGTCTACATTAGCCCCCCCGCAAAATGTGCAATGGGTAATTCCTGATACCTGAGTCTTCCCCGTTTGGAAAAGTGGGTAAGGACAGGTGTCTGGATCCTAGATAAAAGTAGAGTTTCAAGGGGATTGGAGTGTTTCCAATGGCTCCCATCTACTCAATAGACCTCCAACACCCACTCATACAAGAAAACCCCCTACAGCTAAGCAGTACACAAAGTTTCAGTAGAGGAGGGGAAGAATGATGATCTCCAAGTAGCTTTCTATGGTAAAAACCCACTGGCTTCTGGATGACAAGTGAACAGAGTCCATTGAAAAAGAAAGTCCATGGTGTTAGATTCTAGTGCACGCTTAAGAAATAAACTGAGTGGCCACTAGCTCATTGAAGTGCATTTCCAGCTGAGGCCAAAGGCAGCAAAGGTGCAAGAAGCTGCTAGAGCTGACGTTAGTTGAAGCAGGGTCTATAAATTCAGAGTGGCAAAGCAATTTGTAGAAAGGCCCAGTTACAAAGCAGGACATTTGCCAACCTGTGAAGTCAAAGAACGTTCAATCTCACTTTCTACAAAGTGCTTCATTGAAAATGCTAATGAGGAAGCTCCCTAAAACACCATATCCTGAGTGTCGGAGAAATATGGTCAAGATGGTGATTGATGGGGAGCAGAGATCGATCCTCTAATAGTGTTTGAACTGTGTATTTTCCAAGCATCACACACACACTTAGTGAAGAACCTATTACTGCAGTCACATTCCACCTCATCTGCACATGCTTCCATCCCGTGGTTGCTTTTGAGTACATAATTCCAAGAGCCATTTTGAGCTAATGGGTTCTACTGCTAAAAGTCAGAAGCAACAGCAGAGTCAGTGCCTTAGAGTCAGCCGTAATATCCACGTGCTCACAGCAGACATCAGTCTCATATTGATCAGTCGGGACGTTGTTCTTGTGAGTGTTTTTATATTTGTCTTTGTAAAAACCACAAAGCTAGGCCATTTGCTTAAATCATCGTTAGAAAAAATGCTGAGTGCCCAGATGGGATTTCTAGTTTCTGTGCAAATGAAATCACATTAGTCCAGATTTTATTCACTCAAAACTACTAGGGAAGCAGTAGGATTTGGTTTAAATGCTGCCAAAAAGCAGGAATTCACTTAAGTTTTAACTCAGAAGCAATCCTGTTGTTAATGTTGTAGCCAGGTTCGGGCAGCATGGAGGGTGGGGCCCCCATTGTGCTTGCTGAGGAATCCCGGATCTCTCCCAGTTCAGGCTCACTTTCGCTAGAGGTAGACCCACTGTTGATGGTATAGACGCTCTCTGCAACTCCCTGAGCTGAAGCACAGCCATCCGGCTCGTTCTTCTCCCTCGGACTCGACAGTCCTGGGAGGACAGCCATCTTTCCAGTCTGCCTATTTGGCAGCAAGGACATGGTATAGTCTGCAATGATCCCACCCACATCTAAGTTGCATGCCTGGTCGAAGGCTAGGAAGCCGACATTAGCATTTGCCTCACACACCACAAAGGAGCCATCGTCCATGATAAGGAGATCAATGCCACAGAAGTCCATGCCTAGGATGTTGGACACCTGAATAGCCAACTGCTTGCCTTGTTCTGTCAGCGGACACTTGACGCCCACGCCACCTGTGGGGAAAGCACAGTGATGTAAAGGTGACAACTGAGAAGTCAGATGACTCTTCAAAGAAGAGACAGGGATCTGCCCAGGAGGGGCAGAAAGAGAGGCTCGATCATTAATCACAAAAGGTCTGGATGGAAATCAGTACACCTTGGGAAAACAATACGGCCATTTTTTATCTAGTCTTAAAAATGCTGATTTCCTCTGACTCAGCCATCCTACTACCAAGGAAATAATCTTATATATGGGGGAAAAAAAGCTTTATGCACAAAGATGTTGATGGCAGTATTATTTAAAATACAAATCACAGAGCCAGGTACATGATGGGCACTTAATAAATATTCAATAAATATTGAATGAAGAAATGAAAAATTATAATCTAAATCTCTCACAATAGAGAAAAACAGTGTATTTTACAGCCATTAATAATAATACCAGCTGGGTGCAGTGACTCATGCCTGTAATCCCAGCACTTTGGGAGGCTGACGTGAGAGGATTGCTTGAGGCCAAGAGTTTGGACCAGGCTGGGCAACACAGTGAGACCCCATCTCTACAAAAAAATAAAAATAAAACTAGGTGGGTATGGTGGCTCGCTGTAGGATTCCTCCCACCCCAGCTGCAGTTCCAGCTACTTGGGAGGCTGGGGTGGGAGGAACCCTAGAGCTCAGGAGTTTGAGGCTACAGTGAGCCATGATCATGCCACTCCACGCCAGCCTGTATGACAGAGTAAAACCCTGTTCCAAAAACAAATAATAATGCCCACAGACAGCTTGTAATTACATGGGAAAACAGGGGATTAAAGACTATACAATATGACCATAACTAGGCAAAAAGAGATTTCTCAGAAGAAAAGACTGTAAAGAATGACACCAAAATATTAACAGTAGTTGTCTCTAAATGGTGGGGACGATAAATACCTTTTTCATTTGACTTTGCTGTATTTCCCAAATTTTCTTTTTTCTTTCTTTTTTTTTTTTTTTTTGAGAGACTCTTACTCTGTCACCTAGGCTGAAGTGCAGTGGTGTGATCTTGACTCACCGCAACCTCCGCCTCCTGGGTTCAAGCAATTCTCCTCTTGCCTCAGCCTACCGAGTAGATGGGACTACAGGCGCCTGCCACTACACCCAGCTAATTGTTGTATTTTTAGTAGACACGGGTTTCACCATGTTGGCCAGGCTAATTTCGAACTCCTGATCTCAGGTGATCCACCTGTCTTGGCCTACCAAAGTGCTGGGATTTCAGGTGTGACCCACTGTGCCCGGCCATATTTTCCGAATTTTCTACACTGAGCATGTATTCTTCTCATGATTAGAACAAATAAAATTAACTTATTTATTTATTTATTTATTTGAGACAGAGTCTCACTCTGTCGCCCAGGCTGGAGTGCAATGGCGCGATCTCGGCTCACTGCAACCTCTGCCTCCCGGGTTCAAGTGATTCTCCTGCCTCAGCCTCCCAAGTAGCTAGGACTACAGGCACATGCCACCATGCCCAGCTAATTTTTGTATTTTTAGTAGAGACGGGGTTTCATCACCTTGGCCAGGATGATCTTGATCTCTTGACCTTGTGATCTGCCCGCCTCAGCCTCGCAAAGTGCTGGGATTACAGGGGTAAGCCACCACACCTGGCCAACTTCTTGATTTTTAAGAAGAGAGATGGCTCCTTCTTCCGTCTTTCTGTGCTGACAGAATGATGCACGTCAATGTCCTGGCTGATGCTCTCAAGGGCATCACCAAAGCCAAAAAGAGGCAAATGCCAGATTCTTATTAGGCCATGCTCCAAAGTCATCATCTGGTTTCTAACTGATGATAAAGCATAGTTACGTTGGCAAATCTGAAATCACTGATGATCATAGAGCTGGGAAAATTGTTGTGAACCTCACAGGCAGGTTAAACAAGTGGGGAGTGAACAGCCCCAGTCTGATTGGCAATTTGAAGATCTAGAAAAATGGCAGAATAATCTGCTCCCATTCCATCAGTTTGGTTTCACTGTACTGACAACCTCAGCTGGCATCATGGCCATCATGGCCTGTGAAGAAGTAAGATGAAAATACACAGGTGGGAAAATCCTGGGATTATTTTTCTAGGGATGTAATAGATACTAATATTTATAAATAAAATGCCTCAATGGACCAAAAAAAAAAGAGAGAGAGATATGGAAAGGACTGAGACAAAATCCTGTACCAAGGACAGAGACCGATTCCCCTTACTTTGCTAAAAAGCTAAGACTTCAGATTTGTCTCCAGTTAGTCTCCTTGGAAAGATTTAAGAATTGTATTCTCAGGTCGAATAACTAGTGTCTTTACCTTAACAATGTCCCTTCCCACCTATGACACTGTATGTAAAAAAGTCTATAAAACAGTTTTAAAACAGCTCACCAAGAAAAGCAACATGGATAAATTATAAAGCCACGTGGTTACTAATGAATGGATTTTGTAAGGTAACTAAAAAAGTCAAAATGATAACACACACACAAGGTTCAACACCTTGGCACTAAGCATGATCATGAAAATGGGCTGGGCGTGGTGGCTGACACCTGTAATCCCAGCACTTTGGGAGGCCAAGGCGGGCAGATCACAAGGTCAGGAGATCGAGACCATCCTGGCTAACACGGTGAAACCCTGTCTCTACTAAAAATACAAAAAGTTAGTCGGGCATGGTGGTGTGCACCTGTAGTCCCAGCTACTCGGGAGGCTGAGGCAGAATGGTGTGAACCGGGGAGGCAGAGCTTGCAATGAGCGGAGATTGTGCCACTGCACTCCAGCCTGGGTGACAGAGCGAGACTCTGTCTCAAAAATAAATAAATAAATAAATAAATAAATAAATAAATAATAAAATAAAAATACAAAAATCAGCCAGGTGTGGTGGTACACACCTATAATCCCAATTACTCGGGTGGCTGAGTCATGAGAATTGCTTGAACTTGGGAGGCGGAGGTTGCAGTGAGCTGGGATCATGCCACTGCATTCTGGCCTGGGCAATAGAGCAAGACTGTCTCAAAAAAAAAGAAAAGAAAAAAAAAGAAAATGAGATAACATGTAAGGTACTTAGTAGTGTGTCAACCTGAATCTAGCATTTTTGACACCAACACACCACTTTATCACAATTATCTTACAATTATCTCTTCTTCTTTTTTTTTTTTTTTTTTTTAAGAGATAGGGTCTCACTCTGTTGCCCAGGCTGGAGTGCTATGGCACAATCATAGCTCACTGCAGCCTCAAACTCCTGGGCTCAAAGGATCCTCCCGCCTCAGCTTCATCAGTTCAGCTGGGACTACAGGCATGTGCTACTGCACTTGGCTAACTTTTAAAAAAAAATTTGTAGAGATGGGGTCTCACTTTATTGTCCAGGCTGGTCTCAAACTCCTGGCTTTAAGTGATACTCCTGCCTTGGCCTTCCAAAATGCTGGGATTACAGGCATAAGCCACCACACCTGGCCCATGTCTTCTTTATGGGACCACATGCTACCTGAGGGCAAGGGCTCTCTCATCATCTCTATATTCCCGGCATCCATCACATAATCTGTTCCTGGAAATGCTCAATGACTATCAATGAAAGAAGTGCCAGACAGTGTCCAAGCCTCTTTATTAGTCACTGGACTTGGTATACTCATATGGTTATTTAGGAAATAATAACTAGTGATTGTGATTTTTTTTTCCTATCACCAACATATAAACTCATTCAGTGAGGTTGACAATAGCTTTCTGTGATGGGGACAAGAACTTACATCCCTCTTGGAGTATCTCCATTCAGTACAACAGATAACAAACTTTATCAATGGGTTAATGGGATGGGTTTATGCATTCGACCAAAGCATAAACTGTAGCTTTCTAATAGCATCATACAAAAAGGAAAACATTTCCATTAAAATATAAAAGGAAAATATATTTCTCCTGTCATCACTTTAGACTCTTATTATTTTTTTTGCCTGAGCTGTTGCAACAGCTTCAAATCTCATCTCCCTGCCTCCCATCTTATGCCATCATTCCATCCTTTACCCAGATGGGAGTTTTTCTCCAACGTCGGTCCTCATGTCACTCCCTTTTTAAGTCTTAACACCTAGAGGACAGTGTTCAGTCCTCCATGTCCTGAAACTCCTTGCCTGACCTCTGCCACAGCGCTTACACTTGTACGCTCCCCTCCAGGATTGCTTGCTGCCATAGGAAAGAGTTTGTTCCTCATTCTCATCTGTGAGATCCTGGTGTCTAGCAGAGGGTCTGACAAGACAGCAGGGATCGATACACATTTGCTGAATGGGTCCAAATACCCTAATGAAACCCTGTGCTTTTATACCTTACCGAGAGAGCAGTTGCTCTGCATCCGTCCATCAGTGGAGCAGCGAAGCATAGAGCCTATGACCTGGCCCCCTACCACCACCACCCGGATGTCCTTTCCATGGGACTCCTTCACGTACTTCTGGAACAGGTAGGGCACATCGTGGCGGATCAGATGGCAGATGTCAGAGAGGTGATGTTTATCTCTTGCCAGAAAAACAGCTTTTCCTTTAAGAAGAAAAAGAGCAAGAGAAGGGGTTAGAGAAGGCTCTGGACTCTGTACTTGCCATCTGGCCTCCTTGTCCATAAAGTCATCAGTTCTCTCTAAACTTGCCTCACTTTGGTCCCTTCTATTTCTCTGCTAGACTTTTGTTTCTTATCAAATGACCACAGAACCTTACTTTCCCTTAACTTTCCTCAGGTCCTAATACCCTCTCCCTCCACCATCACTCTTTTTGAAATGACTTAATGATTATTCCAGAAACACAGAGAAAGAGCCAAAATAGAATCCAAAGATCTAATCAATTCAGTGCCCAAAACAGTTAATTAGCATCTCCCATCACCCCCAGGATGCTGATTAGGCAGGATCCACATCTAACTCATTTTAAAAAAATTCCTCAGACCTAACACTGGGCTGGATGCACAGGGCAGATGCCAATTAATGTTTGTAGAACATAATTTATTGAAAATACTTTAGAGAAATTCCAAGTCTGGATGGAGAGAGATCCCCAAAAAAGGTAGCACAGAGTGATATAACATCAACAGAGGTCTATGCATAATTCTGTGGGAGCTCAAAGGAGGGAAGCACTGACAGACATCCTTCCTTTTAGACATAAAGTTATTATTTGGCTATACCCATTTAATTCTGAAAGGAATGGCCTATGCCTCTATTGATCTCTGCAGAAAGCATTCCTTCTTGATTCTAAATTCTTTATTTTCTGTTCAAATTGCCTACACTTTTGTAATTATTTAGCATCAGCTTTTTTTTTTTTTTTTTTGAGACAGAGTCTTGCTCTGTCACCCAGGCTATAGTGCAGTGGTGCGATCTTGGCTCACTGCAACCTCCACCTCCCAGGTTCAAGCAATTCTCCTGCCTTAGCCTCTGGAGTAGCTGGGATTACAGGCACGCATGCCTAGCAAATTTTTGTATTTTTAGTAGAGATGAGGTTTCACCATGTTGGCCAGGCTGGTCTCGAACTCCTGGCCTCAAGTGATCTGCCTGCCTCAGCCTCCCAAAGTGCTGGGATTACAGGTGTGAGTCACCATGACCAGCCAACATCAGCTTTTCCATTGATATATTAGTTAACAGACCTGAGCAGAGGTTCTGATAAGTTTGCTCTGCAAATCTGACATGAGCATGCCCAGTCTGAACATTCTTTTCAGCAAATATGGAACAAAGAGATGGTTTTCCTAAGCTTTGTGTCACCATCTTACAAGGACTGGAACTCTTCTGAAGTCTTAATAAAAAGACCAGTCCCAGGCCAGGTGCAGTGGCTCACGCCTGACATCCCAGCACTTTGGGAGGCTGAGGCGGGCAGATCACCTCAGGTCAGGAGTTTAAGACCAGCCTGACCAACATGGAGAAACCCCATCTCTACTAAAGATACAAAATTAGCTGGGCATGGTGGTGCATGCCTATAACCCCAGCTACTCGGGATGCTGAGGCAGGAGAATCGCTTGAACCCGGGAGGCAGAGAGGTTGCGGTGAGCCAAGATCGCACCATTGAACTCCAGACTGGGCAACAAGAGCAAAACTTCATCTCAAAAACAAACAAACAAATACACCAGTCCCTAGTGGTACATAAAACTGAAAAGTAAATTCCAAAACATGTTATAACCAGGATGCAATCATTCCCAAGATGACTGGACCCTAGACACCTGACAGAGCTGGAGGAGTTCAGCCACGTGATCTGAAGATGTCCACATGGCAGGTGACAGGAGAGTGTGCAGGTAAGTGGGTGTCAGTGTCAGGGAAGCTGGATAGGGCCCAGCAAGGGGTCACAAGAGGAAAATGGAGAGGCCTCAGCAAGTGTGGACGATGCAGCATCAGTGCTCCCTGTCTTCAATCAATGAGTGTGGGGCAAGCAGATACACATCTGATGCCAGGAGATCTGGAGATCTGGCTTCTGGCAACAGATGGCTGGGATTCAGGTATATGCACTGGGTTCTCCGGACATTAGGTAGGATTTTCAGCAGAGATGGGGGCTAGAGATAGGAACTGGGTTTCTTGGTTTCGGGTACAGAAGTTCTAATATGGGGGTCAGTCTGCAGTTAATAAAGGAGCTACAGTTTTAAGGCAAGAAGGAAAAAAGGAGAGAAAGGCAGTAAGATTGGTTAATCATGTACTAAGTGCCAAGCAGTTTGATTTTTTATTATTTCACTTATACTTCATGCTAGCCCTAGGAAGCCATTATAACAAGGATGGTTAATCCCATTTGAGGGAAAAAGGGTCCAATCTCAAAACTTACTATAAAGTTACAGTAATCAAGACAGTGTGGCTTGGCATATAGAACTATATCAAAAGAATAAAATTGAGAACCCAGAAATCAACCTTCACGCACATGGTGAACTGATTTTTGACAAGGGTTCCAACAGCTTTTAGTGGCGGAATGAACAGGCTCTTCAACAAATGGTACTGGGAAAACTGGATATCCACATTCAAAAGAATAAAGTTGAACCCCTACCTCATACCATACATAAAAATTAACTCAAAATGGATCAAAGACTCAAAGGTAAGGGCTAAAACTATGAAGCTTTTAGAAGGCAACATAAATGTAAATCTGTGTGGCTTTGGATTAGGCAAGCACAAAATGACATCAAAAGCATATGGAAACAAAAAAAAAAATAGGTTAGACTTTACCAAAATAAAAAACTTTTGTGCATCAAGATACTATATCAAGAAATGAAAAGACAACCTATGGGAATGGGAAAAACATGTTCAAACATGTTGTTATATATCTAATAAGGATTTAGAATCTACATTATACGGCTGGGTGCAGTGGCTCATGCCTGTAATCCCAGCATTTTGGGAGGCTGCGGTGGGTGGATGGCTTGAGTCCAGGAGTTTGAGACCAGCCTGGGCAACATGACAAAATCTCATCTCTATAAAAAATGCAAAAATCAGCCAGGCATGGCGGTGCATGCCTATAGTCCCAGCTACTTGGGAGGCTGAGGCAGGAGGATCGTTTGAGCCCAGGATGCAGAGGCTGCAGTGAGACAAGATCGCACCATTGCAGTCCAGTGAGAGCATATCTCAAAAAAAAAAAAAAAAAAAAAAAGAATCTACATTCTACAAGAACCCTTCAAACTCGACAATAAAAAGATTAAAAACCCAGTTAAAAAGTGGGCAAAGGATATGAAAAAACATTCCTCCAAAGAAGACACACAAATGGCCAACAAGCACTTGAAAAGATGTTCAACATCATTAGTCTTTGGGTAAATGCAAATCGAAACCACAATGAGATACCATTTCACACTCACTAGATAGCTATAATAAGCATACATACATACATACTTACATAACAAATAACAAGTGATGGTGAGGATATGGAGAAATTGGAACCCTCAAACATTGCTGGTGGAAATGTAAAATGTGGTACAGCCATACAACAGTCATATTATTAAGTCACAAAAAGAGATAAACTAGTGTTACTTGCTACAACATAGATGAACCTTGAAAACATCATGCTAAGTGAAAGAAGCCAGACACAAAAGTCCACATACTGTATAAATCCATTCATATAAAATAGCCAAAACAGGCAAATCTATAGTAACAGAAAGTATTATTAATAATAGGTCAGTGGTTGCCAGGGACTGAGGGAGAGGCAATCGGGACTAACTACTACTAGGTATGAGGCTTCTTTTGGGGGTGATGGAAATGTTCTGAAATTAAGTAGTAGTAATAGTTGTAAAACACAGTGAGTACACTAAAATCCAGTGAATTTTACACTTTGCGCTGTTAAATTTTTTATGTGAATTGTATTTTCATTTTTTTAATTTCCAAAACATTACGTATATTTAATTTGTTTGCTGTCTTACCTTTCTACAACGTAAGCTACTCGAGGGCAGGAACTTTTGTTTTTATCTGTATCCCCAACGCCTGGAATAGTGCCTGGCATTTTGTAGACACTCAATAAATATGTGAATTTTATGTTATGTGTATTTTACCATAATAAAAATGACTAGTTGAAAGGCTGGTTGAAATTGAGCTCAGTAGCACATCTGCATCGCACTAAGAGTCCCGCTTTGCCACCCAGGCTCCTTTCTCTGCTCCTCAGCACGACTCATCTATGCTCACAGGTCGCGTTGCCTACCCTTGCTTCTGTGTGTTGCTCACTCACTTCCGCCAATTCAAATTCTACACATCCACTGAAGTCTCCTTTTCTTCCAGTGAAGACTTCACGGCAGAATTGTCCCCTCCCTCCTGTAGGCTTAAACAGACCCGTGGGCATACTTGCTATATCAGTGATGATCACCCTGCAATGCAACTGTGTCTACACATTTGAGCTCCTCGAGATCAGTGACTGGGTCTAGTTTGTTTTTGTTTTTTTGTTTTTTGAGACATGGTCTCACTCTGTCGCCCAGGATGGAGTGCTGTCTAGTTCATTTCTATTGCACAGTCCCTACACCATAGTAGTTGCTCACTGTGTATCTATTTAGGGTGACCTTCCCTCACTCCAGATGCCTGGAGTGTTTAAGCATGCCACCTGGGTATCCCGATGAGGCACCTGCTCATATACTGCAGGAAGACTCCTTTCTGTTGCTGATGTCCCTACTGAGTCCCAGCGATGCACTGAGCACTACAGTAAGCCTTACAGAGACAGATGCTCAGGATCTGGTCCCCACCACTGAGCAGCTCGCAGTCTAGTAAAGGAAGGAGGCATATAAACCTGTAACTGTGACAAAGTATAGCACTCTGCTAGAGGCACATACAAAATGCTATGGAAACAAAAAGGGAAGAGCAATTAATTTTGTCTGGAAGAGAGGGAGGGAGATCAGGGAATGTGTGTAGAAAAGAAATGACATCTGGAGCTGGCCTTAAAGGATGAGCAGAAGGTGACCAAGTGAGCAGAGAAAGATGGCATTCTCAGCAAAGGGAAAAGAGCAGACGCTTAAAGAGGGGAAAATGCACGGTCTACTTGGTGAATGAGAAGTAGTCTGGAATGGATTATGAAAGGTTCATGTGGCCAGAGATAGCTGCAAGAGAAGGCTGAGGCTGTTTGTACAGGGCCTTCAGTTTCATGATGAGGAATAGGGACACTGTCTAATAGGCAGCACAGGGTCTTGGGAGGGTTTTTCAGTGAGAGAGTAACAAGAATAGATCTATGTTTCAGAGAAATTACTTCAAAAAAAGAACAGAAGAGGCACTGGCAGTGGAGTTAGGGAAACCGATCAGCATTAAGTCAGGAGTTGATTGCAATAGTTCAGGGAAGAGGTGAGCATGATCTGACAAAAGCAAGAACAGAGGACAAAGAGGAAGAAACACTGCAAGCTCCTCAAAGGGGAGCTCCATTTTTCTAAGCAGCACTTGAGGAGTGTCTTGTCCAGGCAGAGCAGCAGCCCTAGTGGGCTGATTACCCAGGAAGCCCTGGAGAGGTGGCACTGACCCCGGTGGCCTCGTGTGCTCTTCACCACGACTGGGTAGCCCAGGGGCTCAGCTTCATCAATCATTTTTGAAAAGTCTTCATGCCCACCTGCCAAGAAAAGGTGAAAGTCAGTGAAGGTAAGGCTGATAGTCAGGTAGTGGTCACCCCAGCCCCGCCCCTCTGTAGGAATTCTTGTGAGACCCCATCTCTCTCTGATTAAGGCCATTCAAACCCAGTTGATTCAACAGACACATGTTATGTACCTGCAAGGTAAAAGGTGGGAGCAGAGAGGTAAGGAAACCAACATCTAGCAGGTACCTTCTCTGTGGTAAAGACTTCACAATCCTTATAACAATCACATAGGTAGATACCTTTCCCTTTACAATGGCTGTGGTAGGTGGAACCCCAAGATATATCTGTCCCCTGGTGTAAGCTCCTTGTATAATCCCCTCTTCTAAGTGTGGAAGGGACCAGTGAATATGTTGGGATATCACTCCTGTGATTTTGACTTTTAGTTAACTGAAAGGGAGATGATCCTTGGTGAGCCTGACCTAATCAGATGAGTCTCTAAAAAAAAAAATGGTGAAACATCAGAGAGACTCTTCTGCTGGCCTTGAAGGAGCAAACTGCCATGTTGTGGAGAAGGCCATGTGGCAGGGAGCGGAGGACAGCCTCTAGCAGAGAATGCCCCCAGTTGATGGCTAGCAAGGAAGTGGGGGACTCAGTCCCACAACTACAAGGAACTGAACGTCGACAATCAGGCAACTTGGAAGAAGACCCCAAACTTCAGGTAAGACCACAACCCCAGCTGACACCATGATTTCAGCCTAAGGAGGCCTAACCAGAGAACCCAGCTATGCTGTGAGACTTCTGATCTACAGAAACTACGAGGTAATCAATGGGTATCATTTGAAGCTGCTCAGTTTTTAGAATTTTGTTATGGAGCAATAGAAAACCAACACTCAAAGAAACCAAGCCTGGGGATTTGTCTCACCCAAAATTAAGGTATGACTCTAAAGCCTGAACTGGCTCCACCATACTCCTATAAGCCTTAATTTAAAAAAATATGAATAATGATGTGCATGAAAATCTTTCTAAATGGTTTTATGAACCTGGGTTCTTATATATACTATATCAAACATAATCTTTTCTTGATAACTTAGAGTCCATGTCATGAACATTAACAACTGCACCGTAATGCCCCAAGGGACTACATCTGCCCTCTATTCAATGGCACCAAACTAGTGTACTTTCTAGTTTGGGAACCTGGTTTTTTAGTGGTTTGTCACATTCCTTGCTGTCAGATGTCAACTAATATTTCTCACTGCTGTCAGTATAGAGCAGAAATAAGCCTCTTTTCCTGCTTCTCTTTGCTGTGGGCTTAGAGAGGACAATACAACTTGTGAGAAGATTTTTCTAGCACAGGGGAAACTAGGTTCCAGATAAGTCTGGAGGGCTTTCCCATTCATTAAGTAAAAGAGGGAGGTTCAATGCTTGTTGGAGTTTGTGACACATATTTGGGCTGCTTAGAGGTTCTTTTTGTTTACTTCCTAGTTCTCAAAAATGTGCTAAATAGATGTGTTTTGTAGGTACAGTGGGGCACTAGTTTTCTCTTGTTGCTGTAACAAATTACAACTTGGTGGTTCAAACAACACAAATCTATTGTCATACAGTTCTGTAGTTAGAAGTCCAACACAGGTCTCACTGGGCTAAAAAAAAATGTTAGCCAAGACCAGGTGTGGTGGCTCATGCCTGGAATCCCAGCACTTCGTGAGGGCCGAGGTGGGCGGACTGCCTGAGCTCAGGAGTTTGAGACCAGCCTGGGCAATGTAGTGAAACCCCATCTCTACAAAAAATACAAAAATTAGCTGGGTGTGGTGGTGCACGTCTGTGGTCCCAGCTACTTGGGAGGCTAAGGTGAGAGGATCAGTTGAGCCCAGGAGGTCGAGGCTGCAGTGAGCCACAATCATGCCACTGCAGTACACCCTGGGCAACAGAGCAGAACCCTGTCTCAAAAAAAAAAAAAAAAAAAAAAAAGTTAGCCAGGTGGATTCCTTTCTGGTGGCTGTAGAGGAAAATCTATTTCCTTGCATTTTTCAGGTTCTAGAGGCTACCCACATTCCTTGGCTAATGGCCCTCTTCCATGTCCAAATGTCCAAAGCCAGCAACAGCAGGTAGAGTCCTCACATGGCAACACAATGATCTTCCTCCTCGGTCACCTCTCCCTCTGACTCTCTCTTCTGGTTTCCTGTTCCACTTTTAAGGACACATACAACATTGGGCCCTCTTGGGTAATTCAGAATAATTTCTGTATCTTAAGGTCGTCTGCTTAGCAACCAACTCCATCTGCTGCCTTAATTCCCTTTTGCCACATAAACTAACATAATCACAGGTGCTAGGGATTAGGACTTGGGTATCTCAGGGTGGGGGAGTGGCATTATTCTGCCTACCACAGGCAAAGTAAAATACTCTAGAATACTAACAAGACCTGTCTAGTTCATAAGAGTGCTAATGATTTTTGAAAAAGAAAATGAGGCCGTGAAGGTAATTAGGGGCATCTTCATGAAGAGGATGTTTTGTAAGAAGGGAACTCCCAGCTTCCCGCCATCCCGCTGATAAGCTTATGTTCTCTCTAGCCATCCTTTCTTCCTTTCTTTTCGATGCAGTAAGAGAGGTCTTCCTAATCCATCCCTGGCCCACTGTGCTTTAGACGCCCTTTCTCAACTCCCCAGGGATTTTGCACCCTCTCTGCTATATCTTCAACCTCCCAATTCCTAATTTCATGGGCATTTTAAACATGCTCAATTATCTTCCATCTTAAGCAAATAAGAGTCCCTATTCTTTGACCCTGCATCATCCCTTAACTATAACTTTGTATCCCTACCATTGAGCCACTGAAAGAGTTATAGAAAGCCAGTTTCCATTTCCTAACTTCCCATTTATTTCCTTCTCCCTCTCTCCAGCACTAAACTGAAGCTGTATTCATTAAACTCCCTTTTGCTGAACCCAACACACACATCAATGTTGACAAGTCGCATTATGTTACTTGTCCTTTTGGAATCACACAATACTTTTGATTATACCATCCATCTTGGAATACTCTCTCCACTGGCTTCTCTGATCTCTCTTTTTTCTCTTCTCACCTCTCAAGTTGCCTGCCCTCCCTCCCTCCTTCCTTTTTTTTTTCAGACATGGAGTCTCATTCTGTCATCCGGGCTGGCAATGGCATGATCATAGTTCAAAGCAGCTTTGAACTCCTGGGCTCAAGTGATTAGTTTCTTTTATAGATTCCTTTTCCTGTACCCATTCCCTAAAGCAGGAGTCCCCAACCCTAATAACAGACTGTGGCCTGTTAGGAACCGGGCGGCACATCAGGAGGTGAGCAGCAGGTGAGCAAGCATTACTACCTGAGCTCCACTTCCTGTCAGATCAGCAGCGGCATCAGATTCTCATAGGAGCTCGAACCCTATTATGAACTGCACATGCAGGGGGATCTGGGTTGTGCACCCCTTATAAGAATCTAACTAATGCCTGATGATCTGAGGTGGAACAGTTTCGTCCTGAAACCATCCTCCCCCACCCCACTCCCATCTGTGGAAAAATCGTCTTCCATGAAACTGGTCCCTGGTGCCAAAAAGCTTGGGGACCACTGCCCGAAATGATTCCCTCTTTTAAAAAAATGTTGGTGTTAAAATATACATAAAATATACCATTTTAACCATTTTAGGTGAACGGATCAGCCTTCTTCCTACATACTGTCCCTGAGTACTCTCATCCATTCCTGGGACTTCACCTCACATAATGAAGGTTTCCAGCTCCACTTCCCTAGTCTGCACTTCTTTCAGAAGCTCCAGATTCATTTATCTGCTGCCTACTAAATATTTTTACTTGCATGTACTACAGACACCTCAAACAGATCATGTCCCAAACTGAAATCACCTCTCCCCTATAATCCTTCACCCCCTACCCACAAATCAGCTTCTTTCCTCCCACATTTCTAGTCTTAGCAAATGTTTGCTTTCACATCTGGTTGCTCAAATCAGAAACCAGTCACTCTTGATTTCTCTCCAAACTCTTCATATAGATCAATCATCATGTCCTATTATTTCTACAAACTTCACAATTCCTGAATCTGTTCACACATCTTCATTCCCACTGTTAGTTTAGACCATCGTTGCTCACTTGGATTATTTTAAAAACCGACCACTACTTGTCCTGTCGCTACTTTGCCCCTGTCCAATTCCTTCTCCACAGTATAGCCAAAGTGATCATCTGAACTGTAACTCTTATCAGGTCACCTCCCTGATTAAAGCTCTTCCATAACTTCCTGTTAGTCTCAGGATTAACCCTCATCTCCTTCACCTGCTGTATATAGTGCCCTCTTATCTTCCCAGCCTTATATTTCAGCTATATCTCTCTTAACATTCTACAAACTACTCAGAATACCACCAACAGGTCAGGGTGTCTCTCCCCTCTGGGTCTTTCTATATTCTGCTCTCTCGTTACATTACCCCCCTTCCACCATCTCCCTTTGCTTAGCTAGATAACTTCAGCTTAGCTCTATGTTAGCTCTTTTAGGAAGACTTCCTCAATGTCTAAACTGCACTGGGGAGCTCTCCTACATACTCCTGCACCGCTCTGCACTTATTCTTATCATAGCATGTTTCACATTGCTCTGAAATTGCCTGTTCACTTGCCCTCTGCCTCTGATGAACTGGGAATGCCTTGAGGGCAGTAGCCTCTTGCTTAATGCTGTAACCCAGTGCCTAGCATGCTGCCTGGCACACAGTGTGTACCAGATATGTATTTAATGAATAACTTACAGAAGGGAAGACGCCAAGGCATTTTCAGATAGAAAGGCCAGGATAAAGATTTCAGATAGGCCAAGATGTTGAATCAACAGACTCACATTCAAAAGCAACAAAGATACTAGAGGGTTTCTAGGGAAAGAAAACAGAGATGCACATGATTTGGGAAGCTATTTCAAGCTGACTCACCATAGGAGAAGGTGTCTGGCATGGGGACCCCATGTCCAGCCAGTTCTTGGAACGTCCAGAATTTGTTGATGCAATTTAAGATGCTCTGTGGGCGATTGACCAACCGGCAGCCCAGCTTCTCCAGGTGTCGCAGGACAGTGATGTCACTGTCTGACTGCACTGAGGGTGTGGGTACCCGTACAAGCACCACATCCGGGAAGGTGGTGAGGGCCTTCTGGTTTAGCTGGAGGCCTGCAATTCAAGGACAACAGTGAGTGCTGTGCCTGCTATCGTTTAGTGCACCAGAAGAAATGGTTCCAACAGACTCTTCAAGACTGAACCTAGTAGGAACAGAGCCTCAAAATTGGCCCCCTGGACATCCTGGTGTACAAGGAAACTCTATAGGCAACCCTATACGCCAAACAAACAGGCAGAGCATGATCATGAGGAAACACAAAGGAATGACCAGAAAGAAAGCATATCAAGAATAATCTAGGTTAAAAGAATCCATAGGAGATATACAGTCACCTTCCTTCCCATAGGACAAGTATGACTCAAAGTGTAGTGGCTTAGGAGGTGGAAGGCTTAATGAAAAGGAAATAGTTTTGCCCACTTTAGGAATCCCTACCACTCTTTTATATCTGATTGGAACATTATATAGCCCTTTTTTATTTTTATTTTTTTATTAAAGACAGGGTCTTACTCTGTCACCCAGGTTAGAGTGCAGTGGCGTCATCTTGGCTCACTGCGACCTCTGCCTCCCAGGCTCAAGTAATCCTCCCACTTCCGACTCCCCAGTAGCTGGAACTACAGGCGTGCACCACCACGCCCAGGTAATTTTTGTGTTTTTTGTAGAGATGGGGTTTCGCCATGTTGCCCAGGCTGATCTCACACTCCTGAGCTCAAGCAGTTCACTCGCCTCAGCCTTCCTGTGTTAGGATTACAGGCGTGAGCCACTGCACCGAGCTATGCAACCATTTAAATGATTTTATCAACATAATGCACAAATGTCAATGTTAAGTGAAAAAACAGGATATAAAATGATAAATAATGCATTATGATCTCCGCTATATAAACAGATACAAGTTGGGAACAGCTAGAAGGAAATATACCAACATTTTAACAGTGGGTAATGGAATTACAGGTAATGTCTTCTTTATATTTTATACTTGTCTGTATTTTCCAAAATTTCTCCAAGTACTTATTACCTTTACAACAAAAAACTTTCTGAAAAATCAGTCTACTAAAAATCAGTTCAATTCAATATCAAAGAAAACTAGAATGCATCCAAAGACAACCAATCCACTTTGCAAGATGACGTGATGCTGTATTCCACTGGGTTAAGTATGAATATTAACTTGAAGTGAAGACTCAGAGGAACAGGAGCACAGTCTTCAAGTTTCTGAAGGGCTTCAGTGCAGAAGAATTATTTGGCTTGTCTTCTAAAACTCCAGGAGACAGAGATATCCATAAGAGCATTATTTTGTCTGTCTGTTCACTGATGTATCCTCAGCACCTAGAATAGTGCCTGCTGCACGGTAGGCACTCAGTGTTTGTTGAATTGAATAGATGCTATAGGGAGATGGATTTGGACTCAACAAAATGGATACTTTTCCACTCCCTTAGGATGTAAGGGCCAAGGCTCATTACTCAAGGATGGTAGAAGAGAGCATGCAAGGGTAAGAGGGGTTCACAGCAACTTGCTTGGTCCCTCTCAGTCCTGACATCCTATGGCTGGTATTACTCTATGTCATTACCTAGGTCTCCATGGTGCACCCAGAATCTGGTGATGGAATGATGCAGACAGGATATGGCATGAGTAGGGCAATGAGAAGCTAGTTCAAGGAATTATACTTGGTCTGCTCTAATTAACCTTGAAGGAATCTCTAAAATGCTCTAAAGAATATATTGTATCATTTTATTTTATTTTTTAGACACAGGATCTTGCTATCGCTCAGGATGGAGTACAGTGGTGTGATCACAGATCACCACAACCTCTAACTCCTAGGCTCAAGCGATCCTCCCACCTCAGCTTTCCAAGTAGTTGGGACTACAAGTGTGCACCACCATGCCTGGCCAATTTTAAAAAAAATTTTGGGGAGATGTAGTCTTGCTATGTTGCCTAGGCTGGTCTCAAACTCCTGGTCTCAAGTGATCCTCCTGCCTTGGCCTCCCAAAGTGCTGCGATTACAGGCATAAGCCACTGTGCACAGGCAAAAAAAACCTTTAAAACACAATCTACAGAGATATTTTACAGGCTTTAACCCAAAGCACCTTCTATTTTGTAAGTGATATTATACTGCATAACCACATAATTCTAGGGGGAAAAGGGTGCTAATGAAGTTACAATTTCTCCACCAGGTGATGAATAATATCAATATAAAAGCTCTAGGCACAAAGATGAAAAACAAAACACCCACAAAACTACTACATGGCTCTGAATTGCACACTTTCCCCCACTCTAGGAGATATTTCACTGATTAAAAAGGGTAGGGGTAGGAACAATCATTACAATAAACTGTTTTTTGTACTTCCGCTGATCATGTGAATCCAAGGAACTGGAACCTAATTCTCAGGGTTATAAACAGCATCCAAGTTATCTTCACTTTGCCATCAGAAAACAATATCACTTACAGATGCTTTTACTGTTCTTTGAAAAATTCCTTTGACACTTACAGCCCTTGGGGGAAATAATGCGAAAGGTAAAAGTAAACCATGTGTAGTAGCCTCAAAAGTGGTTGGAGAAAAAAGAAAAATATTCAAGTTGCTTAAGATAGTAAATACAGAACACCCAGGACAACATTACACAGTGAGATAATATATGTGAAAATGCTTTGAAAACTATAAAATACTATACATATGTAAGGCACTGGCATTATTACTACACAGACATTCTACTAAGCAAAGTAGGACAATTTATGGAGATTTTTACCACCTCACAAGAAAAACAGCTTTACAACAGAAACATGACCTAGAGGAACGAGAAGCAGCAAAAACGTCTGGCTTTCAAATCCCAACATGAGACCACAGACAAACAGTTAAACTTCTAAATGGGAAGAAAAGAATTCAATCATTTCTGGAAATACCAACCACAAGTGGACAGAGACAACTCAGCCTCAACGAGCAGATTCACATAGACCTAGGAAGTCTTACCAGGACTTCATCTCTCTTCTCCAAAGGTAAATCTTTGGGCCTGGCTCATTCCAACTGAAGCCTTTAATAAATGAAGAATGGAATGGGTTAAAGTATAGCCCAAAAGGCTCTACTAAGCAGTTAGACAGGTCTTGTGCATACTGGCTATCCAGGCCTGTGCAGAGAGGGACATGACAGGTTTAGGGACGCAGTTGCAAAACTAATCACAATCTTTGCCCATTGACACAGCTCTGACATTCTTTTTTTTTTTTTTTTTGAGATGGAGTTTCACTCTTGTTGCCCAGGCTGGAGTGCAATTGCGTGTTCTCAGCTCACTGCAACCTCCACCTCTCAGGTTCAAGTGATTCTCCTGCCTCAGCCTCCCAAGTAGCTGGGATTACAGGTGCCTGCCACCATGCCTGGCTAATTTTTTTTGCATTTTTAGTAGAGAGGGTTTCATCATGTTGGCCAGGCTGGTCTCTTGACCTCAGGTGATCCGCCCGCCTCAGCCTCCCAAAGTGCTGGGATTACAGGCGTGAGCCACCGCCCCCAGCGCTAGCTCTGACATTCTTGCCATGAGCAACTTCACATGCCTCCTGCTCTTTCCCATTGCCACTGCCATCATATTTCTAGTAGTAGTAGACAAGAAGCAGCTGCTCATGTGGCTTCAGTGGGAGCAACAGTTATACACAGCCATGGCCAAGGACAATTTGGGTTTAAGGCTGGCCCTCGGCAAACCTGTCTGTAAATTTTGAGACCTTTAACCACTTAAGTAATCTCCTCTAAGGAAAGGACCTAATAAACTTAATACAGGATGGAGCTTAATGTATCACCTCTCCCAGGATCGTTAACATTTCCACTGCAATCTACGGACCTCAAGTCAAGGGAACGAAGAGCTGATGCAGGATATCAGGAAGGACAGGGCTCTGCTTGGTTGCCAGTCAACAGAAGGAAAGCCCTCAACAATCAGAGGCTCATGCCCTCCAAGAAGAGATTTCATGTGATTAAGTACCCTAGTGCTCTTGGGTATCACCCTAACTTGGGGAGAGGGAGAGGCAGCTGAATTGTTTCTGGAATATTTTGGGGTCTCCCAGACTCATGGGTTGGGCTTGAGATTATGTTTAGCCTCAAACCCCTTAAAAAAAAAAAAAACTAAAACAACCACTCCGTCCCCAAATAGGTCAATGAAATATTAGTGGAAAAAAGATCAAACCTCAAACAAGTTAGGACAGTGACCAACTGCCAACCCAGTTAAAACCAATTTTTTGAAACCAAAACAATATTTTCTCTATGTTCTAAAAAAGAATAATCTACTTTTATGGGTAATTGTGTTCTGATTTCCTTTTGAATTCTCTATTTATATTTGAAAATATTTTAATGTATTAAAAACAAGATAGAAAACCAGGATAACTTTTCCCAAAGAACAGAGTCTGTTTTTTCTAACCCATATACTGGGTTAAATTCTACATAACTAGGTGGGGCACAGTGGCTCTCGCCTGTAATCCCAGCACCTTGGGAGGCCAAGGCGGGTGGATCACCAGAGGTCAGGAGTTTAAGACCAGTCTGGCCAACATGGTGAAACCCCGTCTCTACTAAAAATACAAAAATTAGCTGGGCGTGGTGGTGTGCATGCCTGTAATCCCAGCTGCTTGGGAGGCTGAGGCAGAAGAATCACTTGAACCCAGGAGGCAGAGGCTGCAGTGAGCTGAGATCGCGTCATTGCACTCCAGCCTGGGCAACAAGAGCGAAACTCCGTCTCAAAAAAAAAAAAAAATCTTCATAACTAGACTTACGCATTTGTATGTGCAATAGCGAAGAAATACACTTTATGATAAAGAGAAATAGCTTCAGAAATAAATCTTTATTGGAAAGCAGAGTTCTAAAACTTAACCATTCTCAATCATCATAACAACAGAGGGAAGCAGAGGCATGGATAATAAAAGGTCTTGTAGTTCAGATTTGAATTCGGACAAGATTTTTATTGAGCCTCTATTGCGTTTTAGGTTATTTGCTAAGAACTTTCACACATTATCTCGTTTAAAGTAAAGGTGTCTTATAATGCAGATCCTTGGAATTGATTTGACTATAAATGTCTTTGCATTTACACAAAGCCGATACATAATGAGTCATCACCCTCCAACCTGTGCATGCATGTCACTCACATATGTGTGCACACATGTGCATCCTTGGATTCACTAAAGAAAGCTTCAACACCAAACGGATGTCTGGTATGCCAGAAAAAACCTTCATGTACAAAACAAGCAGAAAAATTAAGAAAACAGCAGGATACTAAAGCATGACAGCAAACAAGGACCTCACTTATGGTAGCTTTTAGAACCATTATATTTGAGCAGGATCATGTAACAGTGGCTGGCAGTGAAACTCTGAAAGTTACCAGAAAGGAATCAACTATATAAATAACGTGAATATGCCAGGCATACTGGCTCACGCCTGTAATCCCAGCACTTCAGAAGGCCGAGGCAGGCAGATCACCTGAGGTCAGGAGATCGAGACCAGGCTGACCAACATGGTAAAACCCTGTCTCCACTTAAAATACAAAAATTAGTTGGGCGTGGTGGCAGGCGCCTGTAATCCCAGCTACTCAGGAGGCTGAGGCAGGAGAATTGCTTGAACCCGGGAGGCAGAGGTTGCAGTGAGCCGAGATCCCGCCACTGCACTCCGGCCCTGGGGGACAAGAGTGAGACTTTGTCTCAAAAATAAATAAATAAATAAAAGTGGATAATCCACTTAGCACTTCAGATTATCTTGTGTTGTGAGGAAGATGTGTCATCCAAACATGACTTGGCACACCTCCATCAGTTTCCACCTTTCCCCTTATTTCTTCCTACTCCACCCACAGCATTTTCTCGTAAAACAGTTATTTTTATTTTTAACAAGTAGATGCCACACCCCTCTCCTTCCCTTTTAAAGTTCTTTGTGACAATGCCCAAAGAAAGCTCACCTCCACCTCACTAAAACCCACAGACATTTATGTGGCCATCTTCTCTTTCCACCAACTGTGATTTTGAGGTGATTTAATTCAATTCAACATTTATTGAACTGGTTGGTATGACTCAGACACACTACTAAGCAGGAATACAAAGTTGAACTAGATGGTTTCTGCCTACCAGGAGATTATAGTCTCCTCACAGAGAAAGATACACAACTTAAATATTCATTTTTTTCACTCCTGAAACACATTGATTGTTTCACATATTCATTCAGGGAATATTTATTTAGCACCTACTTTGGGCCAAGCCTAGTGTTAGTTTGGTTTCTGTAGAAGCTCACTCACACAAGGATTTAAGTGCAAGTAGTCTATCTGGATAGTAATTTCAGGAAATGTTGGGAGGGGCATAGAGAAGGGAATGAGGCAAACAAAACATACTTTATCAAGGGAGTTACCACCTCTCAGCAATCAGAGCTGAATCCTGCTGAGGAACTCTAGGAAATGGCTTAGTACATGCACTTCAGTTATTCCACCTGAGAGGCCAGGGAGTTGACAATTTCAAGTTTTTGTTTTGAGACAGGGTCTTGCTCTGTCACCCAGGCTGGAGTGCAATGGCGCGATCTCGGCTCACTGCAACCCCTGCCTCCCGGGCTCAAGTGATTCTCCTGCCTCAGCTTCCTGAGTAGCTGGGACTACAGGCACGAGCCACCATGCCTGGCTAATTTTTGTATTTTTTGTAGAGACGGGTTTTCACCATATTGCCCAGGCTGGTGTCGAACTTCTGAGCTCAGGTGATCTGTCTGCCTCAGCCTCCCAAAGTGCTGGGATTTCATAAACTCATAATGTCTACCTCTCAGGGTATGAGCCACTATGCCCAGCCAATTTCAAGTGTTTATACATCAACTCAGTTTTTGGCTAAGGCTGCTCCAGTGGCATGGTGTTAATTTTCTGACCCTTCTGGCTTGCCATACATGTGTGGGCAACATGGGATCCTGTACCAGACAAAGCCCTCTAACAGGTGCAGGTGCTGGTAGTCAGAAGCCGGGCCCTGGTGCAATCAAATGGTAAAAGCCAAAGGGACTGACAGGGAAGGAACAAGCACTGTCTTCTTAAGGGCTGGGCATGGGAGTTGACAGGTGTGAGTAAAACAAACAATATCCCTGGAATTTAAGAAGCGAGACAACACACAGTTGTTATTAATGCTGTTAATGTTCTGTGTAGAGCACCTGGGTCTTGTTGAGCAGGGGGAGGGAGAGGAGACTGACTGTAACACAATGTGCTAAGTGCTCCAACAGACCTACATCAGGGTCCAGGGAGAGCAAAGGAGGAGGGAGCAGTTAGGATGATTATCTCTGCCTGGGGAGAGAGAAAAATCAAGGAAAGTTTCAGAAAGGAAATGTTGACACCTCGTGCCTCTAAACTCTGAAGAAATGTGGAAAACTAATAAATTCATAATCTCTACCTCTCAAACAAATCAATAGTAAGACATTGCATCTTATAGGCACTGAGTTCAAGAATGTCTCAAGGCTAAAGTAACTCCTTGGAAAGGCCCTTCAAGAAGTTGAAACAACACGAGATGAAAGGGAATTTGGCAAAGTGGATACAGTATTGGCCTTCAAGTCAGAGACCTGATTTATTTAGCTGCTCTCATTTAGCTTGGCAAGACACAAAAATCGCTTTGGGTCTGTCTCCTCTTCTATAAAATGGAAGGGCCCCAGAACCTGGCAAACCTTCCTCCCTCATCTCCCTCGCCATCTCACAACATGATCTTTCTGCAGCTATGAAGACAAAGCTCAGCAAGTCCTTCTCCTCTGTTCATATCAGTCATCCAAGTCTCAGTCTCTGAGGCCACATCATTTCCCTGGACTCTATACCCCATATGGCTCTGACACTGCCTTTTCTCATTCCACCCTCCACCTCTTCCCATCTCCACTCTGCCCTCTGAAACTCAATGGACAGAAAATTCCCTTATCCTCAACCTTTTCCGTGTGCCTTCCCTTCACTTTCCTTCTTTTTCTGAGTCAAGCTGCACCCTGTCTCTCACCAATGACACCGCTTCCCCAACAGCTCTCTAAGTTGTGGCTGTTTTCTCCCCTCTCGCCACAGATTACTGGGCCTAGATATCCTCCTCGCTCCTGATTGCAATTAGAAGACCATTCTGCCTTCTCTCCTCCCTAAAATATCCAGCCTGAATCTCATCAGGCCACACAACACATCACCCCTTCTTGTGCAAGTCGTCTACAGAGCCCAGGTCACTCCCTCTGTTCTTGAAGCTTTAGCTCCTTACTCTTATGCTGTCAGAAATATTGGTGATTTCCATGTCCCTATGAAGAATCCTTTCAATGCCAAGGACTCTCAATGTCTTGACCTCCTTTTCTCCAAAGATCTTCTCCACCATCCCACCTCAGCTACCACTCCTGGTTACATTCTAGACTTTGTGCAAGCATCCTTATTCTAATCTCCAACCACTCCTCCTATCTTTCCAGCTTGCTTCTTCTAGTACTATACCTTGACCCAGCTATGCATTGACCCCACAAGAAGCTACCATCCACGGGTACCACCATCTTTTCACTGTCCCTCCGTTCATATCCTCGACTTCCCTTCTTATCCTATTCAAACTCCACAGTCAAGCACCATGATCACTTCCTGCATATACCCTCAAATCCTTGCACCCACTTATTGTTTATGTAAACCACAACTCTGGCCAGACCAATCCAACCCTTTATGTCCCTCCTTTGTAATGAAACGTACCTAGGGAAAATACACAAACCTGCTGACTTGTCTCAAGGGCACCCTTAATGTCTGGCAATCATTATATGTCCCTAGTCCCTTCAATCAACCTCAACACTATTTCACACTTTCTCTTCTTATCTTACACTTTTATTACTTTGTCCCATCTTCTCATTCTTCCTATTTCAATGTGAAAAACTGAAGCAATCAGAAAAGACCTTCTCTGTAAGTTCCCACTATCACATCTACCCACCCACCTGCACCTGTGACATATAGATTACCTTCTCTGCTCTTGTAACAGCTGAATTGTCCTTACTCCTAGCTTAGACCAACCCCTCCAAATACGCAGTAGATCTCAGCCCTTCTCAGCCACTTAAAGCACTGCTCCTGCCATTTGCCTGTCTCTCCTACATCACCAATTTCTCCCGCTGTATTAGATCATTCACAACAGCATACAAACGTACCATTATTTACCCCTTCTTTATGAAAAGCCTCTCAGCTGGGCACAGTGGCTCACGCCTGTAATCCCAGCACTTTGGGAGGCTGAGGCCGGCAAATCACTTGAGTTCTGAAGTTTGAGACCAGCCTGGCTAGCATGGTAAAACCCCATCTCTACTAGAAATACAGAAAATAGCCAAGTGTGGTGGCATGTGCCTGTAGTCCCAGCTACTCAGGAGGCTGAGGCAGGAGAATCGCTTGAACCCAGGAGGCAGAGGTTGCGGCGAGCTGAGATCACACCACTGCATTCCAGCCTGGATGACTGAGCGATACTCCGTCTCAAAAAAAAAAAAAAAAAAAAGGAAAAGAAAATCCTCTCAATTCTGTCTCAATCCTGATAGCCTTTGGGCTATCATCCTGTTTTTCACCTTCCCTTTACAACAAAACTCTTAGACTGTTTATATTCACTCTTTTCTACCACTTACCTGAAACTGCTCTTATTGGGGTTGCTAATGCTACACGCACATTGCCAAATCAATTATCATTCTTCATCCAACTTCATCTACCAGAACATTTTTTTTTTTTTTGAGATGGAGTCTCGCTGTCACCCAGGCTTGAGTGCAGTGGCACGATCTCTGCTCACTGTAACCTTTGCCTCCCAGGTTCTAGCGATTCTCCCACCTCAGCCTCCAGAGTAGCTGGGATTATGGGCGCGCACCACCACGCCCGGCTAAATTTTTTTTTTTAGTAGAGACGGGATTTCACCATGTTGGCCAGGCTGGTCTCGAACTCCTGACCTCAAGTGATTCACCCACCTCGGCCTCCCAAAGTGCTGGGATTACAGGCAAGAGTCACTGTGCCTGGCCTACCAGCAACATTTGACATGATCTGATCACATCTTCCTTCTTAAACAACTTTCTCCACTTAGCTTACAGGACGCCCACTCTCCTGGGTTTCATTTTTCTTTTACTCAGGATTCTTTGCTAGTTTCTCCTACTCACTCTGCCCACTAAGCACTGGAGCTCAATCTCTGAATCCTTCTCTATCTATAGTCACTCCCTTGATAGGTGTGTAAAGGTGCTCCTACTTTGATATCTCCAGGCCAAGCCTTTCTCCTGAATCCCAATCTTTCCATAAATGGCTACCTGACATATCCCCTTGGATGTTTAATGTGCAACTCATACTGAGTTCTGATATTCATCACCTGCCCAAACTTATACCTGTCTTCCTTTCCATATCAGCAAATAACATATTTTATTCTTCCAGCTGCTCAGGCCAAAAACTTTGGAGTCCTCCTTGACTAGTCTTTCCTGAACACCCAATATCTGATCCAGTAGTCAAATCCTGACCACTTTGTCTTCAAAATATGCCCAAACCCAGTCAATTTTCACCTTCTCCCTTGAAATCATTCTAGCCCAACAATCTCGTTTCACTTGAATTGTAGCAATAACCTCCTAAGCAACCTCCCTACTTCTGCCCTTGGTGCCTCTAGTCTATTCTCAACATGGTAGCCAGAATGACTCCGTGACCCATTAGGCAGATCATATCATTTCTCTGGTCAAAAGCTTTCAGTGGAGGCCAGGCACAGTAGCTCACGCCTGTAATCCCAGCACTTTGGGAGGCCAAGGTGGGCGGATCACGAGGTCAGGAGTTCAAGACTAGCCTGGCCAAGATGGTGAAACCCCATCTCTACTAAAAATACAAAAATCAGCCAGTATGGTGGCATGTGCCTGTAATCCCAGCTACCTGGGAGGCTGCGGCAGAGAACTGCTTGAACCTGGGAGGCAGAAGTTGCAGTGAGCTGAGATCGTGCCACTGCACTCCAACCTGGGCGACAGAGCAAGATTCTATCTCAAAAAAAAAAAAAAAAACAAAACAAAACACAAGCTTTCAGTGGGCCAGGCACAGTGGCTCATGCCTGTAATCCCAGCACTTTGGGAGGCCGAGATAGGTGAATCACTTGAGGCCAGCAGTTCAAGACCAGCCTGAACAATGTGGCAAAACCCTGTCTTTACCAAAAATACAAAAATTAGCTGGGTGTGGTGGTGTGTGCTTGTAATCCAAGCTACTGGAGAGGCTGAGGCAGGAGAATCGCTGGAACTCAGGAGGCAGAGGTTGTAGTGAGCTGAGATCGCACCGCCGTACTCCAGCCTGGACAACAGGCAAGACTCCATCTCAAACAAACAAACAAAATCCTTCAGTGGATTCCCAGCTCATCCAGAGTAAAAGCAAAAGTCCCTCAGTGACCCACCAGGCCCTATGTATCTGCTTCTTCCCCCACTCCCCTCTCTGACCTCCTCTCCTAATACTCATCCCTTGGCTCACTCTGCTGTGCCATGCTGGTCCCCTTGCTATTCCCTGTTGCCTAAACTACTCTACCTCCAGATATCTAAATGGCTTGCGTCCTTACCTCCTTCAGATCTTTACACGGATTATCATCTTCTGGGTGAGGACCACTCTGGCCACCCCATCTAAAATTGCAATCCACTCTCTTACCTCCAGAAACATTCTCTTTTCTTTTCCTTTTTTCTTGCTTAGCTCTTTTCACCAATATACTATACTTTTTATTTACCTTGTTTACATCCTATTTTCCCCATCTAGAATGTAATCTACTTGAGAGGCACAGATTTCTGCCTACTTTATTCTGGTGCCTAGAAACAGTACTTTATACACACTAGGCCATCAATAGATATCTGTTGACAGGATTTAAAAAAATGAATAAAATCATAATAATGAGCGTGAAGCCTGCCTCTGTTCCCACTCTCCATTTTATCTCTACTGCCTAGCACAATGCCTGGCACAGAGTGGGCACTCAATAAATATTTATTAAATGAAATAAATGAATGTATAGGATTGTTGCAAAGATTAAGACATATAAAGTATACTAAAGTATTAACAACAGAGTTATAGGAATGCAGAATCAGTATTCCTGTTAGTTCCTCAACACAAAGTAATCTAAATTTATCACTTTCTCATAGTGGAATCTGGAGTTACATTTTTTTTTTTCAAACAGGGTCTCGCTCTATTGCCCAGGCTGGAGAGCAGTGGCACTATCACAGGATCCTCCTGCCTCAGCCTCCCAAGTAGCTGAGACTACAGGTGCATTCCACCATGACTGGCTATTTTTTATTTTTTATTTTTTGGAACAAATAAAAAAACAGTCTCACTGTGTCACCCAGGCTGGAGGGCAGTGGCTCAATCTCGGCTCACTGCAACCTCTGCCTCCCAGGTTCAAGTGATTCTCCTGCCTCAGCCTCCTGACTAGCTGAGATTACAGGTGCATTCCAGCATGCCTGGCTAATATTTATTTATTTATTTATTTGAGATGGAGTCTCACTGTGTCACCCAGGGTAGAGGGCAGTGACGTAATCTCAGCTCACTGCAACCTCCGCCTCCCAGGTTCAAGTGATTCTCCTGCCTCAGCCTCCTGAGTAGCTGAGATTACAGGTGCATTCCACCATGCCTGGCTAATATTTATTTATTTATTTATTTATTTGAGATGGAGTCTCACTGTGTCGCCCAGGGTAGAGGGCAGTGGCGTAATCTCAGCTCACTGCAACCTCCACTTCCCAGGTTCAAGTGATTCTCCCACCTCAGCCTCCCGAGTAGCTGGATTTACAGGTGCATGCCACCAAGCCTGGGTAATTTTTGTATTTTTTTTTTAGTAGAGATGGGGTTTCACCATGTTGGCCAGGCTGATCTTGAACTCCTGACCTCAAGTGATCCACCTGCCTTGGCCTCCCAAAGTGCTGGGATTACAAGCGCCTGCCACAGCATCCCCCCTAATTTTTTATTTTTATAGAGACAGGGTCTCTATAAAAAAATTTTTCAGAACATGTTGTAGGTTTGTGTTAAAACAATATAAACCCAATTATAACCAAAAAACAATTATAATCCAAATTATAATTGTTTCTCGGGAGAATGGGTAAAGTGGCCAGGGAAGTGGCTGGAATGAGGTGAGGCTAACACTGACATATGCAGATGCAGTGTCCTCCCTGCTAGTGAGGGTAGTGGCAAGGAGGTGAGGTGTGGATGGGTGGAGATGACACAAACATCGCTGAATGATGGCTGTACTCCCTTCCACCAAGCAGGCCCAACAAATTTGGTGGAAGTGTTCTGCTAGCTGCAACAGGTGGCTCAGAAATCTAGGAGTAGGGGCCAGGCTCGGTGGCTCACGCCCGTAATACCAGCACTTTCGGAGGCCGAGGTGGGCAGATCACCTGAGGTCAGGAGTTTGAGACCAGCCTGGCCAACATGGTGAAACCCCATCTCTACTAAAAATACAAAACATTAGCCCGGTATGGTGGCACATGCCTGTAGTCCCAGATACTCGGGAGGGTGAGGCAGGAGAACTGCACGAACCCGGGAGGCAGAGGTTGCAGTGAGCCGAGATCACACCACTGCACTCCAGCCTGGGTGACAGAGTGAGACTCCATCTCAAAAAGAAAGAAAGAAAGAAAAGAAAAGAAAAGAAAAGAAAGAAAGAAAGAAAGAAAGAAAGAAAGAAAGAAAGAAAGAAAGAAAGAAAGAAAGAAGGAAAGAAAGGAAGAACGGAAGAAAGGAAAGAAAGAAAGAAGGAAAGAAAGAAAGAAAAAAAAGAAAAGAAAGAAAGAGAAAGAAAGAAAAAGGAAATCTAGGAGTAGGGCTTTGAGATCCATGAAGGATCTCATCCACTGGTTCTAAAACTCTTCCTAACATAGTTCATGGGGTATCCATAAAAACTCCTGTTAGAAACATAAACTAAACATCCACCCCACTCTCAGCCCTTGTAAAAGGATCCAAGAACACTTTGATTTAAAGAATCTGACCTAGAATTTGCCATTTAGCTACCAACGTTTTAGCTCTAAATGTAAGGGAAGGAATGCTGAATCATCCTGCTCCTAAGAGACAAACAGTAACACAACCTCATTTCCAGGTCAGACTCATTTATATGTCTTGGTGGGTATCTGTCCCTGAGTTTGTGACTATACTTGTTTCTTGAGCCAATTAATCATACAGACCTGTGGGTGGGCAAAGAACTTAATTCTTCGTAGTGAATCTGTCCTCATTTACACATCCCCTCATGATCTCCCCCACACAGAAGCTCCTTCGCTCATTGCAGTAAAAGTCTCACATACTTCAAATTAGCTTTTAAGACATTTCATTCAGTCATCCAACAAACATTAACAGAAGGCCTACTGTGTTCCAGTTTTGAAGCACACATTTGAGGAATCCTGGTTCTTCAGAGGGAGGGGGGATATAAACTGTATAAATAGACAAATTATAGCAAAATATGATGAGTGCTATTTTAAAAGGCATGGACAAAGCTATTTGGCAGCAGATGGAAGAGAGGGACTACTTGAGGACAGAGAAAGGAGCTCAAGCAAGCCTTTTTAGAGATAAGTGACTTGTGCTGGATTTGAAGGATGAAAAAAGGTGAACCATGTGGGAGGGAACAGTGGGCATCTGAGGCAGAGGGAATTTTAGTGCAAGGTCTGGAGTCACACAGAGGCATGGTGAAATCAGTGTAGATTGATGCAAGGGATAAAGTGGAAGAGAGGAGACAAAGTGTTTAGACCAGAATTACTGAGTATTGGTCCTAACTCTCAGCCAGTGCTATATTCCCATATATCCTTATTGGCATTTAGAAGAGCTAATAGGTAAAAAGAAGCTAAACCTATGCCCAGCACAGAATAAACACTATATATATATATATATACGTATACACACATATATACGTATATATATACACACATATATACGTATATATATACACATATATATACGTATATACACATATATACGTATATATATACACACATCTATACGTATATATACACACATATATACATATATACACACATATATATACATGTATATATATATATACACACACACACATATATATATGGCTATGACCATTATTATTATGTGCGTTCTGGTGTCACATTCATCACTTTATCCCTAGGGTTGAGAATATTTAGTACGTACTTATGAAACGAATGAAGAACTTGCAGTTTCTAAAAAGGAAACGGAGATGGGTATGATTTTCACATAATGCTACACCCAGCAAAAAGTGAAGGGAGGCTGTTTTCTACAGGATTGCTTCAGTCACCTAAAGATCATTTTCCTCTCCCCACTGTCTCCCACTCAGATTACTAGATTAAAAATAATAATCATCAAAACTTGTAATCTCTTGTCTGAATCCTACTTCCAGATATAACCTGAAACTCTAAGCCCTGGATTTGGGCTCCCACTAGCCTCCAGGGAGAAAAGCTCAGGAATGAATTTAAGCAATAGGCTGAGGCACTGCCCATACCTGCCCCAATCAACTCCATAATCATATTCCTACACTAACATAAAGAAGCAATGGAAAGCAGTGAAGGCACAAAGGCTTTGTAAAGGTGATACCTGAATTTCCTAAATTATAAAATTACATTGCAAAGTCACTGTCTAGCCTCAATATAACTCAATTCAGTTAAATTCCACATCTACTGAGAAAGGTACTATAGGCTGCAGACATCCTAAAGGAAGCTTATTCCATATCACTGGGCTAGAAATTAGAAAACCAGGTTTTTTAACTTTAAGTTTGCTGTTAACTAGCTGGATGGCATTGAGGAAGTCACTTCACCTTTTAGAGCCTCAGGTTCTTCTTTGTAAAATGAAGGAATTAGAATGGATGATCTGAAGATCCTTCCCAGCTCTTACATTCTGTAGTTCTCAAATGGTAAATAATATCAATATCATCATAACTACATATTTCTGTATTTCAAAGCAAGTTGAATTCTGGAATTTTTTTTCGAGAAATACTTTGGCTCAGCAAATTACCAAGTGTTTTCTATAGTCTGACTACGGAAGAAACTGGGAACCAGAGATCATACCCTGATTCATTTAAAAAAATATGTATTGAGAGCCTACTATGTGCAAGGCACTATTCTGGCCACTATTATAGCACTGAACAAAGCCAACAAGGTCATTCTCATGGGACTCACTTGTGCTTTAATTAATCTACTTCCATAACAAATCTTTGGACAGCAGAATTGGTGATCTAATCGTTTTGTTCTACGTTTTGTGATTTGTGTAGGCTACCTCAGAATTAACAGAAATTAAAACTGCATCAAAAAATACCTGTCTTCAATTTCTCCATCGACCAGGCAAATAGCTGTGTACATTTTCCTGTAGTTAAAAAGAACAGGCCGGACGCAGTGGCTCACGCCTATAATCCCAGCACTTTAGGAGGTCGAGGCGGATGGATCACCTCAGGTCAGGAGTTTGAGACCAGCCTGACCAACATGGTGAAACTCTGTCTCTACTAAATAAATAAATAAATAAATAAAAATTTTAAAAAAATGTAGTGGCACATGCCTGTAATCCCAGTTACTCAGGAGGCTGAGACAGGAGAATTGCTTGAACCTGGGAGGTGGAGGCTGCATGAGCCAAGATGGTGCCATTGCATTCCAGACTGGGCAACAAGACCCAAAACTCTGTCTCAAAAAAAACAAAAAAAACGAACTCCTGGTTTGTGAATAGATTAAGGTATTTTCACACATGAATTCTATTAACATTTAAGACACTAAACAAAAGGGTTTGAGTGTTTCCTGTAGCACTAGCATTTAATTTTATCTTTTTTTAGGACTGATTCTTTAAAATGAGGTTTTAGATACAGAGCATTTTCTTGCTCTTACAGAATTTGTGACGGTTCTACAACCTAAATGTGATGTGGAATTTGGCTACTTAACTCAAAAAAGAGACATCTTTACAAACTGTAAAATAAATAAGCAAAAAGTTCATCCTGGGTAGAAAGATGTACATGTTAACTACTTAATCTAGGTCGGTGAAATACAACAGATTATACAATTTAAATATGCTACTGAAACACATAAAGTGAGAGGAACCTTAACCCCTAGTTTCTATAAATAAGAATCCTGAGATTCAAAGACAAAAGTGGTTTGCCCAAAGCAAAGCCAAGATACTTGTTAACTGTAAAGCTGTAATAGGAATTCATATCTGCAGATTCCCTGTTCAGAAATCTAGTTCTACATTAACTGTGACAGTTTTAATAAATCAAGGATAGAGAGAGGGTACCGGTTGCATCTGATAGACATTGTTGTAGATTAAATGTAAGGTACCTAATGTTTATGGTATATTTCTCCAACAGGATATACAATCTGATATTAAGTATGAGGGACTTCGATAAACTTGGAGATGAAAAATCTATAACAGATATATTCCACTCAGAAACAGGTCATATTCAAAATCTCACTTGTAAGTAGTCTTTCCGAATTTGAAATTCCTTCCCCTGCCAAAGCAAAGTAACAGATTACGAGCTTATTTAACCATTAATAATTGTTGAAATAATGCGAACAGTATCCCAAGATGCACCCTGAACTGGGCGCAAATGCTTTTGAGTCCTGGACTCCCTGAAATGGTTGGATGCCTCCAGTGGAGCCCCAGAGACACTCAAACAGCAAGCCAGAGGGTTTTCTGCGTCAGGGATTCCTAAATCAGAGACGCCTGTATTAAGGATATACGAAAAAATAATTAACCTTTTGAGGTCAAACCCACAGATGACAACCATGTCTTACCCACAAAAGTCTCCTGAACACAGCAGTGGAGTGATCAGTGAGGCCAGAACTGTCTGAACCTGAAATCCCGGCTCTTCTGGAATCAGAATTCAACGCTGCTAGGGAGAAGGATGAGTTAAACCCATCAAAGGTCTACACTCCCACTTTACACTCGAGAAGTGACTCCAATCTTTCTCAGATTTCCCCCATATGTGGCCTTCTAGTTTGGAAATAATATTCTATGTGGTGCACATTACTGATGCTCACACACTCCCAAAAAACTTTTTTAAAACAGTCATCTTAATAGTAATTTCGTAAATCTGGTGTGGATTTCTAGAAACCTCAGAGTCTAAACTGTCAAGGTATCGATGCGAGCAGGATTTGCAAATGAGTGGTTTAACAGCCTGATTTTCCTCGGACACCTGGGTGGCTTCAGGTGAATTTGGGTTTCTCACAAAATGAAGTCCCCTACGTAAATTAAATCGCGTTCTCGAATCTTGGCCTCGGGGCAGGTGGCGGTGGTTAAAGAAGCTATGAAGGTTAGCGGCTTTCTCCAACCCCGAGAGGTCTCGCAGCGGGAATGCGGCTAGTGTGCGGGCCCGAAGGAGATTCTGCAGCGGGAGGCCCGGCGAGCGCGCCCACCCGACCGGCTCTCGTGGACCCCGGCGCGCCTCCCTGCCCTCCCGGGACCCGCCTCGCTCACCGAGGTGGCCGCCGACGATGGTGACGGCGATCTGGTCCATAAGCACCGCCCGGAAGCGCACGTCCTGCTCGGAGCAGCGCTGCCGGAGGGCGCGCAGGATCTGCACCTGCGGGTAGTCCTCGCGGATGCGCCGGTCCGTCAGGAACCAGAGCTGGGAGCACATGGCGGCCAGGGCGGTGCGCCCCGAGCGGCGCGGACCCCTCGGCGCCCCGGGCCGCTCGCTCAGTAGGGCGAGCGGAGGGGCGGCCGGCGTCCGGGGCGAGCGCGCCACGGCTCCGCTCCCGCGGGTGCGCCAGGCGCCTCTGCAGCCCTGACCCAGCGAATCCGCCCGGCCACTCAGCGCCGCCGTCGGCCCCGCCAGCCAATCAGCGCGCGGCGGCGGGCGCTGGCGGCTGCAGAGGCGACCCCGGCGGGCGGTGCCGGGGAAGGACGGCGGGTGGGGGGGCTTGCGGCGGCAGGGGAAAGGACCCAGGGTTCCGGGGAGCGAGCCGCCGGCAGGCGCAGGCGAGGCGGAGGAGGGCAGCCCCGGCAGGCCCCTGACCCCCGGTGGGCGTGGCGCTGCGGGCTGGGGTGGGACAGCTGGAGCGGGAGGGGCCGGGGCGGCGGCCCTGTGCGGCTCGGAGGGTTTCCGAGCTAACTGGCCAGAGATGCGCAGTGGGCGGCGGATGCGTCTCCAAGGCGATCCTGAGCGCTCGGGGGCTGGGACACGGGCGGACGCCTGCTGAGCCCCGGACAGGGAGGGCCTCGGGGACGTCCCAAAGGGATTCCGGGGCATGGCGAAGGTCACACGGCTAGGTCCCCAGTTGGACCCTAAAGCATTGGAAAGAGAGGGATTTCTCTGCCGAAATCCTAGCCTGAAGCCCCACGGGGGTGGGGGAGGTTGTAGGAAAGGGGGAAGTTGAGTCTTACCCACCTCCCATTCAGATAATTTGAAAGTGCATTTCCTGGGGTCTCAGATTTTCTTACACTGGACATCCCCTCCTAGGTTTCAGCAGGTCTGAGCCTTCACAGACTCGAGGTAATAAAAAATTGACCTAGCATCCTTTTCAGTTAGAAGGACCACTGGCTGGTCTCCCTTCACCACTCCCGCTCTCCCCAGGCCATACAACTGAGTCATCTTTAAACACTGTCCTTGGTCCTGGCCAATTGCAAACCCTGCCTGCAGACAATAGTGTTTGAAGCCAGATTTTCCTTTCTTAATAACTGCAGGATTGAAGTTAGCCATTTTTGGAGACTGCATTTGCTCTTCCAGTTCATTAAAATATGCCTTTTTTATTTCTTTTTTGGCTTAGGGAAGCAAGAGTAGTTTCAAGGTAGACCCAGCAATGGCAACTTAGAAATGGGGTAAGTTGTCTCAGGGAAGGCACAGGCTTCTCTGTAAATATTGTGCAGGTGTGTGCATTTACTCACTAAGATGAGCCTGTAGGAAAGTTCTGTATACTGGAATTTCAAAAGTTATTTTTCAAGCAATGTTTTTTTTCGTTTTTTTTTTTTTTTTGAGACGGAGTCTCGCTCTGTGGCCCAGGCTGGAGTGCTGTGGCGCGATCTCGGCTCACTGCAAGCTCCGCCTCCCGGGTTCATGCCTTTCTCCTGCCTCAGCCTCCGGAGTAGCTGGGACTACAGGAGCCCGCCAGTACGCCTGGCTATTTTTTTGTATTTTTTAGTAGAGACGGGGTTTCACCGTGTTAGCCAGGATGGTCTCGATCTCCTGACCTCGTGATCCACCCGCCTCGGCCTCCCAAAGTGCTGGGATTACAGACGTGAGCCACCGAGCCTGGCCTTTTCAAGCAATCTTAAGTAAGTATTTTGATGTTGCAAAATATCTCCTCCCCCGTTCTATGAATGTATTTTCTTAAAGTAACAATAGTGCCCTATGGATTGGTAACTTTCAAAACTATTTTATGGCAAAAGACAAAATTACAACAAATTTAATTATAGATTGAATTGGCTTTTGAGATTCATGAATTGGGGTAGCCTCCATTCCACAGAATAGAATGAGAGCTTTCACTGGGCAATGGCAAAAGAGTAGGTTTTAGAAGAGGGGAACAAGGAAATAGAGCAATGGAAGAAGAGCTGATTGCTGAACATCAGGCTACTTTGGGTTACTTTTTTGGTAAGGGTTAAAGCAGAGGGGACTTCCTTATTCTGACTCAGGTAAACTGAAATCTCCTGTTTTCAGGAAAACCTGGTCTGTTGTGGGATGTATCTCAAGTTTGATTATGTGGCATTTAGCAGGAGGGATTCGATTTGGTTTGGTCTATTCTGTTGCGGCCTAGTGCAAAAGCTCAGTCCAAAACAATGGCCTCCCATAATTTTTGTTTAACACTTCGTAAGCTTGAGCACTAGAACCTCTATGTTCTACATTGGCCTTTTCCGTGATGTTTCCTGTTATATATTTTTTGACCCTGGCTCCTACAGTGTCACCCATAGAATGTGATGCTTCCTTTAAGGCTTCTATAGTATCACCCATAGGAGGTCTATAAGATAGTCAGAACCTTGATTTTCATATATCTTTACTAAAAGATCTATAAGTCAGTGAATTTAAAAGTTACTTATAACCCATTTTCAAAGCCATCCACACTAGACTAGAATGTTTTAAGTTAACTGTAAATGGCTATCGAGGTCCATAAAAGCCAGGCTTGAGAAAAGCAGAATCTGAGGATGGGATCCAGATGTTGTAATCACTTTCTCTGAACTCCCTCACCAGGAGCTCACTACCACCTCTGTGATTTCCCCTTCTCCAGATGGGACACAAAGACCTGGGACAGTAGCATATCCAGTTAGGAAATGACTACACATGTATGTGCAATGTTCTCTTATGTCACCGGAATTCCTCAAGCACAGAGGCAGCTTTTCCAGGTACAGTCTGCTTTCTAAGATGTATTACTTTATGGAATATTTCTCCATAGGTGACTCCCAAATTCAAATTTAACCTTGATGTTCCCTGAGCTTTAGGATTTAAAAGGATGTTGTTCTGCCATCACCTCAATGTCCCTAGGCTAAACTAATTATTTTCCCCTCCAGTCCAGGCTCAACTGTCTTAAACAAAAAGGAAAATGAATTATCTCATATAACAAGAAACCTGGAGGTAGGTAGGTTAGGATTCTTTTTTTTTTTTTTTTTTGAGACAGTCTCACTGTGTCATTCAGACTGGAGTGTAGTGGCGCGATCTTGGCTCACTGCAACCTCCGCCTGCAAGTTCAATTGACTCTCTTGCCTCAGCCTCCCGAGTAGCTGGGATTATAGGAATGTGCCATCACACCCGGCTAATTTTTTTTTATTTTTAGTAGAGGTGGGGTTTCGCCATGTTGGCCAGGCTGATCTCTTAACTCCTGACCTCAAGTGATCTGCCTGCCTCATCATCAGTGACCCAGACTCTTTCCATATTTTCACTCTGACAGCCTTGGGCTAGTGCCCCTCATAGCTACAAAATGGCTGCCACAATTCTAGCTGACGTACACATATGCACAATGTCCAGCAGAAGCAGAGAGACTATTTCTTCCTGTGTGTCTCTTTTTTTAATCAGCAAGGAAAACTTTTCTCAGAAGCCCTCAAGTCGACTTTCCAGTCTCATATGCCCACATCTAAGCCAGTTACCAGCAAAGAAAAGGAAACTATCATGAATGGCTTAATTTCATTATGGTTCATTCCTTGGGGCTGGGAATTAGACTCCCTTCCTTCAAGCACATGGCCATGTAGAGGTGGATGAACTGGGGAAAGATTGGAGGTATTTTAGGAGGATTGAAAGGAGAATAGATGGCCGGGTGCAGTGGCTCATGCCTGTAATCCCAGCACTTTGGGAGGTTGAGGTGGGCAGATCATTTTAGGTCAGGAGTTCGAGACCAGCCTGGCCAACATGGAGAAACCCTGTCTCTACTAAAAATGCAAAAAAAACTAGCAGGACATGGTGGCGCGTGCCTGTGATCCCAGCTACTTGGGAGGCTGAGGCACAAGAATCACTTGAACCCAGGAGGTGGAGGTTGCAGTGAGCCGAGATTGTACCACTGCACTCCAGCCTGGGCCACAGAGCAAGACACCATCACAAAACAAAACAAAACAAAACAAAACAAAAAGAATAGATGTTGGGAGGATAAACAATGGTGCTTCGTATAGATGACAATATGGTAAATGTATCAGTCAAGATAAGCTACGTTAGGCTGTGGTGACAAGTGATCCCAAGAGGGCTTGCAACAATGAAGTCTTATTTCTGAAAATGTACTCATACATGGTAGGACAGTATGGCTATCCTCTAGGTTGTTTTTGTGCCGGGACCCAGGCTGACAGAGCAGTCTTTACTATTTCTTTTTTTCAGAGAGAGGATCTTGCTCTGTTGCCCATGCTGAAGTGCAGTGGTATAATCAGAGCTCACTGCAGCCTCAAACTCCTGGGCTCAAGCAATCCTCCCACCTCAGCCTCCTGAGAGGGTAGGACTACAGATGCACACCACCATACCCAGTTAATGTTTTTCTTTTTTTGTAGAGATAGGGGTCTCTCTGTGTTGCCCGAGCTCATCTTGAACTCCTGGCCTCAAGTGATCTGCCTGCCTCAGCCTCCCAAAGTGTTAGGATTACAGGCGTGAGCCACTGTACCGAGCCCAGAGCAGTCTTTATCTGGAATATGTTGGTCTCTCATGGAAGAAGGAAAGTGATTATGATAAACTACATGCTGGCTCTTAATACTTGTGCCTGGCACTTACACATGGTACCAGGTCACATTTTCTTGGCCAGACCAAGTTCACCTGGCCACACCTGATGTCAGTGAAGTAAAGGAAATATAATCCTTCCCTGGGAAAGGCAGCAAAAATTTGTGAACAATTGTGACCAACTATACAGTCTGCTACAATCGAAGACCAGAAATAGCCAAATCCTGCTCTGCTAATCATCCTTCCTCTCCTTAGGGTTCCCAAGGGAACTATATCCAAGAAAAATTGGAGTAGAAACCAAAGGATCATTTTATTCATAGCTGAGCTAGCACCCAACAACCTCTAAAGCAGAGCTCTGCAAAAAGATGGAGTCGAATTGCATGGCTTAGGTTTAAGGCTGAAGTGATGCTTCCTAATTCCCTGCCGCACCCTCCCTGCACTGTAAGTTTTGGGACCAGTATGCTTAGGCATGCCTACAGAAAGAGAGGAGAAGATGCTCAGGTCTGCAAAGCTTTACTCATCCAAGTGTGTGCTAAATGAAGACTGGTCTGGGCCTACTCAGAAGGAAATGAGGGCTAGGCACAGTGGCTCACGCCTGTAATCCCAGCACTTTGGGAGGCTGAGGCGGATGGATCACCTGAGGTTAGGAGTTCGAGACCAGCCTGGCCAACATGGTGAAACCCCCATCTGTACTAAAAAAAAAATTAGCCGGGCGTGGTGGTGGGCGCCTGTATATTTCCAGCTACTCGGGAGACTGAGGTAGGATAATTGCTTGAACCCAGGAGGCGGAGGTTGCAGCGAGCCAAGATCACGCCATTGCACTCCAGCCTGGGCAACAGAGGGAGACTCTGTCTCCAAAAAAAAAAAAAGAAGGAAATGGGGAATGATCCTTTAGCACAAAGTGGCCCCAACCACTAGTGTGGAAATATCCTGGTTTGATATTGTGATATAACAAGGGATATATATTTTGGTCTCTGTCTCCAGCTCCTGACTACATCTCCTAAAATCCTTGTAATTTCCTAATGGTAGGAGCTATAGGAGCATCTTTTCCTGAAATACTGGGTTTAGTCCCTGGCTCCTGAAACAGCTCCAGAATGATAAAGTTGTGTTGTTCCTAACAGGCCCGCTTCAACCACACCTGAGTTTATGTTAGTAAGGTGACTTTTGGAAATCTCCCAAAGATGAGGAGCTGGTTACCAGAGGAACCAACCATGTGATTACAGAGTTGGAACTTTCAACCCCACCCACTCACCCACCCCAGCCTCTAGAGAGAGGAAAGGGGTTGAAGGTTAAGTTGGTCACCAATGGCCAATGATGTAATCAATCACTCCTACTTAATGAAGCCTCCATAAAAACCCTAAAGGACAGGCCAGGCGCCATGGCTCATGCCTGTAATCCTAGCACTTTGGGAGGCCGAGGTGGGCGGGTTGTCTGAGCTTAGGAGTTTGAGACCAGCCTGGGCAACATGGTGAAACCTTGTTTCTACTAAAATACAAAAAATCAGCTGGGCATGGCAGCGTGCGTCTGTACGTCTGTAGTTCCAGCTACTCGGGAGGCTGAGGCAGGAGAATTGCTTAAACCCAGGAGGCAGAGGTTGCAGTGAGCTGAGATCATGCCACTGCACTCCAGCCTGGGCGACAGAGCTAGACCCTGTCTCCAAAAAAACAAAAAACCCTAAAGGACAGGGTTCCAAGAGCTTCTGGGTTGGTGACTACATCAAGTTGCTGGGCGGTGGTGCATCTGGAGAGGACATGGAAGTTCCACGTTCCTCACCCCACACTTTGCCTATGCATCTCTTCCAAGGCTCTTCCTAAATGGTATCCTTTATGATAAACCAGAAAACATAAGTGAAGTATTTCCCTGACTTCTGTGAGCCATTCTGGCAAATTTTTTAAACATTTATATTATAGACAGGGTCTAGCTCTGTTACCAAGGTTGGAGTGCAGTGGCACAATCACAGCTCACTGCAGCCTCAACCTCCTGGGCTCAAGCGATCCTCCTGCCTCAGCCTCCCAAGTAGCCAGGATTATAGGCATGTGCCACCAAGCCCAGCTAATTTTTTTAAATAATTTTTTTGTATAGATGAGGTCTTGCCATATTGCCCTGGCTGGCCTCAAACTCTGGCCTCAAGCAGTCCTTCTACCTCAGCCTCCCAAGGCACTAGGATTACAGGTGTAAGCCACCACACCTGGCCATTCTAGCAAACTGTTGAACCCAAGGAGGGGGTCGTAGGAAGCCCCAATTTATAACTAGTTAGTCAGAAGCACAGGAGGCCCAGACTTGTGACTGGCATTTGAAGTGAGGTCAGTCTTATGGGACCAAGCTCTTAACTTTTAGCATCTGATGCTAGCACCAGTAGATAGTGTCAGAATTGAATTGAATTGAATTGTAGGATACCCAGTTGGTGTATGAAAAGAATTGGAGAATTGCTTGTTGTAGAAGAGACCCACACATTTGGTGTCGAAAGTATTGTGTGAGCACATAAAAAATACATCTAGGCTGGGTGCAGTGGCTCATGCCTGTAATCCCAGCACTTTGGGAGGCTGAGGTGGGTGGATCACCTGAGGTCATGAGTTCGAGACCAGCCTGGCCAACATGGAGAAACCCCATCTCTACTAAAAATACAAAAGTTAGCCGGCTGTGGTGGTGGGCACCTGTAGTCCCAGCTCCTCGGGATTCTGAGGTGAGAGAATTGCTTGAACCCAGGAGGTGGAGGTTGCAGTGGGCCGAGATTGCGCCACTGCACTCCAGCGTGGGCAATAGAGTGAGACTCCGTCTCAAAAAAAAAAAAAAAAAATTGGCCGGGTGCAGTGGCTCACATCTGTAATCCCAATACTTTGAGAGGCCGAGGCAGGCAGATAACGAGGTCAAGAGATTGAGACAATCCTGGCCAACATGTTGAAACCCCATCTCTACTAAAAATACAAAAAATTAACTGGACCTGGTGGCGCACGCCTGTAGTCCCGGTTACTCTGGAGGCTGAGGCAGGAGAATTGCTTGAACCCAGGAGGCAGAGGTTGCAGTGAGCCAAGATTGTGCCACTGGACTCCAGCCTGGCGACAGAGCAAGACTCCATCTCAAAAAATAAAAATAAAAAATAAAATAAAAAATATTTTCCTTTGGCCTGGGCTTTGACCAATCAGGTTAATATCTCCTTCTTCCTTGTGATCATAGCCGTAAGAGGACAGGGGAAAGGAGATAATTCCTCTGTTCCCACATTTTGTTCTCTCTTACTCCATTGGGAAGATGAGTGGAAAATTCTCCTACCAAACAGAATATGTGCGTTGTCTAATTACCTCCCCATCTAGATTAAGCCTCTCAAGGTCAGGGGCAATGCATCATGCATACTGTTTCTACATGTGGTAGGCGCTCAGTTTCTGTTGGTAGCAATTGTGGTTGTCATTTAAGAAACATCATTGCAAGTTCAGTTTACAAAACTGTGGCCAATACAGATGTAGCAGGATTTTGTAACCTGGGGTTTTGGGGCTTTCTTATCTTTCTTTCAACCTTCACTATATATTGGCATAGAAAGGTATTGAGATATGGGACTGGACAGTAGAAGGAGTGTCTTTATAAACATTACATATATCCCCAAGAAGATGGATCTGCCAAGTATATAGAAGATGAAAATTCAAGCTACCTCAATAAATTAGAGAAACAGTTGTCAATAGCAGGTTAAAATGCACTAAAGTAATTGGATTGTTCCTAACACAAAGGATAAATGCTTGAGGGGATGGATACCCCATTCTCCATGATGTGATTATTTCACATTGCATGCCTGTATCAAAACATATCATGTACCCCACAAATATATACACCTACTATGTACCCACAAAAATTAAAAATTTAAAAACTTACATAAAATGCTCTAGGATAAATGGAAAAGTGGTATAATTAAGGAGAGAAAAAAAAAGCATCACATGGCTGGGTGCAGTGGCTCATGCCTGTAATCCCTGCACTTTGAGAGGCTGAGGCTGGTGGATCACCTGAGGTCAGGAGTTCAAGACCAGCCTGGCCAACATGATGAAAACCCATCTCTACTGAAAATACAAAAAATTAGCTGAGTGTGGTGGTGCATGCCTGTAATCCCAGCTACTCGGGAAGCTGAGGCAGGAGAATCACTTGAACCCGGGAGGTGGAGGTTGCAGTGAGCTGAGATTGTGCCACTGCACTCCAGCCTGGGCAACAAGAGCAAAACTCCATTTCAATTAATCAACCAATAGCATCACACACAATAGAATTCAAGGGAAAAACTGACCACACAGAAATGTGCCAAGAAGGGCCTGATAGATGTGGCAAACCAGTAATGGAATGTGTAGAAAAATTGGGAGCTATATTAACAGAAGCCTGGGAGGCCAAATTAATCTTCATATCTCTGTGACTTAGCACAGTGTGTGGCACACGGTGGATATTGATCCATATTTATTGGAAGAAAGTGTGACATTGACTTTGGTCACATCATCTTTACTGTTCCCTGCCTCTGAAAAGTATTTGCATAACCAATTCCTGTCCACACTTCAAGACCCAGCTTAAACACAACTTGTTCCCTGTTGCCTTCCCTAAAATCCACCTCAACCCCAGCTAGAAGAAAGGGTTCCATTTCTGAATTATTGTAAGCATTTAATAACTCAAGCAATTATTTTAGTAATGTGCACTCTGATTGCATATTGGGTGAATGATAATTGTTAGATTATGGCAATGCAATCTATATAATTTTTAAATTATAGAATTAATAAGGGAGGGTGTGTGAAATTCTAGAAGTTTAATCTCTGGCACTGTCTCTGACTTTCCTTGCTCTAGTTTTTTTTTTTTTTTTTCCAGATGTTATATGTCATCCAGATATCAGCCTCATCCTCTTATTCAAGCTCACACCCCTTGTGTCCTCTCATACAAGGGCCTTAGTGAACCAGGCAGAATTTACTGAAGTAGAGACACAATTTGCATCATGTAGCTTGCAACAATTCATTTAGTAATCCCTCTATAAACTATTTTCCAGAGGACCCTCTCTGGTTCTGCTACTAGAGTGTTTTTTGTACTCTTCTCCACCCTCCAAGCCTCCAGCTTTGCTGCTCTTAACTCTCTCCCACTCCAGAGCCTCTTCCAAATTCCTCAGCCCTTCATTACTCAGAGGAAAGCATTTTATCCCAGCTCATACTTCCAAAAAGTGTACCCTGGACAAATGACTCTGCTCAGCAAAACAGAAGTTCTTCCAATTAGAGGACCCATGCTCTTCAGAAAACAGAGGAGGATCATAAATACATTTTCCTTTCTGCAAACAGAATTAACACAAAATGACTAAGTGGGGTTAGTCAAGGAAGTCTTATTGGCAGGCTTGTTGGAGTCAGCTTTTGAAGGTGGCAGTGGACATAGTTTTGCAGGGTGGAGTGCAAAAAAGGCATTCAGGTGGTTGCTGGCTGCAATCCTGCTCTGGATGAAGTTGGCTCCTAGAACCAGGTAGAAGTTTATAGTTTTCAAGGGACTTTTCCTATCCCTCCCAAGACAAGGCTGCGTAGTTGCTTATCCTGCTATCTGCCAGCCTTAGCTTCACTCAGCTATAATCATTAAGGATAGACATTTGTTGTCTCAGCCTTTCCTAGCCTCTTAGTCATTTCTGACCAAGTCAGGAATTAGATTAGAAGCCTCAACACTGTTTCCTTCCCTTCTGTGTTAGGATACAGGCTATGCTGCTATAACATAGACCCCCCCAAAAGACAGTGACTCAATAAGAAGTTTATTTCTTTCTCACTTAATAGTCCAGTAAGGTGGATGTCTGACTATACAGATAGCTCCGCTCCACTTGTTCGTCTTGGAACCCAGGTTTCTTTCATCTCAGTGTGCCACCTACTCCAGGATGTGCTCATTGTTTGCATGGTTGAGCCTGGCTCACTTGGCCACATCTGTGTCTAGACCTCTGGAAGGAGAAAGAAGGGAAAGAGAAGATGGAGAGCAAGTAGCTTCCCTTTAATGACACAACATCAAAGTTGTATTCTTAACTTCCATTCACATCTCTTTGGCTAGAACTTGGTCACATCTACTACAAGGAAGGCTGGATAATATATTCCCTAACTGGATAGATATATGCTCAGCTAAATGTAGTGGAGGAGAGAACGTCTTCCATTACAAAAAGGAAGAGGAGAAATGATGATAGGGATGATGAGCAGTTTCCACCATACTTCCCCATGGCCTGTGGAATAAATTTCTTAGCATGGCATAAGAGACCCTATGGGACCTTCAGCTTTCCACTCTAGTAATATCCAATTACTTGACATGCCCTGAACTTGCTTTGCTGTGTTTCCCCTCCATGACTGTTTATGGTAAATTTTTCTCACCTTTCTTTGCCTGCTAGAATCAGCTCAAATAACATCATCTCCAACAAGCGTTCCTAAACCTCAGTCTGGGGCAAGTGACTCTTCTTTGTCTTCTCAGAGCACACTATGCATTCATCTCCTCTGGCACTTGTCAAATTCCCCCACTGACTGCAAAAGTTTGAAATCATCTCCTTTCGGCTCTGTCACCATCTAGATTGTAAGCACCTTGAGAGCAAGTATGCTATGTCTTAGTCGTATTTGTACCTTTAGTTCCTAATTTGAGCTGAATTCCTTTTGCCTACCAGTGGGTGAAAGATGTTGCGCCATTGCCTGAGCCCTTGCATGCTCACTGGGTTGTAGCTTACATCTGTAATAGCCAGGCTGTATTAGTAGACATTCTTGTTCCCACTGGTTTGGAAGCACTAGCCTGAGACTGCTGCTGGTCTAGGATCCCAATCCTCTTGCTAGTCCTTGTGAATTTCCTCCTTTGAGGAGCCTAAAGCTTGTTTTGGTTACCCCTAGGGGCTAGCCGCTAAAGGGCATGACTGCCATTTACTGCCTTTGATCTTGGAAGCTCTTGCTGCTAGGCTTCACCTGCTATGGATTTTCCTGATGGTGAGACCTGGGGGAATTCAATTCTGGTTTATTGTCTTTGGACACTGACAAATGATCGTTTAGGTAGATCATTTCCTCCCAGTTCTGCTCCTAGTGGGCTCTGGCCATTTTCCACTTGTCACTGTGAAGACTGTATCCTGCCTGACTTGTGAATGTTTTCCATTTTAAGATTGATAAGTATTATTGGTACCTTCTATTTTAAACTAACTGGTCCATGATGAGAATGGATTAACAGCTTTGTGGCATATCACTGGCACAAAAAGCAACTTGTACAGACTTTCTTTGGATGAATATATATATATATATACACACACATACATATACATATCTACATACATGCTTAAAATATGAATATGTGAGCATGCAAACCAGGGTATTGAGAAGGTTATTCATATGGTAGATGTTCTTTATTTTATAAAAGGGCTTACTAGGAAGATCTTATGCATTATTTTCTATCTTTTTTGGTATAACTTTGGTAATTGTTCAGCAAGGCAGAATTCCCAGGTCAGATGGATGATTTGGGCAGCCACATAATCTGCCCTTCTGTGTGTCAAAGCTATGGATCAGAACAAGGAGATTTAACCTTAAAAAGTCAGCAATTTAGTCAGATTGTCAAAAGAACTCGGTAATATCCAGGGAAGTAAGAGGCAGGGAACTCTAGTGTTCTTGATGAGCTGAAAATGAATTGGTAATTTGTCATGAACTGAAAATTCTCAATTCCAAAAGGTCATGGAAGAGTCACAGATAGGTCCCACCTGGGCAGCTCAAGTACCGAGAACCCTTCCAAGTTTCCCTGCCTGTATTAGTTAGAAGTTATTCATTTACAAATGACAGAAATCCAATTTAGCATAAGCGGCAAGGGAGTGTACTGACTCACAGTCCTTGGAAGGCTAGGAATGGACTTCAGTCACAAGTAGATCCAGAGACTAAAATGCATTTTCCAAATTGGCCTTTCTCATTTTTTTCAATCCCAACCGTCTTATTCTTCATTGATCCCATTCTTTTCTATGGGAATTACCTTCCTCCACAAGGCAGGGAAGATAGCCCTCATTCACATTCTAAATGTTCTTTATCTGGAAGGCTGGATAACTTTTCTTCTATCTCCAAATGAAAAAATTCCCAGGAAGAACTTTGATTGGCCTGACTCAAGTCACATTCTAGCCCTGGACTAGTCATTGTGGCCAAGAGTACAGGGTACGATTGGCTGGGCCCTGTGGCTGGGAAGTGGGGTGGTATAACTAGTAGCCTCGTGAGACTCAGAATTCATGTGGGTCACACACTCCTTTCTAATGCTGAGACTCTCCAGTAAATATCTCACATGTTCGCACCAAACAGCCCAGGCTTCATTTCATACTTCTGCTTGTTTCTACTCTTGATGTTCTGCACTGACCACTGCTTGCTTTTAGTGTGAACACCTGCTTTGTGGTTCCCTTAGACTGCCACTAAAACCACTTAGCTGGACCACTGTTGGCCACTTTGCTGCTCAGGCCACTGCTTGTGCTTTTTTTCCTGGACCTCCTTTCAGTGGTCTATTTGGAGAAGTGCCCATGGGCGTCTCAGATACTCTGGCAGGGACTAGTTCATGCAGTTGTGTAATTAGGAACAGTTATATAGGTCGTTCAGTGCATAAGGGCATCCCATGAAAGCAAACATGGGAACTGAAGTCTAGCATGAAATCCAGCTTACTAAGCTATACACCTACCTTTATGTGTTCTCCAGGTAGAAGACATACTTTTTTTATTCGCGTAAGGGTACCAAGCCACCATGCATCAGGGAGAACATATTACTTGAGCTGATTCTAGCAAGCAAAGAAACGTGAGAAAGATTTACCATAAATAGTCATGGAGATAAGATACAGAAAAGCATGTTCAGGGAATTTCAAGTAATTGGATATTACTAGAGTGGAAAGCTGAAGGTCCCATAGGGCCTCTTATGTCATGCTAAAAAGTTTATTCCATAGGTCGTAAGGAAGTGACATTTTATTTTATTTTATTTTATTTTATTTTATTTTATTTTATTTTATTTTATTTTATTTTATTTTTTTGAGAGTCTCACTGTCACCCAGGCTGGAATGCAGTGGCGTGATCTCAGCTCACTGCAACCTCCACCTCCTGGGTTCGAGCAATTCTTCTGCCTCAGCCTCCTAAGTAGTTGGGACTACAGGCGTGTGCCACCATGCCTGGCTAATTTTTTTGTATTTTTAGTAGAGATGGGGATATGCAATGTTGGCCAGGCTGGTCTTGAACTCCTGACCTCAAGTGATCCACCTGCCTCGGCCTCCCAAAGTGCTGGGATTGCAGGCGTGAGCCACTGCGCCTGGCCAGGAGGTGACTTAAAAATTCAGACAAGGCTGGGCGTGGTGGCTCACGCCTGTAATCCCAGCACTTTGGGAGCCAAGGCGGGCGGATCACGAGGTCAGGAGATTGAGACCATCCTGGCTAACACGGTGAAACCCTGTCTCTAATAAAAATACAAAAAAAAAAAATTAGTTGGGCGTGGTGGCGGCTGCCTGTAGTCCCAGCTACTTGGGAGGCTGAGGCAGGAGAATGGCATGAACCTGGGAGGCAGAGCTTGCAGTGAGCCGAGATCACACCACTGCACTCCAGCCTGGGCGACAGAGTGAGACTCCTTCTCAAAAAAAAAAAAAAAAAAAAAAAAATTCAGACAAAGCTTCCCTGCAGGCTAGCAGCAGCATAACTCTGGCTGTTTCCTCTGAAAGGTTAGGAACAAGTACATCTCTTCTGTTTGCCATTGTATCAGAAGAATGCCACTACCATAAACATAACATTGTGGGAGCAGCTAGGGGCACAAGCCCACCTCACCTGTCTTTGTTAGGCCTGCTATAATAATATACCATAAACTTATTGGCCTACAAATGACAAAAACGTATTGCTCATAGTTCTGGAGACTGGGAAGTTCAAGATCAAGGCGTTGGCATATTAGATGTCTGATGAGGGCCTATTTTCTGGTTCATAGATGGTAACTTCTTGCTGTGTCCTCACATGGTAGAAGCGGCAACGCAGCTGTCTGGGGTCTCCTTTATAAAGGCACTAATCCCAATCGTGAGGGCTCTGCCTTCATGACCTGATCACCTCTCAAGTCCCCACTTCCTAATTCCATCACATTGGTGTTAGGTGTTAGCATGTGAATTCTGGGGGGACAGAAACATTCAAACCATAGCACCACCCCATCATCAAACTACATCTTCATATATGATAGTCTCAGCAATGTGAATAAAACTATTTTGAATAATTGACCTTCACACTGATTTGCCAACTAAGTCAGTCCTGGACCTACAAACTAAACCCCTGGTGAAAAGCAAAAGTCAGATGAGCCATACCCCTTACTTGGAAAAATTAATAGTCATTGGCCCTGACCTTTCTTGCCTGGGAAGGTGACAACATACAATCAGTATCTTGTATTTATTTTGTCATGTCTTGCTGAAGCCTACATATTTTATTTTTTTTTATCTTGAAGCAAACTGAAGGCTCCTAGGTGCAGTTTTGATTTCACTACATCAGATAATTTAGTTATATTCAATAGAAGAGCGTGTACTGTATATAGCATAGATTAGGCAGACTATATAGGAGGCAACATGGGTAGTAGGAAAGAAACCTTCGAACTGGGAGACCCAAGTTCTTGTCCTGCCTAGCACTGCTAACTAGCTAGCATGTGACATTAGAAAAGCCATTAAAACTGGCCAGTCATGGTGGCTCATGCCTATAATCCCAGCACTTTGGGAGGCCGAGGTGGGCAGATCACCTGAGGCCAGGAGTTCGAGACCAGCCTGGCCAATGTGGCAAAACCCCATCTCTACTAAAATATAAAAATTAGCCGGGCATGGTGGCAGGCACCTGTAATTCCAGCTATTTGGGAGGCTGAGGCAGGAGAATTGCTTGATCCTGGGAGGCGGAGGCTGCAGTGAGCTGGATCATGCCACTGCACTCCAGCCTGGGCAACAAGTGCGAAACTCCATGTCAAAAACAAAACAAAAAAACAAAAATAGAAAAGCCTCTAAAACCTCACTAGCCATCTGCAAAATGAAGGGCTTTAGATAACCTCTAAGGCCAGCTTTAAAATGCCATCATTCCATAGTCTCATCAGAAGTGTCTGTAGGCTGTTCAAGAAACTCATAGACACCAGGGTCCAAGGACAAATCAGCTGCCCTGAGCCAAATACCAAGAGGGAACAAGCCCAAGCTGGTGATAACCAGAGGTGCAGACGCAAAGTGTGCACTTGTCTTCCAGGAAGGTGTTTGGTGGCTGGGCACGGGGCAATGAGAGATAGTGTTGGAAAATAATTTAGTCATGGGTTCACTAAATGTTCCTTTCAACCTAGGTTTAAGATACATCTAAACTTTCCCCATCAGTTGCTTTTCTGGGGAGGTGGGTGGTGTCATCATATCTCTAGAGAAATATATTCCTAAGACCTACATGCATAGTAAAGCTCTCTGTGGTACCTTTAGAGGCTGTGCACAACTTCACAGACAACTGGTAACATTAGGATAAAGTATTATATTGTTAATCCTGGCTAGTTAGGAGGCTGAGGTGAAAGGATTGCTTGAGGCCAGGGATTCAAGATGAGCCTGGGCAACATAGAGAGCCCTCCATCTCTCCTAAAAGAAAAAAAAATATGTTGTAGCCATTCTGGATAGTTCCAAATGTGGCCCAAAGGGTACTGGCTATCTTCTGGCCTTGCTTGATCTGTGATGTTGTTTATGCTCATAAGCTATAATCTGTACTCTGTTGATGGCACAGCTTGGATTCCAGATACCCCCTTAGTTATCTACAAGAATAGGAGAGTGAGTCCTGGCCTATAGGAGATAAGACTCAGACTAGGTCTGTATAATATACATCACATCTCCAGAGACTGCTGACAAGCCATATGAGACACGGAGGAAGTCTTTCAGAATACCGCCATTTCCAAGATATAGTACCTGTCTATCTACCAAGTCCTATGTCCCAGTAAAAGAGCCCGGGGCCAGGCGTGGTGGCTGATGCCTGCAATCCCAGCACTTTGGGAGGCCAATGCAGAAGGATTGCTTGAGCCCAGGAGCTCGAGACCAGCCTGGGCAACAAAGTGAGACCCTGTCTGTACCAAAAAATATAATTTTAAAAATCAGCCAGGCTTGGTGGTGCATGCCTGTAGTCCCAGCTGTACCCTTTGGAAGAAAGCGTCGCTATGCACAGCCCACACTAAGGAGTGGGGTGGTATGCTTGCTTCCTTCAGGGCAGAGTAGCTACATAAATTATTTTGAATTCATTTGCATGGGAGATTCACCTCTTCTCCTCATTTACTTATTCTTCAATCACTTATTTATTTCATTCAGTGACTTCTGCTTTCATCCAATTGGCTGTTCCTATCTGCAAGAGAAATGGGAAATGCAGTTTTTCATGTGGGCGCATTGTTCAGAATTTGGAAGGAAAGAGTCACCCTGGATTTCATGGATATTTATTTTGTTCATTGGGTTATAATCCATTACTAATTTGTTTATTTTGTTGCTCAAATTTTTCCAGCTTTGGCCATTGAGAGTTCTTTCAGTTGGTCCCTGTTTCTCTTTAACATATTCCCATCATTGTGTTATTGTGGTTTTTGGTTTTGTTTAGTTTTGTTTATGTTGCTTTTTAGCATTTCCTTATTTCTGGTACTAGAAGATGTTTCAGATTCATCTTGTATATTTTCTGTCCTAATTTTGGAACCAGCCATTTCTCCAAGGCCCAGGGTTTGTTCCTTGATTTGCATATTTCCATTTAAAACAAACTCCTTAGAAAGTGGTGATATCAGCCAGGGCGCGGTGACTCATGCCTGTAATCACAGCACTTTGGGTGGCTGAGGCGGGTGGATCACTTGAGGCCAGGAGTTCGAGGCCACCTGGCCAACATGGCAAAACCCCATCTCTACTAAAAATACAAAAATTAGCCAGGCGTAGTGGCAGGCGCCTGTAGTCCCAACTACTCAGGAGGCTGAGGCATGACAATCATTTGAAGCTGAGAGGCAGAGGTTGCAGTGAGCCGAGATTACACCATTGCACTCCAACCTGGGTGATGGAATGAGACTCTGTGTCCAAAAAAAAAAAAAAAAAAAGAAAGTGGCGAGGGAAGTTGAGAGGAGAGGAGAACGGGCAGGACCTACTACCCCTCTCACTTCCTATTGATTCAGTTGTTTTACCTTGCTTAAGCAAATAAAAGTTTGAAACTCATATTTATTTCCTATTGTTGCTATAACAAATTACCACAAACTTTGTGGCTTGAAACAACAGACATGCATTATCTTATAGTTTTGGGGATCAGAAGTGTAGAAATGGGTCTTATGGGGCTAAAGTCAAGGCAGGGCTGTGTTCCTTCTGGAGGCTCTAGGGGAGAATCTGTTCCTTGCCTTTTTCAACTTCTAGGGGCTGTTTCTCTCCCTTCCTTGGCTCATGGCCTCCTTCAATAATGACATCACTCTGACCTCTGTCTTTGTAGTCAAATCTCCTCTCTCTTCAGCTTCCCTCTTCCATCTTTTAATGACCCTTGTTATTACATTGGGCCCTGTATTACTTCATTCTCACACTACTATAAAGAAATACCTGAGATTGTGTAATTTATAAGGAAAAGAGGTTTAATTGGCTCACAGTTCTACAGGCTGTACAGGAAGCATGGCTGGGGAGGCCTCAGGAAACTTACAATCATGGCAGAAAGCAAAGAGGAAGAAGACATGTCATACATAGCTGGAGCAGGAGGAAGAGAGTGAAGGAGGAGGTGTTACACACTTTTAAACAACCAGATCTTGTGAGAACTCACTATTATGAGAACAGCAAAGAGGAAATCTGCCATCATGATCCAATCACCTCCCACCAGGCCCCTCTTCCAACATTGGGGATTACAATTTGACATGAGATTTGGGTGGGGACACAAATGCAAACCATATCAGGCCCACTCAGATTATTCAGAATAATATCTCTATTTTAAAACCTTTACATTAATCACATCTGCAGAGCCCCTTTTACTACATAAGGTAACATAGTCACAGGTCCTGGGGATTAGAACATGGATGTCTTTGTGAGGGTGGGGGTGTCATTATTCTACCTACTATAAAACCTTAAAACCAAAAAGTGGCATCTGCTGATAAATCACAGTTTTACCTTCCTTTATGCTACACAGGACACTCAAACTCTGAATGTTTTCAACAGCCTCAGACAATCATTTCTTCTTTTTCCAAAAGGAGATGATAATAACAGTATTATTTAATAAACCATTCTAAAAACCTTATGTTGCTTTTTGGTATTTTGCCAAAAACGTATCACAATTTTCCTCACTTATTCTACTGATATTTTCCTCAGTAGCAATTTAGAACGTGTAGGTTAAATAGTACGCATGGTTGATTTCCTATACTCATTAAATGATCTCTTAAACTTTAAAGGCTGAAATGTTTATACAGGCTTCTAGGTTCATGATGGCCCACAAAGCCTATCTATTCCTTGTCTTCTATGTCTTTTCCATCCTGATAGTCTAAGTCCTCATCAGGCAATCATATAGATTAGAGAATGCAAGCTATGTGTCCCATAAGGTAGACCTAATGCATTAGACTTACAGTTAAATAATTGTGGATTTTTTTCCAAATGAAAAAAGTTACATTAATGAATATAATTTGTTATAGATTTCAAAAATGTTGCCTATTAATTTTCCTCAACATTGGTACCTCTTTCTGCTTGTCTGTCAGTGTATGCTAGCTGACAACAAAAGAAATGAATAAGAAGCCAATTAATATTAATAGAAAAAGTCAGAGATAGGAAATAAATTATGTCTAGTTTGATAGGTCACGGTGTGTTTCTATAATTTTATGTTGCATACATCTAATAGAGAACTATTTTGCTAGCTGAAATGCTTTCTCACATAAAGAACTCTAGATGTAAAAAATAATTACCTTTCCCTAAATATGGTGGAGCCAACTACTATTTTTTTCATTTTATTGCAGATACTTTACAAAAATATACTATTTTCCTCTTGTAAAAGAGAAGTTTCCTCCTGGAAAGGCAAGAATATGGGCTTTGGAGCTAGATAAATCTGAGTATTAACATCTTACTAGTTGTATGACTCTGTTAGTTTTTTTAAAATTCCCCTCCCTCCCTCCCCTCCATCTCTCTCTCCCTCTCTGTCTCTCTCTCTCTCTTTTTTCTTTTTCTCTCTTTCTTTCTTTTGACAGGATCTCACTCTCTCACCTAGGCTGGAGTGCAGTGACACAATCATAGATCACTGCAGTCTCAACCTCTTGGGCTCAAGTGATCCTTCTGCCTCAACTTCCCAAGTAGCTTGGACTACAGGCATGCACAACCATGCCCTGCTCATTTTTAAATTTTTTGTAGAGATGGGGTCTCACTATGTTGCTCAGGCTGGTCTCCAACTCCTGGCCTCAAGTGGTCCTTCCACCTCAGCCTTCCAAAGTGCTGGGATTACAAGTGCCTGACCTAGTTGTATGACTGAATACATCACTTAACTGAATAATTTGTAAGAAATTACATGTGGTTGTTTGTAGAAGATACTAATTAAAGCAACTTAAATACAAAAGAGGCATATTTCTTCCTCAGAATAAAGAAGAGCAGAGTTAGGCAGTTCAGGGTTGGTGTGGCTGCTCCTTGGTCATTAAGCATCCAGGATCTCCCCTTTCCATGTGCTCTGCCATCTTTGGCACACACCTTCATGTTCTAGGTTACTCTTGGTCCAATATGGCTTTTGAAGCTCTAGCCACCTCATCTGCCTTCCAAGCAACAGAAAGGACAAAGGGAAGAAGGGCAATAATGACAGCGTTCCAAGAAGCCTACCCAGTGACTTCTGCTTACATCTAGTTGGCCACTTTTATCTGCAAGGGAAAGGGAAATGTATTACATGTAATAGTTATTAGTATGGGTTTCAAGAAGCTGATTAAACCACTTGGAGGAAATAGGCAGTGTGCTACCCCACCAGTATAATAGAGAAATATTATGTGCGAGTCTATCCTTGATTTAGCAGCAAAAGCATAAGAACAATAAATATCTTGGACTTAAATGTAAGTAAGCTAGTTGAAGAGTTTGTAGAAAATACCCTAATGCATATTCTCTCTCTCTCTCTCTCTCTCTCTTTTTGGAGTCAGGGTCTCACTCCTGTCACCCAGTGGTGCTATCATTCCTCACTGCAGCCTCAACTTCCTGGGCTCAGGTGATTCTTCCACCTCAGCCTCCCAAGTAGCTGGTACTACAGGTGCGTGCCACCACACCTGGCTAACTTTTTGTATTTTTAGTAGAGACAGGGTTTCGTCATGTTGCTCAGGCTGGTCTCAAACTCCTGGACTCAAGAAGATCCACCCACCTTGGCCTCCCAAAGTGCTGGGACTACAGGTGTGAGCCACCATGCCTGGCTGCATTTTCTCTTAATAATTTGGATTATTTCCCTGCCACTCCCTTGCCTGTACTGTTATTCAATCAAAGTAGGCAAGGGCTAATGCCACGTAGGAAGGAAAAGGGTATTTGGTAGAAGAATTCCTGAGAGACAGGAAGGGAAAGCAGGAAGTTCTTCTGATAATTGGGAAAAGCAGAGTGTGTGAGAGACAAAGGAGTGGGAGGCCAGAAATAAGTGATTTGGGGATACAGATCTGGTGAAATTCCAAAACATGGCTCATGCCCACTTTCCAGATTTTGTTTCAGATGATGCCGGTTCCTTGGAACAACCCTGTATTGGGGTTGGTACCATGTTCAGTATGACTCAGGTAGCAACGGATGAGGGAGAAGTCTGAGAGCAGCCTCCCAGGATCCCACAAGTACATCATGTCAAGGAGAAAGCAGTCAAGAGTTCCTTGGATTCCTCAGGGGACAGATGGTGCTGAGGGGAACCACTTGGCTGCAGAAAGCCTTGGGTTGCATAAGCAGAGCACAGAATGCAGGAATGAAGAATCTCAGTAATAGGCAGCAAAATGATGCCACAAAAGATAAGACACAGCCAAGCTTCCCTCTGTCAGCTTCAACAGTGGGATGAGGGACATCTCAGGGAAGGCCACAGGACAGTGTGGTATTCTCCTCCTGCTTTTATGAGGGGAGAAAACAGCCAGCAGGGAGTGTGAATTTTTTTTTTTTTTTTTTTTGAGACAGGGTCTCATTCTGTCGCCCAGACTGGAGTGCAGTGGCATGACCTCAGCTCACTGTAACCTCCACTTCCCAGGCTCAAGTGATTTTCCTGCCTCAGCCTCCTGAGTAGCTGGGATTACAGGTATGCGCCACTACCACCTGGTTAATTTATTTTGTATTTTTAGTAGAGACAGGGTTTCACTGTGTTGGCCAGGCTGGTCTTGAACTCCTGACCTCAAATGATCCACCTACCTTGGCCTCCCAAAGTGCTGGGATCACAGGTGTGAGCCACCGCACTCAGCCGGGAGTGTGAATTTTGAATGAATTAAATTCTATTTAAACTCACAGAGACATAAACACAATTTAAAAATTTCCCCCTGCTATTAGTAGGAATTGAGGCTTGAGTCTAAAATAGGAGTCATTACAGAAAGTAACAAATGTTAACATTCTTTCGCACATCTGAGTCATAGTATGCAAATTTCTGTCCTGCTACATGACACAAGGTCTGTACAAAAAAAGCACATGTATAGGTCAATTTCATTTATAAACATAGATTCCAAAATCTTAAATAAAACACTGGTAAATTTAATCCATTAGGATAGTAAAAGAATAATACATCACATCCAAGTATTGTTTAGTCCACAAATGTAAGTGTAATAGATTTCAAATAGGAAGTGTCCACCAGAAACCCTAAGGCAGTAGATATTAGATGGCAAAGTTGTCAGCATACCCTTCTGTGGGAGTTTCAAAGTAGATAATCAAAAACCAGTTGCACAGTTCTCAAGCCCCTCATCCTCAGGGAGGTAAAGAGATGTTGCTGTAGGGCTTCTTTGAAGAGGACTTTTCTGGAGAGACATAAGCTTGTGAGGATTTCTCCTCCCTCTCTCCCAATAAGCAGGGTTGGGTGATGCTTTCTTATTCTTAAGCCAAGGGGGAGCCATTTCAATGGGACCACCTGGAGACCTTGATATGTAACTCCTGCAGGTAATGGGATGCGGTGGACCAATATCTAACTCTTGCCTAGGACATGTGAAAGGCAGTGGTGGACTAGCTAGCTGTTCCAACTACAGGGGTGAAGGTCAAATAAATGATTATATCAAGTGGCCTGCACTCCAAGAGTTTGTCAGGGTGGAAGGTTTCTTTGGAAGGAGAGCTGGCTTAAACCGTTTAAAATCTTGCCTAAGAGGATTGCCTGGAAGAGCCATGGAACTCCTAACAGAAAGACCCATTGTAGACTGGACCACCAAAAAACAGAGGCTGAGATGAGAGTAGCCAATGAAAGGGAGATGGTATCACCTGAATTATATAAGGTACAACAGAATCTTCCTACTGGGTCTTCTGCAGAATCTGTAAATGTGTCCTAAGAGAGAAATAGTTAGCTTTGAATATCTGCCAATCCCAGAAAGCTTGAAACTATTTAACAAAGCTTAGAGAACCAGTATGTGAAAATGGAGACTAAACTAAATTCAACTGCCTCTTTTTTTTCTTTTACCATAACTTGTTTTCTCAACTTTCCCACTCCCTTCCTGCTATACCCTCCAGTAGAAGAAATTGATGCTCTATGCCATGTCCATGTTTTGTTGAATTTGCTCCCTTTTTTTCCTCTGCCTAGGATGTTTGTACCCCACCTCTTCTGATTCACTCAGTCCTCCAGAAAACCATCAGCACCGAGGTCAATGAATAACATAGGGGCCTTTAATCTGTGTTAAGAGACCTTAGAATGACTATCTCAAAGGCCATTTATCCAATGTGATCAGTCTAGAAATGGAACCATTCCATTAAAGTAGGGAATCATAAAATATGATCTCTACTTATTTTAAATATTTTAAGGTCAAACCCATTTATATACATCCATTCATAGGCCTTCGAATGTGAGGCAAGCTTGTTTTTCTTTGTACAACAGTCCACTGATTGGAACTCTGTATTATCATTCTTGAACAAACCACTCACAATATGCATTTTTGTGATTCTTCAGTTTGGGTTTCTTTAACGTGCAAGAACTTAAACACACCTGGGAAGATACCTATGTGTAGGACTTTAAATTACTTAAAATTATTTACCCAACTCTATAGTTGTTTTGCTTACATTTATTTCAACAGTCGTTTTTGCTTTCTTTTTTTTTTTTTTTAGCAACTCAGTCAGTCTTCAGTCTTCACTGAGTCTTTCCAGTGAATAGGGGAGCCATAGATCACAGCCAATCCCCCTTCTAGCTCCTAGTGGGCTCTTTGGCTGGATCTGGAAACCAAATTGACACCAAGCAGATGAATAAAAGTATACAAATTGTATTAGTTTTACATGTACATGGGGATCTTTATGAGTGAAGTCTGAAGAAATGGCCAAAGCAAGATACTCTCATACTGTTTAGACAAAGAGCAATAAACTTGAGAAGAAATGACCCAGAACTGTGCTCCAAGAGAGAAATATGTTTGAATATCTGCCGATCTCTCAGGAGAGCTTGAAACTATTTAACAAAAATGTTTCCCAAACCTGAGAGAAAATAAAATCTGGCTAGGGCAGTAAAATTTTCTAGGGGAGTCGTTAGGAAATACATGGAGGGGTGTAATACAGGTAAAAGCTAAGGGTAACTTCACTAGGTATGTTTATTCAGGCCCATTGCAGCCTTCAATTCCAAGTTTCTAGTGATAAGGGCTATTTCCTTGCTCTGGTATAGAGAGGGTACCCCTCCCAGAGGAATCTGGCTACATGCAGGAAGAAAATTGTCAGTTCTCACCCTTTCTGAAACTACAATTTCTCCAATGTTTTCTTTTTTAAAAAATGTTTTGGCCAGGTGCGGTGGCTCATCCCTGCAATCCCAGTGCTTTGGGAGGCTGAGGCGGGTGGATCACCTGAGGTCAGGAGTTTGAAACCAGCCTGGCCAACATAGTGAAACCCCATCTCTACTAAAAATACAAAATTAGCTGGGCATGGTGGCACAAAACTGTAATCCCAGCTGCTTGGGAGGCTGAGGCAGAAGAATTGCTTGAACCTGGGAGGCGGAGGTTCTAGTGTGCCGAAATTGCGTTATTGCACTCCAGCCTGGGCAACAAGAGTGAAACTCTGTCTCAAAACAAAACAAAACAAAACAAAACAAAACAAAAAGTTTTTATTTTTGTAAAGATGGGCTCTTGCTATGTTTTTTTTTTTTTTTTTTGTCTTGAGACAGGTTCTCGCTCTGTCACCCAGGCTAGAGTGCAGTGGTACAATCACAGCTTGCTGCAGCCTTGACCTCCCGGGCTCAAGTGATTCTCCAACCTCAGCCTCCTGAGTAATTGGTACTACAGGCACGTGTTCCCACACCAGGCTAATTTTTATATTTTTTGTAGAGATGGGGTCTTACTATGTTACCCAGGCTGGTCTCGATCTCCTGTGCTCAAACTATCCGCCCACCTTGGCCTCCCAAAGTGCTTGGACTACAGGCATGAGCCATGCGCCTCGTCTCCAATGTTTTCAACTTGAAATAATAAATATACCAATCTGGCATATTTTGGGATGGCACATTCTTCACTCCTTCAAAATCATTCCACTTAGTTAAAAAAAATTAATGAAATGGTGCAAAGTTAAAAAATTAATGAATGTTGCAAACATACAAAAACAGAATGGACACCTGTTCCCACACCCAGCTACATGAATGCTAACATTTTGTCATACTTCAGATTTTTCAAAAAAGAATAAACATTTCAGGTAGAAATGAAATCTTCTGTACACTCCATGCTGATCTCATTTCTGTCCCTCTTTCCCATCCATAACAACTATCCTGAATCCTGTGTTTAGTTTTCCCATGTGTGTTCTTATACTCAAAATATGTGTGTCATAAATATATGGCTTTATTTTACATATATATATATATTTTATTTTGAGACAGAGTCTCACTCTGTCGCCAGGCTGGAGTGCAGTGGCATGATCTCAGCTCACTGCAACCTCTGCCTCTCCGGTTCAAGCGAGTCTTCTGCCTCAGCCTCCCGAGTAGCTGGGACTACAGGCATGCGCCACCACGCCCAGCTAATTTTTGTATTTTTAGTAGAGACGGGGTTTCACCATATTGGCCAGGATGGTCTCGATCCCTTGTCCTTGTGATCTGCCCACCTCGGCCTCCCAAAGTGCTGGGATTACAGGCATGAGCCACCACGCCTGGCCACATATTTTTAATCTATATGTAAGTGGTATACTGTATGCATTATTCTGCAACTTGACTTTTTTGTCTCTCATGTGTTTGACTTATCCTTATTGATGTATGCAGCTCTGGTTAATTCATTTGAACTGCTGCATAATATTCTATTTTGTGAATATACTAAAATTTATTTATATTTTCTCTTGTCGAATATCTGAGTTGTTTCCAATATTTTCTATTACAAACAACACTACAATTATCATTTTTATATACATCTCCTTGTATACAGATGCGTGAGGGCTTCTCTAGCCTGGCAAATATAACAAGACATGGAATTTCTGAGTCAAAGCACATGCACATCTTCACCTTCACAAATACACTGTCATTTTCTAATAAGTTATTACAATTGACACTCTCACCAGCAGTGTGTGAGAGTTTGTTGCTCTATATCCAACACTGGTATTATTCTCTCTCTTTTTTTTTTTTTTTTTTTTTTTGAGACGGAGTCTCGCTCTGTCCCCCAGGCTGCAGTGCAGTGGCGCGATCTCAGCGCTCACTGCAAGCTCCGCCTCCCGGGTTCACGCCGTTCTCCTGCCTCAGCCTCCCGAGTAGCTGGACTACAGGCTCTCACCACCACGCCCGGCTAATTTTTTGTATTTTTAGTAGAGAGGGGGTTTCACTGTGTTAGCCAGGATGGTCTCTATTTCCTGACCTCGTGATCCACCCGCCTCGGCCTCCCGAAGTGCTGGGATTACAGGCGTGAGCCACTGCGCGCGCCCCAACACTGCTATTATTCTCTTAAGATTTTTTCCAATTAGATGGGTGCGAAATGGTATCCCAAATGGTTTGTTTAATCAATAATGAGGTTTATTATCTTTTATATGTTTATTGGCCATCCAGAAGTCCTCTTCTAGGAATTCCCAGTTTCTGTTCTTTACCCATTTTTTCTGCTCTTTATCTTGTATTCTTGATTTGTAGGAATTTTGTTATAAATTCGTCATACCTGCCGGGCATGGTGCCTCATGCCTGTAATCCCAGCACTTTGGGAGGCTGAGGTGGGCAGATCACGAGGTCAGGCATTTGAGACCAGCCTGGCCAACATAATGAAACCCCGTCTCTACTAAAATTACAAAAAATTAGCCGGGCATGGTGGCGCGTGCCTGTAATCCCAGATACTTGGGAGACTGAGACGGGAGAATCGCTTGAACCAGGGAGGCGGAGGTTGCAGTGAGCTGAGATCGCACCATTGCACTCCAGCTGGGCGACAGAGCCAGACTCCGTCTCATAAATAAATAAATAAATAAATTCTGCATACCTTTTCTTGTCAATTAAATGAATTACAAATATCTTCTCTCAGAGTGCAGCATGTAATTCATCTGTTTCATATCATCTTTTGTTAAATACATGTTTTAAATTATAGGTATCGTACGTATCAAACTTTTCTTTCATGGTTTATGCTTTTTTTGTTTAAAAAAAAAATTTCCTATTCTGAGAGAAAGGTTTTTCTACATTCTCTTCAAAATGTTTTAAAGCTTTATTTTACATATTTAGGTTTTTATTCCTGTTAGATATGGTTTTGGATACGGTGTGGCGTAGAGACCTAACTTTCTTTTTTTCTATACACGCAACTGTCTTACCCAGGTTCTCTGAAAAACAGAGCCTGAAATACCACCTCCATGCTAAGGTATTGAGAGGGGCAATCCCAGGCCAACAAGAGTGAGGGGAAAAGGGAAATAAGTCATGGAAGAAAAGAAAGCAAATGCAGGATACCATGTTAGAAGCTGGGCACAGCTTCCTAAGGAAATTCAGCCTGTGGCTTTGTTACCCAGGACATCTTCCAGATAGGTTTCGTGGAAGTGCTACACCTCAGAATTGTGCATCAGAGACAGGAGAAAGGGCAAATAATTTATTTTCTGGCTCCACTTCTGTTTGTTCTTGGTTGAAGTTTGCTCTACGGGGAGTTAGTTAACTTCTGGGCTGTGTTACACAGCTTCTCTGTCTAACCAGTTGGCAAACCAGGCTTCCGTGCTGTTATATGGTGCTTGATGCTTTATCCGAGATTGATGGGGATGGGAAGACTCTCTATGAGTCTGGTAGGGTGGGACCTGGGCACCAGAGTCATTGTGTCTTCTGATGTACTGAGAGCAATGGAGGCCAGGCTCTCACTCTGTGGGGAGATTGAGAAGTGTTGGGAAATGAAGGAATGTCAGCAGCCCCTGGGGCTCCCCAGGGGGCAGGTGTATTATTTTGGTCCTTTAGAACAACCAATTTTCCAGTTATTGACTAATTCATTCCTTCCCTCTACATTTGTAATACCACCTTTGAGCATGTCAAGTCTGTGTATATTCATAGACTTCTTTCTAAGGTTTCTTTTCCATTCCATTCAACAATTTATCCCTAAGCTAATGTCATACCATCTTAAATCTTATAACTTTAAAATAAGGCTGGGCGCGGTGGCTCATGCCTGTAATCCCAGCACTTTGGGAGGCTGAGGAGGGCGGGTCACCTGAGGTCAGGAATTCGAGACCAGCCTGGCCAACATGGCAAAACCCTGTCTCTACTAAAAACACAAAAATTAGACGGGCGTGGTGGCACATGCCTGTAATCTCAGCTACTCGGGAGGCTAAAGCACAAGAATCACTTGAACCCAGGAAGTGGAGGTTGCAGTGAGCCAAGATTGCACCACTGTACTCCAGCCTGGGTGATAGAGCAAGACTCAGTCTCAAAATATAAATAAATAAAATAAGTTGATATGTGGTGGCACAGTCTTTCTATGTTCCGCATCTTCAAAATTATCTTGTCCTTTTCTACTTCCAGATGAATCCTAAGATCAGACTGTTTAGTTCCACAAAAAGTCATAGCTGGATTTAATTTAGAATTATATTGAATTTATGGACAAATTAGGGAATAATTTACATCTTTAGGATATTGAACTCATGAACCTGGTGGATATCTTCATTTATTCAGATCTGTGTATGTATTTGTATTTGTTCTTCAATTTTGGAATTTTCTTCACAATGATCTTACATAATGTTTGTCAGGTTGATTTCTAATAATCTTTTTATTTGTATCAGTATTGTGGATGAGATCTTCATTTCTAATACAGGTTTTAATTATTTATTGATATTGAAAGTCTATTGAGCCAGGCATAGTGGCATATAGCTGTAGTCTGAGCTCCTCTGGAGGCTGATGCAGGAGGATCACTTTAGCTCAGGAGTTTGAGGCTGTAGTACACAGTGATTGCACCTGTGAGTAGCCACTGCACTCCAGCCTGGGCAATGTAGTGAGACCCCTGTCTCTAAAACAAATAAAGAGAAAAGAAAAAAGAAAGGCTATTGATTTCTTTATTGGTCTTGAATATGGCAAACTTGCTAAACTCCCTTACTAGCTTTAATAGATTCTATTCTAGCTCGGGTGTGGTGGCTCAAGCCTGTAATCCCAGCACACTGGGAGGCTGAGGTGGGCGGATCACCTGAGGTGAGGAGTTCAAGACCAGTCTGACCAACATGGTGAAACCCTGTCTCTACTAAAAATACAAAAATTAGCTGGGCATGGTGGCGCATGCCTGTAATCCCAGCTACTCGGGAGGCTGAGGCAGGAGAATCACTTGAAACCCAGGAGGTGGAGGTTACAGTGAGCCGAGATCGCGCCACTGCACTCCAGGCTGGGTGACAGAGCAAGACTCCATCTCAAAAAAAAAAAAAAAAGATTATATTTTATAGATTATTTTGGGGCTTTGTATGTAATCAATCATATTATCTCTATATAAGGACCATAGCTAGACTTTTAATTCCAGTTCTAAAGATTTTTTAAAACCATGAATGAGTGTTAAATGTTGATGCCTTTTCTGTATTTATTGAAAAGGTCATAGTTTTTCCTCTCTTAATCTGTTAAAGTGGTATACTACATGGTATACTACATCAATAGATTTTAGGATGCTGCACTTCCTTGCATTTCTAGGATAATCAACACAGTCTTTACAGAAACAACTCTCATTCTTTTGACATTTATAGTACATTGGTCTATATAACTATATTAAATAAATTAGTTAGAATATCAACTACGCATGATGTCAATAGGTTATTAAATAAAATACAAATGACTCCGAATGAGCACGAAACTCAAGTGCGCAACAGCCCATTACCTATAAGGCTTCACACTGATGGTTCTTTTAAGATAGTAGGAATAGTATCAGTTAAGTGGAAGTCAACTAGAAAGTGTTCACTGTTTAGGGAAATTAGTGATTGTGGCAACATACCCACTATATGCCAACATGATTTGTTTCTATTCAACTAAATTCAAGAAATAGTTACGGAGAAACTACTATATATTAAGTACCATGTTAGGCATCATGGCTAAACACAAAGGTGAATCAAGCAGTTTCTATTCACAAAATATTTCCCAAACTAGTAGACAGGTTAAGTAAGATCAAGTGCTTAAATATCTCATCAAAATACAAAGCAGAGTAAGACAGATGTCCAAGGAAATACAAAAGTTATCACATATCATGGAGGGAAAGTGTAACTTGGGGAGAGGAGTAATCAGGAAAGGAGTTTTGGAGAAGGTAGATTTTGCAGTGAACTAAGTGGGAGGTTAGACCATTGGTCTCGCAGCCAGCCCCTTTAACTGATCTCTATTAGTCTAAGCAATCCACTTTAAAAGCAATGAGAGCTATCCCATCTGATGTGTTCTGACGATCATTTCTTTTCTTGCTGGACTTGCACACAGATTCTCCCTTTCTGTCCAGCCCTTTCATGTGAGATGTCCATCCCCTAATCCTTGGAACCTGTGAATATATTAATTTACATGGAAAGGGAGAATTAAGATTGAAGATGAAGTTTAAGGTTGCTAATCAGCTGATCTTGAGATGGAGAGATTATCCTGTATTGTCTGTATTGGCCCAATGCAATCACAATGGTCCTTAGAAATAAAAGAGGGAGGCAGGAGAGTGAGTGTCAGAGTGATGTGACATGAGAGAGACTCGACCATTGCTGGCTTTGAAGATGGAAGGGGGCTATGAGCCAAAGAATGCTGGCAGCTCCTAGAAGTTGAATAAATCAAGGAAATAGATTGTCTCCTAGAACCTCCAGAGGAATGCAGCTTTTGCAAAACCTTGCTTTTAGCCCAGTGGAACCTATTTCAGGCTGCTGACCTCCAGAGCTGTAAAATAATACATTTATGTTATTTTAAGCCATTAAGTTTGTGGTAAGTTGTTACAGCAGCAATAAGAACTAACACAAAAGATTAATAAAGCCAACCAGGATAAAAAACAGGTTTGGAAGGAAAGGTCATAGCTTTGCTTATGTTGAGCTGAAGAGCTAGTGCCTGTCTGTGAAAGGCCAGCAGGACAGTGGAAATGTGGGTTTGAATATCAGAAAACAGGCTGGGATTTGGAACCTTAAAATCATTTCATAAAGGGGATATTTGACACCTAGAGCATGGGTGAGATGTTTTTAGGAAAAACATTTAGATCAATGCTGTCAAATGGAAATATAACACAAGCTGTGAATGCAAGCTACACATGCAATTTAAAATTTTCAGCAACCATAATAAAAATCTAAAAAAAGAAGTGAAATTAAATTTTAATTATGTATTTTATTGTACTAAACATATCCAAATTGTTTTTTCAACATGTAATATAAAATTATTAGATATTTTACATTTTTACACAAAATCTTTACAATCTGATATGCATTTTACACTTACAGCACATCTCAGTTCAGCATGTCTATAAATAATTTCATGGGCTCAATAGCTATCATGTGGCTAGTGGCTATGGTACTGGGCAGTGCAGTTTAGAGAAACAGCAGATACAAAGGGTGGAGCTTTGAGAGACACCTGCATTTAGGAGACGGGAGAAGGAAAAGGAGCCAATAAAGAAGTGGACAGGGCCGGACACAGTGGTTCATGCCTGTAATCCCAGCACTTTGGGAGGCAGAGGTGGGCGGATCACCCGAGGTCAGGAGTTCGAGACCAGCCTGACCAACATGGTGAAACCCCATCTCTACTAAAAACACAAAAGTAGCCGGGTGTGGTGGCATGCGCCTGTAATCCCACCTACTCAGGACGCTGAGGCAGGAGTATCACTTGAACCCGGAAGGTGGAGGTTGCAGTGAGCCGAGATGGTGCCACTGCACTGCAGCCTGGGTGACAGAGCAAGACGTCTTAAAAAAAAAAAAAGAAAAGAAAAGAAAGAAAGAAATAGACATAGGAGGATAGTCAAGATAGTGCAATGTCTCAAAATCCAAAATAATTTTATTAGGGAAATGTAGGGATGAAAATTTCAAAGGCTCTTCTTCAGTGCTCTGGCTCATTCAACTCTTATATTTGAGAGGTTTTCCCTCCTCTCTGAAGTGCAGCTCTATACTACAAAGTCACTTTCATTTGATCTGGCTTTTTAACAGTCTCATATATCCATCTAAACATAAATTTAGGGGTGCCATCATAGGTGGCTGGGGATAGCAAGGTGACTAAGAGAAAGAAGAAAGGAGCATTGAGGTGGTTTGAGGTTGTTGGAGGATGTGATGATTTAGAACAGGTGCCTGGTGGGAGTAAGATGGAGATCATGTTACCATGACAACTGATTATTTCATTGGTCCAATGACCAGTTGCCATGGTGACAAAATCTTTGTGTCAGTGTGATATGGATCCCAAGGGAGAGAATGCTTGTGCAAAGGACCCCTTCGCTCATTGGTAAAGCTTTTATATTTGCAATGATTTCTGCATTGCTTGATGAAGTCTCCTTCAGGAACTTCAATCAACATTGATGTCCCCTTCTCCTTATTGCTCATTTATAGCAGTCAAACCACATGCAAAATGCACACATTTTCATTGTTCATCTTCTACATACTGCTTTCTTATCTGACATTCCTTAATTGTTTTAGTACTTTAATCTCTTTCTCCTAAACAGATATAATCCCACTGAAGGCAGGGATTATTCGTATAATTTAGTTGTATTTTCAAAGGACTGGGAGTTAGAGGGAAAAAGCAGACATGCCTTGGGCACCAGACATATCTGGGTTACATGCCACCTCTGCTTTTGCCATTTGCCTTAGATATTTCCTAATGGACTTAGGAAAGTCATTTTATCTTCCTGAATTTAGTTTTCTTCTATAAAATGGGGATATTAAAATTTGCACTGTGGGGTTGTTATGATGATTAGAAATATCCGAAATGAAGTAGTTGGCCTACAGCAAGAACTGAATAAATGGTGCCAGTTATTACAACATGGTTCCTAGCCCAGTCCTGGATGCCATGATCAGTACTTAGCAATACCTGATGAACAATAAGATAATGATGACAAATAATGCCATGGTAACAGTAGGACTAGATGAATTTTAGGGTTTCTTAAAGATCAGTTGTCCTATGGTGGCCCAATTATATACCAGCTGCAATTCTTAACTTGCAACCCAAGTTATGCTAATTGTAACTTCTTGGGAGGAAAAATTTTTAAGTATTTAAGAAAAATTAGAGGAAAGAACCAGATACTTTGTGCCTTCTTGATGGAGAAACATGAGAAAAATCACATATGAATGATCCAGCCTCTGGATCCAAGTACTTATTTACACAAAACACAGAAAGGCCTGGCGTGGTGGCTCACATTTGTAATCCCATTTGTAATCCCAGCACTTTGGGAGGCCAAGGCAGGCAGAATCACTTGAGGTCAGGAGTTCGAAACCAGCCGGGCCAACGTGGTGAAACCGCCTCTCCACTAAAAATGTAAAAATTAGCTGGGCCTGGTGGCGGACGCCTGTAATCCTAACTACTGGGGAAGCTGAGGCAGGATAATTGCTTAAGCCCAGGAGGTGGAGGTTGCAGTGAGCGGAGATGGCATCCCTGCACTCCAGCCTGGGCAACAGAGCAAGACTCCATCTCAACAACAACAACAAAAACCAAAAAATGGAGGGCAGAGATACATGTTAAACACCACAACAGGGAAACAATTAGCAAAATCCATACTGTAGAAATACTACAGGAAAAATGGTGTGGTTTCTTCAACAAATACATTGCAAGAAAAAATAATGGAAAAGGAACTTACAAAATAAAAAAAGATGTAAGAGACTTATTAATTCCCACGTGTGGATCTTACTTGAGCTTTGATTCAAACAAACAAAATTTTAAAAAATTCATAAGGTGATTGAAAGTTTAAATACTGACAGGAACAAAGACATAATACTAGTGACTTCAAAAATTCTCATTAATTTTTAGATAAGTTAATGGTATGTTTTGTTAATAAAAGGGTTCTTATCTTTTGGAGATGTATTTTTAAAATACGTGTGTATTGATGTAGTATGAAGTCTGGAATTTGCTTCAAAGTAACACAGAAGGGGCAATGTGAGGATGAGGGTAGGGATATAGATTAAAAAGGTTAGTTATCTGAGGCGGGTGGATCACCTGAGGTCAGGAGTTTGAGACCAGCCTGGCCAACATGGCGAAACCCCGTCTCTACTAAAAATACAAAAATTAGCTGGGTGTGGTGGCACGTGCCTGAAGTCCCAGCTACTCGGGAGGCTGAGGCAGGAGAATTGCTTGAACCTGGGAGGCAGTGGTTGCAGTGAGCCGAGATTGCACTACTGCACTCCAGCCTGGGTGACAGAGCGAAACTCCATCTCAAAAAAAAAAAAAAAAAAAAAATAAGGTTAGTTACTACTTGATAACTGTTGACTTTGGAAAATGGGTATATGAGGATTTATCATATTACTTGCATATCTGAAGTTTCTCTATATTTAAAACATTAAGTGCGTCTATCCAAGATTATATGAACAATAAAGACTTAGCTATAAGGAAATACAGAATATTATTTAATACAATGTTGGACAAATGCATTGTGATGGTTTAATGAATAAATTAATGTGTATTTCCCCTAGCTAGACCTTCATAGCCAGGTTTCTACATTATATACATAAATGATATTTTTCTTTCTTTCTTTTTTTTCTGAGATGGAGTCTTGCTCTGTCGCCCAGGCTGGAGTGCAGTGGTAGCAATCTCAGCTCACTGCAACCTCCGCCTTCTGGGGTCAAGTGATTCTTCTGCCTCAGCCTCCCAAGTAGCTGGGACTACAGGCACATGCCACGATGTCTGGCTAATTATTTGTATTTTTAGTAGAGACGGGGTTTCAGCGTGTTAGCCAGGATGGTCTCAGTCTCCTGACCTCGCGATCCCCCTGGCTCAACCTCCCAAAGTGCTGGGATTACACGCGTGAGCTACCGCGCCCGGCCATAAATGATATTTTTCTATTGCAAATTATAGTTAGTATCATTCATGATGTCTTAGGTTAGATTCCTTGAGAAAAAGACTCTGAGAGGGAGTTTTGTGGGCAAGAAGTTTTTTGTCGGGTAGGGTAAAGTGGGGGTGTGCTTTTGTGTTCAACCCTAGTGGATAGGAATGGGCGGAGGAAGGATCTGAGCAGTGATACAGTTGCCATACGTATCTCATCTGATCTCACCTCACTCAACCCCTAGGGAGCTTGAGAGATGGAAGGCGCTTTTCAAATATGTCCCACGTTGAAGAATGGAGCCAGGCCTTTATCCTTGGAATCATTCTTCTGCCTACTTTGCCTCAACAAACTTGAACTCATTTTTCAAGGATGTGGTCAAGTGTTTCTGTATCTGCAAACTCTTCCTTAAAACACTCACTCTCGCCTGGGAGGCAGAGGTTGCAGGGAGCCGAGATGGTGCCACTGCACTCCAACTTGGGTGACAGAATGAAATCCCATCTCAAAACAAACAACCAACCAAAAAAACCAACAAAAAATGCTCACCCTCAGTCAGATCAAATTCCTTCTTCCACTATCCTTCCTATATGAACCATACAGGGGAATAGGAAGAGCTAACATTTATAGCACTTCTCATGTGCTAAGCACTGTGTTAAGCAGTCTAACTGTGCATGGTTTCAATTAACTCACAGCATACCTACACAGGTAGGTACAGATGCTCCTTCATTTAGGATGGGACTACATCCTGATAAACTCATCAGAAGTTGAAGATATCCTAAGTGGAAAATGCATTTAATACACCTAACCTACCAAACATCATAGCTCAGCCTTGCCTATCTTAAACATGTCCAGAACAATTACATTAGCCTACAGTTGGGCAAAATCATCGATCATGAAGCCTAAATAATAAATAATAAAATAAATGTATTATTTTATAATAACATGTTGAATCTCTCATGGAAGAGTATTGTACCACATATTGCTAGCCTGGGAAAAGATCAAAATTCAAAATTCAAGTATGGTTTCTACTGAATGCATATTGTTTTCACACCACTGTGAGGTCAAAAAATTTTAAATCAAACCATCTTAAGTCGGGGACTGTCTGTATTATTATTATCCCCATTTACAGATGAGGAAACTGAAGCTCAGAGAGATTAAGCAATTTGCATAACTAAAACCATTGAACTAGTGAGTGGCAGGGCTGGCCATTTAACCCCAGACGAGGGAGCCCACATTTTTTTTTTTTTTTGAGACAAAGTTTTGCTCTTGTTGCCCAGGCTGGAGTGCAATGGCGTGATCTTGGCTTACTGCAGCCTCCGCCTCCCTGCAGCCTCCACCTCCCAGGTTCAAGCGATTCTCCTGCCTCAGCCTCCCAAGTAGCTGGGATTACAGGCACGTGGCACTACACCCGGCTAATTTTTGTATTTTTAGTAGAGACGGGGTTTTGCCATGTTGGCCAGGCTGGTCTTGAACTCCTGACCTCAAGTGATCCGCCTGCCTCAGCCTCCCAAAGTGCTGGGATTACAGACGTGAGCCACCATGCTGGCCGGGAGCCCTTACTCTTAATTGCTATTATGCTATACTGCCCCCTAGCTACTGCTTTTATCTTTGTACTCCCAGCCCTTAGCACAATACCTAACCTAGAATTAGCACTTAATAAATATTTACTGAATAAATACATATTCATTTCACCAGCATTTCTAGCAAATTTCATTTTAGAAAAAGATCAACTCCAGATGAAATTTGTAGAAATAAGGGTGGTATATTTCATGGTAGCATGGAACAAGAAACCCCACTAGAAGAGTTAAGCTTGGCTATACTTAACACTGCAGAAAAAGAGATCTGATGGGGGGCAGTGGGCATAGTATAGGCCATAAATTAACTGCTAAATAGTTAAAAAGGGAAACACTTTACTTAAGTACATTAAAAGAAACTTTGTGTGTGTGTGTGTGTGTGTGCACATGCCTTTTTAGCATATTTTGCTTTAAGAATCATTGCAAAAAGAAACATTTCTTATTTATTCTACCATATTAAAGTGGGGGCAAGCCATGGATGAATCATGAACTTAGATGAGATATAATGAAAACAGCATAAGTCAGTAAGTATTCAAAATAGTTGCTAAAAGGTGGAAATGAGATCCTTTAGGACAGGTGAAAGATATAGGAATTACAAATAAGTTTCCTTTACGTAGCAAAGCAACTCTTCTTCATTTTCACTGAAATACAATATGAGATGACATATTTAAGCAGTCTGTGTGGTGTGTTAGCAAAAGGAGGGATTTCAAAGTCATGAATTGATGCTCAAGTCTTTATATTGCCATTCACTAGCAAAGTGACCTCAGTTTCCCTTGCCTACAAAATGAGGAGGATAATCTCCAACTCTTACATTACATGGATTTATTAATATAAAATATTACTTCTTTTTCTGTTTCCTGATTCTGACGGAAGCCATCGTTCCCTCCTCTGAACTTCTACAGACATCAACATTTTGCCAGTCTTGTTTCATCTCTCTCACACTTTTTTTTTTGAGATAGGATCTCTGTTGCCCAGGCTGGAATGCAGTGGCATGATCAGGCTCACTGCAGCCTCAACCTCTGGGTTCAAGTGATCCTCCCACCTTGTAGCTGGGACTACAGGTGTGTGCTACCACGTCCAGTTAATTTTTGTATTTTTTGTAGAGATGGGGTTTTTCCATGTTGCCCAGGCTGGTTGAGAACTCCTGGACTCAAGCGATCCACCTGCTTCAGCCTTCCAAAGTGCTGGGACTACAGGCGTGAGCCACTGTGCCTGGCCCTCAAATTCTAATTATGCCAACACTGTCATACTCCAGAATTAGATGCCTGTTATGTTTGCAGTATTGTCACTTCTTAAGTGAATAGTAGAAACAACAGGTTGAATTTCTTCCTAGTTTTGAAGAACTGATCCACAGATCTGAGCAGTCCTAATTAGTTCTCAGGACTCTCTTCAATGCTTGCATCAAGGACATTCCACAGGTGGTTTTTCAATTACTGCCCAGTAAGCTTTGGAAATGTCTGGAAAGTGTTAAGACTTAGGACTTTGCACCTATGTTTGTCTAATTTAAAAAAAAAATTTTTTTGTTGAGACAAGGTACTTTCTCTGTTGCTCAGGCTGGAATGCAGTGGCACGAACACAAATCACTGCAGCCTCAAACTCCCGGGCTCAAGTGATCCTCCCACCTCAGCATCCCAAGCAGCCGCGACTACAGAGTTTCACCATGTTGCCCAGGCTGGTCTTGAACTCCTGGGCTCAAGCGATTCACCCGCCTCTGCCTCCCAAAGGCTGGGATTACAGGTGTGAGCCACTGTGCCCAGCCTGTTTACCTAAATTTAACCTTCACCTACATGTTCTCTTAATCTGGTCCCATTAAAAACTTGGTCCCCAGTGCACTTCAAGCTAGATTTCTCATTGCCAAATCCTTTGGGATCTTCAGTGTCTTCCATGCTTTGTGATTCCTTCATAGAGGACTGAGTGCCTTTACTGAATATTTACCATGCTCCAGGGCCTGCAGATCCTATTGTTCCAGATATTTTTCATTTATCTGGCATTTCAAATAAATTAGGTACACATAATATTTTATATAAAAATTAGCTACTAATAATCCCTTAACCCAAGTTAGCAATATGTCACAACACAGGAAGAGCCTTTGTGGGGAGTTAGGAGACTTCAGTTATAGTTCCAGATTATTCCATAGCATTAATTTGACAAAAATTTACTTATTTAGGGCCTACAGGCTGCCACATACAGTGATGGGTTGCTAGGTATAGAAGCAAATGATCATGGCCCTTATCTCAAAAACAGGGACTGTGCTGGGCATGGTAGTTCACACCTATAATTCCAACACTTTGGGAAGTTGAGGCAAGAGGATTGTTTGAGGCCAGGATTTCGAGACCAGTCTGGGCAACATAATGATATCTTGCCTCTATTAAAAATAATAATAATAAAAGAAAAGAAAAACAGGAGCTGTATCTTAACATTCTTTGTAAGTTCCCCACCTTCTGGGGCATGACATGGTCCATGGCACTTATAAAGGGTTGTCTGAGCCCACAGATCAAGACTGACTGAGTTTCAAATTCTGTATTTTTATTTTATTTTATTTTTATTTAGAGGCACTGTCTCACTATGTTGCTCAAGGTAGGGTCTCTCTCTCTCTCTCTCTCTCTTTTTTTTTTTGAGACAGAGTCTTGCTCTGTCGCCCAGACTGGAGTGTGGTGGCACAATCTCGGCTCACCGCAATCTCTGCCTCCTGGGTTCAAGCAATTCTCCTGCCTCACCCTCCTGAGTAGCTGGGATTACAAGCATGCACCACCACGCCCAGCTAATTTTTGTATTTTTAGTAGAGACGGGGTTTCACCATGTTGGCCAAGCTGGTCTTGAACTCCTGACCTCAGGTGATTCACCCGCCTTGGTCTCCCAAAGTGCTGGGATTACAGGTATGAGCCACCACTCCCGGCGGGTCTCTAACTCTTAGCCTCAAGCAATCCTCATGCCTTGGCCTCCCAAAGCTCTGGGATTACAGGTGTGAGCCACCATGCCCTGCCTCAAATACCTCAAATACTGTATTTTAAAGCCTTTCACTATACTACACCAATCATCCCATTCTCTATATTTTCTCATAATCCCCAAGCAATCTTTCTACCTGAAGATGACACCAGAAATTTGTGTCACTAAAGAGCAAGATTCAGAAAGTGTCTGCATTAGTCATTATAGGCTCTGTTATGCTATGGTATCAACCCCAAAATCTCAGTGGCCTAATCAGCAAAGGTTGTTTTTCTCGCTTATGCTGTGTCCTTCCCAGGTCAGCTGTGGCTTTGCTGCACATTGTCTTCACTCTGGGACTGAGGCTGATGGATTAGCCTCTATCCAGAACGTTGCTCGTCTTGAGGACAGCAGGAAAGGAAAACATGGTGCAGCATGTTGACTGAGAGCTTCCAGCTAGAAGTGGCTCATACTGCCACTCACATTTCATTAGCTAATACAAGTCACACAGCCAAGCCTGCTGTCAATAGGAAATTACAGTCCAATTCTGGAAGGCACAATAAGTGTTTGGGAACAATTATATAGTCTTCCACAGGGTCTCTTTACCCTTTATTTGTGACACTTGGATGTAAACACACCTTCTCACAGTGCCTCACCCAGGACCTTAAGACTTGCATATTGGTGTAAACAATCCGCTGGTTTAGAGTCTTTGAAGGCAGGAGAGAGGGCTTAGGATCAGACAATTTTGGCTTCAAATCCTGCCTCTGACACTTAAAGTACTGAGCCTGTTTCCTCTTCTTTTACATGATGACCATCTTGTAGTTTTACTGTAAGGATTAAAAAAACCAAACAGATGCAAAGGGCCTATTGTGTTGCTACTCACACAAAGAACAGTAAATGTTAACTATTCCCCCACCAAACTCCATCTAGCATTGGGGTTTCTTGATGGTTCTTATTTAGCTCATCAGGCATGAAGTAAGCCAATTATCTTTGCAACTTTAAATAATTGTTTCTTACTACCGAGTTTGTACCAGAGTTTCAGGCTCCTTTGGGCTGCAAACCTTGGCTACTTTTTCCTGCTAACCAGGTTCCTTTCTATCATCCCAAAAGATATTGCTAACTAACTGGCAGAGAGATTTTCCTTGATCCTACTCTGTTTGAACATCCTCTGACTCACCCTTCCTAGTGCCACCCAAGTTTCATCTGCACCATTGCTTACACATAATACAAGTACTTTATTTACTTACGCATTTGTTAATGTTTGCTCAGCTGTCTTGGTGCCTTTGTGTCTTTCACTGTGCTTTTAATTAGCTTGGCTGATTCTAAAAGTGGAGGTAAGCCAAGGTTTGAACCAGGTGGTTACAAGGAACATGGAGATGGGTTGCAGGTGGGGGATGGCAGATTGTTATGAATGCACTAGTGCAAAATCATTGACAGCCTAGGAAAAAAAAGTATTTTAGGCTAATGCCTTCTACTGGGAAAAAATAAACTAAGCTACTCCTTTCTACTAATAATGATTAAGTAGTAGAGTCTTTGGGAAGGATCACATTTTGCCTTTACTGATATAATCTGAAGTTAACACCAAGCTACCAGAGGACAGGAACTTGATGGTTTACATAGAGTGATGTGGTCTAGCTGCATGAGTTAGTTATTGCCATCAGCCACCAATATTTAATGACTACTTATAAGACTATCACTTCTGTGGCCTCTACTTTTCTTGTATCTACCCAACCTCTTTGACTTTGCACAAGCTGTTCTCTGCCCCCAATTGTCTTTCTCTACTCCCAGTCTTGCTTCTATCTCTGCATGGCAAATTCCTGCTCATTTATTAAAATTTAGCCTTAACTTTACCTTTTAAGGATGAAGCTTTCTTTGGCCCCAGTGACTGTGCCCCACCCTCCACCTCATCCAATTTGACAGAATTAAGCTTTGCTTCTTTTCTGTTTCCATGGCACAAGTATAAATTTCTACCAAATTGCATTGGGATTAACTGTTTACATGTCTGCTTCTGTTTTATTTTCTTTTGACTCCTTGGTATTTAGTACAACATCTGGTATAGAGTAGGTGCTTGCTAAATGATTATTGAATGCTATTTAAGTGTGCATAGTGACCAACGCCCAAGCATTTTCCTTAAATAGCAGTTAGTAGTGCTGAGACCTCTCAGATGGCCTACATATAGCCTTTTAAAAAACCTAATTCAAGAATTATAAAATATTAGATAAAGATACCCAGGAAATCTGGAAGGCTCTTCCCGGGCTAGGAATAATAGGAGGGGCTCTCTCGTGTTTTTCCCTCTCCCTCTTGCAAGTCTTGGCTCATTTTAAATTCATTTCTCATTTTCTGATTTCCTCTTACAATAAATACAGAGGGAGAAAAGGATCAGGTGAAGGCTCATTTATCTTAGCGTCTAGGTCATGTGAAGTGTCGAACACTCAGCTGTTGAAGCACTGCCAGTGTCCAATCAAGGTTTTTGTAGGGCTATTGCAGCCCAGCTCTGGGCTGTGTTCCTTTCAGAGAATTCAGAATTCAGATGAAGCTAGGACAAGATTGCAAACAATACAAAACAATAAAACCACTACCTCATTCCTCTGGGCAATCTGTGTCTTTTAAGGATCTGTCCCTTGAGCTGGATAATATCTCCTCTTTGAAGGCTATCCTGCTCTGCACCCTCCCTTCTAGTCCACTCCCGTCTCCCAAGACAGTCAACTACTATACTCTTTTCTGTGCTGACACTGGGACCTTATAAATAATAACAGCTGTCCTGGGGACCTTTATTTTTGGCAGCCTGTGCATGGTCTCTTTTGCTACATAGCTATGATTATTGTTCCCATATTAGAGGCAGGGAAACAGAGGCTAAGAGAAACTAAATAACTGATGTAGGCACAAAGGAAGTAAGCTATGGAATATTAGACTTGAATCTAGGTCTGCCTTCTCAATCTAGGCTTTAAGCTTTTCCTCCTCACAATGTTCCAGAATTCCCCCTGCTGCTATGGCCATCCTTGCTTTTAATTTATTTTTTATTTTTCTTAGAGTCAGGGTGTCACTTTGTTGCCCAGGTTGGTCTCAACCTCATGAGCTCAAGTGATCCTCCCACCTGGGCCTCCCAAAGTGCTGGGATTACAGGCGTTAGCCACCATGCCCGGCCTGCTTTATTCTTTCTTTCTTTTTTTTTTTTTTTTGAGGAGAGATACTCCTCCACTTTTTTTAATCTATATATTTAAGGTACACAACATGATGTTATGGGATAGTCAAAAAGTCACTATAGTGAAGCAAATTAACAGAGCCATCATCTCACACAGTTATCCATTTTTTTGTTTATTGTGGCAAGAGAAGCTAAAATCTACTCATTTAGCATGAATCCCATATGTAATAAATTTTATCGCCCCTCCACCTTTTAATACCCTGGGACTCATACTTCTTTCCTTCCCAAAGGCTGCTGATCCCCACCTTCCCACCTCATTCTGGCAGCTATCCACCTCTGTTCTCTCTCCAGCCCTATCCCATATTAGCTCAGGATGAGCACTTCAGGGAAGTGCCTTAGAATTCCAGACAAGTGAGAGGAGCGGAGCTGCCCAACGCTTGTAAGAGGTGGTGCTAAACAGGAGTTCAAGACAAGTCTGAGCAACATAGTGAGATCCCATTTCTATAAAGTTAAAAAATTTTTATAAAGAAAAAAAAACCCAAAAGCTCCAGACTTGGAGCTAAGTCTACTTTCTCTCTCTCTCTCTTTTTTTTTTTAAAGACAGGGTCTCACTCTGTTACCCAGGCTGGAGTGCAGTGGCACAGTCACAACTCACTGCAGCCTTGACCTCTTGGGCCCAATCCTCCCATCTCAGCCTCCCACATAGCTGGGACCACGGATGCACACCACCCTGCCGGCTAATTTTTTTATTTTTGTAGAGACAGTCTCCTTATGTTGCCCAGGCTGGTCTTGAACTCTTGTGCTCACGCAATCTTCCCGCCTCTGCCTCCCTAAGTGTTGGGAGACCGTAGACTGACTGTACGTTATTTATTTTTTAGAGATGGGGGCTTGCTGTGTTGCCCGGGCTGCACTTGAACTCCTGGGCTCAAGTGATCCTATCCTCCTGCCTCAGCCTCCTTAATAACTGGGATTACAGTCAAGCGCCACTGTGCCCAGCTGAGACTGCATCTTATTTATCTTACTCATTGCTACTATCTAGTTCAAGCCATCATTCTGTACCTGGGTAATGGAGCCTCTGGCTTCCACCATTGTCCTCTTAGTTCTGCTCTTAGCACGGCGGCCAGAGTGATCTTTTGAAAGCACGAGTCAGATCCTATCACTCCTCTGTTCAAAGCCCAGCAGTGGTTCTGTTTCAGCCGAGATTCCTACAGCTCCCTACTTGAGACCCCTCTCTCTGATCTTATCTCCTCATTCGGCTCCCATTTGCTCACTGCTCCAACCGTCCTGGCCTTCTCATTATTTTTAACACTTCCCGAGGCTTTTGTCTCCAGGCCTTTCCACCAGCTAGCTGTTCCTTCTGCCTGGGACACTTCCCCAGACAACTGCATGGCTGACTCCCTCAGCTCTTTCAGGTCTCCGATTTAAAGTCATTTTATAAATGAGGCCCATGCTGACGGCTCTATTTAAAATTGCAGGCCAGGCGCGGTGGCTCAGGCCTGTAATCCCAGCACTTTGGGAGGCCGAAGAGCGCGGATCACTTTTGAGTTCGGGAGTTTGAGACCAGCCTGGCCAACATGGTGAAACCCCATCTCTACTAAAAATACAAACATTAGCCGGGCGTGGTAGCGCGCGCCTGTAATCCCAGCTACTTAGGAGGCTGAGGCAGGAGAATCGCTTGAATCCGGGAGTTGCAGTGAGCCGAGATCGCGCCACTGCACTCCAGCCTGGGAGGGAGAGCAGGATTCCCTCTTAAAAAAAAATTGCAAACCCCCTTCCTCCAGTTTTCCTCATACCCCTTACCCTGGTGTATTTTTTTTTCCCCATATGCCTTCTAACATATTACATAATTCTCTTACGTTTATCATCTTTCTCCCTATACTAGAATGAAAGCTCCAACTGGGAAGGGTATTTGTTTTCTCTCTCTCTTCTGTTTACTGATACATCCCAAGCACTAAAATAGTGTCTGGCAACCTTAGTAGTGATTGGCAAATATTTGTTGAGTGAATGAGTACATGAATCTTCAGAATCTTGCTAGTCTTATAAAGAAAAGGAATATGTGAATACTTTGAATCTCCAGTGCCTAGAAATGCTTGACCAAACGGCAGGTGTTCAATGTTTACTGAAGGAATTGTGTGCTCAGATCTGCTGGAGGTCTTTATCTGAACCCCTTGAGACTATGTCAAAAAAGTACCCAGGGCCAATTCACTCATGCCTCTCCTTTACCTCTCATCCAATCAGCCTAGTATTCATCTAACAAATATCTAAGTCTCCAAATACTGAGCCACCCATTGTGAGTTCAAAAGCGTGTTTGGCGCTGCAGGGGAATATGTGACTAACGCGAATGAAGCAACAGCAAATACTACACTGGAATGTAATTAAGTGTGAAATTATAGGGCAGATTATCAGTGCTAATAGTTTAGAGAAAGAATCAGTGAAGACTGACGTAGAAGTAAATTCCAAAGTTCACTCGTCGACCAAACTACCCTTCTAAACGCTCCACCTACTGATAGTAGTACCATAACCTGGGTAGCTACCTTGAGAATTAGAAGGGCCTTTAGAGGTCCAACTCCTTTAAGAAAGAAAGTAAGACCAGACACGGGAAAGGCCTCCGCAGACATGAGTCTAGCACCTGGGACTCATGAAGTTCTGAAAGGAGGGGTGTCCTGAAGGTCCAAGGCGCCTTTGTTGGGGGTCACGGAATCCGCGGTGTGCCAGGTCGGAAAAGGCGTCCGCTTTCCTGGAGAGGAGGCTAAGGTGCCGGGCACTTCGGTGAGGTGGCGGAGGTTGGGGGGCGGGGGAGGGCAGAAGGCACTATTCCTTCGGGGCATGGGGCCCCAGGTATCCGTGGGCAGGGTCCAAAGCCACCGATCCCTACTGTCCTCAACTGCGGGGTTGCCTCCGCCGCCTTTGCTCCCAGACGCCACTCCGAGGCACAAGGACCCCAAGTCGCTCAGAACTGCCGGCAGCTAGATGACACCGGCTGCGCCGAGGCAGAGCCCCTGGAGTCTCAGGGCACTACTTGTCCCAGCGGAGGGATCCCGCATGCGTCGAAGCGACCGTGACCGCGCAGGGACTTGACGCCGCTGACGCCGGGCCGGCCGCGCAGCGACGTCGCAGGAGGCGGTGGCGGCGAGGGCGGGCGGGGGATGCGGGTCGGGAAGTAGTTCCGGGTGCGCGGCCCCGGATGTTGGCTGCTCTTGCTGCCGCCGCCGCTCTCGGCGCTGCTCGGGGCCTCGACCGCTCGCAGTAGGCACCGTTGGGACCTTTCCCGGGGGGGGGCGGAGACGCACGGAGCGGCCGGGGGCTCGGCCGGGCCGTCCCGGCCTGCGCAGCCTGAGGTAAGTGCCCCCCGCCAGGGCGGCCGGGCCTGGGCGGCGAGCGAGGAGGCGGGGCTGTGGCATCTCCCGGGACGGAGGCAGGGGCTGCCCTCCGCGAGACGCCCTCTCTCTTCTAGCCGCAGCCGCGCTGCGGGGTGGGCGGCGGGCGGGGCACGGGGCCTGGGCCCCGGCTGGGGCCTGGCGGACGCCGAGGGCTGGGTCCCTCCCTCCCCCGCGGCGCTTCTCAGCTGCTGCTGCCCCTCAGCTGGGAAGCAGCGGCTTCACGTCTCCCGCCCCTCCCCCAGGCGGGGCCCCGGGGAACCAGACGTGGATCCCGGGGGCGCCTAGTCCGAGGGCAGCGACCGTCTCCTTTCCTCCATGACCTGTCCCCTGGCCTGGGCTAGCCCCCGACCCCGGCACTCTGCGTCTTCTTCCCTTTAAGCTTGGGGGCGCTTTTCTGCCGGCAGGGCGGGGTGTACCTCACGCCTTGGAGTGGCCCTTTGGGGAGAGGAGGCCCATGCGAGGGTGCCTGCGTTCCCGCCCATCCTGTGTCTGTGTCCTTTGCTGGGATTAGGGCAAAGGCAGCCGTTCCATGCGGACGTGTTGCTGTCCTGTGTGTGTTGCATCCTGCCCACGTGGTAGAGTGTCTCCCGCCCCCCCTCCCAGCTCCATTTTTGCAGCTGGTGAGGAGGGAGGTTAACGGGATGGTTTTTCCTCTGTGATTTCCTCCGGGTGGCGTGGAAGGTGTTAGGGTCAGTTTGCTTTGCCGAAGCCGACTGTTGGTTAGATGAAGAATCAAGAGTTGTACTCTGAAATTGAGGCCAGTAGGGGACATAACAGGGCTTAGTTTCATTAACATCTTTTTTCCTCTTCCATTAGCTGCTCTTATTCTTTTCTCTGTTGCTTAATCATAGAGAATAAGCGCTTGCTACGGATGCATTCAGGTGTATAGTTTTCATTTCTCTGTTTTACTTTTTGTGTGTCTGGTTAGCAAAGGTTTTACTATTCCGTGTTGGTGCATTCCACGTCTGTGTTGTCCCTGGTTGGATTCCTGAATGAGTTAGAGCCATTCACTCTAATTCCTGAAGGAGTTAGAGATTGGTGGGCACCTTTTTGGTCTTTTTCTGAGATTTATTTGTGTGTGTTTTCTTCCTTCTGTTTTGTTTCCCAGTGAAAAAGCGTGATGTCATAGGAGCGTTATATGCATAGCTCTTTTTCTCACAAGGCAGCACTAGTTTCACCTAGTCACTTATTTTGTAGAAGCTCTTTTGCTTCACTTTTCCTCTTACTCTGTTGAGTACCCATTGCACTCTGTTTTTTTGAAACTGGTTTGAAACATGGTTTGAGTAGTTTTTTTCTTAATGTCTCTTCCAGATTAGGGTTTCCATCTTCTGTTTTGCTGTTTTGAGACCACAGATTGTTCCCGCAGTAACAGTGAGAGAAGCCTATTCCTCCTGGTCCCTAGCAAATATTTATAGAAAAGCAGTAACTCCTCTCTCTTTTTCTGAGTGGCATATATCATATAGATGTGATTAAATTTTTTAGTTTCTTAGATAAATAGGAGGATTTCTCTTTTTGCTTTTGTCTCAGAATTGAGGTGAATCTTCTTGGTTTTGTGCTGCTGAGGACAAAACTGGGAAGTTTCTCATGCTTTCATTAGATTTTTTTTGGATAAGGCTAGAACGTGTTTATTTTGGCTCTTTTTTGTTCATTAGTTTGGGTAAAATAAAAAAACTTAATGTTTCAAAGTCACTTATTAGATTCCAAAGTGGCCTGCATTCTCACTTTGTTTTTCACATTGTACATTCTTTGAGTATATTTTTGACATTTTTTTCTTTTATCTGGTACAGTTCGTATATTCCCTTTCCTTCTATGTAGAATGAAAATATTTAAATATAGATTTTAGATTATATCTTTTCATTATGCTAAGTATGGGTGGGGCAGTGGAAAATGGAGAATGTTGTTCTGATACATACTGAGGCTTTTTGTTTTTTTTTTTTGGTAAGTCAGCATTTGTGTACTTCTGTAAAGTACGTGTTATCTATGTGTGAAGTCTGTATGAAGAGACGAATAAGATACGTGGTCTCTTGGAAAGCTTCAACTTATATCGAAAGAACAGTTTCTTTTTCTGTTCGGGAAACATGTACATCATTCAGAATTATCAAACTGCATCAAACTTCTCCTTGGGATAACAGTACAACCAAGGTCAAAAGTGTAAGGGACATTTGAGAAAGATACAAATTTCCAAAGGGAAAGAGGTGTATTTCGGGAGAGTGAAGGGGCCTGTGCAAAGCGAGAGAAGTGGCAATGTACAAATGATATCAAGGAGCTTGACTGTCAGATCATCTGTGTCGGTGAATGATAATAAATGAGTTTAGGATTGGTGAGGGGGTATTGATGGAGGATCTTTCAAGGATAGAGGGTTTAGTTTGATAGGGTACCACAATGGGTTCTAAAGAATGAGAGTAAGATGATGCATCTTGTTCCTGAGGAAGGTTTTTGTATTAGCTGAGTGTCCTGGGAGTGGAGAGACTGATTAGAATGCTTATGGAGAATTTTAGGAATAAGCTGATGAGGGTCTGATATAAGATAGTGGTTGTAGGAATAAAATAATAGCTAACATTTACTTACTGTATGGCAGATATTGTTCTAAGCGCCTACGTTTGTTTAATTCATTAAATCTTCATAATAAGGTATTAAAATCAGAAGGGACTTTGGGCAAGTTGCTTAACCTTATGCATGTAATTATTCCCATATACAATGAACGGTTAGATGAAAGGTAGATTTTGCACTGACCAGGGATATAGATGCTAGTAAAACACATCAGTAGATGTGTGTTGGGAGGGTAGTAGTATAATGAAGAAAGAGCTTTGAGGTTTGGAATTTTGGGTCCTGTAATAGGCTGATAGCATTCTGAGAAGAACCAGAAAGTGCATCATTTCCAGGATAGGAAGATTTTCTACAAGGGCAGGGTGTTGACAGTTTCAAATGCGGTGTAGAAGTTCAGAAACAGTGACTACAATGAAGAGACAATTGAATTAAACCAGAAGAGATAATTTGTAAACTTAGAGAGAAATTTGAAAGGAGGGGTAAGAATAGATGCCAGATTTGTTTTTCACAGGATTTGTAGAGACATTAGGATCTGATATGGTAATTATTAGTATTTCCTTAAAAAGGAAACAAACTTATGTTCCAAAGCCAGTGATTTTATACTTTAACGCTTCTCTCCTTAAACTTTTATTCTTTTTTTAAAAAGCTTTCTTGAAGTATAATTCACATACCATTTCATTCACACATTTAAAGTATACAAGTCAGTGGTTTTTAGTGTATTCACAGAGTTGTGCAACCATCACCACAGTCATTTTTAGGACAGCATTTCAAAAAGAAGCCTTGTACCCATTGGCAGTCACTCCCCGTACCCTCACCTCCAGGCAGCCACTAATGTACTTACAATCTTGTAGAGATGTTGATAATTCCAAATGCCTGTTGTGGGCATTTCATACAACATACGGTCTTTTGTGTCTGACTTTCACTTGCATATGTTTCAAGGCCCATCCATGTAGCATGTATCAGTATTTCATTCCTTTTTATTGCCAAATAATATTCCACTGTATGTATATACTGCGTTGATAGCCATTGCTTTAGTTGATGGGCATTTGAGTTTCTTATTCTTTCATTATTATTATTATTATTATTTGAGACAGAGTTTCTGTCGCCTAGGCTGGAGTGCAGTGGCGCCATCTCGGCTCGCTGCAACCTCTGCCTCCCAGGTTCAAGCGATTCTCCCACCTCACCCTCCACAGTAGCTGGGATTACAGGCGTGCACCACCATGCCCGGCTAATTTCTGCATTTTTAGTAGAGACGAGGTTTCACCATGTTGGCCAGGCTGGTCTCGAACTCCTGACCTCAAGTGGTCTGCCTGCCTCGGCCTCCCTAAGTGCTGAGACTACAGGTGTAAGCCACCACGCCTGGTCAAGTTTCTTAATTCTTTTAAACTCCTCCCCATTTTCATTGAATCTTCACCCTGCCAACCCCTCACATGGCCTTCTTTTAGATTATAACCTCTGCCATGCATTTTGCTAAGCATTGGGGATATAAAGATGAATAAGACATGGCCCTTGAACATTCATATAGTGTTTTATTGGTTTATATACATTTTCTCATACATTCTCTAATTTGATCTCAACAACCCTGTGATAAAGGCAGAACATCTTAAGATGAGCAATTTGAAGTTTAGGTGACCTGCTTAGGGTTGTACACTTAAGTAATTGGTGGAGCAGGTAGGTCTTCTTAGTTCATATTTGTGCTATTTCCACTACTCTGTGCTGCTATTTTAACTTAAAGATTCTCATGTAATTTCCTGGAGACTTAGAGGGACTGGAAAATGTACTGACTCAAAGAATCACTGTTTTTATTTGTTTGTTTGTTTTGTTTTTGAGACAGGGTCTCACTCTTGCCCAGGCTGGAGTGCAGTGGCACGATCATGGCTCATTGCAACCTCAACCTCCTGGGCCCCAGTGATCCTCCCACCTCAGCCCCCCAAGTAGCTGGGACTACAGGTGTGCACCACCATGCTCAGCTAATTTTTGTATTTTTTGTAGAGAAGTGGTTTCGCTATGTTGCCCAGGCTGATTGCTAACTCCCGGGCTCAAGTGATCCACCAACCCTGGCCTCCCAAAGCGCTAGGATTACAGGCGTGAGCCACTGCAGTCAGCCCACTGATTTTCTTCCGGACTTAAAATGAAGATTTTTTTCCCTAGATTCTGCCACTTGTTTGTTCTGTGTTTTAGACAAATCATTTCATATTTCTTTTCTTTCAGAACTTTCATGGAGTTCATGTGATGATAATGATAATAATAGCTAACATTTTTTGAAGCCTTACTATGGGCCTAAAAGTGTTCTAAGTACTCTACATTCATTATCCATATCTTACAACCCTTAATATTTTATAAATTTTATAAGTAGATTTTATAAATATATTGTAGATTTTATAAATTTATTGTAGTTGTAAATTTTATAAATACGGTAGTTTTACAGATGAGGAAATGGGCACAGAGAGGTTGATTTGACTAAGGGAACATAGCTAGGAATGGAAAGAGCCAGGATTTGAACCCTTGTAGTCTATTTTCAGAACTCTGTGGCTCTTAATCACTACACTGTTCTGTTTACTGTGTTATGAATTAATAGAGGATAATATTTCAAGTAAGGGCATGATATAATATGAAGCTTTGATTTTGAATGTAGTTGGGGAAACAGTTAAACAGCAGTTTTAACTTGACATCGCATCCGCATTTCTCTTAAAAGTGGACTTAACACTACAGTGTACAAAGATACATATTGTTTAGACATTTTTTTGTTTGTCCCTGCTCAAAGCTTCTCAGCTCAGAAATTACATTATTTTCACTGATCTTCACTGTTGGCTTTGTTAGTCACTTAGCTTTCCACATTGCCACTATTCAGAAACCTTGGCTTGAGACAGCTAAAGCTCACTTTTACCTCTCTCCTCAGCCTTCCTTTAACTGTGAATTTTTGTTTTCCATTTTGAACAGTTAGCCTTTCAGTCCTAGAGGGAGTTATTCTTTACCTCTTCCACTCCAAAACCCAGAAAACACCACAGTGGCGTTTTATAACAACTGTCACAAAATTTGACCATCTTAATTGGCATAACATGATTTTAGTGCACAAATAAGAACCAAAGCATAGTGTTTTGGTTAAAGAGATTGACTTACTCTGAAATTGGAAAAGGCATCTGCTGTACAGGATTTTTGATTTAATAGAATTTGTTATAACCAGATCAGCAGAGCATTATTACTGTGGGCCATCTGTTGGAATATGGAAATAGCTTTGTTATATGGAACCAGATGTTGTTTTTATATTTATAACAATGACATTCTACTTATTTTAAGTAACCTTTTGTAGTTAGGTACCTTTGGCTGCCATTCTATTTGACATGTATATCAACTGATAACCTGAGAATGTGATGTCTTTCAAAGTGGCCATTATTCTGTGGGATCAGGACAACACAGGTGAAACAAAAAGGAAATGAGACTCATACAGTGTCAAACTTTAGTGCTATAACAAGATAAAATATAGGAAAAATGACCTGGTGTGGTGGCTCACGCCTGTAAACCTAGCACCTTGGGAGGCCGAGGCAGGCGGATCACTTGAGGTCAGGAGTTTGAGACCAGCCTGGTCCACATAGTGAAACCTCGTCTCTACTAAAAATACAAAAATAAGCTGGGCATGGTTGTGGGTTCCTGCAGTCCCAGCTATTTGGGAAGCTGAGGCAGGAGAATCGCTTGAACCTGGGAGGCCGAGGTTGCAATGCCGCTGCATTCTAGTCTGGGCAAGGGAGTAAGACATTGTCTCAAAAAAAAAAAAAAAAAAAGTATGAATATGTGATATGAGATAATTAGGACCATATTAAATAAGAGCTCTGACCTTGAGAGTATTAATAAAGGCCTCGTTTCTAATAATTACTAAGCCACTTGGTTGCTCTAAGAATTTTTACCCTAAATCTAAAGTGATTTGATTTTGATGTAATTGGACCTATATTAATACCACACTGTCTGACTTGTTTCCCATCATCAATTGATGAAGTAGTCTGTAACAAGACTCATACTTGTAGAGTGGGACTCAAACTTAGAGTGCAATAAGAGGAACTGTTTTTAGAACACAGACTTAGAGAACTCTGTTCTGAATTGAACGCTAACAATTTGAAGATGACTAGGTCTTTGGGTAGGAATTTTTATTTTTTTGAGACAAGATCTTGCTGTGTCACCCAGGCTGGAGTATAGTGACTCCATGAGAGCTCATTGCAACCTCCCAACTGCAGGGCTCAAGCGATCCTCCTGCCTTAGCGCCCCAAGTGGCTGGGACTAGAGGTGCTTACCACCACACCTGGCTAATTTATTTATTTTTAATTCAGACAAGATCTGACTATGCTGGCTCCCTAGGCTGGTCTTGAACTCTTGGCCTCTTCCTCCCTCCTTGGCCTCCCAAAGTGCTGGGATTGCAGGCGTGAGCCACCAGGCCCGGCCTGGGTGGGAATTTTTAGAGAGTCTCTCCAGAAACTGCATGATATCTGTTTTTATTGTCTTCAAATCAATGTAGAGTCTGTGGATTCCATAGAGTTGGCCAGCTATTCTAGGATGAGCTTTACCCAGTAAACTGACTTTCAGTCAGAGTTTTCACCTGGAGTATAAAACAAAAAGTTCTAACGGAATTCTCCTACCTAGAGTCCTCCTCAGTGGTATAGTGTTTACTAAGGAAATAAGATTGATCTTCTGATTGATTGGTAGAGTGTGGTGCCAGTGTGACCTTATTAAAAACCTTGTAAATTGGAATCTTTTTTTTTTTTTTAAGATTGGGACCTGACCTTTGATACCACTAATAAGCCTTGTTTCCAATTAGCACTATTGTGTTGAACAGATTTGTGAGAGGAATGGATAATAAAGGAAAGACTGCTAGAACTTACTAACTGTTGCAAATTTTGTTTGCTTACAGAGAGAGGGGATTCAATATGATGGAAGTAGGTTATCATAAAGACTCTAGATTTTGGCTGGTGGTACATGGGTGCTTATTAAATTATTAAAATTAACTTTAAAAGGTTTCTGTGGCTTGGCCATCAAATTTTGGGTAATTACAGACACAACAGTCAAACATGCAGCAATCAGGGTCAGGTTGGCCTTTCTGAATGAGGATGGAGCAGACTGTTATGGCAGGAGGTGAATGATACATGGCGTCTCTTTCTGCTAGGATAGTTGGGTCTGTGAGTCTGTGACACCTTACTTGTCTACCCTGTGTACAGAACTGGTGATGGTATTGTCCCACTGTGTATACGTGGGTAGCCGTCACCATCAGAAATGGCACCTTTGTGTATCAGAGGAAGTCGTGTTTTATATTATTGTAGGGGATGTGTATTTTCAAAAGATTTCCACCTTACATTTGAATACTATTTTTTCAAAAGTGTTTTATCTGATCTGTTGGATTTTGGAGCCTTATAACAGCCTTGTGATATGTGTTAATAGTGATATTCCTATTGGCAAATGGAGAAGATGAGATAGAAGCTAGGTAGGACTCAGTGCCACTCAGTTATTTAGTAGTGGAGCAGATGCTGGAACCCAGACCCTGCATTCTCCTTGTTTCTTACTCTTAGTATGAAACTGACAAAGTTTTGGTGAGGAACTTGCTCTGGATTTTTGAGGTAAAAATGGAAGGTTATAGACCCCAAAGGACCTGGCCTACTTGGAGCAGAACATATGATAATATCAGACTTAGAGTACATAAAACCAATGGGAGCGGTTTCTCCCTTTGTTAAATTTAGGTCCATTTCTAGTCATTGGAAGCATTTTTACTTGAATCTGCATTCTTTGTCTTCGTAGAATTCAGGAGTTAAGGGAAACTTTAAAGGATTACTCAATAGCAGATTTGGTCTTGTTTTATGTAAGTATACATCTATAAAATTTAGACATTGAAAAAGTATCCCTGGAACATGATTCCGCTAAGGATGCCTAGGTTACTGCCACAGTGGGAGATGTGTTGTCTGTTGCCTGGTGGTTGGGAAGAGTAACAGTATATAGAGAAGTTATATCTGCATAGAAAAAAAGACTGGGAGAGAATGCATCATAATGGGTAATTTAAATTTTCTTCTTTGAACCTGTATATATTTTCTAAGCTCTCTACAGTGACCATATATCATTTTTGTACTCAAAGAAAACGTATACAGTTTGATTTTTATGGTTCAAGTGAGAATTTGGAAAAATGTGGATCTTCGGACTTTTTTTTGAGTTGGAGTCTCACTCCGTCTCCCAGGCTGGGGTGCAGTGACGTGATCTCTGCTCATTGCAACCTCAACCTCCTGGGTTCAAGTGATTCTCCTGCCTCAGCCTCCCAAGTAGCTGGGATTGCAGGCGCCCACCATCACGCCTGGCTAATTTTTGTATTTTTAGTAGGGACGAGGTTTCACCATGTTGGCCAGGCTGGTCTCAAACTCCAGACCTCATGTGATCCGCCTCCCAAAGTGCTGGGATTACAGGTGTAAGCCACAGTGCCCAGCCTGATTTTGGGACTTTCGAAGAGCAGTTTAAACACTTGATGCTATGAAGTTGTTTTGCTTTCTAAGCAGTTTGTTAACAAATCAGTTTGATAAATTATTGATTATCTTATGGGTCAAGTTGTGAGTGTATTAAGTGGTTTGGGTTTTTCTTTGCATTAGAAGTTGGTCATTTAGCTCTGCTGATCAAGAAATTAATTTTAGTCCCCTGGAAGCAACGAAGACCTTAAGTTTACTTACAGTAATTATTTATCAATAAATGATCTAGAAATAGCACTCCAATTTAAATCCTGAAAACTAACTTAAGGATCTACTTATATGCTTCCATTCCTTGGCAGATTTTTAATAAAAAACCAAATTGTTAGTGCTTCTTTAAGGTAGTGTTTTTCATCCAGGTACATTGGACTCATCATTTCTCTCACTCATTAGCTTGCTCATCTGTTCCCTCTTTTGCTGTGTCCTGGACACAGTACTAAATACTGGGGACACGACTAAGGCAGGGTCCCTGCCAGCAAAGACTACAGCTTTTAGTTTGGGAGAAAAATCAGAGATGTCCTTGGCATCTGGAAGTATCCTGTGATTTCTTCTGTTTTCTTCTTTTCGACTAGAAAGGCAGAATGGGTAGCTTGTTCAAAGAACTTAATGGATTTAGGGATGTGAATAGATGGCTTTAAGGGAAGCTGATGACTTCATAGTTATTTCTCTGATTGCAAAATACTGAAAATTTAAGGAATTTCCTCATCTAATGAGCATTTGTTACTGAGGTAGATGACCTGGGCATTCAGGTTTGCTTTGGGAACTTAATCAAACAACATTGTATCGATTCTTCCAGGATGGAGACAGTGTCTTTTTGACTCTTATCCTCTATACTAAACACTGTGTGTGATACATAATAGACATTATTATATAGCCATTATACAGTCATGTGCCACATAATGACATTTTGGTCAACTGTGGGGCATATATATACAGTGGTGGTCCCATAAGGTTATAATGGAGCTGAAAAATTTCTATTGCCCAGTGACCTCAAAGCCATCATAATCTTGTAGTGTAATTAAAAAAATAAATTTAGTGTAGTCTATGTGTACAGTGTTTATAGAGTCTACAGTAGTGTACAGTAATGTCCCAGGCCTTCACAGTCACTCATCACTCACTCACTCACTCTGAGCAACTGCCAGTCCTGCAAGCTCCATTCATTGTAAGTGTCCTATACAGGCATACCATCTTTTATACAGTATTTTTACTGTACCTTTTCTGTGTTTAGATACACAAATACTTTTGTATTCCAGTTGCCTACCATATTCAGTGCAGTAACATGCCATTCAAGCTTGTAGCCTAGGAGCAATAGGCTGTACCATATAGCATAGGTGTGCAGTAGGCTCTACCATCTAGGTTTGTGGAAGTACACTCTGATGTTTGTACAGTGATGAAATTGCCTAACGACACGTTTCTTAGAAAGTATCCCTGTTGTTAAGCGATGCATCACTGTACTAATAAAGGATGTTGCGTGTTTAAACTTAATTTTGAGAATTTTAATATTACTACAGATAGTTTTGTCTAAAACAGTGATATATGTTATATATATAGTATATATAGTATTTATATGTTATATATAGTATATATAGTATATATGTTATGTATAGTATATATAGTGTATATGTTATATATCTCGTGTATATATAGTGTATATATGTGTATATTATATATACAGTATATACGGTGTATATACACACTATATACACTGTATATAGTGTGTATATACAGTGTATATACACTGTATATAGTGTGTATATACAGTGTGTATATACACACTATATACAGTGTGTATATACACTGTATATACACTGTATATATACAGTATGTATATACAGTGTGTATATACACTGTATATAGTGTGTATATACAGTGTGTATATACACTGTATATAGTGTGTATATACAGTGTGTATATACACTGTATATAGTGTGTATATATAGTATATATATATATTCCTAGAATTTATATATATAGTATATATAGTATATATATTCCTAGAATTTATATATACTATATATACTATATATACAGTGTATATATAGTATACAGTGTATATATAGTATATAGTATACAGTGTATATATAGTATATATACAGTGTATATATATACATATATATGTGTGTATATATGGTATATAGTGTGTATATAGTATATAGAGTGTATATATACTATGTATATAGTGTGTATATATACACACACTATATATATACTATATGTATTTAGTAGTTCCTAGAATTTTAAGAGTTAATCATTCAGGTCAGTGAAATATATCGCTAAAACACTTGATATATAGTCATTTGGCTACTTTTAGAACACCTTTGGTCACTCATAGCTATAAGGTAACCTGTTTGTTGTTAGTTGTAATTGAGGCAAAATATGCATCTAACATCATCTCTTTTTCTTAGTTCTTCCCTGTGGAACAGTAGAGACCTAGTCTGCCTTCTTTCACAAGATAATCCTTCAATTATTTGAAGGTGATTATTCAGCATGTGTCTCTTGAGTACCTGTGCATGCAAGACACTGTCCTGGATATTGTGAGAGATCCAAAGGTAATTAAGAGGCATAGTCTCTTAGCAAGAAATGGGTACAGATACTAAGAGCTATGGGTTTACTGAGAAGAGGGAGTGTTTTTTGCTTATGATGATGACAAAAGCTTCGTGGATGAGATAGTGTTTGGATTAAGATTAGACATGGAGCATTCTAGGCTGAGAGCATAGTCAAAGACTTAGAAATGAGGAAGCACAGTGCAAGTTAGAGGAATAGAGACCCAGCTTGGCTGTTCCCCAGACTATCCTCCAGGATATTAAAACTGTTCGTTGTTGTATCCCCAGCACTTGGAGGAGTGGTTGGCTAATAATTGGTGCTTAATAAATATTTGTTGAATGAATGAATGAATGGTCATATTTGAGAAATACCGATCATCATTTTCTTGGACATTAACAAAGCATTTTAGGATATTGAACACTTTAAGTCATTTAGAGAAAAAAAGTGTTTATCTCAATCTTCTTTAATTATGGAATGTGCATTAACAACTCTTGAAATCCTCTGGAAAATATTACACTGGTCTGTATGGTAGAGGTGAGGTGGAAGGCTAGAAAGTGTTTTCTTCTCCAAGCTAAACACACCCAGTTTCTTCAGTCATTATACACTTGACATTTGGTTTCTGATCCCTCACTAGTTTGATATCCCTCCTTCCAAGGATTCTGTCCTGTAAGTGTTCTTAAAATGTGGTGTTCAGAACAGAACATGTTTCCCTCCATAGGTGATATTTTTTAATTCTATATTAAAACAAAACAAAAAACCCTCAGAATACAATACTCCAGTTGTGAACTAAGTAGTGAGGAGTACATGGTACTGTTACCCTCCTTTTCTGGATACTGTTCTTCTAATGAAGCCTAAGTTTGCATTTTGTTTCTTTTTAGCAGCTGAGTCACTCTCTTGGCTCATATTCAGTTCTCATCTTAATTTACAACAAGTTCTTTGAGTAGATTCAGAGAGATTTCCTATTAGTAGAGCTAACTAATGAATGCCCATTTTCTTCTGATTGAGTCTAGGCTGTTTTCTCAGAAGTACTAGTCATCCTTAGCTTCCTGAAATCTGAGAAAGAAAAAAATTAATTATCCATTGGTATTGTTGAGCAACTAACACCAAACAACTTTAGTCCAACTGCCCTTTTGAGTATATTCAGAAGTATATAAAATATGAAGAACCCCCCTTTACCCATCGAGATTCAACAAATTAAGATAGGTGCCACATATGCCTCAAATACCTTTTTTTTTTAAGTATTTCAAAGAAAATCATAGACACTGTCTTTTCACTCCTATGTCAGTATGCATCTTTAAGAAAATGTAAATATTTTCTTATATTACCCATGCCATCATTGTATCTAACAAAATAGACAATATTTTTAGGTATCATCTAATATCCAGTTCATAATAAAATGTCCTGATTCTTTAAAAACATCTCTTTACAGTTGGTTTTTAGTTGACTCAAGATCCAGATAAGGTATATACACTGCATTTGGTTGTTATATTTCTTAAATCTCCTTTAAGTGAACCATAGCCACTTCCCACTCTCCCCACCTTTTGGATAATTTGACCCCTTTGGCCCTTCACGTCTCTATCTGTACCAAATTCTGTTCCTTTTGAAATATCTGCTAGATTTTTTTTTTCTTTTATGACAATTCAGCAATCATTTTGGAGTGTTATGTGTAGAACATGTGCTAGGCATTATGGGAGATAACAAGTTAATTCGATATTCCAGTGGTAGGGACAGATGTTTACAGAAACAACATGAAATGGATTATTTGTCCTCCAATGCATCATGCCTTGATGATAAAGTCTCCCATTTTTTTTCCCTGGAAAATGATGCCAATGGAATCTTCTTCATACATCTCTTTAATCATATACTGATCAGGAACCCACATTTGGTTTCCTCTTGAGTCGGTTCATACTTGACTGTTTTTGGCCTGTCACTCAGTTCTTCCACTGGCTCCCACTGTTATCCAAAGTGGCGCAAAAATCTTTTTATTTACTTTATTTAAAAAACCCACGTTTATGTTATGTAGAATTTTCATTTCTCCAACAAGATTATAAACATCTGGAGAGCAAAAGTCATACTGTCTTCTTTTTCTTTGTAATGCTGGGTGCTTAATAAGTACTTTTGAAGAGTCCTGGTACATATATCAGGTCTGTTCTTCTGTTTCCTACCTTTCTAGAGTCAGCTGGAGATTCTGCCAGTTAAAAGTAAATAATCCAGACCTGGATCTCTAATTACCTCAGAAGTCTTCTTAGAAACAGTCCATTCAGTGGTCTGACTGAATCAGGGATGACAGATAAATGATTTTCATGTTACCAATTGCTCATCACCATGTCCTTGGCAGACTACTAATTTCTGCTTGTGTTTAGACATTATTTTTTCATTGTAGCACTTCAGGCAGCCACTACCTATTGAGCATTATTGACAAATGATAGGAAACCGTTCTGCTACCCTTGTCCTAAACCAGTAGTTCCAGAATCAGACTACGTCAGAATCAGCTGAGATAACTTTTAATTAATAGATTTCCCAAGTTTCACCTAAATCAGGATTTCCAGGAATGGGATAGAAATGATTATAAAGTCAGCAGTGGTTTGTTTACTGGCTTTGGGAATGAGGCAGGTAATTTTTATTTTGTTAAACATCTCTGGCAGTGGAGGCTTTATAGCTTCCTATCTTTTCAGTTTCAGTACAGCGTTTTATTCCTCTGACAGCCAGTAAGTTCTGTTAGGTTCAGTGGACTTTTCAGCAATATGGGTAGGATCTGTTGCTTTGAATTACACCAGGCAAAGCACATGAATCAAATGCCCAAGATAAAGATACAGGATCCAGGGAAGTGGCGTCTTGGTTTTCTAAATATAACTGAGCTCAAATTTAAAGCCTCACAGCCTTTAGCCCTCCAAAAACTTATTCTTTGTTTAGTGAATACCTTTAAATGTTGCTTAAAATGTAAGAGTTCAACATTTTTGCAGTAGATTAGCTTTTGGATTTTTCATATTTCATGTATATTCAATAAAGGTGATTTAAACATATAATGTGATCTAATTTCATATACCTTTAAACATATAATGTGATCTAATATTGTATACCTCTAATTTCATATATCTCATTTCATATACCTTTAAACATACAATGTGATCTAATTTCATATACCGTATAATTTCAGTATTTAAACATACGGTGTGATCTAATTTCATATACCTTTTTCAGGTTTTCTGTAAAAATAAATGTGTAAATTGGGAAAGGGTTCTTTATTAGACCACATGATATGATTTTGGGACCAAATATTAGGTAGTTAAGTTTTTGAGCAAAGTAGAGAGACTGAAGCCTCAGGATTATCTAGTGAGTTAATGACAGACCCAGAAATAGAATCTTGTGCTGTTTGCTTGGGTTATGATTTAGTTTGAAGAGGGTGGCCTGTGATCTGTTTACATAAATTGCAGGAAGTAAGGTTTGGGGTTTGGAAGAAGTTATAGCTCTGTGATGTTTGGCCAGGAAGCCCCCCTCCCCCATGCTCACCACCTCTTTTATTGACACTAGTCCTAAAATATGGAGGAAAAGAGGCAGTTACGTATATTTCCTACTGTTAAAACAGTCTTTAAAAGCTGAAGCTGATTTTTTTTTCATCTTCCGTTAGTCTCTTCCTGGCCCTGGTCTTGTTTTAGGAGGAGAGGAGTATAGCCTAAATAGTCGATTTGTAGATAGTAGTAGTTTCCTTGATAATTTTTTCAGGTGTATGAAACTTTTTTATTGGCTGTACATGTATCTTCATTAAACGTGTTTAGTGAATAAACAATATGGTTTAAAAATAGTGGAGGCCACCAGAAAACTATTGAATGGTTCAAGGAGTTATAGATTTGTAAGTAATTGTTTTTTCCAGAGTTGTTTTCTGGTGAGGTAGTTACTTTTACTCTCCCTTTCCTGTTCCAGCTTTGGGGTTTGGGGGTGGATCCTGTGGCACTAGTGAGAGAAGAAGCAGCAATGTGACAGAATAAAAACATTTGTGTGTGGTGGTTCTGAACTTATTTTTTTTCTAACTGCTTTGTTGAGATATAATTCACATACCATAGAGTTCGTCTAGTTCAGTGTAAAATTCAGTGTTTTTTAGTATATTCACAGGATTGTGCAACCATTGCTACAGTCTAATTTTAGAACGTTTTTCTCCTGCCTTGAAAAGAAACTCCATACCTAATAGCAGTCAATCTCTATTCTCCATTTACTTTTTCTCTTACTGCTAACCCTAAGAAACTGCTATCTAATTACTCACATGAATTTGCCTATTTTGGACGTTTGATGTAAATGGAATCATACAATATGTAATCTTTTATGACTGGTTTCTTTCACTTAGCATAATGTTGTTAAGGGTTATACATGTTGTAACATTTATTCCTTTTTATTGTCAAACAGTATTCCATTATGTGGATATAACACATCCATTCATCAGTTGATGGGCATTTGGATTATTTCCACTTCTTAAACAAAACAAAACAAAACAGGGTCTTGCTCTGTCGCTGAGCTGGAAAGCAGTGACACGATCACAGCTCACTGCAGCCTCCACCTCTTGGGCCCAATTGATCCTTCCACCTCAGCCTCCTGAGTAGCCGAAACTACAGGCACCAGCCACCGTGTCTAGCTAATTTTTGTATTTTTTTAGAGATGGGATCTTGCCATGTTGCCCAGACTGGTCTTGAATTCCTGGGCTCAAGCCATCTGCCTGCCTCAGCCTCCCACAGTGCTGGGATTACAGGTGTGAGCTACTGCATGTGGCCTATTTTCATTTTTTTGCTATTATGATTTAATACTGCTATGAACATTCTTGTGCAGATTTGTCTGTGGATGTATGTTTTCATTTCTTGGGTATAGAATTTCTGGGTCATATGGTAACTCTTATGTCTAACTTTTTGATGAACTGCCAAACATTCCCAAAGTAGCAACACTATTTTACACTTGTACTAGCAATGCATGAAAGTTTGAATTTCTCCACGTCATTGCAACACTTGTTACTTTGTGTCTTTTTGATTATAGCCATGTTAGTGGGTATGAAGTGGTGTCTTGTTTTAATTTGTATTTCCCAGCTGAGTGCAGTGGCTCACGCCTATAATCCTAGCACTTTGGGAGGCCGAGGTGGGCGGATCACCTGACGTCGGGAATTTGAGACCAGCTTGACCAACATGGTGAAACCCTGGCTCTACTAAAAATACAAAAAAAATTAGCCAGGCATGGTGGTGCATGCCTGTAATCCGAGCTACTTGGGAGGCTGAGGCAGGAGAATCGCTTGAACCTGGGAGGTGGAGGTTGCAGTGAGCCAAGATCACTCCACTGCACTGCAGTCTGGGCGACAAGAGCGAAACTCCATCTCCAAAAAAAAAGAAATTGTATTTCCCTAGTGATTAATGATGCTGAACATCTTTTCATGTATTTATTGGACGTTCATATATCTTCTTTGTAGAAATGTCTGTTCAGATTCTTGCCCATTATTAAATTGGATTATTAGTCTTTTGGTTATTGAGTTGTAAGAGTTGTTTGTATATTCTGGATACCTAACTTGGTCTTCTAACTGCAGACTGGTCCTAAATTGCTTAGAGATAAAGTGATAGATACAAAAGACTGTGTTAAGTAAAGACCTGGTGAGTTGTCAGATCTCATTTTAAGTTTCTTTTCCCCCCCCAATTTTTGAAGAATCTGGTTTATTCATTCACTGAATAAATATGAGTGCTGGCTTTATACTAGGTTTTGGGAATATAACAGAATGAAACATGGAGCTCACATTCTGATGGGGGAGAAATAAAAATCATATCAGATGGTGATGAGCTTTTCGGTTTTCTATTTCTATTTATGAAGAATAAAATAAGGTAATAGAGATAATGTGATGAAAGTTCTAACATTCTCTACCTTTCCTGAATTCTTAATCTATACCTTCTGTTCTTACATTTTCTACTTAATTTTATTTAACACAACTTGTAGCTAAACTTTTATTTTTCTTTCACTCCTGATTCTTAACCCCTATCCATGCTAATTTTTGCCTTCACTATTCCACAAAACTCACCCACTGTCGTATTATCTTCTATTAAAAGCCAGTATTCTCTTTTCAGTTTTTATCCTTCTTGATCTACACTGAACATGATTGCCTTTCTCTCTCTTAAATCACTTGCTGCTATCTGCAGTCCAACTTCAAGTTTTTGTTTTTTTTTTTATGGTTTCTCTTAATTATCTATGTGGCCTCTCTTCTGATACTCTGTGGTGAATTGCAGATCCTCATGATTTTAATTGCTCTCTGAAAGCAGATGACTTCTTAGCTCAAGCTGCACCTCTGCCTTCAGGTTTAGCTAGAGTGGCTGGGATGAACAGCTGATTGCTTCTCACTCATCAGGATTCTTTCCCTTTACTCTTTCCTCTGGCACAGTTCTTCTATTTGGGTTGATTAGGATACAGGTTATTTTTGTGACTGCTTTAATGATTACCTGTTACTAATGGTATAATAATCTGAAATGTTCAGTCAAGTTTCTTGAATCAAAGGGGTTGTTTCTTCATGAATGTTAGTGAATGTTATACTTTCAAGTCTTTTGGAAAGATATGGCTGAATTCAGAAGTAAAAAAAAGGAATAGCTTCTTGACCTCTAGAGCTGTGACAGTTTTTTAAATAAATAAAATAAATAAAAAATGAATTTTTAATTTTTTTATTTCAGTAGGTTTTTGGGGAACAAGTGGTGCTTAGTTACATGAATAAGTTCTTTAGTGGTGATTTCTGAGATTTTGGCACACCCATCACCCGAGCAGTGTACACTGTACCCAATGCGTAGTCTTTTATCCTTCACCCCACTCCCACCCTTTCCCCTGAGTCCCCAAAGTCGATTGTATCATTCTTATGCCTTTGCATCCTCATAGCTTAGCTCCCACTTATGAGAACATACGTCGTTTGGTTTTCCATTCCTAAGTGTAATAGTTTTAACAAATTTTTAATTCTTACCTTTGTCTGGTGTTACACTAATGCTTTCACTCAAGCTACTGTCATAGTAACTGAGGCATTTACTGCATTTTTCCATTCTTATGAAGGAGGAAATTAAGCCTTAGGGAAGTTAACATATCCAAGGTCACACAGTAACTGTCAATAGTTGGGATTCCAGTCTTGAGTCTTCAGCTACAAGGTCATGAATGGTAGTAAGTTTTTTGTAAATTATAAAGCATTACATTTCTGTGTAGGTGGGTGAGGGGAGAGAGCTCGTAAGTATTTCGAGCTGGGTGTGATGACTCATGCCTGTAATCCCAGTGCTTTGGGAGGCTGAGGTGAGAGGATCATTTGAGGCCAGGAGTTTGACATCAGTTTGGACAACACAGCAAGACCTTGTTTCTACAGAAAAAAAAAAAAAAAAAGCCCCATGCAGTGGTGTGCACCTGTGGTCCCAGGTACTAGGAAGGCTGAAGCAAGAGGATTGCTTGAGCTCAGAAGTTCGAGGCTGCAGTGAGCTATCATCTGGCCACTGTACTCCAGCCTGGGCAACAAAGCAAGACTCTGTCTCTTAAAAACAAAAAGAACTTATTCAGAGCTTTTTCAAAATACTTAGTTCTATTTCACTCCATGCCCCCAGATAATATGTTATTATACAACTGTTAGTGTGTTGTGATGGCTGCTTCCTAAATGTGGATAGTTTGTAACTCAGTTTAATGTACACTTGAATACTGCTTATGTTAAAAGAAATTCCATGCTTTTCTGTTGGTAATGGAATATAATACAGTAAATAGCTTGTATTGCAGCATACTCATTAGCTAATGCCTGGCTTTTAGTACTCATATTCTGGTTGTGTCATTCTACTCTTTCTTGATACATATTAGTTTTCAAAAGATTTGGAGATTTATGCTGTTGGCACCAAATAAAACCATGTAAATAAATTATGGATGTAACTGAATGAGGTAATATAGTTGTTCAACTACAGTTGATGCCACAGAGATTTGTTTGTGACCTGGAGGACTTTGAAATTTCCTGACTTCAATGTGAACCTTAGCCTTCTTTTGTGAGATTTCCCTGTTGCTGTTCAGTTGCCTGGGTAGGGAGAATACTGGTATATGTTTGTTCTTTCAGTCAACAAGGCTAGGGTTCAGGACGTCATTTAAGGACGGTAATCTAGAGGAAAAATGAATAACACTGGAATTAAAGCATTGAAGCTAGAGCAGATTGGAAAGATAACTAGAAGTTAGAATTTGATAGTAAATGGTAACTTATTGGAGGTACTAAGGGTGTTGATGTTTGGACAGTTTAGTATATGAGATCATTTTCCCTTGCCTGAGTTTTGAGCTGATTGAGAAATAAGAACCTACAGATGAAGAAGCAAGACAGTACCTTTAAAAAAGTTAGCTTTTTATTCAGGTAAAAATCACATACTGTGAAGTTCACCATTTTAAAGTGTACAATTCAGTAGTTTTTAATGTATTCACAAAGTTGTGCAACCATTACCACTATCAATTAGGCCATTTTCATCACTCTAAAAAGAAACCTCCTAGCAGTCACTTCCCATCTGCAATCTTCCTCTCTTCCCCCATCTCCTGGCAACCACCAATCTACTTTTCATTACTATAGATTTGCCAATTCTGGACATTTCGTATAAATGGAATCATACAGCATGTGGTCTTTTGTGTCGTTTTCACTTAGCATGAGGCTTTCAAGGTTCATCTATGTGGTAGCATGTAAAAGTACTTCATTCCTTTTTATGGCTGAATAAAGTTGCATTGTATATTTTATGGCTATTACTTAGATAAACCATACTTTGTTTATCTGTTCATTAGTTGACAAACATTTGGGTTATTTTCACTTATTGGCTTTATGAGTAGTGCTGCACATTTGTGTGCAAATGATCATTTGTGTGCATGTTTTTGTAGGAACATTTAAATTCTCTTGGAGATGTATATGCTTATAATTGCTGGGTTTTATGGTAACTCTGTGTTTAACTTTCAAAGGAGTTGCCTTTGTTTTTGATAAAATCTATATTGTAGAACGGGACTTAGGTTTAAGAGCCAAATGAGTTGGCTGACTTTCTGCAGCCCCTCATCCCCATCTGTCAGTGGGACAGTGCACCCTAGAGGATGTTTGGGTCAGCAGAGCAGACACACTCAGATCATTGCCTTGTAGAATCCTGGATGGAGAGTGAAAAGGAAGAGACTGAGGGCTGGGCGTGGTGGCTCACGCCTGTAATCCCAGCACTTTGGGATCCTAACCGAGGCAGGTGGATCACCTGAGGTCAGCAGTTCAAGACCAGCCTGACCAACATGGTGAAACCCCCTCTACTAAATACAGAAAAGTAGCCAGACATGGTGGTGCATGCCTGTAATCCCATCTACTTGAGAGGCTGAGACAGGAGAATTGGTTGAATCCAGGAGGCGGAGGTTGCAGTGAGCCGAGTTGGCGCCATTGCCCTCCAGCCTGGGCAGCAAGAGTGAAAACTCCGTCTCAAAAAAATAAAAAGATTCTGAGTCCCTGGTATTCAGTTCTTTTGTTAAGTTAGCTCTATGTACTAACCAATTTACCTCTTTGGAGAGGAATGGGCTAAGAGGCCAGGAGTGTTTACTGAAGTAATTCCTCATAGAGACTAAGAGTTGGAAAAAAAATTAGTCTGCTCTAACAAAGAGTAAGAGTTAAGCTAGAAACCTGAAAGCCATTCTTAGATGAAAAGGCTGTGCCATTTTATCCAGGAAGGAAGTATATTAAGAGAAGATGATGAATTCAGTTTTAAACATGGTAAATTTGGGATTTCCAGGAGGGAATGTTAGATATTTGTTTGGAGATCAGGAGATTGATCTCTGCTAGAGATGAAGATTAGAGATCTATCTACCTACAGGCAATTAAAATACAAGACTAGGTAAATCACACATAAAACAGTAGAGAAGTATGTCTAGTAATTTTTTTTTTTTTTTAAAATAAAGAAAGCTGCTCTGCTGTGTACGAAACCATGACCCAGAAGCAGGTTGTCTGTGAGTGGTTTAGCGCCAGGTTCCCCACGAAAGTGTGTTCCGTGACAGGCAAGGGGACGGCTGCCTTTTCAGCCACACCCCATTTCCCAGGACGAGGGGCAGTCCACACTGGACCCTGGTCCCAAGGATGTCTAGTAACTTTTATATCTGCATTCCTTGTGGTTTATTGTGCTAACTGATGTTTCTGCTGTATTTTGCTGTGAGTGGCTGATTTCCTTCTGGGTTTTGTGATTTTTAATTATGAATACATTTATTTTGAGATCTTACCTGTGGGAATTTTTCCAGGCTTAGGTCAAAGGTAATTTCCTCCAGAGAGAACGTACATTTGCTTCTATCAAGATTGGGTGGGGGATACAACCATCCTAGGGCTACCCTAAACACAATTCTAGGTATGAAGCTTTTTTTTTTTTTTTTGAGACGGAATTTTGCTCTTATTGCTTAGGCTGGAGTGCAGTGGTGTGATCTTGGCTCACTGCAACCTCTGCCTCCCAGGTTCAAGCGATTCTCCTGTCTCAGCCTCCCAAGTAGCTGGGATTACAGGCACATGCCACCATGCCTGGCTAAATTTTTTGTATTTTCAGTAGAGACGGGGTTTCATCATATTGGTCAGGCTGGTCTTAAACTTCTGACCTCAGGTGATCCGGCCGCCTCGGCCTCCCAAAGTGCTGGGATTACAGGCATGAGCCACTGCGCCCAGCCGGTATGAAGGTTTTAAAACCATAATCTAGGGGAAGATCAGCTTGTGGTTGTGAAATATCAGGGAAGACACCCTTGCACTGCTGTCACAGTCCCTGATCCCCTCCCAGCACTAAGTGCTGTGGTTAAAAAAGTAGTTTTCCTGGCAATTTTCTTGGTTAAGAACTGAACATTGCTGCTGTCATAGTCCTGGATCCCCTCACCAGCCCTAAGTGCTAAGGTTAAAAAAGCAGTTTTCCTGGCAGTTCTCTTGGTTAAGATCTGAACGTTGTTGCATCTTGTACATTGTGTCCCACAAGGTCTTGGAATTGCAAGCCAGAATTCATAGTGCTTGGCATAATGCCCTAAAGGTGAAGGAAAGCTATTGTCAGTACTCTGCATACCTTTCTAGTTTCCACTGTTTCACCTAGTTTTTGGATTCTGATCATACCTCATTTTCTGTCAAGTTTTTGATTTATATGTAAAGATTTTAAGATACTTTACTCAGCATTTTAGTTATTTTCAGTGGTTACGAGATTGAGCCGTCCACCCTGTCATTCTGGCAGAAATAGAAGTGTCTATCTGTGTCTCTCTTCAGTGTATGCGGGGATAATTATTAGATGCAGGGACTTCAATCACCTTCTAAACCAAAGGTTACAAACTTGCAGCAAAATCCAGTTTCTGTTTGGCCTACATAGTATTTAGGAAATGAAAATCAGGGCCAGGTGCAGTCGCTTATACCTGTAGTAAGCTCAGCACTTTGGGAGGCCGAGGAAGGAGGATCACTTGAGCCCAGGAGTTCAAGATCAGCCTGGGCAACATAGCGAAACCCCATCTGTATTTTTTTAAAACGTTAAAAAATCAAGAGATTGCAGGTAAAATTTTGGATTTTTTTGTTTCTCTTGAAAAATTGGAAGTTCTTAAAATGCTGGGTCTATAATACTCCTGCCTAGCAACAATTGACTAGAACTGGTAATAGCCCTGATCCCTTTAGACTGAACATGCTCTCTTCAGTTGCTCACAGTTTCCGCCACTTGTGCGGTGTATGCATATGTATACACTTAAACCCATTTTACCTTATCCCATTTATGTGTTACCATTAGGCATTTGTGAATCATTGTTCTGCCTAATGAAAATATTGATACCCTCCCATGTGCTCCATAGTAGTGCTGATAGACATTTACATTTGTTGATTTATTTAATTCTAACAAGCTTTCAGTTTAATCCCCTCTGAATAAAGTTATGTGGGTGGTATTAGCCCTACGTTACAGATGAAGAAACTGAGGTTCATTGAAGTTATATAAATCCTTTAAGGTGTCTATAGTGCCACAGTTAGAATTTGAACCTAAAATCTAGAATTTGAATTCAAAGCTCTTTCTGTTTCAGTGCTTCTCTTTACTACTACTACTACTACTACTACTTTTTTTTTAAAGCAATGGAACTGTTTCTTAGATGAAGTCTTTGTGAAGTCCAATGTTTAAAACCAATAAAGGTAGCACTATTTTGATGGAAGAATAGATTTGGTGGGGCACTTACTTGGGGGTTGGAACCTTGCATGCTTAACTCTGTGGTAGCTTTTGGGCACCTCTCTAGAATCCCTAGGACTCTACTAAAACAGTTTGGGCACTTTATGACATAGCCATAATCATTTGTTACATATTATGAAATCTCAGCTTCTTTAGATGTTACAGTTATAGTGTATCTATTTCTGTTATGCTTCCTGATATGTCTGTAGGCTTCCTGATATGTCTGTCTGTCTTAATGTAATCCCTCTTATGACTCAGTAGCATTTTTCTTTCATGTAAGTTTGTGTTCTGATGGGGTGATTCGTTTAGTAGAATTCTTTAGTAGAACATTCTACTTCTGTTTTCAGAGTGTTTTAAATTAAATCTAAAGTGAGACTTATGGTTTAATTTACTTTGCAGTATCTGATAACTAACTCTTCTTTACTTTTCAGATTCTCTTTGTGGCCAGATGGGTTTGTATGGACAGGCTTGTCCATCTGTAACTTCATTAAGGTGAGTGCTCTTTTTTTTTTTCTTTATTAGAACATATAACATTTTAAAAGTTAGACTGGTCACCTCATATTACAATGAATCTCAAGGTGAGATTCAGAATAAAATATTGTAGCTTGTTTTGTCAAGTAGTGCAATTTGGCGGAATGGAATGATATTTCTGCTTACTGAAATTTTCGTGGTAGTGGGATTTGGATATGCTTTTAATCTTCATTTAGTGAACTGAGTATAGTGTGGTGGTAATTTGTAAATGAAACAACATAATTAACACTTCTTTGTGTTTCTTTTGAAAAGACTAATCTGGGCTGGGCACGGTGGCTCACATCTGTACTCCCAGCATTTTGGGAGGCCGAGGCGGGTGGATCACCTGAGGTCAGGAGTTTGAGACCAGCCTGGCCAATATGGCGAAACCCTGTCTCTATTAAAAATACAAAATAATTAGCCAGGTGTGGTGGCTCACACCTGTAATCCCAGTTGCTCAGGAGGCTGAGGCAGGAGAATCGCTTGAACCTGGTAGGTGGAGGTTGCAGTCAGCTGAGATCGTGCCACTGCACTCCAGCCTGGGGGACAGAGCAAGACTCTGTCCTAAAAAAATAATAAAAAAAAAAGCCCAGGTGCAGTGGCTCATGCCTGTAATCCTAGCACTTTGGGAGGCCAAGGCGGGCGGATCACGAGGTCAAGAAATTGAGACCATTCTGGCCAACATGGTGAAACCCCATCTCTACTAAAAATACAAAAATTAGCTGGGCATGTTTGCACGTGCCTGTAGTCCCAGCTACTCGGGAGGCTGAGATAGGAGAATCACTTGAACCTGGGAGGTGGAGGTTGCAGTGAGCCGAGATCTGCCATTGCACTCCATCCTGGGAGATGAGCAAAACTCCATCTCAAAAAAAAACAAACCTAAACCTGCTTTCTACTCAATTTAATTAGAACATAGTAAATTTGGTTGCCTTTGTAGCAGATTATTAAATAAGACTGAAGATACTGATTTTAATTTCTTTCTAAGGGATGGTAAAAACATAATATCTAGATTTCTCTCATTTACAATAAAACATGAGAAATGTAAAAAGTTGGAACTGTTGTGTTGTGTACAACCCAGTGGTTTCAGATTTTTGAAGTCACCAGATGAGTTTTGCCAATCAATTCATATGTGAAGTCAAATTAGTAAAGCAGATAAATGTATGACTTCTTTTTGCTGGTGTAAGCTTCCATGTTCTACCTTCACACTGGCCCCTGCGGGATTGTTGTGGTTCCCAGAGTGAAAAATAATCTAAACCTAATCTGCTAATTGAAATCTTAGAATATGAAGTGTTGATGGCAGGACCTACTAGTTACATGTGGTTGTGCAGTCAACCATATCATTTATTCATCTAGCATATTGAGCATCTCCTGTTGTCAGATACTATTCTAAATGTTGGGGCATAGCATTGAGCATAACATGTAAAAATCCTGTAATCATGGAATTTATATTTTGGTGGAGGGACAATTAATAAACAAAATAGTATAAGTATTTGTTAGTGATATGATAAAGGGCTAAGGAGAAAAATAGAGAAGGGGAACAGGAAATAATAGTAGTATGTGTTATTTTAGACAGGCCAGTCCTAAGGGAAGGCTTCACTGAAAAAGGGGACATTTGAATGAAGATCTTAAAGTATGATGGAGGGAGCCATATATTGGATAAGTGGTAGTCGAGCATTCTTTAGGCACAGAGGGAGTGCAGGAAGGTCCAAGGCAGGAGGCTGCCTTGTATGTTTGAGGAGGAATGGAGGAGGTCAGTGTGGTTGGAGCAGCCTAGATGATGAAGAGTTATAATTGCCCAGCTTTGGAGGGCAGAAGGAGAGAGAGGACAGATACAGAATTGCCAGAGCCATGATTGGGAAGTCAAGGAATCCTTAGGCTTGAGAGAAATCCTGATTTTCCAGAATGCCACACACACACAAAATGAACAATGAAGTTACGTTTGTAGTTTTTACATATTTGACTTTTCACAAGTCAAGGCTGACTATCCTATTTCTCAGTAGAAAAGCGTTTTTTTTTTTTTTTTTTTTTGTAAAACGACTGTTGTTATTTCTTTAGTGTCCACTTTCTACCGATTAGACTTCCTTAAGATATTTTAGTTGTGGGAAATGTGAAACATTCATATATTAAGGTAATTGACTGAAATTTTAAATCTCTATATGTGAATACTATGTTTATCTTTGGGTTAAGCCTTTATATGACATTGGGTTAGGAATAATATGTGTGTAACTTTTGTTTGATGAAAGAGAAGAGGTAACGTAAGTTATGTTGTAATTTACTCATTGTGTTGTAATTCCTCTGCACAATATTCTAGAATCAGAATTTTTTGGGATATAGCTATATATCTAGCCTTTAATTTATAAACTGAGAAGCCCTATGACATCTGAGTCATGATATTTAATCATGGTATCTAGCATTTAATTTATAAACCGAGAAGCCCTACGGCATTCGGAGTCATGATATTTAGTGTCCTTATATATGTCTTTCATTTCTCTAATATTCTGTGTGGTCCACCTCTGAAACAGAGGATTCTCATTCTTAGATGTATGTTTAGAAGACCATTGTCTGTCACCGATTTTTCTTAGTGGAAGCCAGTATTGTTTTGAGACGAAGAAGGGAAGAAAAACTGGATTACTTAATAACCACAATAAATTTTAGTCTACTTTCCCATAGAGTCTTCCCCAAACCAGAAATGGCCCCTGCACACTACACTACCCAATAGGAGTAGAGCCAGAACTCTTAAGGTAACTCAAAACTACTGACAAACACTGCTTGTTTGCCTTCTCTCTCTTGTATATACTACCTTGTATATACTATCTGTATATCTAGAAAGTGGCTAACCTCAAGACAGGAAGCAAATGAGTTGGTGGAGAAGAACTGGACATACGGCTGGGAATCAGAAAATGGATAGGCAGGTGGGAGTTTGTAGGCACAGGTATGAGTGGGAGTGGACAATTTATGTATAAGTGAAGGTAGTGAATAGAAGGAAAGTATAAAAAATTTGTTGGTTCGAACAGGGTAGTTAGTGAATTAAAACTCTCTCCCCCAGTCTCTTTAAATATTTTGGGTAAGGTCAACAAGTATTGTTTTCTGTGGATGATAGTGGATCCTTGTTTAACCTGAGTCTGTTAGAATTGTTAAAATTAGACTTACTGTATTTTTATGATTAAAAAGTAGTACATATTGTAGAAAATTTGGAAAGACAGAACTTGCCTTTTTTATACCAGTAGATATTATATGTGAATTAGAAAAAGACCCTCTAAATTTTTCTTAAAAAAATGGCTGCAAAGTAGTTTGTAGTGATAGTTAAGTATACTCTGTAATTTTAACCAAATTGCACTGACACTTTGGTCTACTTTACTTGCTGGTATAGGTAGAATTGCATTTCAACAAAAGTCACTGTAACAACATCATATTCTACATGAGACTGTTTTATCATTCAGGGTTCTCTAGGGAGGCTGAAACTATACCAGTATTTGAACAGAGATAATACTTTAATAGAATTGATAACTAGATATAAATGTGTTAACTAAGTAACATAAAGGATAAAAACAAAACTAAAGTATCACAAAGATAGACATAACAGGCGGCAGCTGCTGCCCATAGGGCTCAGGGACCAAAGGGAATGAGAAAACATTAGGAACTTAGAGGAAAGTCCCCGAAGAAATGACACTTAGACCTCTGAGAAGCCGCTGCATGATTGATGCTGGTATCTGAGCTTGGCAGAGGGGTTCTGTGAGGTTGGGACCCAGACCTTGCTGGCTGATGCTGGTGTCTCTCAGTGGTTTATGATGAACCTAGTTCTGCAAGTGTTGGAAACACTGCAAGCTGGATTCACTTGTTGCTGTTGGAAGGACCTGCTGCTATAGGGCTGAAGAAGCCTTTGCTGGGGAAATGGCTCTTATGAAACCTGAAGATTAGATAGGAAGATAGTCTTTTCTTCTTCCTCCAACCTTTCAGTCCATCTTTAGTGCCTCTTCTTGGGAGAGCTTTATAGGAAGCCAGCTGGCAAAGCAGGAATGTGGTTCACAGAGAGTCTTAGTGCAAGCACCACAAAGCAGAATACGGGTAGGGGTGCTGCAGTTTGGAGCTGAGGGGCAACAGCTTAAATAGCTGCCATCCTTGTTCCAACAGACTGCTGAGAAATAGGGTACAAGAAGATATTTTCTAAGATGTTTTACAGCTAGTATTTATGAGATTTAGTAGAGTCCTGCATATTACTTAAAAAATCCTCAAAAGTTTTTTAAACACTGAAATTATATTAAAAATTTATGTTAAGATTCACAAGTATTTGCAGTCTGAATCTATTGTATTTATATCCTGAGTTTGGGTGATAAGAGTCTGGATAGTGAGGGATAGCAGGCCATTCACATCTGTTCAATTCCTGAGTTTTGGATAGCAAGAGTGAGAGTTCAGAGAGTGGGACCGGGCACCGTGGCTCATGCCTGTAATCCCAGCACTTTGGGAGGCCAAGGTGGGCGGATCACGAGGTCAGGAGTTCGAGACCAGCCTGGCCAATGTGGTGAAACCCCGTCTCGACTAAAAATATGAAAAATTAGCCAGGTGTGGTGGCACTCGCCTGTAGTCCCAGCTACTCGGGAGGCTGAGGCAGGAGAATCGCCTGAACCTGGGAGGTGGAGGTTGCAGTGAGCTGAGATTGTGCCACTGCACTCCAGCCTGGGTGACAGAGTGAGACTCTGTCTCCAAAAAAAAAAAAAAAAAAAAAAAAAAAAAGTTCAGAGAGTGATGGATATAATTTCTGTTAAACAGTAGAATCTTAAAAGCTTAGCAGAATCTTTTTGTTTTCCTGAGTTTGGATAAGATGGATTTGAATCCTCAGATGTACCTGTATTTTATTTCCAAGTACAGATTCAGTAAGAGCAACAGCTTACTGAAAAAGCAAAGGCTTTCCTTGATTGTTTGCTTTATGTAGACAAGTGAATATGTATGTATCTCATATGACATACTTCTTTTACATATTGTGACAATAGACTTTTTTTGTAACTTCGTTTTGTTTCAGTTTTTAATTTTTGTGGGTAAAATGTATATTTATGGGGTACATGAGATATTTTGATACAGGCATGCAGTGCATAATCACATCCATAAGTGGGGTGTATTCATCACCTCAAGTGTTTATCTTTTGTGTTACAAAGAATCCAATTATACTCTTTTAGTTATTTAAAAATGTACAATTAAATTATTACTGACTATAGTCACCCTGTTGTGCTATCAAACACAAGGTCTTAGTCACTCCTTTTATTTTTTTGTACCCATTAACCATTCTCACTCTCCCTGATACCCTGCTTACTGTTCCCAGCCTCTGGTAACCAACGATCCTTCTACTCTCTGTCTCCGAGTTGTTTTCATTTTTAGCTCTCACAAATAAGTGAGGACATGCAGTTTGTATTTTTGTGCCTGGCTTATTTCACTTAGCATAATGACCCCCAGTTCCATCCATGTTGAAAACGACAGGATCTCGTGTATATATGTACCACATTTTATCTGTTCATCTGTTGATGGACACTTAGGATGCTTCCAAATCTTGGCTATTGTGAACAGTATTGCAAACAATATGGGAGTACAGGTATCTCTTTAATATACTGATTTGCCTTCTTTTGGGTATATACCCAGCAGTGGGATTGTTGGATCTTATGGTAGCTCTACTTTTAGTTTTTTTTGAGGAACTTCCAAACTGTTCACCGTAGTGGTTGTACTAATATACATTCCCACCAACAGTGTACAAAATCCAGTGTTCCCTTTTCTCCACATCCTCTCCAGCATTTGTTATTGCCTGTCTTTTAGATAAAAGCCATTTTATCTGGGGTGAGATGACATGTTACTATAGTTTTGATTTGCATTTCCCTGATGATCAGTGACATTGAGCACTTTTTCATACACCTGTTTGCCATTTGTATGTCTTTTGAGAAATGCCTATTTAGATCTTTTGCCCATTTTAAAAATCAGCTTACTAAACTTTCTCCTATACAGTTATTTGAGCTCCTTATATATTCTGGTTATTAATCCTTTGTCGAATGGGTAGTTTGCAGATATTTTCAGCCATTTTGTGGCTTGTCTCTTAACTTTGTTGATTGTTTCCTTTACTGTGCAGAAGCTTTTTAACTTGATGTGATCCCGTTTGTCTATTTTCGCTTTGGTTGCCTGTGCTTGTGGGGTGTAACTCAAGTAATCTTTGCCCACTCCAACATCCTGGATAGTTTCCCCAATGTTTTCTTTTAGTAGTTTAGTTTGAGGTCTTAGATTTAAGGCTTTAATCCATTTTGGTTTGATTTTTGTATATGGCAAGGAATAGGGGTCTAATGTCGTTCTTCTGCATATGGTTATTCAGTTTTCCCAGCACCTTGTTGAAGAGACTGTCCTTTCCATTGTATGCTCTTGGAACCTTTGACAAAAATGAGTTCACTGTAGATAAATATATTTGTTTCTGGGTTCTCTATCCTGTTCCATTGGTATGTCTGTTTTTATGCCAGTACCGTACTGTTTTGGTTACTATAGCTCTGTAGTATAACTTGAAGTCAGGTAATGTGATTCCCCCAGTTTTGTTCTTTTTGCTCAGGATAGCTTTGGGTATTCTGAGTCTTTGGTGGTTTCGTATAAATTTTAGGATTTTTTTTTTCTATGTCTGTGAAGAATGTCATTGGTATTTTGATAGGGATTGCATTGAATCTTTAGTTTGCTTTGTGTAGTATGTACATTTTAACAATATTGGTTCTTCTAATGCATGAATGTGGACTATCTTCCCTTTTCTTGGTGTCTTCTTCAGCTTCTTTCATAAATAATTGATAGTTTTCATTGTGGAGGTCTTTCACTTCTTTGGTTAATTCCTAGGTATTTTATTTTATTTGTACCTATTGTAAATGAGATTACTTTCTTGATTTCTTTTTCGGATTGTTCACTCTTGGCATATAGAAACTCTGGTTTTTATATGTTGATTTTTGTCTGCTGCAGCTGTCAGTTCTAGTAGTTTTTTAGTGGAGTCTTTAGGTTTTTCCAAATATAAGATCATATCATCTGTAAACAAGGATAATTTGGACCTCTTCCTTTCTGATTTGTGTGCCCTTTATTTTTTTCTCTTGTCCGATTACTTGAGCTAGGACTTCTGTTAATTTGGTTCGGTCAAAGCAAAATAGGTTTGCTGTTTCTTAGGGCTTGTTGAAATGCAATGCTTTCTGCATTTCTGAATTACCTAACATTTATTAGAGGATTTATTTTATGGTTCTCACATGTGTACAGCTTGGGACACAGTAGTACTTGTAGTAGTTTCTGGTGATATTTAATGCCTTCTACCTGAGATCACTTCCGCTCACATTTTTCTGTATTTATCCCTTTTTATCACTCATTTTTGTTAATGCTTCTTCCTTAAAGATGCCTTTTATTATTGATCTAATTTGTCTACTTAGCATATGCCAGGGAACACATAGAAATAGTTGAATGCCCCAGATGAATTTCCCGTTCGTCTGTTTCCTCATTTCCCTCCTCTTGAAATTGATGACCCTGCTGTTTAGAACTACCAGAAGAAGGCAGATTTATTTCAAGCCTTCTTGCTGCCTCATTTCTAGAAGCATACTGGTATTGATAAAGCAGCTGTGGTGTACAGACTTAAGATAATGTAGATACAGGTTCACATCTCTCTCTTCTTACTATTATACCAGGCATTATTTAAGCACTTTAAGTTTATTAAGTTCCCCCAACAATTCTGTGAGGTCAGTACCATTATTATCCTTACTTCACAAGTGAGGAAACTGAGGTAAAGTTAAGTAACTCAAAGATATATAGGTAATTAGGGATAGAGCTGGGATTCATACATAGGTCCTTATCCAGTGCCCATGCTTTAACCATTTAACTCTACTGCCTCTTGGCTATAAGTATTTATTGTAATTTCAGGCTTCTTTCTTAAATGAAGGCTGCCAAACAATATTAGCCATGTACTCTTGGGCAAATTACTTTTCCTAATTTTGCTTTAATAGGGTTGCTAGTGTTTACTTCACTGCTCTTACTTCAGAGCCTCACTGAATATACCGGTGAGTTAAATGTAAAACATGTGCCTGCTAACAGTGCACATGGTACAAAATTATACTGAAAAATAAAAAAGTAATTGATTTCACTTAGAAAGCTTATCATAGGCAAGCTTTGTGGTTCAGTGGCACTCAGTGCAGAGACGTATCTCTAGGCATTTGGAGCACCCACTCTTCTAGATTAGGAGTTTAGGCTATACTCCCCTTCCCATACAGAGGAAGGGGATTCAAGGAATTAAATTTATACATGAAGAATCTGGCATATTTTCTCCTCTTTTCTAGTTTCTAATAGTAGAAAGCAAAAAGGTTTGTCATTTTTAGAATAATAGAAGGAATGGGACAGATTTGTATCCTTTGCTAACAGTGTAGAAACATGGGGTAGAAGAAAGTTTCCTGTTTTCCTTTGTTCTATTTCCCCTTCATCCTAAATTCTAAGATTCTAGAGTATCTACCAGTAGTATTCAGGTTTGCCACTGGCCTTCAGGCTAAGGATGTTGCTGACATTTAATATTATTGTATGTTTACTATATTTAATATGGTTAAAATATTAGGCTTTTGGATCTCAGTGGCAGAAATAGCCTTTGCATTATCATGCCATGTTTATCATCATTTTTATTAATTTTTTGGAATTAGTAAAATCTTTTTTAATGTACATGTTTAGATATGGCATGTTCCAATTAAATTATGAGTAATGAGAAAACCCTTTTAATTTGACCATTACAGAAACTTTCTCTAAAATGCATTTTGAGTTTTCTGATATGGGAGCTAGTAACCTCTTGTGGCTATTTAAATATAAGTTAATTAAAAATAGTTAAAATTAAAAATTCACTTCATTAGTCATACTAGCCACATTTTAAGTGCTCACTAGCTATACATGGCTAGTGACTGTCATATTGGACAGCACACAGATATTTCCATTGTTGGAGAAAGTTCTGTTGGACAGCGCTGGTCTATTTTATGTTTGATTGATTGAGATAGGGTTTTGCTTTGTTGCCCAGGCAGGAGTACAGTGGTATAGCTATGACTTATGGTAGCCTCAACCTCTTGGACTTAAGAGTTTTCCCCACCTCAGCCTCTCGGGTAGCTGGGACTGACTACATGCGTGTGCCACCGTGCCCAGCTAATTTTTAAATTCTTTGTAGAGACGGGTCTTCCTGTGTTGCCCAGGCTGGTCTCAAAACTCTTGGGTTCAAGTGATCTTGCCTCACTGGCCTCCCAAAGTGCTGGGATTTATAGACATTAGCTACTGTGCCAGGCTTAACAGCACTAGTCTGGATCACCCTAAGTGTAATTTAATCTTTTTTTTTCTTTTTTTTTTTTTTTTTTTTTTTTTGGAGATAGAGTCTCACTCTGTCGCCCAGGCTGGAGGGCAGTGGCGCGATCTTGGCTCACTGCAACCTCCGCCTCCCGGGTTCAAGTGATTATCCTGCCTCAGCTTCCCGAGTAGCTGGGATTACAGGCACCCGGCTAATTTTTTGTATTTTTAGTAGAGATGGGGTTTCACCATGTTGCCCAGGCTGGTTTCAAACTCCTGAGCTCAGGCAGTCCGCCCGCCTCGGCCTCCCAAAGTGCTGGGATTACAGGCATGAGCCACCACCCCCAGCCATAATTTAATCTTTAATCTAAGATCCTAATTTCCTAAGGCCTCCATTTTTGAACACCAGATATTGAGGAGTACTATTGACTGACTGACTTACTGACTTAAGGACATAAAGTTGCTTTTGTGACTGAATACTGACTTTGGTAGGTAGCATTTATGGTGTTCTTACTATTAGACCAGGCATTATTTAAGCACTTTAAGTTTATTAAGTTACCCCAACAATTCTGTGAGGTCAGTACCATTATTATCCTTACTTCACAAGTGAGGAAACTGAGGTAAAGTTAAGTAACTCAAAGATATATAGGTAATTAGGGATAGAGCTGGGATTCATACATAGGTCCTTATCCAGTGCCCATGCTTTAACCATTTAACTCTACTGTCTCTTGGCTATAAGTATTTATTGTAATTTCAGGCTTTTTTCTTAAATGAAGTCTGCCAAACAATATTCTTCTTAATTGAGGGTACTATAAAAAATAAGTAAAAAAGAGAAATGTCAGTGCAGGAGACTGTGGAAAAAGGTAATAGAAAACCAGCACTTTAATTTTGGAATACTAAAATTGAAAAAAAAAATCTTGTTTAAAATTGATAAAATATTTTGCTTTTTTGTTAGCAAAAGACAGCAGGTTTTTTTTTTATTTCAGGGAGATGGAGAAATTTTGAGTTTTTATGAGGGGGAATCATATATCAGAGGTAATAGGGAATAAAGAACATCACTGAATATACTAATGAGTTAAATATAAAACACATGCCTACCAACAGTGCATATATAGTGCAAAATAATACTACTGAAAAATAAAAAAATTATGTGATTTGATATAATAAGCTTATCATAGGCAAACTTTATGGTTCAGTGGCACTTAGTGCAGAGACGTATCTTTAGGCATTTGGAGCACCCACTTTTCTAGATTAGGGTTTAGGCTGTACTCTACTTGCCATACAGAGAACTTGGGGCAGTGGAGATTTCCCAGCTCCATGCCTAGGCATACCTCTGGGTAACTGGTGGTTGCCCATTGGACCCCAGCTCTCCCCTGCCCCCCATACCTGGTGCTTGTGCCCTGCTATTGGGAGACCTGTAGGTGGGCCTGCCTGGTCTGGACCCACCTGTCTTGGTCTCCTGCTCCAGGGCTGGGCAGGGAGCTCAGACACCTGTGCATTCTGCAGATCAGCCCTATTGCCTGAGGCAACAGAGAGCTCTGTAAACAAGGATCACATATATACCCATCTACAATGGCTTCAGCTGGCTCTTAACCTGTGAGTGCCACCAACTGACCTGGAAGTTTAATTGCATGACACAGTAGAAAATCTGCTGACACAAGTGTGCAGCACTAGGGATCTAGATAGACTTCCTGAGACCTCCACCACCCTGGCCCCACAAGATGCAGTAAGCCTGCTCACGTGCCCAGTACATCACTGATACAACCAGCATTTGGGAAAACTACCATTCAAAGGCTGTCTACAACCGACTCTTTGCCACTGAAAGCACCCAGAACTAAAGCCAAAAGACCCTACGCAACATATATTATAGACACCTTCTGAAGGGCAGAATCACATCCAAATGAAAGCAAATTCAAAAAATAAGGAGAGACAGCTTATCTAGATGAGAAGCAACCAGAGGAACAACTCTGAAAGTATGAAAAAAGTATGTTAACAATGCTCCAGAAGGATCACACTAACTCTTCAGCAATGGATCCTAACCAAAATTAAAATCTTTGAAATACAAGATAAAGAATTCAGAATGTTGGTTTTAAAGAAGCTCAGTGAGATCCAAGAGAAAGTTGAAAACGCACACACATCAGAAAAACAGTTTGGGATATGAAAGGAGATATCACTAAAAATAAACACAAACATCTTTTGGAAATGAAAAATTCATTGAAAGAATTACAGAACATAGTTGAAAGCTTTAATACTAGTCTAGAGAAAGGAGAAGAAAGAATTTCAGAGCTGGAAGACAGGTCTTTTGAATTAACCCAGTCAGATGAACATAAAGAAAAAAAGAAGTAAAATAAGTGAACGAAGTCCAGGTGTGGTACCTCATGCCTGTAATCCCAACACTTTGGGAGGTGGAGGCGGGTGGATCACTTGAGGGTCAGGAGTTCAAGACCAGCCTGGCCAACATGGTGAAAACCCCATCTCTACTAAAAATACAAAAAAAAATTAGCAGGGCGTTGTGGCATGTGACTGTAATTGCAGCTGCTTGGGAGGCTGAGGCAGGAGAATCGCTTGATTCCAGGAGGTGGAGGTTGTGGCGAGCCAAGATGGTGCCACTGTACTCCAGACTGGGTGACAGAGTGAAACTCCATCTCAAAAGAAAAAAAAAGTGAAAAAGTCTTGGAGAAATATGGGATTGTATAAAGCATCCAAACTTACAGGTTATAGATATTCTACAGAAGAAAAAGTAAAAAGTGTAGAAAAGCTATTTCAGGAAGTAATTAGGGAAAACTTCCCTAGTCTGGGAAGAGATTTAGACATCCAGAAACAAGCTCAGAGAACTCCTGAAAGATAAATTGCAAGAAGAACCTCATCTAAGCATATAGTCATCAGACTGTTCAAAGTCAGTTTGAAGGAAAAAGAAATTCTAAGAGTACCAAGAGAGAAGGGAAATCCCATCAAACTAACACCAAACTTCTCAGCAGAAACCCTGCAAGTCAGCTGGAAGAGATTGGGGGCCTATTTTTAGCAGCCTTAAAGAAAAAATTACCAGCCAAGAATTTATTTTGTTTTTTGGACAGGGTCTCAGTCTGCCGGCCAGACCTGGAGTACAGTGGCGTGATCACAGCTCACCACAGCCTTTACCTCCCAGGCTCAGGTGATCCTCTTGCTCAGCCTCCCAAGTAGCTGGGACTACAAGTACATGCCACCATGCCTGGCTAATTTTCTTGTATTTTTTGTAGAGACAAGGTTTTGCCGTGTTGCTCAAACTGGTCTTAAACTCCTGAGCTCAAGCGATCCACCCTCCTTGGCCTCTCAACATACTGGGATTACAGGTGTGAGCCACCGAGCACAACCACCGGCCAAGAATTTTATATCCTGCCAAAAAAATAAGCTTTGTAAATGAAGGAGAAATAAAGTCTTTCCCAGACAAACAAATGCGAAGGGAATTCATCATCACTATACTGATCGTATAAGAAATGCTGAAAGGAGTTCTAAGCATGTTAACGAAAGGACAGTACTTACCATCATAAAAATACAAAGCTCACCGAGTCTATAAAGCAGTTATATAGTTGAAAATCTAAGACAGCTAACAATACTGTGACAGGAACAAAACCTCACATATCTATATCTCTGTCTCTATCTATTTTTTTTTGAGACAGAGTCTTGCTCCATTACCGAGGCTGGAGTGTAGTGGCACGATCTCGGCTCACTGCAGCCTCTGCCTCCCGGGTACAAGTGATGCTCCTGCCTCACCCTCCTTAGTGGCTGGGACTACAGGTGTGTGCCACCACACCCGGCTGATTTTATATTTTTAGTAGAGACAGGATTTCACCATGTTGGCCAGGCAGGTCTCAAACTCCTGACCTCGTGATCCGCCCACCTGGGCCTTCCAAAGTGCTCGGATTACGGCGTGAGCCACTGTGCCCAGCCTATATATATATATTTTAAGATGGAGTCTTGCTGTCTTGCTCAGGTTGGAGTGCAGTGGCATGATCTTGGCTCACTGCAACCTCTGCCTCCTGGGTCCAAGCAATTCTCCTGCTTTAGCTTCCCAAGTAGCTGGGATTACTGGTGTGTACCACCACACCTGGCTAACTTTTGTATTTTTTAGTAGAGATGAGGTTTTGCCATGTTGGCCAGGCTGGTCTCGAGCTCCTGACCTCAAGTAATCTGCCCACTTTGGCCTCTAAAGGGCTAGGATTACAGGCATGAGCCACCACACCCAGCCACATATCAATATTAACCTTGAATGTAAATGGCCTGAATGCTCCACTTAAAACATACAGAGTGGCAAATTAAATTAAAAAAAAAAAAAAAAAAAAAAGACCCAACCATCTGCTGCCAGCAAGAGACCCCCCCACACACTGGTTAAAGACAGTTACAGACTCAAAGGGGTGAAAAAAGATTTCTCATGCAAATGGAAAACAAATGCCAGCAGTAATATCCATTCTCGTATCAGATAAACTTCAAACCAATAACAGTAAAAAAAAAAAAAAAAAGATGAGCATTATATAACGATAAAGGGTTTGATACAACAAGAAGATTTAACTATCCTAAATATATATGCGCTCCACACCAGAGCACCCAGATTCATAAATACTGCTAGGCCAAAGCAAACAGATTGATAGCAATACAATAATAGTGGAGAACATCAACGCCTCACTGACATCACTATTCAGATCATCGAGGCAGAAATTCGAAAAATTCTGGACCTAAACTATAGACCAAATGGACCTAATAGGCATTTATAGAACATACATTAATCTCATCTGCACGTGGAACATTCTCCAAAATTGACCATATGCTTGGCCATTAAAGCAAGTCTCAATACATTCCAAAATACTGAAATCAGATCAAGTATCTTTTTGGAGCACAGTGGAATAAAATTAGAAATCAAATACCAAGAGGAACTCTTAAAACTATTCAAGTAGATGGAAACTAAACAACATGCTCCTGAATGAACTTTGGGTAAACAATGCAATTAAGGCGGAAATTGAAAACAATTTTGAAATAAATGAAAATGGAGACACAGCATACCAAAACCTCTGGGATACAGCAAAGACAGTGCTAAGAGGAAAGTTTATAGTGTTAAATGCCCACATTAAAAAGATAGGAAGATCTCAAGCTACCACCATACATCAAGGAACTAGAAAAATAACAAACCACACAAAAAGCTAGCAGAAGAAAAGAGCAAAGATCAGAGCAGACCTAAATGAGATAAAAAAATGATACAAAGGATAAGTTAAAAAAAGTTGGTTCTTTGAAAGGATACACAAAATTGACAGGCTGCTAGCTAAGTTAACCAAGGAAAAAAGAAAAGTTTTAAATATAAGCAGAAATGATAAAGACAGCATTACACCTGACACCACAGAAATACAAAAGATCATCAGAGACTGCTGTGAACATTTCTGTGCTCATAAACTAGAAATAGCTGGGGGAAATGCACAAATTCCTGGAAAGATACAACCTCGCAAGATTGAACCAGGAAGAAATGTGAATCCTGAACAGACCAATAACAAGTAACAAAATTCAATCAGTAATAAAGGAAAACTTCTGTATTAGTCTGTTCTCATGCTGATATAAAGAACTACCTGAGACTGGGTAATATATAAAGGAAAGAGGTTTAGTTGACTCACAGTTCCACAGGGCTGGGGAAGCCTCAGGAAACTTACAATCATGGCAGAAGGGGAAGCAGACATGTTCTTCACATGGCAGCAGGAAGGAGAAGTGCTGAGCAAAGTGGAGGGAAGCCTCTTGTAAAACCATCAGAACTCGTGAGAACTCACTATCAAGAGAACAGTATGAGGGTAACTGCCCCCATGATTCAATTACCTGCCACTGAACCCTCCCATGACACATGGGAGTTATGGGAACTATGAGGTGAGATTTGGGTAGGGACACAGCCAAACCATATCACCTTCTAACAACAAAAAAGGCCAGGACCAGATAGATTTATCTGAATCTGAATACTGAAACTATTTCAGAAAATTGAGGAGGAGTAATTCCTTTCTAACTCATTCTACAAAACCAGTATCAAAGTCAGGTGAGGACACCAATATCAAAGTTAGGTGAGGACACCAGATACCAAAGTCAGGCAAGGACACAACCAGAAAAGAAAACCATAGGCCAATATCCCTAATGAACATAGGTGCAAAAATCCTCAACAAATGCTGAATCCGACAGCACATCAAAAAGATAATATATCATGATCAAGTGGGTTTTATTCCAGGGATGCAAGAATGTTTAAGCATATGCAAATCAATAAACATGATTCACCACAGAAATAGAACCAAACCCCAAAACCGTATGATTATCTCCATAGATGCAGAAAAGCGATTTGATAAAATCCAGCATCGCTTCATAACAACCCTCAATAAACTAGGCACTGGAGGTACGTACCTTAAAATAATAAGAGCTATATATGACAAACCTACAGACAACATCATGTTGAAGGGGAGAAGTTGAAAACATTCTCCTTAAGAACAGGAACAAGACAAGGATGTCCACTGTCACCACTCTTGTTCAACATAGTACTGGAAATCCTAGCCAGAGCAATTAGGCAAGAGAAAGAAATAAAAGGCATCCAAATTGGAAAAGAGGAAGTTTGCTGATAACATGACTGTATACTTAGAAAAGTCTGAAGACTCCTAGACTTCATTGAAGTTTCAGGATACAAAATCAATGTACAATGATCAGTAGCATTTCTATAAATAACTTTGAAGCTGATAACCAAATCAAGAACCCAATCCCATTTACAGTAGACACACACACACACACACACACACACACACACACACACACACACACACACACACACACACCCCCTAGGAATACATTTAACCAAGGAGGTGAAAGATCTTTACGAGGAGAACTATAAAACACCAATGGAAGAAATTACAGATGACACAAACAAATGGCAAAACATCTTGTGCTGTTGGATTGGAAGAATCAATATCACAAAAATGACCGTACTATTCAAAGCAATCTACAGATTCAGTGAAATTCCTTTCAAATTACTAACATCAGTTTTCACAGAATTAGAAAAACAGCACTGGAGTGCATATGGAATCAAAAAAGCACTCAGCCAAAGCGATCCTAAGCAAAAGGAACAAATTCAGAGGCATCAGATTGCCTGACTTCAAATTATACTACAAGGCTATAGTAACTAAAGCAGCATGATAGTGGTACAAAAATATGCACAGAGATCAGTGGAACAGAATAGAGAGCCTAGAAATAAAGCCACATACCTACAACCAACTGATCTTTGACAAAGTTGATGAAAATAAACAGTGGAGAAAGGACGTTAACACTCTATTCAATAGATGGTGCTGGGATATTGGCTAGCCATATGCAAAAGAATGAAACTGGACCCTTGTGTCTGACCATGTATGAAAATTAACTCAGGATGGATGAATTAAAGACTTGAACATAAGACCTTAAACTATAAAAGTCCTAGAAGAAAACTTAGGAAGAACTCTTGGATGTTGGCCTAGGCGAAGAATTTATGATGAAGACAAAAATAGACAAATGAGGCTTCATTAAACTAAAGCTTCACAGCAAAAGAAATACTCAACAGATTAAACAGCCTATAGAATGGGAGAAAATGTTTGCAAATGATTACTTTCAGAAAGGATGAACATCAGAATCTGCACGGAACTCTAATAACTCAACGAGGAAAAAACAGCTTCTTTTAAAAACTAGGCAGAGGACATGAGACATTTCTTGAAGAAATACAAGTGCCAACAAACACGTGAAAAAAATGCTCAACATTACTAATCATCAGAGAAATGCGAATTAAAATCACAATGAGATACCATCTTATACCAGTCAGAATTGCTCTTAAAAAGCCAAAAAATAACAGATGTTGGTGTGGTTGTGGAGAAAAGGCAGTGCTTACACACTGCTGACGGGAATGTTCAACCTCTGTGGAAAACTATGGAGATTTCTCAAAGAACTAGAAATAGAACTACCTTTTGATCCAGCAAACACACTATTGGGGGTATCTGCCCAAAATAAAATAAATCGCTATATACAAAAGACACCTGGACAGGTGCGGTGGGTCATGCCTGTAATTCCAGCACTTTGGGAGGCCAAGGCAGTGGATCACCTGAGGTCAGGAGTTCAAGACCAGCCTGGCCAACATCGTGAAACCTTGTCTCTACTAAAAATAGAAAAATCACTCAGACAAGGTGGTACACACCTGTAATCCCAGCTAATTGAGAGGCAGAGGCAGGAGAATCGCTTGAACCTGCGAGGCAGAGGTTGCAGTGAGCCAAGATTGCGCCACTGCATTCCAGCCTGGGGGACAGAGTGAGACTGTGTCTCACCAAAAAAAAAAAAAAAAAGACACTTGTAGTCATGTTCAACACTATTCATAACAGCAAAGTCATGGAAGCAACCTAACTGTTCATCAGCAGTTGACTGAATCAAGAAAGTGTAGTGTACAGATACCATGGAGTACTATGCAGCATAGAAAAGAATGAAATCATGTACTTTTCAGCAACATGGAGTTGGAGGTTATTATCCTAAGTGAAATAACTCAGAAACAAAATCAAATACCACATGTTCTCACTTATAAGTGGAAGCTAAATAATAGGTATGCATGTACATAAAGATGGAAATAATAGACACTGAAGACTCCACCGGGGGGAGGGTGGGAGGAGGATGAGGGTTGAAAAATTACATGTTGGGTATAATGTTCACTATTTGGATTGTGGGTACACTAGAAGCCCAGTCTCCACCAATATGCAATATACCCATGTAACAAACATGTATGTTTACCCACTGAATCTAAAGTTTAAAAGCTTCGCTTGGTTGCAAGAAAACTAACTCTGGATACATCAAGCAAAAAAGAAAAAGAATTTATGGAATGAATTTAGAAAACATGGTTGTATTTTACAGAATACAAGGATAGTTTATTCTCTTGAAATGGAACTAAGAATTGATGAAATACTGTTAGAAACCTAGGCATTGTACTTACTCTTCTGCATTGAGTTTCTCTGAATCTAATTTATTTCTTCATTTCTACAGGCAACTTTTTTTGATTTTCTTACACATAGCCATTCTATCCCTCAAGTTCATGGCTTTTTCTTTTTTTTTCTTTTTTTTTTTTTGAGACCAAGTTTCACTCTTGTTGCCCAGGCTGGAGTGCAATGGCGTGATCTCTGCTCACTGCAGCCTCCGCCTCCTGGGTTCAAGCAGTTCTCCTGCCTCAGCCTCCCAAGTAACTGGGATTACAGGTGCCCGCCACCACACCCGGATAATTTATTTTTTATTTTTAGTAGAGATGGGGTTTTGCCATGTTGGCCAGGCTGGTCTCGAACTCCTGATCTCAGGTGATCTGCCTTCCTCGGCTTCCCAAAGTACTGGGATTATGGACGTGAGCCACCGTGCCTGGCCTCAAGTTCATGGCTTCTTTATTCAGGAGAGCAGCCCAAACTGTTTCACTTCTAATTCTAAATCCTGGGGGAGAAAATTTAGGTAAACAGCTTGAATCAGGTAGCACCCTTGGTTCAGATCCTTTAATTTGTTCCTGTATTACTGGTACGGACAAAGTATAGTACAACATTCAGAGCCCTGGGGATGGAGACACCTCTGAGAAAGGGCCTTGGTATGAGCTAGGCAAAACACTACAGAAAGTGTTTGAGACAAAGCAGCATGTATCCACTTTTGGTTGAGAAAGGATTTCAAGAGAGGATAATTTTAGGATTCCTTATGATCATTGGGTATTGAATGGGAGACTTGATTCCCAGCTTTATATTAGAACATCCAGAGTATCCTTAGAATTGTGGATTTGGAATTGGACTCCTGCCTCAATTCTATTCAATCTGACAAATATATATTGAATACTTACGTCCTTACTAGTGTTCAAGAGTCCACAAAAGCAACAAAACAAAAGGAAAACAAAAAGATTATTCCACCCCCTACTAGTGCTTACTTGAGAACCTGATGGATAAGTGTTTGGCTGGGTCTCTTTTGAAGGTTAGGGATCTGAATGGGGCTTTTAGTATAGGGATCCATTTCTTCACAGTTTTATTAACACCTTGCCAGTCTCTCACATATATTTGGAGCTTGCAAAATGATGTATCAGCTATGTTAAAAAGCACAAAGCATAGAGGTATGGAAAGACGAGACTATCTGAGTAAACAGAGGCTGAGAAAAAGATAGTGCTTCTTAGTATAGTGCAAGATAGGTCTATAGATAATTCAAGAAATAGAAAACCAAGAGAAGCTCGTGAGACTGGATTGGAAGCCATATGAAATGGAGATACTCATTCATGCTTTACCTCACAGCACAAATTTTTTTTTGCTATTGATATCAAGAAGAACCCAGTATGCTTAAATTCAGGAAGGAGGATTATTATTATTGCTTTTCAGATTTTTTTAGACATTTTAGTGGGTTTGGAATAGTATCTTGTTCTTTTAGTTTGCATTTACCTGATAACTAGTGATGTTGAGCATCTTTCTTGTGTTTATTGGGGTTTGTATGTCCTTGTTTAAATTTTTTGTACATTTTAAAACTGGGTAGTTTGTCTTCTAATTATTGAGTTATATGAGTTCTCTAAATACTCTGGATACAAGTTTTTTTTTTTGTTAGAGCAAGAAAGTTTTAAATTTTGGTAACATCTGACTTACCAATTTTTTCTTTCATTGTTCAAGCTGAGAAATATTTACTTATTCCTAATCACAAATGTTTGTTTGTCTCTTTTTATGTCCAAGCTGAGAAATCTTTACTTACTCCAAATCACAAATACTTGTTTTTTATTTTATTTTTGGAGGCAGAGTCTCCCTGTGTCACCCAGGCTGGAGTACAGTGGTGTGATCTTGGTTCACTGCGGCCTCCACCTTCCAGGCTCAAGCAATCGTCTTGTCTCAGCCTCCCGAGTAGCTGGGACTACAGGTGCCCACCACCACACCTGGCTAATTTTTGTGTTTTTTTGTAGAAATGGATTTCACCATGTTGCCCAGGCTGTTCTCGACATCCTGAGCTCAAGCAATCTGCCCACCTTAGCCTCCCAAAGTGCTGGGATTACAGGCGTGAGCCACCATGCCGAGCCCACAAATATTTGTTTTTGAAAAACAGCTTTACTGAGATGTAATTGACGTAGTACAGTTTTATAAGTCTGACAAATACATACACACATAAATCATCACCACATCAATGTGGTGAACATACCCGTCATTCCCAATAGTTGCCAGAAGTGCTTCTGTCAAGTTCTTCGTTGCTGTCCCTCTGTCTGCAAGGTATCTACTGATCTGCTTTTCTGTTCCTTATATATTTGCATTTTCTAGATTTTTACATAAATGGTATCATACAATATGTATTCTTATTTTTATCTGGGTTTTGTTTCATTATTTTGAGATTTATCTGTGTTGCTGCATGCATCAGCAGTTCATTCCTTTTTATTCCATTGGGTATATTCACAACAGTTTGTTTATTCATTCTCCTGTTGATGGATATTTGGATTGTTTTCAGTTTTTGGCTAGATATCTGGGGGTGAAATGACTGCCATATTGTAGGTGTATGTTTAAGAAACTCCCAAGCCATTGTCCTTAAAGCAGTTGTGCCTTTTTAAACTCCCACCAGCAGTATGTAAGAGTTCCATTTGCTCCATATGCTTGTGAACATTTAGTATGGTCAGTCTTTCAATTAGCCTTTTTGGTTGGTGTGTAGTGATATCTCAGTGTAGCTTTAATTTGCATTTCCCTAATAACTAATAATGTTTAGCATCTTTTCTTATGAATCCTTTTTCTTTGCAACCCCTCTTTAGGGTTCTGTCCCCTGGCCTCCCCCCCTGCTCAGGGTCCCGTCCTCTGGCCTTGTATCCCCCTCCTCAGGGTCCCATCCCCTGGCTCCCACTCCTGCCTTTCCTCCCACCGGCGTCGGGGTACTGAGCCCACTCCCGTCCTCATGGCCCCATCCGGCTCCTGCCCTCGGCTCCTCTGAATCTTTGCTATATTTTATTTGTTGAAGTACCTGTTCAAGTCTTTCCCCTTTAAAAAAAATGGGTTTTCTCATCTCATTGAGTTTTGAGAGTTCTTTATATTTTCTGGATACAAGTCCTGTTGGTTCATCCCCTCCACCCACAGTGGGGTGGATCTTGCTTTGTTGCCCAGGCTGGAGTACAGTGGCATGATCATAGCTCACTGCAGCCTTGAACTCCTGGGCTCCGGCGATCTTCCTGCCTTGATGAAACAAAAACAAAAAAAAAATTTTTTTTTTTTCTTTAGAGATGAGTTCTTGCAATGTTGCCCAGGCTGGTCTTAAACTCCTGGCCTCAAGTGATCCTCCTGCCTTGGCCTCCCAAATGCTGGGATTACAGATGTGAGCCCTGTAATTTGTAGGGTTAAGCCCTGCACAAGTCCTTTTTAAGATATATGCTTTGCAAATGGTTTCTGCCAGTCTGTGGCTTGCCTTTTCATTCTCCTAACACTGTCTTTGAAGAACAGAAGTTTTAAATTTTTATAAAGTCCAGTTTATTAGTTGTTTTATGAATTGTGATTGTTTTTGGTGTCATATCTAAGAAATATTTGCCTAACCAGATTTTCTCTTATGATATCTCCTGCAGGTTTTATAGATTTAGCTTTTACATCTAGGTTTGTTGTTCATTTTTCAGATTTTTATGTATGATGTGATGTAAGGGTCATTGTTAATTTTTCTCCCATGCAGACAATTGTTTCAACATAATATTTTGAAAAGTCTTTCCTTTCCCCACTGACTTGTCTGATGCCTTCATCAAAAATCAAGTGACTGTGGATCGATCTATCTATCTATCTATCTATCTATCTATCTATCTATCTATCTATCTATCTATCTATCTATCTATATGGGTCTTTTCTTGGACTCTGTTCTGTTGATCTATGTCTGTCCTTTCTCCAAAACTTGGTCTTTGGAATTTTACAGTAAACCTTGAAATCTGACAGTCTAAGTCCTTTATGCTTTTGAAATTGAGAAAAGAGCCTGATATCCCATATCTGCTTAGTGGAGGGTTGAAAATTAGGGTATTCATATTTACAAATTACCAAATAAAAATTTAAAAGATAGTAAATAACTGTGGCTTCTTTGAGCACATGGGAGGGGTTGAGTAGTTCCATCAAGTAAAGATTGTGATGTTTGAAGGAAGAAGTTGCTGTACTTAATAAGAAGAAAAAGATAAAGTCTGTGATAAAGACAGCAAAGTTCAGATGTTTTAAAGTGATGGCAAGAAATAAAAAATAGAAACAAAAAATGTAGGATCTTTTAAAAGGAGCCAGTATAATAGAATAAAGAAGATAGAATAAGAAGGATTTTAGGCAGAGAGATTCTTAGAGTCTGAGTAAGTTTAAGCTGCAGCATCTTTACACGTGGACTATTAGTGAACATCCCAAATAGTGCTGGGATTTTCATGGAAGTCAGTTATCTTCACACCTTTTCACTCCTTTTCATACCATGCATGGAATTTTAATGATAATCAGTGTTGATGTTTTATGTAAGTAGATAATGACTGATGCACTGTTACAACAGAAGGTCTGTTTGTTTAGATATTGACTAGTAGTAGGTAACAGTCAGCTGACTCATGGTGAGATCCATAACCTTAAGGGATTCTAGCTTAACTTATTCCTACTTATTTTTTTGAACTCCTTCAATGAGTATGAATTCCTCCAATGAATTGACTTGTGGTGTAGTCCTCTAATTTTTCTCTTCTTTGATGACTTGTTTTAAAGTTCAGAGTTGAGTGAATTTTAACATAGACTTTATCTTTTTCTTCTCCTCCAGCATAGGAACTTTTTCCTTAAAACATCATAGCCTTTTCTTGACGGAACTACTCATCTTCTACCATGTGCTCAAGGGAACGTACTTATTTACTATCTTCTAACATTTTAATTCTAGTTGAATGTATTTTCTTTACCCAGCTTTCTCTACTTACCCTTTTTATCTTTTTGTCCTTCTTTTAATAAAAAATTAAAGTGGTTTTGTGTAAAAGACTCAGTCTAATTTTTCTTTGAACCTTAGTGCACTTGAAATTATAACAGGAAATCTAAAGGTAGATAGAATGTATTTATGATCCTCTGAAAATAACTCCAACTCAAGTAATCATAATGAGCAGTATGGAAGGTCTGTAATATTTATTATTTCAGACATTTTATGTATTGTTAAATAGCTTGTGTCAGATTGCTTATCAGAGAAGACTTATAGGTAATTCAGAGATTATTTTTTGGCCTCTTCAGGTGCTGTGCATTTCATGCAAAGCCTGACATGTGCATGAGCAGGGAAGATTTTTGTCATTTTAAATCTACAACATAGAACTGAATTGAATTGTATTTGTATATGTTGTACACTATGGAGACTTTTGACAAAGGGAAAATAAGCATGTCTTTTTAAAAGTGTTTCTAACAAAATTGATTATATTTTTCATTTATTGAATGCCTACTATGTGCCAAGCATTCACTGTGTGCTAAATATTCCACATGTATCTTGTCATTTATTCCTCAGAGCACTTCTTTGAGGCTTAGAGGTTTATTTGACTTCTTTAAGGATACATAGTTAATAAGTGGGAGAGTGAGAATTTAAGCCTAGGTATCACAGTAACTTCAAAGTCTTTACTCTTTCTGTTATATATAAGAAACACACATACATAAATATATATATTAAGAAACATATATTCATATATAAATATTGTATATACTATATTAAGACACATGTCTAAATAAATATAAGAAGAGACCAAAAGACTGAAGATCAGTGTTGCTTATTTTTTGTCCCTTAAAAAATTAGTGCTTAAAGAGCTTTTGTTTATGTGGGTTATATCTGTCAATATTTATTGTATTACAAATTAAAATTAAGAAAAATTTAAAATAGTCACATAAAAATAACAAAAGTCTCCGTAGTGTACAGCATATAACAAATATAATTGAATTCAGTTCTACATTGTGGATCTTTAAAAAACCCTTTGCCAACATAGATAACAAGTTTTATGAAAAGTAACTGTATGTTCCAAAACAAAATTTAGTGAGAAAATTGGCATTACATTATATTTTTGCAGATCTTTTAAATATCTGACTTAATAGAAGACAGCTGGATTCTCATCTGTCTCTCTGCATTAAATCTGTTGTGATATCACACACCACATAGCATCTGAAAAGCTCTACTATACACTTTATGAGAGGATCAGCGTGAAAAAGGCAAATAATATTTTATGAAAATAGTTTTGACTCTTCAGACTGCCTGAAGGGTCTCTGGACCACACTTTGAGAACTGCTGATCCATAAACACCACATATAGCAGCTTAAACTGTTTCTTTAGCATTTTCTGTACATCATACTTAACACTAAAAGACAAGACAGGATCACTTTCCACTGTGTTAGCCCTCTGCCAGCATTGATGCCATACTTACTTGTATAATGCCATGGAAGCAGAAGTTGTAGAGAAAAAAACTGATGATAGAATATCCAGTAAATGTTGGTTGGTGAGCTGAAGTAGTATGGTTGCAAACAGAGGTCAGGATAACCACTTTAATGAAACAAAATTAGTGGACATATGTTACTTGAAGGATGTGTATGTGTGTTCTAAACTGGATATAAGAAACATTCTGGAGCAGATTCTGAGTTTTTAAATTACGGCTGCAAAGATGATGTTGAATCTTCTTATGCGAAAGACTGGTTGTGTTCATCAATCTTTACAACTACTCAGAGACATAGACATTTTAATAGGGTGAGATTTAAATGCAAAATAAAATATTTACTTGATGACAGAATAAACATTTGGTTAATGTTCAACAGTCTTTATTTTTTCCTCCCCTAAATTGTAAAGTGAAATATTTTGAAGATGAGAATTATAGCATAAAATATCTTTGACCATATATATGATGCTTAGGTTTGTATTCTAAGTGGAGTTCTATTTTTATTTTATTTTTTTGTGACAGGGTCTCATTCTGTTGCCCAGGGTGGAGTGCAGTGGTGTGATCACAATTCACTGCAGTCTCGACTTCCCTGGGCTCAGGTGATCCTCCCACCTTAGCCTTCTGGGTAGCTGGGACTACAGGGACACACTACCACACTTGACTAATTTTTTTTGTATTTTTTGTAAAGATGGGGTTTCGCCGTGTTGCCCATGCTGATCTTGAACTCCTGGGCTCAAGTGATCCGCCTGTCTCTTCCTCCCAAAGTGCTGGGATTACAGGTGTGAACCACCATGCCCGGCCCTAAATGGAATTCTAAAGAAGGCTTTAGATTGTATAAATTCAGAACACAGTTTTATGAATCTAAGATTAAATAATTGTGGAATGATTTGGAGAGACTAGAGAAGAGCAATAAACATATTGTGATTCTTAAAACAGATCTTGTGAGAAGAGTTGGAGAAGTTCTGGACTTTTAACTTAGAGAAGAAGGAACCCAAATAGTGTTACTGTTGTAGAATATGTTACAGTCATTATGAAGAGAACCCTGACCAGTTCTCATTTTCCAAGATAGAATTTATAGAAATTTACTTCTCTGTAGCAAGGGTAATTTAGATCAGCTTGTTAAAACTTTTTTTTTTTTTTTTAAGATGGAGTCTCACTCTGTCACCCAGGCTGGAGTGCAGTGGTGGGATCTTGGCTCACTGCAGCCTCCACCTCCTGGGTTCATGCGATTCTCCTGCCTCAGCCTCACAAGTAGCTGGGATTACAGATGCATGCCACCATGCCCAGCTAATTTTTGAATTTTTTAGTAGAGATCGGGTTTCACCATGTTGGCCAGGCTGATCTCCAACTCCTGACCTCGTGATCTGCTCACTTTGGCCTCCCAAAGTGTTGGGATTACAGGTGTGAGCCACCGCATCCCAGCCAACTTTTTCTTTTAACCACAATGAATTGTATACCCTAGAACAGATCGAATATATTGTGAATTTTTCTTCCCTTGGAGATTTTACGAAATATTGTTGGTCTCCAAAATAATTAATACCAGGACTTGGCTGGGCGTGGTGAATCCCAGCACTTTGGGAGGCCGAAGCAGGCGGATCACCTGAGGTCAGGAGTTCGACACCAGCCTGGTCAACATGGTGAAACCCCGTCTCTACTAGAAATAGAAAATTTAGCCGGGCGTGGTGGCACACACCTGTAATCCCAGCTACTCGGGAGGCTGAGGCAAGAGAATCGCTTGAACACGGGAGGTGGAGGTTGCAGTGAGCTGAGACGTGCCATTGCACTCCAGCCTGGGCGACAAGAGTGAAACTCCGTCTCAAAAAAGAAAAAAAATTTAGGAAACCCTGAAGAGTATGAACTTCATATTAATATTAACTTGATAACAATATGAGCAGTTACTGTGTGTTGGAAAGTGTTCTCAGTGCTTTATGTGTATTAACTCATTTAATCTTACAACAGTCCTTTGGGGTGGGTATTATTTTATCCTCATTTTACAGATGAGGAAACTGAAGCATAAGGAGGTTAATTTACTTGTTCAGGACCACATAGCTGAAGGGAAGAACTTGGATTCCAGTCCAGGCAGTCTTGCTCCAGAGCCTCTATTCTTAATCACAAAGCCATGTCTTTTCCCATATATGTGGACATTGACTGTTTTATTTTGCGGAAATTATACTAAGAATAGAAACTTTGATTTGGGTTGTATATAACTAATTTAGAAAAAAGTAACACCAGCTGTTTTCCTTTGGAAATAGCCTAAGTTATTCATTTACAAACCTAAAAAAATTTATTTTACATTACATGATAACAAAATATAAAGTCAGTCTGTAGTAAATTATTTTATTTCTTTTTAGATTTCTTCCATAGTTGACTCCTTTGTCTACCCAAGCATCCACATAAACTTTTCTTCCTATATCTAATACTCATTTGCCCATTCCTCAAGGGAGACAACCCAGAGATTCTACCATTTACTATATTGGAAAATATAAGATCTCTGGATACAGTCCCTTTCATCAGAGCCAAGGATGACTTCTTGTGATTTGAAAACCTATATAAACCAAAGATGAATTATATGCACTCTACATATCCAGAATACAGTGGTGGAGAAGGAATAGGAAAACAACAATAAAAGGTGTTATTCAGAAAAGAGGATAATGGGAAACTCAGTAGTCACTAGTCCATATTGATCATAAAATCCTGCTGGATAGGAGTGGCAGAGACTCCCTGGCAGAGTAATAAGTCCTTTTAATCTGCTCTTTGGGAAGATTTTCATTGTCCTTTATGGTCTTTCAAGGAATCTTACCTTGTCCATTATCCTCAATGGCCACATTTTAGATTGGTATTGATAAAGATGCCCTTTCTGGGAAATGCACAGTTTTTACAGCTCTCTTCGTTGATAAGCCTTGGGGAGTATTTTAGAAACTTAAGAGACTTTTGCAGTTTAGACTCTTTTGCCTCTCACCCTCCCATATAGTTACATTAAAAATTTTAATTTCTAGACTTTTTGTTCCTTCGAGTAATTAGAGCCAAAGAACCTGCCCAGACACTTTTTTTTTAGTGTGAAGACTGCCATTTGTACTCTACTTACCTCAGGGATACCTTGTTTTGGTGCCATGGAACATCTTTAACAGTCTGGTGAAGCCTATGCATCTTTCTCAGAATAATGTTTCAAAATTCATAAAATACAGGGGTGGGGTAGGGGGAGGGAGGGCATCAGGAAGAATAGCTAATGGATGCCAGGCTTAATACATAGATGATGGTTTGATCTGTGCAGCAAACCACCATGGCACACGTTTACCTATGTAACAAACCTGCACATCCTGCAAATGTACCCCTGAACTTATAATAAAAATTGAAGGAAAAAAATCATAAAATACAAAAGATTAAAAATAAACCAGTTAATTATATCAAAATACAGTTATCAAAATACTAACTTTGTGACATAGTAATATATACTTTTAAAATAACACGTTGAACAAAAGATCTAGTGACAAATCTAAGAAAGTCAGTTTTGAAGTAGTTGATGGGTTTAAATAAAAATTTTAGATTTCTGCAACATTTCTCATTGGTTATATTTGTGATTTTTATTGGTGGCAGAGTTACAGATACTATTAATGTTACTGTGATTTGTTGTCTACTGTCACAGTTAAAGGAAATGCTAAATTTCAGTCACAAGTTAGTGGAAATAAAGAAGATATTTTCCTTCATCCAAGTTATTTGACCTCTTTTAGCTCCTAAAGAAAAGGTGGCTTTCGTGAGGCGTTCTGAAACAATAGTCTGGGTGGAAAGACAACACCTTAACATTACCTTTGTGTAGTAAGGTATCAGTCTTCTCTACTGCTAATGCTGTAGTTTTGTAGGTACACTCCCCTACCTCAGTTTGGACTTCAGAAGCACTTGGTTTTTTCAGCCTTGCAAGACTTCAGATTATAGGACTCTTAGCTGAAATTTCAGGACAAGGGCAGGCAGTACCTATCTTAGCAAATCTGTACTTTCTCTGTCTCTTCTTATAACTCTAATCAAAGTTTATTTCTCTTTTAGGACTTCACTTTAAATGGCGAGAAAGAGCCAACACATGCCAACATTCTAAATTTTTCCTGCATTTCTGTTTTTGCACTAGCCTCAGTTGGCATATGGCTGGCTTTTCAAATTCCACAGATAACAGTTCGACCAAATTATTTGTAATCAGCTTTCCAACCGTCAGTATCGGAATTTATTAACTCATTAATTCATCTTTAAGAGAGTGTGCTAGTTTAGGTTATATTACTTGTATCACCACACTGCCATGTCCTAAATTCTCTATGTTAGGAACTACATTCATCTGCTAATAGAGACTCTTTTATAGTCGTTACATACATTAAAATTCTGTAGGGTAGGCAGTCTGCGGCTGGGATGGCAGCTTCACAATCTACTTCACAAAAAAAATCAGGGACCCAGACTTTTTCTCTGTTTCCATATGCTCAGTGTCTGGCTTCCATGTTCAGGATCATCTTACGATCCATGATGACTGCTAGAGCAATAATTAATTCTGTCCGCATTCCAGAGGGCAGGCAGGGCAAAAGGTGCAATACCATCCTGAGTAAAATTGGGATTTATTCCTAAGGTAAAAGGTAAGAACAGATATTAAGTGGCAGTAGAAGTCTCTGCCATAGTCCCTGCTTCTGGTTGCTTTGGGTGTTGAAACACTGTAATAGGAGTGATAGCACATATTGACCCAAAGAGATGCATGAGATCAGAATAATTCAAGAATCAGTCCTGTGGTAATAACAAGAATTTCTCCTGAGTTCTAAGTTGCTCAGTTTTTTTATGTGCCGCAGGTCTTAAGATGAAATGCCATGTGCCGGGAATGAAGTGGGAGGATTCAGTAATATTTGGGTCACAACATTGTTACCCTCATTATTCTTATTCTTTTTATTTTCTTTTGTGTCTTACCTCCATTTAGGGAGCCAACAATATTTGTACCCATTTGCCCCCCTTTTTGATACGGTTGAAACTTGAAAAACTTTCTGAGTAAGCCTTTGCTACACTTCGGGAATTAGGAAAGTTGCAGAGGTAGGCCACGCAGTGTACTAAAGTAGCTAAAAAGCATACATGGGATCATATGAGTGTCCCTGTTTCATATAGTGGGATTAAAACCCCCGTGTTATGACTCAGTTTTGAGTTGTTATAGCCTGAACCTGGTGCTCCTTATCTTTTAATTTTATGAAGAAAAAAATTCTGTATGGAACTTCTTTTAAGTGATAGTTACCATCATAGATTTAAGAACTGCAGACAAATTCTTCTCTGTGCTTTGCTTTCTCCCACAGGTAACAGTATATGCTTTTCATCTTACTCCCATATTCTCATTTTTCTTTGTTATTCTGGTAGAATGGTTTCTTTTCCTGTATAAAGCTGCCTGTCAGTCTGTGCTCTGAGTCATACTTTTTTCTGTCTTATGAAAGACTTCAAACCTATGAGTACCCTTACCTTCTGCTACTTAGTACTCTCACCTCTTTAACTTTTGAACTTGTTACAGTCTCACTTGTTTGGGGAGGAGCACACGCATACCTTCATTGGATAGTTACTATTTCAGTCATGAAAGTTTCTTCTTTCAAGGAGATCAGAATCTCCTGGGGGAGAGGTAGATAAAGATAATCACAGTTACATATAAATTCTGTGATAGGGGTATTTATACTCTGCTTTAGGAATAATAGCTCCTTTAGCTTAGGAGATGGAGGATGGAAAGAGGGGATTGACCAGGCTTTCTGTAGCGGGAGATGTTTGGTCTTGAAGTAGAAGCCAGCCAGGCAGACAGAGAAGGAAAGGACATTCCAGAAAAGAAGGCCCTTATTCCTTATCCAGTTACTATGTTATTTTTCAGATAACTTGTACCTGGCACGGTATTGGATAGCATCAGAAGTACTAATGTATGGTCACTGTCCTCAGTGGTCGGGGGAGAGGAGGTGAGGGTAGAAAGCTTAAGCATATGATTCAAGTATGCATGTGAAACAACATGTCAGTTGCCAAACTGAGGTTGTAATTGTTCTAGGAATTTAGAGAAGGATTAATAAAAGATTAGTAAAAGCTAAAGTAGTTGAAAATGAGGAATTTAGATGTAGTATAGTAGGAGTTAGGGAGCCGTTGAAAGTGTTTAGGCATAATGACATGAAAGCAGTGTTGATAGATTTCTCTTGGAGTGTATGCATGGACTGGATATGATTAGTAGGGAGGAGTGGTTGAGACATCAGAGTCCAGGAAGCCAGCTAGGAAGCTTTTGGAATGAGGTGAGGTAATGAGGGCCTGACATTTCTTAACCAGATTTCCATAACCAGATTTCTCCCAGCCTCCCGTGCTGTTTTTAAATTTACCACCATCTGTTCTCGTATACAAGTGGACTTCTGTCATCACCATTCCACTAATAAGTTTGTTTCTTTTTTTTTTTTTTTTTTTTTTTCCTTTTTTGAGACTGAGTCTCGCTCTGTTGCCCAGGCTGGATTGCAGTGGTGCAACCTCAGCTCACTGCAACCTTCATCTCCTGGGTTCAAGTGATTCTCCTGCCTCAGCCTCCCAAGTAGCTGGGATTACAGGGATGTGCCACCATATCCAGCTAATTTTTGTATTTTTAGTAGAGACGGGGTTTCACCATGTTGGTCAGACTGGTCTCAAACTCCAGACCTCAGGTGATCCGCCCGCCTCAGCCTCCCAAAGTGTTGGGATTACAGGCATGAGCCACCGCACCCGGCCTAATGAGTTTGTGTCTAAAGTTACTGGTGATCTGGCCAAACCTAATGGTCATCTTTTGTGCTCTCCACACTTGATGGAGAACCACAGTAGCCACCAGCCTAAGTACCAACAGTGGGGACACTTTTTGCTTCACTACCAAGAATGCTGTATATAAAATTTAAGAAATTGCAAACAGAACAGAAGCCCCACTTTTTTAGAGTTTAAATTTGAGATGTTTTTATAGTGTACTTAAAATTTGCTCTTGTGGAACTGATGAATATAAGCACAGTGGAATAATTTTTACACATGATGGCTTTGAAGACTAGGGTCCTTTTTCTTTCCAGTCTATTTAAATCTTTACTTAGCTGAAGTTCTTCAGCTAAGTCAATCTTAACTTAGCTGAAGACTTGCTAAGTTCTTCCTTCTTCACCCTCAAGGCTTTAGTCCATGTTGTTTATTCCTTTTCCTGAACCTTCATAGCACCCAGAGCTCAGCTGTGTACTTTTATTCAGTTCTTTGTTGTGTCTGAACTTCTTTATTGGATTATAAGTTCCTGGAGGACAGGTATGTGTGTATTTTTATTTTATTTTATTTTTTACTGTAACATAGCTCTTTACACATGTATAATTTATGCATCCTTGTTAAATATATAACACATAGTAAATACCTGTATTACTGAGATTCTTATAAAGTCTCATTACTGGCACTGGTGGAAGGGAGCAGAAGGCAAAGATGGTTCTCAGTAGGGAGCACCTGCAATACCAATTATATTCCAATTTGTAATATGCTTTTGTATGAAAATGCATGTAACTGGCTGCTTTGGGAATTTGAACAAAATAAAGCTCTACTCCATGGAGACTTGATTGAGGTAAATTGGATGACAGCATGGTATAAAATAGCCAATCTGTATTGAATGAAATGTGAATAATAATATAAGCAACTACTCTTATTACCAATACGAGTAGTTAACATTTGTTGAATACTTATTACTTGCCTGGCACTGTTCTGAATACTTTACATCAGTGAGGTGGGAACTATTTAAATTTTTTCATTTTACAGATGAGGTATGTTTAGCAAAACTACCAGATTGGGTATCAGGAGATCTGGGCTCTGGTTTTTGTACTACTGCTAACTACCTGTGTGAAATTGGATGAGCTTTAACTGCAGTTTTTCATTACTGAAGGGATTAGTTTCTGATCTCTAGGGTACTTTCTCTACTGTTTTGACATTGTGTGATCTCTAAATTATCCTATCTTCTTATTCTACAAGTCCCTATAACTTCTTGCTGGGAACAGGCATTTCTGGTTGAGATTGTAGAGTAGGATAGTAAGTTTTTTTTTTTTTTTTAAAGATCTCTGAAGATGCTATATGGATGAATTTAAAGTTCAGGTTCAGAGGAATGTGTACAATAGAGATGGAGGGAATTTGAGAAAATGAGTAAGGTAAAATTATGGATCAACATACCTGAAAATCAAGAGGACTCAATTTACTGGCAGTGCAGGTAGAATCCTCGTGGTTGTCTTCTGATTTATAATTGTTTTTGCTTAATGTGGTTTACTTTATAGTGCATTAGTGCCCTCCCAAGATACTCCTAGACTAATATTATTAACCAGCACTTACTGAATATTTTTTTGTGCATGTTTTAATACATTTAATTTTCGAAGTAATATTTTGACCATAAGTACTATTGTTGCATTTTACAGATGAGGAAACTGGGAGGTAGAGGTAATTAACATCTTCACAGTTCTACAGCTTATAACTGTTAGAATCAATACTTAGACTCTGGGTCTTCCTTACCCCAAACTCCCTGTTGTTTATTATTCTCTGTTGCCGCCAAGTTGTTCAGATCCTATACATAATATTCAAGGTTGCTTTTTGTCAGGAGCCGTTTGGAATGAAGGGGCTATATGGGATTTTCATAGCTACAAATGTTTTCTTTTGACTTTTAAGTCAAAAGAAACCTTTAAGTTTTTTTTATTTTGTTGTCCTTTTTTCCTTTAGTTTGATATCACTTAGAAGTCTTTTCATTCTTCTCTACTTTATTGTCAGTCATTATTCCTGCTTCTTTGATCCCAGAATAGAAGGGCTTATGTCCTCGCTGAAAGTTAACCATTCCAATGTGAAGTGTCAAGCCTTGTTTCTATATTCTTATCTTCAATTCTTAGAGCAGCTTTCTCCCTTTTCGAGGATATATGTTAACCTGGCAGATTTAGTTTTCTTTCTTTGTGTGGTAATGGTCTGAATTTTTCAGCTTTGGAGAGAAATACACTACAGAATTCAAATCACTGGACGTTTGCCCAAACCTGTCTTTTAGTTTTTAATGCTTCTTTTCTTGCTGACCATTTATGTGATTTAATGCCTTAGATTCTGTACTCCCACAATTTCAGTTAGTTTTTGTAAACCTGTTCCTTGACTTGTTTTTTAAAAAAAGTAACTCCCTGGTACTGCCTATTTTATTTTTCTCTCACTCATCAGTGTCCTTGACTTTGCATTACTTTTTTCGGTCAACTGCCCCAGCTAGCTTGTCTCCTTGCTATTCTTGTATACCCTGCTTTACTCCTCCTACCTCCTACCTGCATGAACTCTACCTTCTTTCCTTCATGCAGATTCCTATGCCAGTTTCTCAGTTACTTCTCTGACCTCTTGCCTCCACCTTACTTTTTGGTAATTTGTTTTTATGGCTCTCCTAAAATTTGTGTAAAAGAAATGCCAGAGGTACATTTTAAGCTTTTAACGGCTTGTGGTGGTGAGTAAAAGAGTTGGGCTGCAGCTGGGTTTTTCTTACCAAGATCCTGTTGCCCTCTTAAAAGAACCAGGCAGTGATTTTTAGAAAGACTGGCATCGGAACCACTTTGTTTGTCTATATTCTGTATTTTAAACAATTTTAAAACCAAGTTTGTTATGTTTTGGTGAGGAAAAAATTAAGAAAAAAGATTGGAAATGTTGATCCCTTAAATATTTGGTTTGCTCATTAACATACTCAATCTTTTTCCTCCAGATGTAACTCAGGCTTTCCCTCACTTTGGAACTCCTAGATTTGTGAATATTGGATATTTTGAGAAGCAGGGGTTCTTTCCTTGATATTGACTAAGGAGTCTATTTACCTTCAGGATGACATCTGAACTGGAGAGCAGCCTAACATCTATGGACTGGTTACCACAGCTCACCATGAGAGCAGCCATCCAAAAATCTGATGCTACACAAAATGCACATGGAACAGGAATTTCTAAGAAGAATGCACTCCTTGACCCAAATACAACTCTGGACCAGGAAGAAGTCCAACAGCACAAAGATGGGAAACCTCCATACAGTTATGCCAGCCTCATTACATTTGCAATTAATAGCTCACCCAAAAAGAAAATGACTTTAAGTGAAATTTATCAGTGGATTTGTGATAACTTCCCATATTATAGAGAGGCTGGCAGTGGTTGGAAGGTAAGGATTTTATTTAAATTACTTTTATGAAGTAAGCAATGATAATGTTGATTTCTACTGAAAATAAAGCTTTGTGAATGCTCATGTAATTGAATATGAAATTTCGATCTCTAGTGATTTTTAGGATGTTAAAAAGATTTTAGCTTAGGTGAATAACTTTATTTTTGGTAGATTATTAGTGTGTTGAAGCTTGATTATATTATAGGACTGATGTAGCATAAAGTAAGAGCAGGGATAATGTAGCGTTCACTGGAAACCATACCTGCAGTTCAGGTGAGTTGACAGTGAGCCTAAAGTGAAAAACAACGTAGTATTGCAACTAGTACTAACTGTCTTTATCAGTCAAGATTTTTTTTTTTTTTTTTTTGAGATGGAGTCTCACTCTGACGCCCAGGCTGGAGTGCAGTGGCGCGATCTTGGCTCACTGCAAGCTTCACCTTCCGGGTTCACGCCATTCTCCTGCCTCAGCCTCCTGAGTAGCTGGGACTACAGACGCCTGCCACCATGCCCAGCAGATTTTTTGTATTTTTAGTAGAGATGGGATTTCACCGTGTTAGCCAGGGTGGTCTCGATCTCCTGACCTTGTGATCCGCCCACCTCGGCCTCCCAAAGTGCTGGGATTACAGGCGTGAGCCACCGTGCCTGGCCAAGATTTTTTTTTTTTTTTTTAAATTAGAGACAAGGTCTTGCTCTGTTACCCAAGCTCGAGTGCCTGAGCACGCCACCATGGCCAGCTAATTTTTAAATTTCCTGTAGAGATGGGGCCTTGCTCTGTTGCCCATGCTGGTCTTGAACTTCTGGCTTCAAGTGATCCTCCTGCTTTGGCCTGCCAAAGTTTTGGGGTTACAGGTGTGAGACACTGTGCCTGGCCAAGACTTTTTAAGAAGTATTTATCTTGAAAGAATTTTAGATTATTGCAAGAGTTGCAAAAGCAATACAGAAGGTTCCCATGTATACTTCATCAGCTTCTTCCAATGTTAACATCTTACATAACCATAGTACAATGATCAAAACTAAGAAATTGACTGAGCATGGTGGCTCATGCCTGTAATCTCAGTGCGTTGAGAGGTGAAGGCAAGAGGATTGCTTTAGGACAAGAGTTTGAGACCAGCCTGGGCAATATATGTTGCTCATGATTAGATGTTTTCTTGTAATTAGAATGAGGTAATACATTTTTGGGAAGAATAATACCAATATGGCCTTTTGTGCATAACATATCAGAGGATAGATAATGTAAGTATGTCTTAATGGGAATGTTAACTATGATTCTTTGGTTAAGGGGATGACTGCCAGGTTTCTTCATTATAAAGTTTACTATTTATCACTTTGTAAATAATAATATGTTTTGGGGGGATGCTTTGAGCATATGCAAATACAGTAAGTCCTCAACTTTGATAGGTTCTTGGAAACTGACTTTAAGCAAAACAACATAAAATGAGACCAATTTTTTTTCCTCAACATTATAACGAAATGATGTTATTTGAAGACGTGCTATACTTTTGTTTGACTTAATGTTGCAGTTTCCAAGAACCCCATTAGTAGTGCTAAATGAAGACTTACTGTACTTTATTTCTTAAACTTTTATCCATTAATTTTAGCATTCATTGATAGGTTATAACTGTAGCAATTATTACTCTCTCCTCTCTCTTCCCCCTTCCCCCCCCCCCCCCCTTTTTTTTTTAAGACAGAGTCTTGCTTTGTCGTCCAGGCTGGAGTGCAGGGGCACCATGTTGGCTCACTGTAACCTCCGTCTCCTGGGTTCAAGCAATTCTCCTGCCTCAGCCTCTCGAGTAGCTGGGATTACAGGCGCCCACCACTGTGCCTGGCTAATTTTTATATTTTTAGTAGAGACAGGGTTTCACCATGTTGGCCAGGCTGATCTCGAACTCCTGACATCAGGTGATCCACCTGCCTCGGCCTCCCAAAGTGTTGGGATTACAGGTGTGAGCCACCGTGCCTGGCCAATTATTACTGTTTTTAAATGGTGATTGTCCCTTTTCCTTAATTCCTTCGACATTTATTAATTGATATTCTTCTGAAAAGATGAGTTGTTCCTTTAGTCCCTTTTATTCATTCAATAATTTATTTATAATAGTATGCACTCATAGATATTTATTCTTTGTGCTATTGTTGTCATTCAAATTGTGCAACTTTGGCCACTGGGAGCTCTTACAGGCTGGCCCCATACTTCTGTTTGCTTAGCACTTTCTTTTTGGCACCTTGAGATGTTCCAGGGCTGTATTGTATCTTCCTTGCCCCTGGAATCAACCATTTCTTTAAGGAGACTTTTGAGGTACTAGCTAATTTATGTTATACAACAAATAATTCAACTTTCTTTTTTTAAATTTTTATTTTAAGTTTTATTTTGTTTTTAGACAAAGTCTTGTTTTCTCTGTCAGCCTGGCTGGAGTTCAGTGGTATGATCCTAGCTCACTGCAGCCTCAAACTCCTGGGCTCAAGTGGTCCTCCTGAGTAGCTAGGACTACAGGTGGGTGCTGCTATGCCCACCTGGCTAATTTTTAGGGTCTTGCTGTGTTGCCTGGACTGGTCTTGGCCTCAAGTGATCCGCCTGCCTCTGCTTCCCAAAGTGCCGGGATTATAGATGTGGGCCACTGCTTTCTTTCGTCCCTGCACATGTTATATTCATATTCTTACATAGGAATTAACAAGTCGTGTGCTATGTGGGGTGTGTGTATACATGTAGAGGAAGGGAGTTATAGGGCTTTAGATCTATCATCAGATGGTAGTTACTCTTTAGTTTCTCTTAGGCCTTCCTACTTCAACACTTTTGCCTTTTTCATTTGACTGGATTTATTAGAGACATTTGCTGATTTACCGTGCACCAAGGATGTGCTGTGCGTGATTCCCTTGTAAGGGAAGGGATTGTGCCTCATTGAAGTTTTTGTATCTCTTTCTCTTCCATACCTTAGCACAGAGTGCTTCCATTTAGTAAGCTTCAGTAAGTGCAGTTTGAATGAAAGCATGAATCTTGGTCCCAATCTACCTTTTTAGCTTTATTTTTTGTACCTTCCTTTCATATACTTCTCGCCATTCCAGCCTACTAGCTGTCCCTGTAAGTAAGCACATCTATTTCCTTCTTGCTTTTGTTTTTTTTCTTATTTCTCCTTGGACCTTGTCTGTTTTGGCCCCCGCCGCCTTTTTTTTTAGTTGATATTGCCCTATTATTTCAGCTCATGTATTATTTCTCATCTCCCTATAGAATCAGTCTCTTGTGTTACCATATGCTTTATTAATAACAGTATTATAAACTTAGAGTTTTTTTGTTCAGAAATTTTGTTTCATTAGTTTTTGTTTCTGTACTTAGATACTCAAATGATAGCTGCTTTTATTATTTTCTGTCTGCCAGGCACTATACTAAGTGCCATCATTGTCTCTTTAGGCCACACAGTAGCCTTATGAAGTAGGTACTATTATTTTCCAAATTTTAAAGGTAAAAAAACTGAGAATTAGAGAAGTTAAGTAACTTTGTAGAGTTTCTCAGCTAGAGAATGATAGAGTCAGGATTTGGTACCAGACTTGGTAGATGTAGAGATTTTTTTCAATGCTCATGTTCTTAACCATTACACAAGATGCATAATTCTGCAAAAACTATATTAAATACTTATTAAATTTAATTTTCCAGGATAAACTCCCCTCAACTGGCTGACTCAGTATGAGAAGTGATTGTTAACAGTATATTTTGAATAGGAGTCTATCCTAACAGAATGTTTCAGTGGAGGATATACCTAATAAAACTTGAATGAAACATGAATCAATGCATCATTCTAAGCAAGTAGTAGTGGCTGTATTTAAGCTGTGCTTTCTGGCTTTACCCCTGGGTACTGTAGACTTTTTTTGTCAAGATTTAGCCTGAGAAAAGGCTAGAAAATTTTGATAAACCTGTGTGGCAATGAAAACACATGGTGGCTAGGGAGTAGAAATGGCTAAAATTTGAGTATGTGGCTTAGAAAGCCCAATAAGAATTCATGGGTCCGTATCATTGATTGTAAACCTTAGTGCCTGCAGATGCCAGATAGGTGATGTAAATGGGGAAAGCAAAAAAGGTGCCAGACTAAAGAGTGTGTTTAATGTAAAAGGAGCAACTATGTTCTAGTCAGTTACTGCTTTTTAGGGCACATGGCAGATCTTCCAGTCTACCCCGCTCCCCAAGAAAAGGGAAATCTGGATTTTGTGTGTAATTTTCAAATTTTTAACTGTTGTCAACTAATTCTGATTTTCATGAATCTCTGCAGGCCAGACATAAGTCTTGTGTCTGGGTTCAGCCTAGGGAGTACTAATTTGGAATCTCTGGTCTGCATGATATCCTCCTCTTTTCTGCTTTTTTTTTTTTCGAGATGGAGTGTCGCTCTGTTGCCCAGGCTGGAGTGCAGTGGTGTGATCTCGGCTCACTGCAAGCTCTACCTCCCTAGTTCAAGTGATTCTCATGCCTCAGCCTCTCGAGTAGCAGGGACTACAGGCGCATGCCACTATGCCCAGCTATTTTTTTGTATTTTTAGTAGAGATGGGATTTTACCATGTTCAGGCTGGTTCCGAACTCCTGACTTCAAGTGATCTGTCTACCTTGGCCTCCCAAAGTGCTGGTATTACAGGTGTGAGCCACCACGCCTGGTCCTCAGCTGATTTCGTCTTTCATTCGATAATGTGAAAAGGATTTATTTATTATCTGCTCTTGTGAAGCAGTATGCTAGGCTTTGGCAGTACTAGGAAGCATAGCACAGGGCCTAAGGGAGCTACAATTTTTATTAGATGAGAAGAATACATATAAACAAGTAATTATGCTGTGTAAAAAGCTCTGTAATGGAGGAATCCAGAGTGCTGTGCTATAAATAGTTGACTAATTGGCCACACCTACTGTGTGTAAACTATAAAAATATCCATTGTGTATGTGACCTAGTAAAAAGTGTTAAATGAAGGGTACAGTTAATGAGTTTATGGGGAGTATGATAATCTAAATTGAGTGGTACAGAGAGTAAATGCCACTAGAGTACAAGGAAGTGGGGAATCATTAGATAACCATTGAGGGAAGTGGGACTTGAGCTGTGTTTTGAAGAAGAGTTAAGATTTGTGGAGGTGTTTTTCAAAGTTCAAGTGTTAAGAAGCACTTGGTTATAGTGGCTTGCAGTAGAGAATGTGATAGAGTCAGAAAATGGAGATCCTATGAATATATGAATGCCAAACTGAAGAGCTTGGTCCAAATTTAAGGAATAGCATATAAAGTTCGAATGTTGTTTCCTCATTAATTTGTCTGGCTTCATTTTTGATGACGTCTACCTAAAAATGCCAAATCCATTCTGCTGATACTCCTTGCCTATAGCCAGCCCAAGTCATGGGTCTGAAACTGTTTTAGATATAGTGATACAGTTTCAATGGGAAGAAAAAGAAATAGAGAACTAATGGGTAGAGAAGGATGATGTTGCTCTTAGAACTAGAAGATCCTGAGAGAGATGATCTGGTCCTATCTACTGCTTTAGGCAGACTTTTAATATTTCCAGAGATTACTATTAAAGTTTCCTTTACCCAATTTTTAAGTATTTGGTGCCTAGCACATGGCATGATCACTTTTAATTTTATGTTTATAAACATAGAAATATTTTGAACACTTCGAGTGGAGACAGATGGAACCTAGTTTATCTTCTCCTTTGCACAGGCCTTTTTCTATTTTACTTCCCATTCACTCTCCTTAGTTTTGTTTAGAACACTTCAGCAGTCTGCTGCTAACTCTTCTTCAGGTATGGAGGAGATGGGTTGTGGGAAAATGGGAGGTCACTTAGAGCTTGTGAAGTTAGCTTGTATTGGTTGAAGAGAGGTTTGGAGAAAGATCTTAAAGTGACTGTCACCACCTTTCCAGAAATGCAGAGTGAACTTATGCAACACAGAGGACATTATGTTGCCCCTGTTGCTTAAAAGGACTCAAACAGAATTTTAGTAAACTCCCTTTCATTTTGTGTCAGGGCCTTGAAGGGAGATTACATATTAAAAATACCTCTTTGGATATTCCATAATTGAATGATTTTGTATTCTGAACTAGAGGAAAAGGAATTAAATTTTCAGGCTCTGTGCAGTGGGGGCTCATGGCTCGTGCCTATAATCCCAGCACTTTGGGAGGCCAAGGCAGGAGAATCACTTGAGACCAGCCTGGCCAGCATAGCGAGAACCTGTCTCCACAAAATAAAAAATAAAAAAAGAAATTAGCCGGGCATGGTAGTGTGTCCCTGTGGTCCCAGCTACTTGAGAGGCTGAGGTGGAAGGATTGCTAGAGCCCAGGAGGTTGAGGTTGCAATGAGTTATGATCATGCCACTACACTGCAGCCTGGTGACAGAGCGAGACCCTGTCTCCAAAAGAATAAAATAAAAAATAAAATTTCATGGTATTCACTTTGAGGAAAGTTAACTTATTAAGTTGTTGAAGTTTAGGATAATTTAAAAAAAGAAAAATACAAAGGTGGTGTGTGGGTGTATTGTGCTACTTTTTGTGTAGGTAAAAAAGGAATAATATTATACATTATGTGTTTGCTCATTGTTGTGAAAAGAAATTTAGGAATTTAAACTAGAAGTGTATTTAATATAACTACCTCTAGGGGATAGTTGGGAGCCAAGGTGGAAAGGATGTAGAAGGAAATAAGATTTTGAGTATACCTTTTTATATGGTTTTAACTTTTGAACCCATGTACATGTTTTACATATTTAAAAAAAAAATGAAAAGGGATGAAAAAAGGAAACCCTCAAAGAGAATGCAAGCAGAAACAAGCCTAACATTGTTTTGAATTAACAATGTGATCGATCACACAGAAAAAAGCAAATTGAAGAAACTTTTGATATATACCTTATATATCTTCATGGCATACATTCGAAGGCCAAAAATAGTTACAAAGAAATCATCAACTTAGTAGATTTGTGTTCGGTAGTGGAACTTCAGTAGAGGCAGTCTCTATCTCCAAAAAACCCCTAGGAAAGAAGCTGGGAGGGAAGAAGTTAGAAAATTGAGAGCAGTTCTGAAACCATTTTAGGTAGGGTAGAACAAATGAGTACTTATATTGATTTTTGGGGGGACCTGTGGGGACAGAAACCAGGACTCACAGAAGAAAGAATGGATAAGAATGTAGCAGTTGGATTGGAGATGGCAGTTTAAACTCAGCTTTAAATAAAAATTACATAGAATGCTTTTAAAATCAGAATTGTCAGATCACTACTCCAGAGATTTTAAATTAGGTGCCTTGGATAGAGCCTAGGAATCTACATTAAAATAACATTTCAAGTGATTCTAGTGCAGATAAACTGTAGTTTTGAGAAACTGCTTTTGGGGATGGTGTTTTTAAGGCCAATCAGCATGGCTTCATCATATTGATTAGGTGATTGAAAAAAATCACCTAATTATTTCTGCCTCTCCACTTCACCAACTTCTTTTCTTGGGGTTATGGGAGATGGGGACTACCCAAGCTGTAAGGTCTGAAGTAACCTCTTTTCTTTGTGGGTTTTATGTGTATGTACAAGTCTTGGCTTTCGTATCTCAGTGTTTTTACATTCTAAATAGGTTTTAGGTATTTTTTTTTTCAACAGATATGTGATTACCCTTTGAAAAACATTGTATCCTAGCTTTTGGGTTAAAAGACAAGGTTCCTACCCTCATGGAACCTATTTACATTTTGGTAGAGAATACAGCATGGAGGGGGAAGACCATTAAACAAACAATTGCAAAGGTGATGAGAAATTCAGGATGACGAAGTTTATTACAGTGGAACTTAACTAATCTGTGAACACCAGAAAGGGCTTCCCTAAAGAACTGAAGTTTAATCCAAGAATGAATTGAAAACTGAGTAGATTGATTTAGGTGAAGAAGATGGAGTAAGGCTAGGGGCAGTAATCTTTGCAGATGTAGCAACTTGTGGAAAGCTTAGAACCTGAGAGAGAACGTTGGAGGGGATGAATGTTGAAAGCAAGATAGGGTCAGATCATGAAGAGTCTCTGGGGGCTTAAGAATATTGGATTTTTTCCTAAGTGCACTGGAAGTTTTTAAGTGAAGGGGTAACACCAAAATAGCATTGTGAAGACATAACTCTCTGCAGGGTGGAGAATGATGGAAGCAGGGCTGAGAGGAAGGGAGACACCAGTTAGGAAGCTGTTGTACTAGTTTTGCTGAGACTGGTTCCCTGGACTGAGATAGTCACAGAAAAGATGGGGTAAGATAGGCAGATCTAAGGTAGACTTAGTAAGATTTAGTGATAGATTTGTTTTAGATGGTAAGGAAGAGACAGGAGTTAAGGATGTTTTTTAGGTTTCTCATTGGAGCAGTTATGTGAATAATAATGTCTTTAAACTGAGAAGGGAAAACTGAAATAAGATCACATTGGGCATAAAGATTGAGTTTAGTTTTAAATATGTTGAGTTTGAGGAGTTTCTGGAGATGTGCAGTTGATAGTTGGAAATACACGTTAGGAACTCAGGAGAAAGGTCTGTGCTGGATCCAGACAGATTTAAGTGATTTATCACAGGTGGCCATTGGCTGTAACTGAGATTGGCTAGGCAGCAGATGTAGAAATGAAAAAGACATAGGGCAGAACCCTGAAGATTTCCAACATTTAAGCTTTTTGTAGAGGAGGAAGACTGTAGAGGTGTGTACTTCCTTTGAAGTGATGAGTTCACACTGAGCCATTTACTAATGATACTTGTTTCTTCTGACCATCTTGATTTGTATTTTCCCCTCATCTTGAACTTTTAAGCTGGGTAGGTGAACTAGTTTGTCTGATGCCTCTTTCTTTTTTCATGTCTTATTTTAGATTTGAATTGTGTATTTTTTATGATTCCATTTTATCTCCACAATTCTGTTATTAGTTATCCCCTTTCTAAATTTTTTTTTATTGATTACTCTAGGGTTTACTATATACATCTTAGTTCATTCAGGCTGCTATAACAACAAAAAGAAAACCAAAAACCTAGAGTGGGGGGCTTAGAAACAACAAATGTTTATTTCTCATAATTCTGGAGGCTGGGAATTCCAAAATCAAGATGCCAGCAGATTCTGGTGATGGCCTGTTTCCTGGCTCATAGATGATCCCGTTCTCATTATAACCTTACATGGTAGAAAAGGGAAATAAACTCTCTGAGGCCTCTTTTATAAACACTAGTCTCATTCATGAGGACACCCTTCATAACCTAATCACCTTAAAGGCTCCACCTCCAAATATCATCACATTGGGAATTAGGTTTCAACATAAGAATTTTGAGGGGACGCAGATATTCAGTTGATTGTAACATCTTTAAGTTACTGCACTTTACCTTCAAGTAGTATTAAACCATTTCATGTATAATGTAAGAATTTTATAAACCACGTCTTTCCAGTTCCTTTGACCCATCCTTTTTGCTATTGTTGTCATACATTTTACTTTTACATAGTTCCAAACTCCGTAATAAATTATGTTTGCTTTATACAATTTATTTTTTATGTTTTATAGTCTGAATATCTTAATACAGTTTTTTTTTAAAGCATTAAATCTACCTTCATTTTTTACCATTTCCGGCACTGTTCATTTATTTTTGTGATTTGCATTTTTGTTTGATTTCATACTTCTGCCAAAAGAACTTCCTTATAACAGTGTCAGTGAGCCGAAATGAATTTTTTCAGCTTTTATTGGGAAGTCTTTATTTTGCCTTTATTTTTGAGAGATATTTTCACTGCACAGGTTTTTTTTTCTTTCAGTATTTTAAGATGTCACTCCATTGCCTTCTGGCTTGCATAGTTTTTGAAAAGTCCACTGTAATTCTTACCTTTATTCCTTTTTATGTAATCTGCTTTCTCTGGCTGCCTTCAAGATGTTCTTTATTTTGATTTTTAGCCCTTTCACTGTAATTAATATGGGGATGTGGATTTTTACTTTATTCTGCTTGGTGTTCTCTGAAATTCTTGCATATTTGGGTTGATGTCTTGCATTATTTTTTTGAAGATTCTTGACTGTTACTTCAGATTTTCCCTCTGCCCCATTCCTTTTTTTTCTCCTTCTGGGACTTTAATTGCATTTATCATCACACAGTTCTTGGATGATCTGTTTTGTTTTTGTTTTGCTCTTTGTGAATGTGCCAGTCTCTGTTTGGAAACTTCTGTTACTCTACCCTCAAATTCTCTGAGCCTTTCCCTAGTTGTGTCTAGTTTAATGATGAGCCCATCTGAGGAATTTTAAAAATCTTTAATCATGTTTAATGTTTTTTATTTCTATTGTTTATATTTGTCTCTTTCTTTAGTTTTCACATTTCTGTTGAAATTCTCCATCTCTTTATGCAAGCAAGTTGTCCACTTTTTTTCTGCTAGACCCTTTAACATATTAATTATGGTTATTTTAATTTTTTTTTCTGATAGTTCTAACACCTGAGTCTTCTCTTGGGTTTTGTTGATTATTTTATCTCTTGGCAGTAAGTTTTCCTTTCTTTTCTATGTCTTATAATTGTTGACTGAGACCAGATATCTGTGTAGAAGAATGGTAGACGTTGAGTTAAATAGTACTTGTACTTGTGAATGGACAAGCATCTTTTTTCTCAGGCCGTTCTTGTGGGGATTGAGTCAGTCTGTCAGTAATTTGGATTTTTAAAATTTATGTCTTTATCTGCAGTATACCACAAACTTTACATTCCTCCAGCAGTGGGCTCCTGTTAATTTGTGCTTGGAGAGGGTGCGGTAGGATTTTTTTGTTTTTTCGTCTCTTTAGATTTTAGTTGTCTCTGCCCACCTTTTTACACATGGGGATTTCTCGTCCCTTCTCTGTCAGTAGACTGCGTTTGCTTGTTATTCAGTGGTATGCTTTTGGTAGAGGCAAGGAGTTTTCTCTGTTGTGTTGGTCCAACCTTAGTCTTATGCAGACCCTCGAACTTAGGGTGGGCTGTTTCAGTGTTTCTTCCCTCAGCCAGACTAGTCTTGTGTATCTGTAGTTACTTTTGGGTGAGAGTTTCATGCCTCTTCTCCAGGTGTAGCAGACCTCTACATGGTATCTGTATAGGATCCTGGGCCCAAGGTAGTTTCCTATACCTCTCCCAGAGTTCAAGGGATTTGCTTCTACTTTTCCTCCAGCAGCAGAACATCTTTGCCCATGTACTGGGTAAGGGTTTCCTATCCTTCCCTAGAGGCACCAGGGTTTTGTTTCCATCCTTCCCCCAGAAGCAGTGAATCTTTGCCAGAGTCCTATGGGTGAGAGGTTTTGCTGCCTTTACTGCAAACTTGTTTTTTTGCTTTGTAAAATCTGTGGAAGGTTGGTGGGCTTTGTCTTCTCACTGCCTGTCACTGTCAATCACTTTCTTCCTGTTTATGCCACTAGGGGAGACTTTCTTGGGTCTCCTTTCCTACCGCTATTTTTTCTTAGGAACACATGGTAAAGGCCTATGGAGAAGAGCTTAAGAGTGTGTGGGAACTTCTCGTGTCTGGGGTTCTTGTTGCTCTAGAGTGACAGCCCCACGCTTGGCCTTTAAAATTTTAACTAATTACTTTTTAACTGCTTGGATGGTGGCCATCTCTTTTTCCTGTGCTCTGCCAAAGGTGATTTAGTTGTGTGTCCAGTTTCTCATTGAATAGCCTTGCTCCTCTTAGGAATGTGGTTTGGTTGCCTTGCAACCTGAGCTCTCTGATGTGGCTTAAAAATAGGTTTTTTTTGTTTTTTTTTTTAAAGCTTACCTAGGGTTTTCTCTTTGGGAGAGAGCATCATTCTTTGTAGCTGTTTACATCCCAAGCATAAGTTTTAAATTTCTGCTTTGGTAATAGATGGTCTTGAATTTATATTCTGTAGTCATCTTTTAAAAACGTTTAAAATTCCAGTATTGTGCCTGAGGAAGAGAAGTTTTATTACAGGCATTCTTGTTAGACTACTGAATTTTATATTAAACAATAAAGCAGATATTATGCCAAAATATGATCCCAGAAGGTACCATTCTAAGTAATGGCTAAATGCAGTTGGACCTCTTCTCTCCCAAATACTAGCCATTTGGGAACAAACCGAGATAATTTGAGAATGGGTTTTGGAGCATTTAATTGAGAAGAAATGGACTTTGGGGCATATTCTGTAAGAATTGGGGTACAGTCCTACCTATTCATGAATAAATTTCTATTTCACAGACTCTGCAGGTTTCCAAGGGCATTTTCCTTCTACCCACCTTGGGTGTTCTTCCCTGCTACAGTGAAGAATTTAGATGTTCTTCCCAGCTCCCCGTAGCCAGTATCTTTCCATGTGGTTTTCTTTTTTACAGATTGTGGTGAGAACCTAATAGGGTTCTATATGTTTTTTTGTAATAGAGCAGTGAATGTTTTTTTAAAACATTTTTTAAACTAATTAATAAGTGGTAATACATGTGTCTTGCAGACCATTTGGACTTTGCAGAAAAATAAAGAGAAGAAAATAGTCATCATCTTTAATTTCATGTAGAGTAACTTCTTACATTTTGCATTCTGGCTTATTTCCAAGAATAAATAAATAAACTTAAGTACCACAATTAAAGTCATAATATGTATCATAATATGCCAATTTTATATTTGGAATTTAATATTTAACATTACATTACAGGCATCTTCCTGTATCAATAAAAGTCATAAACACTTAAAATGCTACATATATTACATTTTATGAAATCCTCTAGAAATTATTTTCCAGTAACAGCTTCCCCTCGTAGCATTCATAATTTGAAAGTCAGAAAGATTTAAATTTTAAGCTGATTAAAAAGTTTATTCCATTTGTAATTGTCTTGCAAAGCATAGAGATGTTTAGATTTCTAATTCTGTTTTTAAATTTGGGTTATGTTTTTTGGATTTTATTGACCTTATGGCTTTTCTTCTTTAATTCCAGAATTCCATACGACATAATCTGTCATTGAACAAATGTTTCCTTAAAGTGCCTCGATCTAAGGATGACCCTGGAAAGGTAGGATTCATCTTCTTAAAACAGTTGAATTCTTCAGTATGTCACTTGTCATGTTTGAATTAAGAACTTTTCCGGTTCATTGAATAGGAACCTCTGCAAAATAGTAAGTCCTCCCCCACCCTGCTCTAAAGCTTGTTAGAGAGTTTTAAGCTGTGGGAAGCTAACTAGTGTATAGCTGTTGCACACCACAGTGCTGTTGTACTTTGCTGTTTCTAATCTAATCTTTGGTTGAAGTATTGTGTATTAAATTAAATTTGGTGGTTGAGCTGCTTGTCAGGAACCGTAATTCATTATTACATATAAGGGGTGCGTCTCTGTGTAACTGGCAAAAAGTGGAAGTATTCTTACACTGGAATAAAACAGTTTCTCTGTTATTAGCCCATTTCTGAGTGTAATCAAGAAGAGTATTCTGTACTTGACTCTTCTTATCTCCTGACACCATTGCATTTTTCACGTTTTTGGTGTTTTTTCTGTGGTGACTCCTCCCTTTTTTTGTTGTTTTAATAGCTAGTCAACTATAGTGTGCTCTGAACTTGGTCCTAGTTGCTTGGTTTCTGAAACTTAAGAGTACTTGGTTGTACTGTATTTGGTTGTCAAGGTAAGTTACTAGATAGGACTTTGAGACAGTGTATTTATTGGGAAGCACGATGCTTGTTTAGGTGGCTAGACTTCTTATATTTGTTTTTAGGCTAACTGATTTTGGAAGAATCTTTCTAAAATGTAAGCCTGGTCATGTAAGCACCTTGCTTAAAAGTGTTCCTTAGTGTCCAGGAGGTGTTTACTTTCTCTTCTTGTAAAATATTCTTTACTGTTTTTTTCTCTATCTGCCTTTCCAGCTATAATTCATTTCATTCAAGACTCATCGTGAAGAACTACTTGAAGTTTTCCAAACATGCTATTCATATGGTCTTCTGTACAAATTTCCTTGCTTTACTTGTCTAGACTGCTTCTTATCTTTCCATATTGAGCTGCAACATGACTTCTCTGAGGCTTTTTTGTTTCCCCATACTTCAGCTGAATTTGTTGCTCCCTCTTTTGAGTTCTTTTTATTTTGTAGTGACCGTCATCATTGTAGTAGCTCCTAATTGGACTCTCAATGGCTGGGCTTGATCCCTCCAGTTTATATTAACTTTCACATAGTAGGCAGCAATCTTCAAAAAAAAAAAAAAAAAAAAAAAGTTAACCTACTCATATGGTCTCTCTTTTTCAAGCTCTTTGTTAGTTATCTACTGCCCTTAAAATCTAAATTTATGCAAGTAGGGATCATGTGTATCTTGTTCACTGTTTAGACCCAGTTGCTTGCACAGTGGCTGATGGCACTGAGGAGACACCCTTGTTGAATGAATGAATATACTGTATCCTCTGTTAGACTGTTAACTTCTTGAGGTTAGAGATGAAGAGTTATCTGTTTCTATCTTTAGGCAGTTTTTCTGAAGTAATGAACATTTTATAGCACTTTTTATCATCTGTCTGCTCTGTCAAGTTGGTTCTCAGTAAGATTGAACAGATTATTATAATAGTCTTGTAAAAAATTGTTTCTCTATGTTTTTAACTTTGAGATTCTGAATAGGAATTGGTGCACCTTTTCCTTTAAAGGAAAGGAGGCTTATTACAAAAAGATAATTAGATTTTAAAAATAAATTCTTTATCACATTTTCTATAGGCAATGAGTATATATGAATCAGACTGAAAAATATTTTTAAGAGACTTCAGAGATTATTTACTAGAGTCCTGTGAAGTTACTATTTGGGTTCTGTAAACATTTTGGTTCTGATTGGATTTTTAAATGAATTTGAAATAATTTAAAAAAATTAAAAATCAGTACACATGAATGCTTAATTCTATCATGTACTTGATTTTAACCAATTGGAGACTCTTAAAAATGTGTCATGTGAGGTATTTTTCTTTTGTGTAGAAGTTTAAGCTTTTGTTCATCTTTAATATATGGGGTAAGACAGATGTGGAAAACATGTTACTCTTTGCAACTCTTCTTTTTGAATCAGGATTCTCAATGTGCAACTAAAACAAAATACAGAAATAAATTGAGTCCTGAGAGGCTAATCAGAGCTTTCATCTTTTACCAGTAGTTTTCAGTTTTAAGGTTTTGTATGTATTAAAACACCTCATTCTTATTGATTTTGGTCATAATAAGTAAATATCATACATTTGATTTTATAAAGTACATTTGTAGTAGTAAGTTTTCTTTTCAGTCTCAAAATGAGGTTTATTTTATTTGTTTGTTTGTTTGTTTGTTAATTTTGAGACGGAGTCTCACTCTGTTGCCCAGGCTGGAGTGCAGTGGTGCAGTCTCAGCTCACTGCAGCCTCCGTCTCCCGGGTTTAAGCAATTCTCCTGCCTCAGCCTCCTGAGTAGCTGGGACTACCGGTGTACATCATCATGCCTGGCTAACTTTTGTATTTTTAGTAGAGTTGGGGTTTTACCATCTTGGCCAAGCTGGTGTCAAACTCCTGACCTCAAGTGATAGGACCACCTCGGCCTCCCAAAGTGCTGGGATTACAGGCGTGAGCTGCCGCACCTGGCCACAAAGCGAGGTTTAAATACATTTTTCTCTTTGATTTTGGTCAGACATAGATGTAAATTTGGTCTTATAAAATACATTTATGTGAATAAAGTCATTTTTATTTTTGATTTCAAAATGAGATTTTGTTTTTTAAGAAAACACAAAATTCCACTGCTTTAAAAAAGCTTTGAAGACTTCAGCTCAAGCCCATTTCATAAAAGAAGAAACTAAGGCCAGTAGATGAGGAACAGCTTGCTCAGGTTCATTGTGGAATTAGAACCCAGGCATATTCGCCAGACATACTTGTCAGTCACAGAAACTCAATACAAACTAACTTAAGGGGAAAAGTACTTAAGGAAGAACTGGAGCCAGGTTCTTAAATTATATCACCAGGAATGTCTCTTCATCCCTTAGTTGTGCTACCTTCTCTGATAGCTTCATTTTCAGTCCAATTAGTGGCAAATATGTCTTTCAGCAGCTTCTGGTTTATATTCCACCAGCTGAGTAACACTTAACAGAGAAAGTAGGCCTGGTGTTCACCCCGTCACCCCCCAAATCACCTGGAATTACAGAAAAAGTCTTAGAATGAATGTTGAACAAGCAAAACACACTTGGTTTCTTAGTTCTTAGATTAGTACTTTTTCCATGATATCAGTCTTCCTTGAGAGGGAGACCAAAATGTTAGTTAAGTTTTGGTACTTAAGAATTGTTGTTTCTTTTTGTATTACAGTGTTTCCTGACATTTGAGGAGCTTTTCCAAAACCACCCTCACCACAGTGGGAGAAAACCGTTGAGCGAAGGTGGGGTGGGAGTAGATTTTGGTCTTGGGTATGGGATGGCCTTTATAACCTCTTAGGATTTTGCTAGCTGCTGCCATGACTTAGGTCAAGAGGTAGAAGTAGCTTGTATAGCATCTTCTCTGTATTTTCACGATACAGCTTTCTGTTCGTTGTATTACCAGAGAGGTGTGAAGAACAACCTAATCTTGAAGTGTATTGTTGAATCATAGATGTTTTTATGTGGCTATCTAATCCTTACTTAATCCATTTTCAAGAAGATTGTGTTGTAAAAGCCCTTAAAATTTGGTACCCTTTATGTACATTGGTAGTCTGAGATTCATTTTTCTCACCTCTTTACAACTAATTTCAAGCAGCTATGTTACCACTTTATTAAAACACACACACACACACACACACACACACACACAATGAAATTCAGTTTTGCATCCACTTTGCTGCTTTTCTGGGGACAGATTTATTTTTCTTTTCTCTTGATTACACCCTTTTCACCCTGTCTATGCATTCTGCAGTCTATCTCCATTTTTAAAATCCCATCTTTTATCTCTTCTCTTTTCATTAGTTCTGTTTTCTCTATATTTATCTTTTTTTTTAATTCTTTGGGTTATAAGTCTTATTGTGTAATTCATACATGTGTCTTAATTATCTTAAAGGTAAATATTTACATTAGGGAAAAGCAGATTACTGGCTAAATATAGTTTAAAAAATATAATTCTCTTTCTCTGCTTTTCAGCTTAACCTTTTCTCAATTTTGTTTCCCTTTCTTCAGTTCAGAGAAATGATCTTTGACTTGAAAGGAACTAAAGGATTATAGGGCTTAGTTTCAACAGTTATCTAAACTTAGTAGCAGTGGGCTCTAATAGAACTGAGAAAATAGCTAAGAAGTTTAAAACCACATGAAGGCCACCTGACTATCCTGGGGAAATAACTACAGTTAATTCATAGAAGAGTTTTTAGGGTTGTAGGGGTTGGGGAATCTTTGTCTTGCCTGGGAATGGGAAGTTGTAAAGCCTCAGTGACCATAGAGATTGGGGTCTCCTGGTTTGTGAGGAAATAACAAATTCATTGCTAAGAGACTAACTTTTGAAACTTACAGGTTTGTGATTTTTTTTCTTTAAAAATTTCTTTTGAGACAGGATCTTGCCCTTTTGCCCAGTGCAGTGGTGCTCTCATAGCTTACTGGGCTCAGGTGATTCTCCAGAGTAGCCAGGATGACAGCACATGCCACCATGCCTGGCTAAGTTTTTGAAATTTTTTGTGGAGATGGAGTTCTCACTATGTTGCCTAGACTGGTCTTGAACTCCTGGCCTCAAGTGATCCTCCTGCCTTGGCTTCCCAAAGTGTTGGGATTAGAGGTGTGAGCCACCACGTCTCACAAATTATGAATTTTTTTCTATTCCTATTCTGTAGCTTAGTATAAGGGACCATAACATAGTTGACTGATCTTTCTTTTCAAAGGGTATTCTTTTTTGGGGGGCTGTATTAGTATTATGTTAGATTTATTTGTAAATTGCTTGTTAATCTCTGGTATCCCATTTTGGTTATTTTCTTTAAAAAATATGTAGAAAAACTGGAGAGGTTTGAGGGAACATAAAATATAACATTAAATGATGAACAGTGTTGTAGGAGTCATAGGTATTACCCTAAAGAAGGAAGATAAGATTATAATTTTAATGCTAGTCTTAAGTAAATGCTTGATTTTTGTAAAGAAGATGATGACTGCTTATCTGTGTTTCTGTACAAACTAAACAGGAAGTAGGACTGAAGGATAAGCAAGAGTTTGGTTGGACCGAAATAAGAATGTCATATTTATTGAAGTGAAAAAACACTGATATAGCTTCCTAAGGGAGACTTTAGAGTTTGTCACTTCTGAAGCACTTGAATAGATGAGGTTGCTAGCATTTGTCATTTTAACTCATGGTAGATAAGAACTCGAGTTGAAGGCTGGAAGAGGATATGATCAAGTTTAGCTGAGGGACGAGTCAGAGCAAAGCTGGGTAGAATCAGGAATTAAGGGAATTAATATAAGTACTAACATGAGATCCAAGAGTGAAGAAATGGATTAGTGCCATTGAGTGATTGTCGAGACAGAGGTGAATTATGAATGTGAGGCATTCCATTAGACAAACCAAGGTTAGAAAGCCAAGGTATTCAGAAGATTAGAAAGATTGAGTTAGATAGAAGTGAGAGTCTGATTCAGGGAGATAAAACTGCAGAAGCTGAAAGAAGTGTTGGCCTAGAGCCCTGACGTTAATACCGTTTGAGCAATGTGGTTGCAGCTGCCTTTTGTTTAGACATACAGTGTTCTCTGTTCTCTTTTTAAAGTTGGAAGAGAACATTTTGTTGTTGTTGGCCTCTTTTTTCTTTTCCAGATCTAAACTACTTTAAAAAAATAACATTATACCTAGAAATTTAAAAAAAATTATGTATGGTGAAATTTACTCTTTGGTGTGTAATTCTATTAGTTTCAACAAATGCAGCGTAACCATCACTGTAATCAAAATAGAGAACAGTATTCCAGATTGTCAGTTGGTAGTCAGCCCTTTCCCTCATCCCCAGGCCTTTGCAACTACTGATCTGTTTGTGTCCCTATAATTTTGCCTTTTCCAAAATGCCATATAAATGGGACTCATATAGTACATGGCCTTCTGAGTCTGGCTTTTTTGCTTTAGTATAATGTATTTGAGAGCTATCCATGTCGTTGTGCATATCAGCAGTTTTGTTTCATTTCATTGCATATATTCCATCATATAGATTTATCAGAGTTTAATCACTATTTGAAAGACATGTTTTTGTTAGTTGTATGATCATTTGACCATCAAGTTACTTTCTTTTCGGCTTAGACTTGGCAGATATTGAGCTATAACACTCAAGTAGTAACATAATAGTCATGTTAAGCTGCCTTGTGAGTGGATTATGTAGGTGAGCCATCTGTTTCTTGGAAATTCGTTATGATATAGTAAAACTTTATCTCTAACTTAAAGTTTCTAAAAGGATTGATTGGCACTATGATTTAAAAGCAAGATATGTCTGTTAATCCCTTAATAGGATGTACTTTTTAAGTATCTTTAACATTTAGGGGAATTGTTTACTATACCACAGTCAATATGCCAATTACATATTTTAATCCATTAAGAGTAAATTTCTTAACACTCTCTCTAGGCTTAATTTGATGATCTATGTATTTAAAAGTAATAAAAACTTGTATTTGTTCAAAAAGGGTATTTCAAGGACCTAAGCAGGCATTGGAATAGTTGTTATCCACATGTTCATTCAGTCAGCTAGCCAGACAAGCAGACTGCCTTTGAGTACTTACTGTGTGTTTGACCATTCATAGGCTATTTTTGTGGTCTCAGTAGCTATTTAACCTATTGTCCAAGCTAGAAACTTCTGAGAATGAAAGCGGTGCTATTCTTAACTATGTTTAGGGAACAGGTACAAAGCAGGATTGAAACTCCCAAGTATGGTTGCTCTAGATCTGTGGTGCATGCAAATGCTGTGCCTGAGCAGTTACCAGGAACAGCATCCTAAGAAGCTGGGAGAAAACAAGGCAAACAAATCTTTTGAAGTTGGATTGCCAAAATAAACTGGGAGAGGTTAAAAAAATAAAAGATGAAGGCATGGTATAAAGCCAAAGAAGTCAGGGACAAGAGGAATCCAGCTCCTGAGGTGAATATGCATTGAAAGCTAAGGAAGAGCAGAGAATTGTCTATGATGATTCCCTTTACCAACGGGCATATACTTGGCAATAGTAATAGATTTCACCATTTGGAATGTTTAGCTATTTATGACAGGGACTGCTCTCCCCAGGAGTCTGAAATTAATATTAGCATTTTTGGTTTATTTGTGCTTAATCAGGTAATGGCTTTTTTGTTAGGCTATTTTCAAGCTAAGATAAATATGCAGGGTACTTTGTGTTGACATAAAATTTTAGCTAGAAATAAAGTTTTGGAATAGTGAAAATGCACTTTATTTGAAGTAATAAATACTTTATAATGATGGGAATAAAGACATTTAAGTTTATTGTTGATCTTTGACACATCTTCATTTCTGATGCATTTTCTTTTCTTTCTTTCTTTCTTTCTTTTTTTTTTTTTTTGAAACAGAGTCTCACTCCATCACCCAGGCTGGAGTGCAGTGGCATGATCTTGTTTCACTGCACCTCTGCCTCCCAGGCTCAAATGATTCTCCTGCCTCACCCTCCCCAGTAGGTGGGATTACAAGTGTGTGCCACCACGCCTGGCTAATTTTTGTATTTTGTATTTTGTATTTTTTTCTTTTTCAGTAGAGATGGGATTTCACCATGTTGGCCAGGCTGGTCTCGAACTCCTGACCTCAAATTATCCACCCGCATTGGCCTCCCAAAGTGCTGAGATTACAGATGTGAGCCACTGTGCGCAGCCATTTCTGATGGATTTTCTATATCTTGATTACCTTGATTTTTTTCTGAAGTTTATGAATTGCTGGTATTTGTTTGCTCTGTTCTACGTAACAGTGACACCTGGTTTTCAGTTGGGTTCCACTTTCCTTCCTTCTGGAATTAACTTCTGTTTTAGGGTATCTTGATTGATTTTTGGAAAATGTGGTCAAAGTTGTAGAATTCTTGTGATCTTTCTTTGGGATTTTACAGGGTAAGCCACTGCAGTCTTTTTCCATCAGAAAGGGCGTTACTGTGTTGTACTAGAATTGTTGATATAAATTAATGTCTACATCTGTATATTGCTTTAAAGAATTTAGAGCCATTTTACATGCATTATCTTGATCCTCAAAATAAGCCTGTGGTCAAGCCCCAGTTTTAGATAGTGATCCTTGAGTGCATAGTAGATTTTTTTCCATAAGTTCACATAATAGAACTACATGTAAATGGAATCATTCAATATATACTCATTTGTGTCTTTCACTCAGCATAATGTCTATAATGCTGCTACATATATCACTTGTTTGTTTCTTATTGTTAAGTGGTATTCCATCGTATGAATCTATGACAATTTGTTTATACATTTATTTGTTGACAGACACTTCAGGTGTTTTCAGTTTTACGCTATTAATAAAGAATTACTAGTAAATTCTTAAACAGGTTTTCTATGGACATGCTTTCATTTTTCCTGAAGGATAGAATTACTGGGTCAGAGGGCAGATGGAAGGTTAACTTTATAAGAAACTGCCAAACCCTTTCCCAAAGTGGTTGTGCTATTTTACATTCCCAACAGCAATACCTGAGAGTTGCAGTTTTACATCCCATGGCGAACAGTTGGTTATTACCTGTCTTTTTAACTGTAGCCATTCTACTGGGTGTGAAGTGGTATTTCATCATGGTTTTGATTTGAATTTTCCTGATGGCTGTTGATATTGAGCATCTTTTCATGTGCTTCCTGGGCATTTGTGTATCTTCTCTGAAAGTTCTTTTAAAATTCTTTTGACTTAGAAAAAATTGATTGTCATTATTACTGAGTTGTAAGTGTTTTAAAAAATATATTCTGGATACAAGTCTTTCCTTAGATTTCTGTTGTTTAAATGTTTTTTTAGACTATGGTTTGCCTTTTTGCTTTCACAGTAGTGTTTTAAAAAGTAGAAAATTTGAATTTTGGTGAGGTCGAATTTATCAATTTTTAATTTAATGGTAAGTGACTTGTGTATGCCATCAGGAAATCAAGTACGGTCATGAAGATTTTCTTTTTAAGTTTTATAATTTTAGATGTTGCATTTAGGCCCATTGCAAATTGCTATTTATGTATAGTGTGTTTATTCTTCCGAGTAAATTATTCTTTTATCTTTATGAAATGTTCTTCTTAATTTCTTTTTTTTTTGAGACGAAGTCTCGCTCTGTTGCTCAGGCTGGAATGCAGTGATGCGATCTCGGCTCACTGCAGCCTCCACCTCCCAGGTTCAAGCGATTCTTCTGCCTCAGCCTCCCGAGTAGCTGGGACTACAGGCATGTGCCACCATGCCCGGCTAATTTTTGCATTTTTAGTAGAGACGGGGTTTCACTATATTGGCCAGGCTGGTCTTGAACTCCTGACCTTGTGATCTGCCTGCCTCGGCCTCCCAAAATGCTGGGATTACAGGCATGAGCCACTGCATCTGGCACTTAATTTCTTAAAATGCTCTTTGTCCTGAAGCCTACTTTGTCTGATACTAATTTAGCCATTCCAGCTTTCTTATGCAACATCATGGTGTATCTTTTTCCAGTATTTTGCTTTTAGATTGTAAACATCTTTGTGTTTAAAGCGTTTCTCTGGTAAACAACATGTGGCCATTGGCTCTTGCTTTTAAAATTGTCTAATGATCTCCACCTTCTATTTAGACCACTTAGTCTTTGTATTTAATATGATTATTGGTATTGTTGCTGTTTGTTTTTCTTTTGTTCTTAACGTTGCTTTATTTCTGCAACCTTTGGAGTTAATCAGATAGTTTATAGGATTCTATTTTATTTCGTCTCTTGACTTCTTAGTGTCCTCTTTTAATTAGTTTAGTAGTCATTCTAGAGCTTAACAATATGTATCACCAACTTATCAGAGTCTATTTGGAGGTAATATTATACTACCTTCCACTTCATACCTTACACTTTATACCACCTACTCTACCTCTTGCCATCCATTTAAAAATGTATTAACGTTACAACAGTATAATTTTGTTTATCTACATTCCTTTCTTTGTGCTATTGTCATATCTTGTGCTTCTGCTTATATCGTAAATCCCGTCTTAGGATTTGTCTTACTTGCTTTAAATAGTTAGTTGCCTTTTAAGGAAATTACATTGGAGGAAATATTTTCTTAGTTATTTACCTTTTCTTATGTTCTTTCCTAGAAATCTAAGTTTCCATCTGGTATCCTTTTTTTTTTTCTTTTCTTTTTTTTTCTTTTTTTTTATTATTATTATACTTTAAGTTTTAGGGTACATGTGCACAATGTGCAGGTTAGTTACATATGTGTACATGTGCCATGCTGGTGTGCTGCACCCATTAACTCGTCATTTAGCATTAGGTATGTCTCCTAATGCTATCCCTCCCCCCTTCCCCCACCCCACAACAGTCCCCAGAGTGTGATGTTCCCCTTCCTGTGTCCATGTGCTCTCATTGTTCAATTCCCATCTATGAGTGAGAACATGCGGTGTTTGGTTTTTTGTCCTTGCGATAGTTTACTGAGAATGATAATTTCCAATTTCATCCATGTCCCTACAAAGGACATGAACTCATCATTTTTTATGGCTGCATAGTATTCCATGGTGTATATGTGCCACATTTTCTTAATCCAGTCTATCATTGTTGGACATTTGGGTTGGTTCCAAGTCTTTGCTATTGTGAATAGTGCCGCAAGAAACATACGTGTGCATGTGTTTTTATAGCAGCATGATTTATAGTCATTTGGGTATATACCCAGTAATGGGATGGCTGGGTCAAATGGTATTTCTAGTTCTAGATCCCTGAGGAATCGCCACACTGACTTCCACAATGGTTGAACTAGTTTACAGTCCCACCAATAGTGTAAAAGTGTTCCTATTTCTCCACATCCTCTCCAGCACCTGTTGTTTCCTGACTTTTTAATGATTGCCATTCTAACTGGTGTGAGATGGTATCTCATTGTGGTTTTGATTTGCATTTCTCTGATGGCCAGTGATGATGAGCATTTTTTCATGTGTCTTTTGGCTGCATAAATGTCTTCTTTTGAGAAGTGTCTGTTCATATCCTTCGCCCACTTTTTGATGGGGTTGTTTGTTTTTTTTTCTTGTAAATTTGTTTTGAGTTCATTGTAGATTCTGGATATTAGCCCTTTGTCAGATGAGTAGGTTGTGAAAATTTTCTCCCATTTTGTAGGTTGCCTGTTCACTCTGATGGTAGTTTCTTTTGCTGTGCAGAAGCTCTTTAGTTTAATTAGATCCCATTTGTCAATTTTGTCTTTTGTTGCCATTGCTTTTGGTGTTTTAGACATGAAGTCCTTGCCCATGCCTGTGTCCTGAATGGTAATGCCTAGGTTTTCTTCTAGGGTTTTTATGGTTTTAGGTCTAACATTTAAGTCTTTAATCCATCTGGAATTAATTTTTGTATAAGGTGTAAGGAGGGGATCCAGTTTCAGCTTTCTACATATGGCTAGCCAGTTTTCCCAGCACCATTTATTAAATAGGGAATCCTTTCCCCATTACTTGTTTTTCTTAGGTTTGTCAAAGATCAGATAGTTGTAGATATGCAGTGTAATTTCTGAGGGCTCTGTTCTGTTCCATTGATCTATATCTCTGTTTTGGTACCAGTACTATGCTGTTTTGGTTACTGTAGCCTTGTAGTATGGTTTGAAGTCAGGTAGCGTGATGCCTCCGGCTTTGTTCTTCTGGCTTAGGATTGACTTGGCGATGTGGGCTCTTTTTTGGTTCCATATGAACTTTAAAGTAGTTTTTTCCAATTCTGTGAAGAAAGTCATTGGTAGCTTGATGGGGATGGCATTGAATCTATAAATTACCTTGGGCAGTATGGCCATTTTCACAATATTGATTCTTCCTATCCATGAGCATGGAATGTTCTTCCATTTGTTTGTATCCTCTTTTATTTCATTGAGCAGTGGTTTGTAGTTCTCCTTGAAGAGGTCCTTCACGTCCCTTGTAAGTTGGATTCCTAGGTATTTTATTCTCTTTGAAGCAATTGTGAATGGGAGTTCACTCATGATTTGGCTCTCTGTTTGTCTGTTATTGGTGTATAAGAATGCTTGTGATTTTTGTACATTGATTTTGTATCCTGAGACTTTGCTGAAGTTGCTTATCAGCTTAAGGAGATTTTGGGCTGAGACGATGGGGTTTTCTAGATATATAATCATGTCATCTGCAAACAGGGACAATTTGACTTCCTCTTTTCCTAATTGAATACCCTTTATTTCCTTCTCCTGCCTGATTGCCCTGGCCAGAACTTCCAACACTGTGTTGAATAGGAGTGGTGAGAGAGGGCATCCCTGTCTTGTGCCAGTTTTCAAAGGGAATGCTTCCAGTTTTTGCCCATTCAGTATGATATTGGCTGTGGGTTTGTCGTAGATAGCTCTTATTATTTTGAGATATGTCCCATCAATACCTAAATATGTAGAGGGAAATTTATAGCACTAAATGCCCACAAGAGAAAGCAGGAAAGATCCAAAATTGACACCCTAACATCATAATTTAAAAGAACTAGAAAAGCAAGAGCAAACACATTCAAAAGCTAGCAGAAGGCAAGAAATAACTAAAATCAGAGCAGAACTGAAGGAAATGGAGACAAAAAAAAAAACCCTTCAAAAAATTAATGAATCCAGGAGCTGGTTTTTTGAAAGGATCAACAAAATTGATAGACTGCTAGCAAGACAAATAAAGAGAGAAGAATCAAATAGATGCAATAAAAAATGATAAAGGGGATATCACCACTGATCCCACAGAAATACAGACTACCATCAGAGAATACTACAAACACCTCTATGCAAATAAACTAGAAAATCTAGAAGAAATGGATAAATTCCTCGACACATACACTCTCCCAAGACTAAACCAGGAAGAAGTTGAATCTCTGAATAGACCAATAACAGGATCTGAAATTGTGGCAATAATCAGTAGTTTACCAACCCAAAAGAGTCCAGGACCAGATGGATTCACAGCCGAATTCTACCAGAGATACAAGGAGGAACTGGTACCATTCCTTCTGAAACTATTCCAATCAATAGAAAAAGAGGGAATCCTCCCTAACTCATTTTATGAGGCCAGCATCATCCTGATACCAAAGCCGGGCAGAGACACAACCAAAAAAGGGAATTTTTAGACCAATATCCTTGATGAACATTGATGCAAAAATCCTCAATAAAATACTGGCAAACCGAATCCAGCAGCACATCAAAAAGCTTATCCACCATGATCAAGTGGGCTTCATCCCTGGGATGCAAGGCTGGTTCAATATATGCAAATCAATAAATGTAATCCAGCATATAAACAGAACCAAAGACAAAAACCACATGATTATCTCAATAGATGCAGAAAAGGCCTTTGACAAAATTCAACAACCCTTCATGCTAAAAACTCTCCATCTGGTATCCTTTCTCTTCAGCCTAACAGTATCGTCTGGCAGTTCTTGTAGTGTAGGTCTGCAGGCAGCAAATTTTATAGGCCTTTGTTTCTCTGAAAATATCTTTATTTCATCCTCAGTATACTTTTTTCTGGGTGTGGATTCCTGGGTTTGCAGGGTATTCCCACTTGTCAGAGTTTTGAATATATTCAGTTTTGAAGATGTTCCATTGGCCTCCATTATTTTCTATGAAAAGTCAGCTGTCATTCTTATTTTTATTCTTCTATATGTAATGAGTGTTGCACCCCCAAACCCCTGTCACTTCTGGTAGCTTTCAGTAAGTTTTCTCTTTTTCTTTGGATCTCAGCAATTTGACTGTGATATGCTTTGATGTAGTGTTTTTATATTTATTCCAGGCCTGCTTATCTAGGATCAATAAGAAGAGGCTTTCATCCAAATTTGGGATATTTTCAGTTATTATTTATTAAAAATTCTTTTGGCCCCATCTTTTCTCTTTTTCTTTTAGGGTCAGTTATAATAAGACATGAAATTTTTTCACAAGTCCTTGAGTGTTAATTTTTCTCATCTTTTTGTTCTTCAGATTTGTTAGTTTCTACTGATCTATTTTCAGGATCTCTGACTCTGATTCTGTCTAATCTGTTGGTGAATTTTTATTTCAATTACTGGACTTTTTTTTTTTTTTTTTGAGCTGGAGTTTTGTTCTTGTTGCCCAGGCTGGAGTACAATGGCGTGATTCTCTGCTCACTGCAACCTCTGCCTCCCAGATAGCCTCCTGAGTAGCTGAGATTACAGGCATGTGCCACCATGCCCAGCTAATTTTGTATTTTTAGTAGAGACGGGGTTTCTCCATTTTGGGGTTTCTCCCTTTGGGGTTTTATTTTAAGAGGGTATGAAGTATTATCCTTATCTGTGAACCTAATTCAGTCTCATGTGATTCCTTCTGTCATCACTGATCTTTTCAGATCCTGGTTTTTATACGAAAACAAAATAATTAGAAGAGTTGAGATTTTTAAAAAAGTAAAATGATTTTAACAATAAATAACCTAAAATACTATGTCACTTTCCACTAGTCTTCTCTAGTCTCTGTTTACTTTTTCTGTGCCTTCTGCATTGTTGCCTTAAGTTATGGCACATGAGTAAAAAACACAAGTCTACTTCCATGGTCCTATTTTCAAGTCCAGGCTCCAGCTTCATGCTTCTAAACTTTATATTCAAGCTATACTGTACTATTTTTCTTGGATTTATGATACACGGTATCTAAAATAGTATTTCATTTTCTTTATCCTTTAAAGCCCAGCTCACATTTCAGTATAGTAACTCGGAAAGGAAGTTATTTTCCTTTTTTAACCTACTCTAACTTTTCAAAATTAATTGCTCTCTTCTTTTTGCTCCCATGGTTCTTGGAGAATTTCACTATTATAGCTCCCGAATGATGTAGTTGTCTATGTATTGATCTGTTCCATTCAATTGTGAGTTTTTCATTTACAAGGATTAGGTCTTTGACATTTTCATACCTCCATCATACCCAGCAGTGTCTGATACACAGTAGATGCCTAATAAATGTTTATCTCAAAAGTGATGTTTGTCTTTTCCTAGTTAACTAAGAAGTCGCTGTTCTATTCTCAGACTTTTCAAATTGTACATTAATTTTTTGCCATTTTAAGATTGGTCTTTGAATGTTCTAGAAATTGTCACTTTGCCTCATTTTACTCAGACTTTGATTTTTGATCAGTAGGTTGGGGCCAGAAAACTTATTTCACTTCTTGACATTGATTCACATCTACTTTAAATTCGGGAGAATCTTTTGAGTTCTTAACCTTCATGTAGGTGAATTCCTTGATTTTTCTCTTAATGACTTCTTTAGGTAACTTTTATCACAGACTAACATGGTCCAGAGGAGAGCCAGGAATCAGCTAGAAATCAGGAGCCTTATACCAAAGAAATATATACTCATTTACGTCTATTTCTTTTACTCAGCATATCTTTATAATCATTCTATTTTAAAGATACATGCACATGTATGTTTATTGCAGCACTGTTCACAATAGCAAAGACATGGAATTAACCCAAATGCCCATCAGTTATAAAGAGAATATGGTACATATACACCATGGAATACTATGCAGCCGTAAAATGGAATGAGATCACATCCTTTGCAGGGACATGGATGAAGCCGGAAGCCACCATCCTCAGCAAACTAACAGGAACAGAAAACCAAACACCACATGTTCTCACTCATAGTGGGAGTTGAGCAATGAGGACACATGGACACAGGGAGGGGGACAACACACACCGGGGCCTATCAGGTTGCGGGGGCAGCAAGGGGAGGAAAAACATCAGGACAAATACATAATGTATGCAGGGCTTAAAACCTAGGTGACGGGTTGATAGGTGCAGTAAACCACCATGGCACACTTATACCTATGTAACAAACCTGCACGTTCTGCACTCGTATCCTGGAACTTAAAAAAAAAAAACAACAAAACAAAACAGGAGACTTGAGTTCTTTCTGGACAATATCACTGGCTTTGCTTTGTGAAAGGTGACTTTTGACTGTATTGGATATACCCTGTGTTTGATTAGAGCCTGTTGATTCCTTTTTCTCTTAGATCAAAAAAATGTTTTTTATTGAGAAAAAATTTACATACCGTAAATGTTGTCCTTTTTTTTTTTTTTTTTTTTTTTTTGGAGACGCAGTCTTGCTCTGTCGCCCAGGCTGGAGTGCAGTGGCGCAATCTCGGCTCACTGAAAACTCCGCCTCCCGGGTTCATGCCATTCTCCTGCCTCAGCCTCCCGAGTAGCTGGGACTACAGGTGCCCGCCACCGCGCCCGGCTAATTTTTTGTATTTTTAGTAGAGATGGGGTTTCACAGTGTTAGCGAGGTTGGTCTCGATCTCCTGACCTCGTGATCTGCCCACCTCAGCCTCCCAAAATGCTGGGATTACAGGCATGAGCCACCACGCCCAGCCAATGTTGTCTTTTAAAAGTATATAATTCAGTAGTTTTATTATGATTGCAAAGTTGTGCAATCATCACTACCAAATTTCAGGACATTTTCATTTCATCCCTCCCAAAAAGAAACCTATCCATTAACAATCTCTCACCATTTCCACCATCTCAAGTTCCTGGCAACCACTACATTACTTTCTGTTTCTGTGAATTTGCCTATTCTGGACATGTTACCTATTTTGGACATTCATATAAAATAATTATATGTGGCATTTTGGGCTTCTTTCACTTAGCATAAGGTTTTCAGGGTCATCCATATTGTAGCATGTAATAGTACTTCATTCCTTTTTATGCTAGAATGATACTCCATTGGATAGCTATACCACAATTATTAGTCTCTTTATCCAGCTGAAGAACATTTAGATTGTTTCTACTTTGAAACAAAAATGCTGCTGTGAGTATTTGTGTATACACTTTAGGATAGACTCAGTGTTTTTATTTTTCTTGTGTATGTTTTCAGTTTTTTAGGAATGGAATTGCTGGGTCATATGTTTAATCTTTTGAGGAACAGCCAGCTTTACCGTTTACATTCGCACAGTTTTGAGGTTGCAGTTTTTCACATCCTTGCCAATAGTAGTTATTAAGTGTCTTTTTTATTATGGTCATCCTTGCGGGTATAAAATGATACCTCATTTTATAATGGTTTTGATTTTCATTGGATTAATGGCAATTGATGGTGATCAAATTTTGATGTGCCTGTTGACCATTTGTACATCTCCTTTGGAGAAATGTTTATTTAGATTATGTGCCCATTTTAAATGGAATTATTTCTCCCTTATAACTCAGTTGTAAGAGTTCTTTATATATTTTAGATACAGATCCTGTATTGCTAATATAATTTGCAAGTATTTCCTTTTATTGTGTGGTTGTATTTTTTTACCTTCTTAAAATTTTTTTAAAACTTTTTAATTGATACATATTATTTGTGCATTTTTATGGGGTACTTGTGGTATTTTGTTAAAGGCATAGAATGTGTAATGATCAACTCAGGGTAATTAGGGAATATATCACCTTAAGTATTTATCATTTTAACGTATTGGGAATACTTCAAGTACTTTCTTCTGTTTATTTTGAAATAAACAATACATTGTTGTTAATTATAGCCAGTCTGCCCTGCTTTGGAACTTATTTCTTCTATCTAACTGTATGTTTATACCCATTAATAAACTTATTTTCACCCGGCACTGCTACACTCTTCCCATCCTCTGGCGACTGTCATTCTGCTTTTTACCTCCATGAGATTAACTTTTTTACCTCCCACATATGAATGATACTATATGATATTTGTCTTTCTGTGCCTGGCTTAACATACTTTCAGTTCCATCCATGTTGCTACAAATGACAGGCTTTCATTCTTTTTTATGATAGTATTTCATTGTGTATATATACCATATGTTCTTTATCCCATTCAGCCATTGATGGATATTCAGTTTGATTCTATATCTTTGCTTTTGTGAATAGTGTTGCAGTAAACATGGGGTTGCAGGTATCCCTTTGATATAATGATTTCTTTTCCTTTGGGTAAATACCTAGTAGTGGAATTGCTGCTTAATATGGTAGTTCTATTTTTAGTGTTTTTTTTTTTTTTTTTTTTTTTTTTTTAGAAAGCAACATACTGTTTTCCATAATGGCTGTACTAATTTACATTCCCACCAAAAGTATATGAGAGCTCCCTTTTTTCCACATCCTCTTCAGTGTCTGTTATTTTTTTGTCTTTTTAATCACAGCTATTCTAACTGCTGTAAGAGGATATCACCTTGTGGTTTTGATTTGCATTTCCTTAATGATTATTGATGTTGAACATTTTTTTCATATACCTGTTGGCCATTTGTATGCCTTCCTATGAGAAATGCCCATTCATGTTTTTTTGCCCACTTTTTAATGGGTATGTGTGTGTGTGTATGTGTATGTGCATGTAAATAATTATTGAAGTTGAGTTCCTTGTATATTCTGAATATTAGTCTCTTGTCAGATGAATGGTTTGCAAATATTTTCTGCTACCCAACAGATTGTCTCCTCACTCCGTTGATTATTTACTTTGCTATGCAGAAGTCTTTTAGTTTAATATAATCTCATTTATTTTTGTTTTGTTGCCTGTGCTTTTGAGGTCTTAGTCATAAAATCTTTGTCTACTCAATGTCCTGAAATATTTCCCATGTTTCTTCTAGTAGTTTTTTAGTTTTGAGTCTTTCATTTAGGTCTTTAATCCATTTTGAGTTGAATTTTGTTTATGGTGAGATATAGGAGCATTCTTCTGCCTATGGACATTCACTTTTCCTAGGACCATTGAGTTTTTTGGGGGAGTCTTTAGGATTTTCTAGATGTAAGGTCATGTCATGTGCAAAGAGGGACAATTTGCCTTCCTCTTTTCCAGTTTAGATGCCTTTTATTTCCTTTTCTTGCCTGACTGTGCTGACTAGGACTTCAGTACTGTATTGAATAGTAGTAGTGAAAGTGGGCATCCTTGTCTTGACCAGCTTTTAGAGGAAAAAGTTCCAGCTTTTCACAGTTTGGTATGATGTTAGCTGTGGGTTTGTCATAAATGGCCTTTATTATGTTGAGGTGTGTTTTTGTTATGCCTGATTTCATGAGAATTCTTATGAAATGATGTTGAATTTCATCAAATGCCTTTTCTGTATCTGTTGAAATGATCATATGATTTTTGTCTTTCATTCTGTTGATGTGATGTATTAGGTTTATTGATATGCCTATGTTGAACCATTCTTCTATCCCTGGGGTAAATTCCACTTGGGCATGGTGTATTATCTTTTAGATGTGCAGTCAGATTTGGTTTGCTAATATTTTGTTGAGGATTTTTGTGTCTGTGAACATCAGAGATAATTGGCTTGCAGTTCTTTTTTGTGGTGTCCTTGTTTGGTTTTGGTATCAGGGTAATGCAGGCCTCATAGAATGAATAAAGGAGAATTCCTTCCTCTTTAATTTTTGGCAACAGTTTGGGAATTGGGTTAGTTCTTTATAAGTTTTGCAGAATTCGGCAGTGAAGGCTTTGTAATCTTGGGCTTTTCTTTGTTGGGAGACTTGTTTTTTTTTTTTTTTTTGAGACGAGTCTCAGGCTGGAGTGCAGTAGTGCAATCTTGGCTCACCGCAACCTTCGCCTCCCGGGTTCAAGCGATTCTCCTGCCTCAGCCTTCTGAGTAGCTGGGATTACAGGCGCATGCCACCATGCCCAGCCAATGTTTGTACTTTTAGTAGAGACGGGGTTTCACCATATTGGTCAGGCTGGTCTCGAACTCCTGACCTCATGATCTGCCCGCCTCGGCCTCCCAAGGTGCTCGGATTACAGGCGTGAGCCACCGCGCCTGGCCAAGACTTTTAATTACTGATTCAATCTTGTTGCTTGTTACTGGTTTGTTCAGATTTTCTGTTTCTTCCTGATTCAGTATTAGTAGCTTGTATGTATCCATGAATTTATTCATTTCCTCTCAGTTTTACAGTTTGGTAGCATCTAGTTGTTCATAATAGTCTGATGATCTGTATTTCTGTGATGTCAGTTGTTACATCTTTTTTGTTTCTGATTTTATTTGGGTCTTCTCTCTCTTTTTTTTTTTTTCTTGGTTAGTGTGGCTGTCAGTGTATTGATTTTTATTAATGTTTTGAAAAAACCAACTTTTAGTTGACAGTTTGTATTTTTTAAACCTCTTTTGTTTAGTTTTGCTCTGACCTTTATTACTTTTGTTTTCTTAATTTTTTTAGATTCAAGGTCTTGCTGTATTGCCCAGTCTGGAGGGAAGTGACACGATCCTAGCTCATGGCAGCCATGAACTCCAGGACTAACAGGATACCTCTCACCTCAGTCTCTTGAGTAGCTGGGACTATAGGCAGATGTCACCATGCCAGGCTAATTTTTAAATATTCTTTTAGAGATGAGATCAGCCCATTGCCCAGGCTGAATTATTTCTTTTCTTCTATTAATTTTGTGTTTGGTTTGTTCTTGTTTTTCAGGTTCTTGAAGTGCATTGTTAGATGTTTATTTGAAATCTTTCTGCTTTTTTTGATGTAGGCATTTATTGTTATAAACTTTCCTTTAGCTCTACTTTTGCTTTTGCTATACTCCATAGGTTTTGGTATGTTGTGTTTTCATTTTCATTTATTTCAAGAAAGTTTTTTATTTCCTTCTTAATTTCTTTATTGATCCAATAGTCATTCAGGAGCATCTTGTTTACTTTCCATGTATTTGTAGAGTTTCCAAAGTTTCTCTTGTTGTTGCTTTCTAGTTTTAGTCCATGTTGTCTGAGACTATACTTGGCATAATTTTGATTTTAAAAATTTTTTGAGACTTTTTTGGGACCTAACACATGGTCTGTCCTGGGGAATATTCCATGTACTGATAGGAACAACGGGTATTCTGCAGCTGTTGGATAAAATATTCGGTAGATGTTTTTTAGGTCCTTTTGTTTCTAAGTGCAGTTTAAATCCAGTGTTTCTTTGTTTGATACTTGTTTTACGTATCTGGTTGCTCCAGTGTTGGATGCATATATATTTAGAGTTTTTGTATCTTCTTGGTGAATTGATCCCTTTATTATTATATGATGACTGTCTTTGTCTCTTTTTGTTGTTTTTGACTTAAAGTCTGTTTTAATCTAATGCAACTATCTCTACTTGTCTTGGTTACTGTTTGTGTGGAATATCTTTCTCCATTCCTTTACTTTCAGTCTACGTTTCCTTACAGGTGAAGCAAGTTTCTTGTAGGCAGCATATAGTTGGGTCATGGTTTTTGTTTTTTGTTTAAATCCATTCAGGTAGTCTGTATCTTTTAAGTGGAAAATTTAATCTGTTTACGTTCAAGGTTGTTATGGATATGTGAGGATTTATTTCTGTCATTCTGTTAATTATTTTCTGGTTGTTTTATATCTTGCTTTCCTTTCTCTCTCGTTGCTTATTATTGCAATGTGGTGGTTTTCTGTAGTGGTAACATTTGAGTTTTTTCTCTTCTTCATTTGTGTGTTCGTTCTACCAGTGAGTTTTTATACTTCTCTGTGTTTTCTTGATGGTAAATACCATCCTTTTGCTCATGGATGTAGGACTCCCGTAAGCCCTTTCTTTGTAGGGTTTGTCTAATGGTCATGAATTCCTTCAGTTTTTGTATTTCTGGGAAAGACTTTATTTTGCTTCAGGGTAACTTTCCTGGGAACAGTATTTTTTACCTACATGCTGTGTTCTTCCAGCACTTGAATATATCATCCCATTCTCTCCTGGTCTGTAAGGTTTCTGCTGAGAAATCCACTGTTAGTCTGATGAAGGTTGTCTTATAATAATAGACTAGTTTTTTTCTTGCTTTTTTAGAACTTTGTGTTTGACTTTTGCCAGTTTGAGTATAATGTATCACAAGGAAAACCTTTTTGGATTGTATCTATTTGGGGATCTCTGAGCTTCCTGTATCTGGATGTCTAAATCTCTTGCTATAATAGATTGGTAAGTTTTCTGCTGTTACTTTGTTAAATAAACTTCCTATGCCTTTCATCTTCAGTTTCTGGAACACCCAGAATTTGTCTACTTTGGTCCCTTTATGGTGTCCCATATGTCACATGTGCAGCAGTGGGCCGGGTAGATTGCCGTGTCCTTGGTCACCTGGGCAGCATGTGTGGCGTGAATGATGGCAGTAGTGGTGGCAGGAGAGCCCTCTTTCATTCTTTTTTTTTTGTCTTATTGAGTTATTTCTAAAGATCTCTCATCAAGTTCTGAGATTCTTCTTTCTGCTTGATCTAGTCTATTGTTGAAGCTCTCAAATGAATTTTTAGAATTTCATTGATTGAATTCTTTCATTCCAGGATCTGTTTTTGGTTCTTTTTAATGATATCTGTCCCTGGTGAATTTCTCATTCGTATCCTCAATTGTTTTTCTGGTTTCTTTGTACTGTTTATTTGTGTTCTCTTGTATCTCACTGAGCTTCTTTAATATTATTATTTCAAATTTCTTTTCTGGTATTTGATAAATTTCATTTTCATTGGAATCTATTGTTGGAGAATTACTGTGTTTCTTTGGAGGTGTTGTATTTTTTTTTTCACAATTCTTGTGTTTTTATGTTGTCTGTGCATCTAACGTAGCAGTTACTTCTTCCATTTTTAGGTTGAATTTCCTAGGGTAAGACTTTTTCCTGAAGATGTATCTATGAGACGTCTGTTGCATAGAACACTTTAACTTTGATTCTGGGTGTATGTAGCAGTGTAGTCTCCATATGATTTCTTCATTTGTAAATGGCATCAGTGATTTTTGTGTTTTTCTCAGTGACTTGGGCTATAGTCATTAGTGGAGGCTGTGGCGAGGCTGTGCTAAGGATGTGGATGCTCAGTAGGCCAGTTCTTGGGCCCTGGTGGTGGTAGTGGTGGGTTGGATGTTACTGTCCTTGAGACCCTGCGTAGTGTGACGGTGGTGTTAGTGGGTCCAATTGGGCCATTCGGCCTCAAGGCAGCTTGGCTGGTTGCCGACAGTGGCAGCAGTGGGCTGGACAGGTGATGTGTCCTCATTCCCCTGGACAGCATGGGTGATGGCAGTAATGGTGGTGGGACAACCCTCGGGATCCGAAGTGGTATGCATTGATGTTATCAGTGGCTGTGATGTGTGGGAGGGCCATTCCCCAGACCTCATGTATCACTCATAGGTGGCTGGTGGTTGTGGTAGTGGCAGGCTGGGTGGGTTTGTCCTCAGGGCCCCAGGAAGTGTGCACAGATGCCAGCCATGGTGGGTGGGGCAATCCCTGGTCCCCTAGGCAGTGTGCTTTGGCACTTGGAGGGGATGTTTCCAGCCAGAGTGGCTTGTCCTAAGGTGTACTTGGGCACTAGCTTTGGTGGGCAGAGTGGGGGTGATCCCCAGGCACTTTGGCAGTGTGCTCAGGTAGCTGGAGCAGTGTTTGGGGTGGGCTGGGGAAGTCTGTCCTCAAGGCGTGTACAAGTATGCTGTGGCTATGCTGCTACGGGTGGCAGAGTTGTCAGTGGCTGCAGCTGCAGGCAGTTCTTAGGCTTCAGAGAGTGTGTGCTTCAGACCCTGGTGGAGCTGTCAGGAAGCTCCCTGTGCTAGTCTCAGGGCCCTCGTGGGGATTCTTCTGTGGTTAGGGTTGCAAATGTTCATAATGAGAATGTGGACCTCTGGGAATCACTCACTTATCCTTTTCCCACAGTGGGCAGCCTCTCCAAGATTCCAGCTGAGCTGGCAGCCTGCTTCCCTCGCCTCCTTCCCTGCCTCAGGTGTTTCCTGTTACTTCTTTGTTAAATTCTAGTGTTCTGTCTTAGATGCTATGTTTGAAATGTGATTATCTGCTTGCTATTTGGTTTTTCTAAGTGCAGGTGCCAAGTACCAGATCTGTTTTCACTTTCTTAATAGTGTCTGTTGACAAAACAAGTTTGCAATTTTGATGAATTCTTCAAATTTCTTTGGGTTGCTTGCACTTTTGATGTCATAGCTAAGAAAAGATTTCCTAATCCAAGGTTACAAAGATTTACATTTATCTTTTCTAAAAGTTTCACAGTTTTATCCCTTCCGTTTAGATCTTTGATCCATTTTGATTAATTTTTACATGTGGTGTGAGTTAGGAGACCCAGTTTCATTCTTTTGCATGTGGACCATTTTCCTGGCACCAGTTGTTGAAAAGACAATTTCCCTGTTGAATTGTCTTGGTAGTCTGTGGAAAACAATTTGACCATAAATATATAATACATGGATTTACTTCTAGACTGTCGGATCAGTTCCATTGATCTGTATGTCTGCTCCTATGCCAGCATCACACTGTTCTGATTACTACAACTTTATAATAAGTTGTGAAGTCTGAGAATGTGAATCCTCCAAGTTCTTCTTTTTCAAGATTATTTTGGCTATTCTGGGTTCCTTGACATTACAATATATATTTTAGGATTATCTTGTCAATATCTGCAAAAAAGCCAGCTGGGATTTTGATAGGACTTACATTGAATCTGTACATTGATTTGGGGAGTGTCGCCATCTTAACATTAAGTCTTCCATCTGTGAACACATGATGTCTTTAAAAAGCTGATGAGCAAGGCCCTACCTCTATAAAAACAAACAAAAAACTAAATTTAGTTCAGTGGACCCAAATAGTATATTGAGTGTTAAGCAAAATATATGTCAAAGTATTCCCTCCTCCAATATCTGGCCTTATATTGTTTTGTGTTAATCTTAAGATATTCTTCTTTCTTACCTCCTACAATTTCTGTGAAAGAGCAAACACACAAATATTTGGCAAATCCTAAATCTTAAGGGCAGAAAAGGACCTTTAAAATCATCTACTACAACTTTTATATAATTATTGTGGAGAATGATTACTAAAGAGAGTTATGCCTGGGAAAGGTAATTTGGCTAACCCCAAAAGATTTGTGTTTTCATTTAGCTTGCAAGGGAATAGATGATAAAAAAATGAAATAGTTGGTTGGATTCATCATTCTACTTGGAATTTATAAATCTAAACAGGAGAATATTTTTCGCGATTGTGGAGCAGAGATGACTATCCTTCAACAAAATTATAGGCCATCAAATACTTCATAAGTCTGGCATTTTGAAAATGTAAATACAAAAGCCAGAGTAATAATACTCTAGAATCTATTAGAGTTGTATTTGAAATTTGGAATTAGTGTTTACAAGATAGGTACTTTTGTTTTAGTTTTATGTGTGACAATTGATGAGTAGTTAGTTACATTCAAAAGATGTTGTCCATTTTGGTACATATACCTTTAAAACCAGGGAGATTTAAGTAACTCATCAAGTGAGTAGAAGATAGCTAAAAAAAATCATACCATGTCAGGTATAGAAAAAATATTTGACCAAGGTTAACACTCATCCAGCAAACCACCAATAAAAAGAGAATTTCCTTAACTTGATGAGAAGCATTTATGAAAAATCTACAGTTTATATTATACTCTGAGATTGAGAACAAAACAAGGATGTTTACATTCAACCACTTTTATTCAAAATTCTATTAGAGGTCCTAGCCAATGGAGTAAGGCAAGAAAAAGAAATAAAAGGCATCCAGATTGAAAAAGAATAATGTAAGCTTGTCTTTATTTGCAAACATTAGATCCTAAGGAATCTATGGGAAAAACTACTAGAAATAATATGTGAGTTTAGCAAGGTTACAAGATACAAGATCAATATATATTTTTTTCTGTACTAGGAAGGAATGCTTGGAAAATGAAGTTAACAAAAGCAAAGTAATGAAATACTTTAGGGATACATTTTAACAAAATACATGTTGACCTGTTCACTGAAAACTGCAAAACATTACCAAGAGAAATAAGGGCAGATCTACATGAATGGAGACATGTATAGTATGTTTGTGGAGTGGAAGACTCAATGTTAGATACCAGTCCTCCCCAGGTAGATTTATAGAGTTAATGTAAACCCAATAAAAAAATCCTAGGCTGGGTGCGGTGGCTCACACCTGTAATTCCAGTGCTCTGGGAGGCTGAGACAGGAGGATCGCTTGAGTTCAGGGGTTCAAGACCAGCCTGGGCAACATACAAAGAAGAAGACAAATTTGTCAGGTATGGTTGTGCATGCCTGTGGTCCCAGCTACATGGGAGGCTGAGGTGGGAGGATCTCTTGGGCCTGGGAGGTTGAGGCTGCAGTGAGCCATGATTGTGCCATTGCACTCCAGCCAGGGTGACAGAGACCCTATCTCAAAAAAGGAAAAAAAAATTCCTCATAGGTTTCATTTTTAGAAATTGGCGTGCTGGTCGTCTTATTTATGTGGAAATGCGAAGGGCCTAAAATAGGCAAAATAATGTTGGAAAAAACTGAAGTTGGGCAAACCACTGCCAGCCCGCAGGTCAGCTTGCCCTGGTGGTGGGGAACCAAAGTTGTAGGATATATACTGCCTGATTTCTGATTTTTATACAGTTAACAGTAATTAAGATAAAATGGTATTGGCGGCTGGGCATGGTGGCTCATGCTGTAATCACAGCACTTTGGAGACTGAGGTGGGCGGATCACTTGAGGTCAGGAGTTTGAGAGCAGCCTGGCCAATGTGGCGAAATCCCATCTCTACTAAAAATATAGAAAAATTAACCAGGCATGGTGGTGCACACCTGTATTCCCAGCTACTCGGGAGGCTGAGGTGGGAGAATTGCTTGAATCTGGGAGGTGGAGGTTGCAGTGAGTGAGATCACAGCACTCCACTCCAGCCTGGGTGACAGAGTGAGACTCCCGTCTCAAAAAGTAAAAAAATAAAAAATGGTATTGGCATAAGGATAGACATGTAGATCAATAGAATAGAGTTTAGAAATAGACTGTCACATATATATGTGTGTGTGTATATATATGTGTGTGTGTGTGTGTGTGTGTGTGTGTGTGTGTGTGTGTGTGTGTGTATTTTGATAGAGGTACCAATGTAATTCAGTAGGGAAATGTTACAATATTTTAAAGAAATGATGCTATATATCTGAGTGAACAAAAAATTAATATTGCTCCTTATCACACACTTATACAGAAAATTAACCCTATGTGTACCAGAGACCTAGACATGGAAGTTAAGACTATAAAACTTCTGGAAGAAAACAATGGAGAATATATTTGCTATCTTGGAGTAGGCAAATTTAAAAAAAAAGATATAAAGTACATACCATAAAATGAAAATTTGATAAATTGGACTTTATTGAATGAAAAGCTTTTTGCTCCTTACAAGGTTCCATTATGAAAACAGATAACCACAGATTGTGAGAAAATACAGTACATATTCACATAGAAATGACTCGTTATTCAGAATATTAAAAAGTCTAATAACAGAAATAGCATATATATATATATATATATATATATATATATATATATATTTTTTTTTTTTTTTTTGAGATGGAGTCTCGCTCTGTTGCCCAGGCTGGAGTGCAGTGGCATGATCTCTGCTCACTGCAAGCTCCGCCTCCCGGGTTCAAGCCATTCTCCTGCCTCAGCCTCCAGAGTAGCTGGGACTACAGGTGCCTGCCACCATGCCTGGCTAATTTTTGGTATTTTTGGTAGAGACGGGGTTTTACCGTGTTAGCCAGGATGGTCTTGATCTCCTTACCTCATGATCCACCCCCCTCGGCCTCCCAGAGTGCTGGGATTACAGGTGTGAGTCACCGCGCCTGGCCCAGAAATAGCCTATATTCTTATAATCCAAGTAAAACATGGGCAAAAGATATTTGGAATACTAAAAAGTCTAATAACAGAAATAGCCTATATTCTTATAATCCGAATAAAACATGAGCAAAAGATATCAATAGACACTTTACAAAGGATAATATATGGGTGGCAAATAAGTACATGCAAAGAAGTACAACATCTTTGTTAGAGAAATGCACTTGCAAATCACTGAGGCACAACCACACATCAGTAGAGAGGGTGTAATTGAAAAGGCTTAAAATACCAAGTGTTGGCAAGGACGGAAAAGCTGTATTGTCATACACTGCTGTAGAGAGTGGAAAATAGTTTCACAGTTTGAGTTCACTTGTATGAAATGCTAGAAAATGCACAATGATAGGAATCAGTGGTTGTGTGGGATGAGAGAAGGCGAAGGAAAGGGAATTGCTTCCTGAGTCACGCAAAGGAGATTTTTAGGGTTCTGTATTTTTAGTGTTAGTTACATGAAGGTATACAGTTGTCAAAATGTCTTAAATTGCACACTTAAAATGTGTGCATTTTATTTTTATTTAAATATACTTCAGCAAAGTTGATTTTAAAAATAAAACTAGATTGAGTGTGATGGCTCATGCCTGTAATCCTAGTGCTTGGGATGCCTAAGTGGGAAGATACTTAGAGGCCGGAAGTTCAAGATGAGCTTGGGCAACGTAGCAAGACCCTGTCTCTACAAAAAGATAAAGGAAAATATTAGCTGTGCCTGGTGGCAGGCACTTATAGTCCTACCTATTCAGGAGGCTGAGGAAGGAGTATTGATTAAGCCCAGGAGTTTGAGGTTGCAGTGATCTATGATTGTGTGCCACTGTGTTCCAGTGTTGGCACCAAAGCAAGACCTTGCCTCAACACCCTTTCCCTGCCAAAAAACAAAAAACAAAAAAACCCAAAACCACTTAAACAAAAACCTCCTGTTTCCTACTTGCTCCACATGAGCCTAGTGGTGTAGATCCTACTCTGGGAGGAAATTGGACTGAGCCTGTGTTTGTTGATTGGCTGTCTAAAATGGCAGTTCAATTTTTGTGAGATTTCTATACTGTCTAACAAGGAAAAGCAAAGGTAACTGCTTCTTAGATGGCCGGGTGTGATAGCTCACACCTGTAACCCCAGCATTTTGGGATGCCCAAGGCAGGAGGATCATTTGAGCCCAAGAGTTTGAGACCAACCTGGATGACATGACGAGACCCCATTTCTACAAAAAATCAGAAAACTAGGCCTGGTGCAGTGGCTCACACCTGTAATCTCAGCACTTGGGAGGCAGATCACCTGAGGTCAGGAGTTCGAAATCAGCCTAGCCAACATGGTGAAACCTTGTCTCAACTGAAAATACGAAAATTATCCGGGTGTGGTGGCGGGCGCCTGTAATTCCAGCTACCTGGGAGGCTAAGGCAGGAGACTTGCTTGACCCCAGGAGGCAGAGGTTGCAGTGAGCCGAGGTTGCGCCACTGCACTCCAGCATGGCCGACAGAGTGAGACTCTGTCTCAAAAAAAAAAAAAAAAAAAAAAAATGGGTGGAGCCAAGATGGCCAAATAGGAACAGCTCCAGTCTACAGCTCCTAGAGTGAGCGATGCAGAAGATGGGTGATTTCTGCATTTCCAACTGAGGTACCAGGTTCATCTCACTAGGGAGTGTCGGAAAGTGGGTGCAGGACCGTGGGTGCAGCGCACCGAGCATGAGCCGAAGCAGGGCGAGGCATTACCTCACCCGAAAAACACAAGGGGTCAGGGAATTCCCTTTCCTAGTCAAAGAAAGGGATGACAGACAGCACCTGGAAAATTGGGTCACTCCCACCCTAATACTGCGCTTTTCCAACAGTCTTAGCAAACGGCACACCAGGAGATTATATCCCGTGCCTGGCTCGGAGGGTCCTACGCCCACGGAGCCTTGCTCATTGCTAGCACAGCAGTCTGAGATCAAACTGCAAGGCAGCAGCAAGGCTGTGGGAGGGGCGCCTGTTATTGCCTAGGCTTGAGTAGGTAAACAAAGCGGCCAGGAAGCTCCAACTGGGTGGAGCCCACCACAGCTCAAGGAGGCCTGCTTTACTCTGTAGACTCCACCTCTGGGGGCAGGGCATAGCCAAACAAAAGGCAGCAGAATCCTCTGCAGACTTAAATGTCCCTGTCTTACAGCTTTGAAGAGAGTAGTGGTTCTCCCAGCATGCAGCTGGAGATCTGAGAACGGACATACAGCCTCCTCAATTGTAGCCTAACTGGAGGCACCGAGTAGCCTAACTGGGAGGCACCCTCCAGTAGGGGCACACTGACACCTCACACGGCCCAGGTACTCCTCTGAGACAAAACTTCCAGAGGAACGATCCGGCAGCAACATTTGCTGCTTGCCAATATCTGCTGTTCTGCAGCCTCTGCTGCTGATACCCAGGCAAACGGTCTGGAGTGGACCTCCAGCAAACTCTGACAGACCTGCAGCTGAGGGTCCTGACTGTTAGAAGGAAAACTAACAAACAGAAAGGACATCCACACCAAAATGCCATCTGTACGTCACCATCATCAAAGACCAAAGGTAGACAAAACCACAAAGATGGGGAAAAGACAGAGGAGAAAAACTGGAAACTCTAAAAATCAGAGTACCTCTCCTCCTCCAAAGGAACACAGGTCCTCACCAGCAACGGAACAACGCTGGACGGAGAATGACTTTGACGAGTTGAGAGAAGAAGGCTTCAGACAATCAAACTACTCCGAGCTAAAGGAGGAAGCTCAAACCCATGGCAAAGAAGTTAAAAACCTTGAAAAAAAAATTAGACAAATGGCTAACTAGAATAACCAATGCAGAGAAGTCCTTAAAGGACCTGATGGAGCTGAAAACCAAGGCACGAGAACTACGTGACAAATGCGCAAGCCTCAGTAGCCAATTCGATTAACTGGAAGAAAGGGTATCAGTGATGGAAGATCAAATGAATGAAATGAAGTGAGAAGAGAAGTTTAGAGAAAA